>NW_027362771.1:287884014-288513752 GCF_046119375.1 Phyllobates terribilis
CTCTGTCAGTTCGCTTGGTCCTTCTGGGACCTCTAGTACCTTTTTGTCAGTTTGTATTTTTGTGTTCTGCAACAACTTCTCTGTTTAGGAGGTGTCCCATTTTTGTCCCAGTCCTTAGTTCTTTTAGGGACTCCTAACCTTATGCTATAGGTCTTCGTTCAAACTAGCTGAGGACTAAGGCGGGTCTGTTCGCTAGGAACAGTCAGCCTGCTACATCGTAGGGATTCAGCTTAGTCTTACTGTAGTGACAGCTTTCCCCTATCTTTCCTTAGTACTTGTTGCAGATCATAACAAAAACATCCTCAAAGTCCTGTATAAAATCTGAAAGAAGAGATCTCATAGATGCCAAGGATGTAGATATACAATTGGAAAAAAAAATCCCCCAATACGAAACCTTGTGAGTCTCCCAATTTATTGTAGGATTATGTTTCACCAACCAGGGCATACCCAACACAACTTTAGCTAGTAAGGAAGGAAACACCATGAATGAAAAAGATTCTGTGTGTAAGGCCACGGCCCCACTCCCACTAACACTCCCACTCTCATGCACAGATTTTCAACTTTAGAAATAACATGACTTTAGATAAGGGCATATTATCAATTGCGGATACTTGAGTATCATGAGAGTTGAACCTGCGTACCCACACTCGATAGCAAATGAGATCTAAGGTGCAACCTGAGTCTACAAATAGAGGTAACTATAACTCCAGATTTGGTAACCAAAGACACTTTAAAAAAAACCCAGTAATATTCATGAGAAATAACTTCAAACCTTTCGAACCAGTGTCCAGTGATTTTTTTCTGTATCTCTTTACCTTTACGAAATTCATTATTGTATCTAAAACACTGAATCATTACATGACCCGTTTGAGTGCAGTATAGATAGAAACAAGCAGATGTTCCACGTTCAGTTGCCTCCTTGAACTCTCTCCAGGACCCAATTTGCATTGGTTCTCCTGTATCAATAGGATGAGAGGGAGAAGTCCCTGAAACACCCTTAAATGTGTCCTTATCCCTAACATGTTTATCTAGTGACATGGCCTCTTCCAGGAGCAACGGGGAGGTACTGCAAGCTATCATTTCTCATATCTCGCTAGAAAGACCCTGGCAGATTTGACTGCAGAGAGCTGGGTAATTTTAAGAGGTTTCCACCACCCAGCGTCTGAACTGAGAGCAGTAGTCCTCCACGTTACAATTTCCCTGGACCAACCTGTGCATCATTGATACAGTAACAGCAATTTTAACAGGGTAGTGATGGATGAGCCCCAGAGCAGAGAAGAAAGTATTAACTGAGGAAAACACTGGAGAATTCTCAGGCAAAGAAAATGTCCAAGTCTGAGGATCTAAATGGAGCAACAACAGAACAATAGTTGACTCTCTCCTCTTGGTAAATTTACCTTGGGCTCAGAAGACTGTTTTGGGTGGAGTAGAACCTGCGTAGTGGCAGATAATGCATGCTGTTGTTGCCACTTGATGTCTGCCACCTCCAAGGACAAGCATCACAAATGCATGGTCAGGGTGTCCACATCGTCCACGATGGATTCTGAGCACACAAAAAAATGGAGTGGGCTGGTGATAATGTTATAATAGTGTAGCAACTTACTCTGGAAAATAGGCGACACAATAAAAACTGCAACTGACCCTGCCGGCTCCTGTACAGACTAGAGATCCTGACCACGCAGTCCCTAATGGTTCCTGCATGAACTGAAATAGCCATAGCCACAGACAAGATGATGGCAACTTGGACCTATGCTGCCTGAAAGGCCACAGAGCACTTCACGTTCCTCCTAAAGAACCGGAGGGCAGAGCAGAGTGCAAAATACCTACAGAAGAGAAAGTGTGCTGAAATAAAAACAGAGTAAGTAAAACAAACCATGAAATACAAAATAAAGGATTAAGTACTGTATGTACCGTGATAATATGCCGCCTACTTCCTAAAAAGAAACAGAAGACAGGTGCAAGGTAAAAGAACAAAAACTACAGAGATATAAACCGTAGCTGGTCTTTCACTGACTGACTTAAAATACAGCAGTATGGCTGGACATCCAAATGAGACTATCACCAGCAGGAAATACTAGCAGAGGCAAAACATATAAAGCTGCACCCGAAAGGTGAAAGGGCAGACAAATGAGCAAATGAAAACACCTGTTGCCCTGAGAAGACTGAAGCAAGGATAACAGAAACTAAACACCCAGAGGAAAGGTGTAACTGTTGTGGCACGGCGGACAGAGAAGCCGACCACAAAGCACTGGTTCAAGGGTTCAAAACCATATGTATGACAACAGTATACTAACCCTCACACAGCCCCCCACACCGTATAAAAGGGGTGGTGGTTGAAAAAGAATTGTGGGGCTATATATAGTGAAGGAAATAATTATTTGATCCCTTGCTGTTTTGTAAGTTTTCTCACTGACAAAGACATGAACAGTCTATAATTTTAAGGGTAGATTAATTTTAACATTAAGAGACAGAATATTCCAAAAAAATCAAGAAAATCGCATTGTATAAATTAGATAAATTTATTTGCATTTTGCAGTGAGAAATAAGTATTTGAACCCCTACAAACCATTATGAGTTCTAGCTCCTACAGACCAGTTAGATGCTCCTAGTCAACTCATTGCCTGCATTAAAGACAGCCATCTTACATAGTCACCTATATAAAAGACTACTGTCCACAGACTCAGTCAGACTCTAACATGGGCAAGATCAAAGAGCTTTCTAAGGATGTCAGTGACAAGATAATAGACCTGCACAAAGCTGGAATGGGTTACAAAACCATAAATAAGATGCTGGGTGAGAAGGAGACAACTGTTGGTAAAATAGTAAGAAAATGGAAGAAATACAAAATGACTGTCAATCGAAATCGATCTGGGGCATCATGCAAAATCTCACCTCGTGGGGTATCCTTGATCATGAGGAAGGTGAGAGATCAGCCTAAAACTACACAGGGGGAACTTGTTAATAATCTCAAGGCAGCTGGGACCACAGTCACCAAGAAAACCATTGGTAATACATTACGCCTAAAAAGGTTTAAAATCCTTCAGTGCCCACAAGGTCCCCCTGCTCAAGAAGACACATGTGCAGGCCCGTCTGAAATTTGCCAATGAACACCTTCATGATTCTGTGAGTTATTTGGAGAAGGTGCCGTGGTCAGATGAGACAAAAATTGAGCTTTTTGGCATTAACTCAACTTGCCGTGTTTGGAGGAACAGAAATGCTGCCTATGACCCAAAGAACACTGTCCCCACTTTCAAGCATGAAGGTGGAAACATTATGTTTTGGGGGGTGGTTCTCTGCTAAGGGCAAAGGACTACTTCACCGCATCAATGGGAGAATGGCTGGAGCCATGTACCATAAAATCCTGAGTGACAACCTCCTTCCCTCCGCCAGGACATTAAAAATGGGTCGTGGCTGGGTCTTCCAGCAAGACAATGACCCAAAACATACAGCCAAGGCAACAAAGCAGTGTCTCAAAAAGAAGCACATTAAGGTCATGGAGTGGCCTAGCCAGTCTCCAGACCTTAATCCCATAGAAAACTTATGGAGGGATTTGAAGCTCCGAGCTGCCAAGCAACAGCCTCAAAATCTTAATGATTTAGAGATGACATTTTGTGATGAGAAAGCATGTTCGCTAATGCTCGGTGCTCGCCCGAGCATCTCACTGTTTCCGGGGTTGCTCGGCAGGAGCTCGGGTCCCCACCCTGCATGTTTGGCGCTCTTTAGAGCACCAATTAACATGCAGGAATTGCCTGGCACTCACTGTAATGTCGTACACACGTACCATATCAGACCTGGCGCCGCGATGCTCGTCATAGTCACTCCGGAATCAGACAGTGTAGGGAGAGGTTCTGCTGAACTAGGTCGAGATTTGCTTGTTTCTAGTTAGTGTAGGTATATCAAACTATATTAGAGTCACATATCCATTTCAACAAACAGTCCTTCTGAGGACTAATCCATCTGCAGAGATATCAGTCAGGCAGTGTATATAGGCAGGCAGGGTATATAGCAGACTGCAGTGCACAAAGGACAAGAGGTTCCATTCCAGTTCTGTCTGCTGCTGCTGTTAGATATTTCTAGAAATAGGCCCAGGTCTCAGGGGACAAGAATAATTTTTTTTGAATCTTAATCCTCATTATTTGCTTAAAAAGCAATCCAGAGAATACAGTTTTTGTGCACCATTTGCTTTTTGACACTGCAGAATACAGCCAGGTCTTTTCCATATTACAGCGCTAAAAATCCAGCTCTTTAAAACTGTGGTTTGTCCGTCACACAGATCACATATAATTGCGTTGAAAATACTGCCATTTCTGACCTCCATTAAAAATTTGTTTCAGTGTGTCAGTGAAGCAATTGACACCAGATTGCTGTTCAAAATAGTTACCTACAGTCCAGGTATTTAAAACTGTGGTTTGTCCATCACACGGATCACATATAAGTTCGCTCCAAATTCAGTCATTTGTTGTGAGCGTGGAAGATATTGTCCTCCATTTAAAATGGACAAGGCACGTGTCAAGGGACAGGGAACTGGACGTGATGGTGATGATGGTGCAAGCAGAAGCCGAGGCCGTGGACAAGCTGAAATTGTGCCACAACAAACACCCTCGCTAAACCTTCCTGTCCCAATTAATAGAGGACCACAGAACACCACTATTGAACACAGAGCAGTGTGAAAAGGTTATTGGTTTGATAGCAGATAATGCTTCCAGTCACTTAGCCACCACCCCACCACCTTGTCTTCCACATGGTCAAGTCTCATTAGCTGTGAGTATGGACCGCATATTCCTTACCCTGAACCTCCTTCCTCCCACCATGCCGAGTGCCCAGAGACAACTGATCCCGCACTTGGACACTCCGAAGAGCTGTTCACTTTTCCATTTATAGATTCGGGCCTCTCGCCCGGTCCACTTGAAGCGGGGCCAGAGGAGATCCCGTGTAGCAATGCCCAATTATTTGAGCAGCTACATCACACAAAGGCGACAGGGGGAAAGTGTCACAAGAGGTGGACGATGAGGAGACACAATTGCCAGAAAGTCAGGAGGAGGACCAAAGTGCAGAAGTGGAAGATGAGGTGGTGGATGATATAGTAACAGACCCAACCTGGCAGGAAGACATGCAGAGCGAGGAGAGCAGCACACAGGGGGAGGGAGGCGTAGTACACCAACAAGCAGGAAGAAGCAGTGTGGTGGCCGCAGAAAAGACAGGCAACCATTCCTCGTAACACCAACACGAAGGAAGTTGCCAGTACAACTGTTAGGTCTTCCCGAGTCTGGTTACTTTTTAAAGTCTAACCACAAAAAGGCCACTTGCACCACCGGCCAGGCCAGCATCAGCAGGAGATGCAAAATGACCAGCCTGACCACCACCAGCATGATCAGGCACATGGCAGCCAAGCACCCGACTTTTGGTCCGAACCCCAGGGTCCAGGAACAGTGTCTGCGGGTTACACCATTGCTTCTTCCGCTGTTGTGCATGCAAGCCAATCCCCTGTCCATGGTGCATGTGAAGATGCCTCCTTCCCTGCGTCTGTCGTTGCACACTCTCAAGTAGCAGCATCAGAAAGCACGTCCACGCCCTTGTCCCAGCACAGCGTTCAGTTGTCCATACCCCAGTCCTTGGAAAGCAAGCGCAAATACCCAGCCAACGCCCCACAGGCGACGCTACTAAATTCCCACATTTCGTGACTGCTTGCGCTCGAAATGTTGCCTTTTAGGCTCGCGGAGACGGAAGCATTCTGCAACCTGATGGCTGCGACCATCCCTCGGTACTCGGTTCCCAGCCGCCACTATTTCTCCCGGTGAGCCGTCCCCACATTACACAAGCACGTGTCCCAAAACATTAGCCAGGCCCTCAACAACGCAGTTACAAGGAAAGTCCACTTAACCACCGACACGTGGACAAGTGCTTGTGGGCAGGGACGGTTCATCTCGCTGATGGCACACTGGGTTAACAAAGTGGAAGCTGAGACCCAGTCGGACCTTGGGATGGAACAAGTCCTCCCGGCCCCAAGGATTGCGGGCCGTAGGTCAATCAGGGTGGCCCCCACAGTTTACAGCTCCTGCACCTAATCCTTCTCAGCCTCATCCTCCTCTTCAGCCTGCATCTCCAAAAAGACCACATCAGTCACAAGCTGGAAGCACTGCAGCACTGCCTCGGCCAAGCGGCAACAGGCTGTGCTGAAGCTAATATGCTTAGGTGACAAACCGCACAATACTGAAGAGTTATGAACAGCTCTCAAAGAGCAGGCAGATCTGTGGCTCACACCGCTGAACCTATAAACTGGCATGGTCGTGTGTGACTATGGCCGGAACCTGGTGGCGGCTCTGAGGCAAGGCGAGCTCACACACGTACAATGTCTGGCCCATGTGATTAACTTCTTGGTTCAGTGGTTTCTCAAATCTTACCCGGAGCTGCCGAATCTGCTAGCTAAAGGACGCCTCCTGTGCGCCCATTTTAGAAAGTCACCTACAGCTTGCGCCGCCCTTGCCAAGTTTCAGCAGCGTTTGCAGCTTCCGGCTCACCGACTGGTGTGTGATGTCCCCACGCATTGGAACTCTACACTGCAGATGTTGGGAAGGATTTGTGAGCAGAAGAGGGCAGTTGTTGAGTACCAGCATCAACAAGGCCGTCGGTATTCAGTTCAGACTCCACACATAAATCCTCAGGAGTGGACATGGATGTCAGACATATGTACCATCCCTCAAAACTTTGAGGACTCCACCAAGGTGGTGAGCGGCGATGACGCCATAATTAGCATCAGCATTCTGCTTCTCTGTCTTCTGAAACGCTAGCTGCTCACAATCAAAGAGGATGCATTGCAGGTAGAGCACGATGAGATGGAGCAAGGAGCCATACAGGGTGATTACACACAGCCCAGCCTCATCTAATCTCAACGTGGATTGGGTGAAAATGAGGAAGAGGAGTAGGAGGAGAAAGAGCAGGAGCTAGCTTCATGCGCTATAGACGGTACTACCTGCACAACTGTCATACCGTCTGTTCAGTGTGGATGGCCAGAGGACAGAGAGGAGAAGGAGGACGAGGGCATGGTCAGTCATCCTCTTGGTGAGGACATGGAAGTCTTGCCTGTTAGTAGTCTGGCACGCATGGCTGAGTTTATGCTATACTGCCTTTCTCAACATTTTGGGTGACAGTCATTACTAGTTGGTGACACTTTTAGACCCACGCTACAAGGAGAACTTTATATCTCTTATTTCTGAGGCGGACAGGTCTACAACAATTGGGCAGTACCAGGAGGCCCTTGTTGCGGAACTATTTAATAAATTCCCATCTGAAAACGCTGGTGGCAGAGGTCACAGTTCGTTGGACAACCAAGGAGTACAGGCGAGAGACACACAAATGCAATCCAGCAGAGGCACGGGAACACTGTCAAAGTTCTTGGACAGTTTTCTCAGACACTCCCATCGCACAGGCCCTGAGGTGCGGGGTATTCTCACAAGGAGTGCAAAGTTTGGGAAGATGCTGAGAGAGTAACTTGCCGACCGTACCAACATCCTCTGTGATTCCTCTGTGCTTTAAATGAAATGAACAAGGGCTGGATTGGGCCAGACTTCTCAACACCACCGAATGATAGCAGCGTAACAAACTCAAATCCAGTGTCTTTTTTTGGGAGGTGAATTCCCATGCACCTCTTCACACCCACACATGGGTATATGCTTCCTGATTTTGTCTATTTGCTCTTGTCCTCCTCCTTCTCCTCATCCTCTTCCTCCACCACCATACCACCAGGGTGACCGTGGTCCGTGATGCAACACCCACATAATTTTTTTAAAGAGTGTTTATGATGCCCGTAAAAAAAAAAATGAATACAGTATGTTCATGTATACCCCCCAGGGGTAAATGTTTGTCAGCCCATACACTTAGTGCATGGGCATTACAAATATAGGAGACCAGCTCCTTTCTAATGGGAACATTGTTTTATGAGGCCCTCTAAGTCACTTCCCAGGGGCATTGGAGTGCCTCCCAATTTTTGGCAGCCCTTGCATTCACTGCATAGGCCAACACTATGGGAGACCCTCTCCTTTCTAATTGGAATTTGTCATTACTGTGGCCCTGCTCTATGTGTCTTTAAATTTTTAGTGGGTTTTTCCTAAATTTGGTCAGCCGTTGGACTCACTGTATACCCTATAACTGTATAGCAGACTCTCTCCTTTCTAATGGGAACATATCATACTTGTTACTGTGGCCTTGCTCTATGTGTCTTTAAATTCTTAGTGGGGTTTTTCCTAAATTTGGTCAGCCGTTGGACTCGCTGCATAGCCTATAACTGTATAGCAGACCCTCTCCTTTCCAATGGGAACATATCGTACTTGTTACTGTGACCCTGCTCTATGTGTCTTTACATTCTTAGTGGGGTTTTTCCTAAAATTGATCAACAGTTGGACTCACTGCATACCCTATAACTGTATAGCAGACTCACTCCTTTCTAATGAGAACATGTCATACTCGTTACTGTGGCCCTGCTTTATGTGTCCTTAAATTGTTAGTGGGGTTTTTCCCATAT
Source organism: Phyllobates terribilis (assembly GCF_046119375.1). Taxonomy (NCBI): domain Eukaryota; kingdom Metazoa; phylum Chordata; class Amphibia; order Anura; family Dendrobatidae; genus Phyllobates; species Phyllobates terribilis. The sequence goes on from NW_027362771.1 coordinate 287,892,533, forward strand.
TTTGGCAGCCCTTGCAGTCACAGCATGGGCAATACCACTATAGGAGACCCGCTCCTTTATAATGGGAACATTTTTTTTACTGAGACCCTCCTCAATGTCTCTTCAAAGGGGTTTTGGGCTGCGTCCGAATTTTTGGCAGCCCTTGCAGTCACTGCATACTCAATAACAATATAGGAGACCCACTTATTAATAATGGGATCAACAAAGCATAGCCGGCTGATGGCTCTCTAACAATAGCGAGGGCCGACTACTGGTCTTTTAAGAATAGTAAGGGCTGTCTGATGGCCCTATAAAAATAGGCTTTATGACTTTCAGAGTCCCTCCATCCTAAATGAAACAGGATGTGTCTGATGATGTGTCACACACCACATTGCCAGATAAGGTTGTAAAATGTTAAAATGACATTTCCCGGTGAATGCATTGGTCTTAAAAAATAACGTAAAAAAAAAGGATCTTTCTTTAGTATAAAAAATAGAGTCGCCAATGTAACCTCAATGCAATCACATTGTTCAGCTCCTGCACCTCCTCCTCCATCTCCGAACTGACCACATCAATCACAAGCTGACAGCACTGCAGCTCTGCCTTGGCGAAGCGGCAGCAGGCTGTGCAGAAGATATCATGCTGTAACATAGCAGCCTGATCTGTGGCTCTCACCTCTGAACAAACAGCCAAGCATGGTCGTGTGTGACAATGAGCGGAACCTGGTGACGGAGAAATGACAGCCGGAGTAGATGTGGTTTCCCTCTATGCCAGTCCTTTCACCAAGCTAAAGAATATGGCTGTGCTGAAATACAACCCCCACTGAGAAGCTGTTTCAGATTGAAAAACATTGTGCCCACCAGAGGATTTGATTCTGAGGGATAACCTTTCTCTCCCACTCAAAAGCCCTATAGCAGCTGCAAAGTTAGTGCTATTATGAACACTCCTGAGGTAGAAGCCAAGGCACACCAAAGGATTCTCTGGTGGGACCGTCCAACCCTGCCGAGAAGCAGTCCTGGCTAAGAAAAGTGTGTGGGAAGGTTCCCGGACACTCTATGGCTGCTTTTTTACTGAGGTGGAAACACATGCAAAGATGGGGAGAACATACAAAGTCCTTGCAGATGTTGTCCTTGCTGGGATTTGAACCCAGGAACCCAGCTCTGCAAGGCTTCAGTGCTAACCACTGATCCGATGTGCTACCGTTCACCCTCTAATATCTAATAGGCTGGAGAAACTTGCACATACTGCCACTCTGTCTTCAGCTACTTTGTGAGAAGCTAATGTATTTGGGCAGCCACTCAGTCTACCAAATAAAATTCCTGAGAACGAAATTGGGGATGGCTTCGCTACTGGTACTGAGGGCAGTTCTGATACCATGGTGTCATACCATAGTTTACTGGAAATATTACAGGCTGGTAGGAGACAAGCAAATTCCCACAGAAAAGTACCAGCAGTAATGTTCAGATACCCGCGCTTGTAGAAGGCGGAGACACACCAGGAGAAATAGTGACGGCTGAGGACCGAGTATAGACACGAGGCATGAGGCATAAGGTTGTGAAAAGCTTCCGCCTCCACGAGCCTAACAGGCCACATTTCAAGTGCAAGCAGCTGCCCAGAAATCTGGCAGCTTAGTATTGCGGCATCTTTGTGGGTGGGTGGGTGACTGGCTGCATACTTACGTTTGCATTCCAAGTAACAGAAAACTTAGCAAATGGTGGTCTCTATCATCATCATCATGGCCTCACCTCAGCACTATGAACTCTCCTGAATGAGACGCCAGGAGTCCCCGGTTTTCTGGTGGGTCCGTCCATCCCTGCCGAGAAGCAGCCCTGGCTAAGAAAAGTGTGGGGGAAGGTTCCCGGACACACTATGGCTGCTTTTTTAATGTGGATCGGACGTGCTTATGCATGTTATTTCTCAAACCGCATTGCAAATCAGGCCATTGCCCAACTCTGTAGTCATGAAAATAAATGGGCAAAGAAAGATGTTTGTGTGTCAAAGCACCACCAACAAGTGTGAGTTGATGTTGGATGGGCTGCCATTGCTTCTGCAACAAGCTGCGTTAGAGGACTTCCTGGGAGAAATGACACCCAGTGTAGATACGATTTCCCTCTATGTCAGTCCTTTCATCGAGCTAAAGAATATGGCTGTGGTGAAAAAAAGCTGTGGACTGGCTCCGTACCGTCCCTGGCCACATTCACCTGCCCACCTGTTTGTGGTTAGGTGGTCCTTAGCAGTAAGTGCACTGGGGAGGGCACGGGTAATGTTGTGGGACTTGTGCTTGGGGAAGGCGGAGACGATACCGAGAGAAATAGTGGCGGCTGAGGACCGATTATGGACACCCGGCCGCCGCTGGCATGAGGTTATGAAAAGCTTCCGCCGCCACGAACCTAAAAGGCCTCATTTAAAGTGAAAGCAGCTTTAGAGGACTTCCTGGGAGAAATGACAGCTGGGTAGATATGGTTTCCCTAGTCCTTTAACCAAGCTAAAGAATATTGCTGTGGTGAAATACAACTCAGTAAAAAAGCTGTGGACTGGCTCCGTACCGTCCCTGGCCACATTCACCTGTCCACGTGTTCGTGGTTAGGCGGTCCTTCCCAGTAAGTGCACTGGGGAGGGCACGGGTAATGTTGTGGGACCAGCGCTTGTGGAAGGCGGAGACGACACCGGGACAAACAGTTTCGGCTTGGGACCGAGTATGGATACCCAGTCGCCGCCGCCATAAGATTCTGGACAGCTTCCGCCTCCATGAGCCTAAAAGGCCACATTTCAAGTGCAAGCAGCTGTCAAAAATTTGGCAGTATAGTATCGCAGCCTGTGGGTGGGTGGCTGTCTTTGCTTGCATTCCAAGGAATCGGGTAGGGACAACTGAACACTGCTCTGGGATAAGGACGTGGACGGTGATTGTTGCAAGTCTGCAATGACAGGTGCATGGCGAGAGGCATCTTCGCATGCGTCAAGGATCACTTATGATGGGCACACTTTTAGGCAGTGACCTGGGAGTCAGAGATGCTTCCAGAGGTCTTCCCCATGCTGTTCCCACTTCTTTTTAGCACTGTCTGCATGTGTCTGATGATGCGTCACACACCACATGGCCAGATAAGGTTGTATAATGTTAAAATGACATTTCCCAGTGAATGCATTTGTCTTGGTTGAAAGCAATGCAAAAGTGCAAAAACGCATCAAAAACGCTACGTGTGAACATAGCCCAAGGTATGGAGGAGTATTTTTGTTTTTGGCTATTTATTTTGCCTTATATACAAGTCATTTCCCTGGAAAGGATGTTCCTTAACATATTTCCCAGGAAAATCCATTTTGGTTTTGTTTTTGTATGTTTTATTGTGAGTGCTTAAAAGTGGTGTAATACTCTGACAATGTTGTTGATAGCAGTGACCTGGGAGTCATAAATGCTTCCAGGGGTCTTCCCCATGCTGTTCCCATGTCATTTGAGCACTTTTCCCGTCAATTTGGGCAATTTTTAGGCCCTCTGCAGACCGCCGGGGGGAGCCGACTGAAAAATGCTTGAGTTTCCCATAGACTTACATTGGGCTCATTGCTCAGGTCGAGCACCCGAGTATTCCAATTTGATTTAACCCGAACAATGAGTACCCAAGCATTTTAATTCCTCCTGACATGTGCGCAACCCTCATCATCAACTACAAAAATACGTCTGACTGCTGTGCTTGCCAACAAGGGTTTTGCCACCAAGCATTAAGTGTTGTTTGCCAGAGGGATCAAATACTTATTTCTCACTGCAAAATGCTAATTTATCTAACTTATACAATGTGATTTTCTTGATTTTTTTTTGGGATATTCTATCTCTCAATGTTAAAATTAACCTATCCTTAAAATTATAAACTGTTCATTAGTGTTGAGCCACCCCCGTAGTGTTCGAGTTCGGTTCGGTTCGTCGAACACCCGTGTGTTCGCCGAACTGTTCGTCGAACTGTTCGTCGAACACCTTCGAACACCGTTAAAACCAATGGCAGGCAAACAAAAACACATAGAAACACATAGAAAACACCTTCAAAGGTGTCCAAAAGCTGACAAACTGCTCAGAAGACACAACTAACACATGGAAAAGTGACAAGTACATATAGTCATGCGAAAAGAAAAGAGGTGGAGGAGTAAAAGGAGGGGGAGACACAGATATAGGCATGTCATGCCCTTCTAAAATCCAAAAAGTGAGAAGCCGAGACGGCCAGTCCGCTCCTGCCCGTGCCACCTCCGTGTCGCCAGGTTTGTGCCAGAGCCGCGGTGAACCCTGACGGCCAGCCCCCCTCTCCCAATACTGGTGCCTGTCCGCTGGTGGGTCGAGAGAGCCCCCCTGTGGTGGAGGCAGCTCTAAGCTTTTTAATTTAAATTGTCCCTCTAATTTGAATGAATACACTTTAAATCCATTTACAAGGATCTATTGGAGGGCAAGTCTCATGCCAGCAGCCGCGTAATTCCAGCTCCAGTAGCGTCCACTAAAGCTGCTGCAGTTAAAAAGCTTTTATAAGGATCGAGCTCGGCTGTCCACCGCAAGGCATCCTAGTGCCAGTCCCAGCCCCTATGCCTTGGGGTGCCTCCTGATGCTCTTCACTAAGTATCCCGTGGTCCCGAAGCATTTCCTTTGAAAAAATTAAGTGTCCAAACTACAGGTGGTGTAGCTTGCTTAACAGCCGGGATAATCCGCTGACTAGCAGACACTGCTACTAGGCACAAAGTATTTCCTGGGCTAGATGCAGTTAAAAATTTGTAAGTAGATACTCTCGTTGGATGCTGAGAAAGCATTCCATAGAGTCTCCTGGCACGCCATATATGATTCTCTTAAAAAGCTTGGGGTAGGGGTCTAGGGGACCCTTTTATAGCCAAAATCACGGCCCTGTATCACAATACGTCACCTAGGCTGAAGATAAATGGAACTGTAGCACCGAGGGCTCGGTTGCTACAGACGTATTGCACCTCACCCAGAGGTGTGATATCTCACTCTCAGATAAGGATGGAGTGTGGATCAGGACCCGACACCTGCATGCATTACACCACATTGCCGTGGGGCAGGGCGACCAATATGCCCCTGAGATGGGCACGACAGTCCCTGTCCCTGGCTGGAGTGGGGGGAGGGAACACTGAGGAAGGGGAACCCTGCAGTGCAGGAGCAGGGAGGAAGCAGTTCCTGGGTGCATTGAGAAGGGAGTATAAAAGGTGGGCACCATCTTAGTTCAGTGCAGAGAAGTCTGAGCAGAAGTGGCAGGGAGCAGGGGCTCTGCATGAGCTCTGCTCCGGAGGCGGGCCTAGTAACAGAGGCCCAGGCCTGCAAGAGGGAGAAGGAAGGAAGAGGAGCGGAGAAGGCTCCAGGAACGAGGAATGAAGGGATCCCAGGGGTGCGGACGGGCGAGTCGCCACCGCACGCCCGAATCCACCTGCGTGGAGGGGTCAGGCCAAAGGGGGAAACCGGTCCCCGAACTAGTGGAGGCAGGAAACGACCCTCAGCTAGAAACCGGAGGCTCTGACATTTTATGTGGCGCAGCCCCTTGCTCCACCCGCTAGGAAGGCACCACATAGTGTCAGGGAAACTGGCGCCAAGTTTACCAAGAGGAGGCCCGAGGAAGCCGGACAGAAGTGTTGGTAAGAAAGGCCAGACAAAGGACACACAAAGGGGGTCCTGTGAAGCGCTCCAAAGTTATCTGGGAGTTGTCTGAGCCCCTCACCTGGTGGGCAGCCGTTACCTGCAGACGTGGTCTGGATAATAAGAACTGTGAGTAAAGGCCCTGGACTGCATCACTGACTCCGTGTCGTTACTGCTGCTGCCCTGCACCATCACCCCCATCCTCCGCATACACTGCCCTGAGGCTATACTCCTCCCGTGGGGAGTTATGCTACGCTCTGCTGCACCCACAACACCAGCCTCAGCGGTCTGCCCTGCAGCGGCGGTTCACTCTGACCGCAATCCACGGGTGGCGTAGTCGGACATTTAAACATCAAAACCACATAAATAGTTCCGCCACTGGTTTGACCGCCCTGAGCCACGGAACCGGGTCGCCGCCACGAAGACTACAACCACCAGCATCCTCCAAAAAGGGTCCGGCTCCGGGTGTCCCAAGGCCCAGGGGGTGCGTCAGAACATTTTCATCACCTTTCACAATCACCAATGGGACAAGGCAGGGATGTCCTCTGTCCCCTCTCTTATACATCCTAGTGACGGAGCACCTGCTCTCATCAATTCGTCATAACCCCAATATTAGGTGGATTGAGGTGGGAGGCACCGAGTACAAGTGCTCTCTATTTGCTGATGATGTCCTAGTATATATCACTCAATCACATATATCCATCCCTGCTGTTATGGCTGAAATAGATCACTTTGTTACATGGTCAAATTTTAAAATCAATGCAGTGAAGTCTGAGGCCCTCGATGTCTCCCTCCCCAAATCCATATAGGATTCCATCCAGTCCAACTTTCCCTTTGCCTGTCCCTCACAGGGTATCAAATACTTAGGAATTCCTATTCATAGAGACCTCTCCCATCTATGTTATCTTAATTTTGGGCCCTTTATTGAACAACTCCATACAGACCACGGTTGGCAAGTTAGAACTGTAAGATTCACTACGTGAACCGCTGGTGTTTTGTGGAAAAGCACATGTACACTGCGTTCCAAATTATTATGCAAAAAGTGTTTAGGAGTGATAAGGGAAGAATTTGTTTGTTTGTCAGTTAAACTCATTGATGGTGATGTGTGTCAGGGCTCTTTATATCACTGTAAGCAATTGCAGACACCTGTGCTAATTAGTTTGGCAGGTGTGTCCAATGAAAGGCAAGACTACTTAAGAAGGCTCTCTCACATTATTAAGCAGCCTACATTTTCTGCCAAAATGGGAAAGAAAAAGGATGTGTCGGCTGCTGAGAAGCAACAAATTGTGGAGTGTTTAGGTCAAGGCATGACTACAATCAACATTGTGCGATGATCAGGATGAAGTGTCTTGGCAATCAAGAAGTATGTAGCTGATTCACAGTACACACGTGTGCGTGCTGATAAGGGCAAATTGAGGACTCTTTCCTACAGGCAATTACGTCAGGTTGAAAGAGCAGCGGCAAAAAAGCCTTGTCATAGCAGCAGACAAGTTTTTGAAGCTGCTTGTGCCTCCAACGTCCCCCGAACAACAAGATGCAGGGTCCTTCAGAGGTTTGCAGCTGTGCATACGCCATCCTGTCGACCTCCTCTATCCACTTCACACAAGCAGAAACGGCTCCAGTGGGCCAAACATTACATGAAGACTGATTTCAAAACAGTTTTGTTCACGGATGAGTGCCGTGCAGCGCTCGATGGTCCAGATGGATGGAGTGGAGGATGGCTGGTTGATGGACACCCCACGCAAACACGGCTACAGCGCCAACAAGGAGAAGGTGGAGTAATGTTTTGGGCTGGAATCATGGGGAGAGAGATTGTCGGCCCCTTTAGGATCCCTGAAGGCGCTAAAGATGAACTCCATAATGTATGTGGATTTTCTCAAACAGCACTTCCTGCCATGGTTCAAGAAGAAGAACCGTGTATTTCACAGCAAGATCATTTTTCTGCATGATAATGCACCATCTCATGCTGCACATAAAACATCTGCATCTCTGGCTGATATGGGCATAAAAGGGGACAAACTTATGGTGTGACCCCCATGCTCCCCTGACCTCTACCCCATTCAGAACCTTTGGAGCATCATTAAAAGGAGTGTCTATGATGGCGGGAGGCAGTTCACATCTAGGCAACAGCTCTGGGAGGGTATTCTGTCCTCATGCAAAACAATTAAAGCAGAAACCATCCAAAACCTGACAAATTCAATGGACGAGAGAGTTCAGAAGCTCCTTTCGAACAAGGGGTCCTATGTGAAAATGTAACATCACCTAGAATAAAGTTTTGAGTTGAAAACTGTTTGATTTCAGTTTCCAACAACCTGCTAATGCTTATAATTTCAAAAATGACCATTTTTTTGGTCTTTATTAAAATGAAAAGGTTGATCGAAAAGTTTGGGGGATCTAAGAGTGTGGCAACCCAGTAGTCATGATTACTTCGAATTCTGACAATATGAGGGTCATGCTGCAGGTAGTGCAGCAAGAAGGCACTTATGTGTCTTGCGCATCTCGGAGCCCCAAAATAATTTTCCGGGCTAGATGCAGCTAAAAATTATTTTTAATTTTAAATCTGGTGAAGCTTTAGTATAGATGGCCTAATAGGATCAGTGCTGCACACTGCTACAAAGCCCAAATTATTTTCCAGTCAAGATACAGATAAACATGATTAGTAATTTGAAAGCTTAAAACGGTTGGTAGGGTGATTTTAACCAATCATCAAGCTTTTACTCTCCCCAGGATGACACAGGGGTAGAAAAGTCGTTTCGGATCCATGATTTGTTCATCTTTATGAACGTGAGTCTGTCTACATTATCAGTGGAGAGCCGCGTGCGCTTATCTGTCAGCACACCACCAGCAGCGCTGAACACACGTTCAGACAGAACGCTGGCTGCGGGGCATGACAAGATCTCCAAGGCGTAAGTGGCTAGCTCCGGCCATTTATCCAGATTGGAAGCCCAAAAAGAGCAAGGGTCCAGTGACACAGTCGTGGCTTCAATGTTTACTTGGAGATACTCCTGTACCATTGTCTCTAGGCGTTGACTATGTGTCAGACTTCTTGTCTCCTGTGGCCTTGCAAAGGATGGGCTAAAAAAGTGGTGAAATTATTCCGCAAAATTGATGTTACCAGCAGATACTGTGGTTCTGTTACGGTTTGAGTGCTGAACACTTGACGGTCCCACGGTTGGCAAGTTGGAACTGTGAGTTTCACTACGTGCACCACTGGTATTTTGTGGAAAAGCACATGTAAGATTCTGCAACAGTCTCTGCTGATACTCCTGCATGCGTGCATCCCTTTCTATGGCAGGAATAATTTCTGCAAATTTACTTTTGTACCGGGGATCTAACAGTGTGGCAACCCAGTAGTCAGGATTATTTCTAATTCTCACAATTCGAGGGTCATGTTGCAGGTAGTGCAGCAAGAAGGCACTCATGTGTGTTGCGCATCCAGGAGCACCAAGTCCCTGTTGTGTTGGTGGCGAGGTAACAATCATGCTTCATTCCTCTGTCCTCTCCCCCCAACCTCGCACAACAGAAATGTGATCAAGGTTTCCCTCATCTGATGAGTCTTCCATCAGATCGTCCTCCACTTCTTCCTGGGCTCCTGCACCTTCCTCACTAGTTTGGCTGCTACCATGCGCCCTGGTAAAACCATCTCCCCCACCCTCACATGCCTGCCGCCTTGGTGCTGCCGACCGTCTGGACCTTGCAGATGTTAGCCCTTCCGCATACAACTCCTCCTCCTCTACTTCCTCCACCTCCTCTTGTGCCACCACCTGACTCCGAATTCTGTTTAACATGTGCTCCAGCATGTAAATCACCGGAATAGTCATGCTGATAATGGCATCGTCAGCACTAAACATCTTCGTCGCCATTTCAAAACTGATCTGAGACCACTCCTCCAGCGTGATTTGCCCCACCTCTGAATCTCGTTGGCCCAGTCTATACGTCAGAACGTATTGCACCAGGGCTTGTCGGTGCTGCCACAGTCGCTGCAACATGTGCAGAGTTGAATTCCACCGGGTAGGCACATCGCACTTTAGCCGGTGAAGTGGCAGGCCCAACGACTTCTGTAGAGATGTAAGTCGCTGAGCTGCGGGATGCGAACGGCGGAAGTGAGCACACAGCGACCGTGCCCTCTGCAGAAGGCCATCTAGTCTGGGATAGTGGGCTAAAAATTGCTGGACAACCAGGTTCAACACGTGAGCCATACAAGGCACGTGTGTGACATTGCCCCGGCGAAGGGCCGCACCCAGGTTTGCAGCATTGTCGCACACGGCCTTCCCTGGTTTCAGGTCCAGTGGAGACAACCATTCATGAAATTGGTTCTCCAGAGCTGACCACAACTCCTCAGCTGTGTGACTCACATTTCCCAGACATTTCAATGTAAAAACCGCCTGATGACGTTGAGCCCTACTGCCAGCATAGTAAGGAGGTGTGCAGGATCCCTTCTGCGCAGTTAGAAAGCTTGTGGCATGACCAGACAGGCTTTGGGTGCAGGTGGAAGACCGAGAGGAGGTTGAGGAGGCAGAAGCAGTGGAGGAACTTTGACATAAAGAAGATTGACGCACAACTCGTGGGGACGGCAAGACTTGGACAGCAGCCCCTTGTCCTGCTGTCACCATAGTTACCCAGTGCCCAGTCAGCGACATGTAACGCCCCTGTCCATGCCTACTCGTCCAAGTGTCTGTGGTGAAATGCACCCTGTCACACACAGAGTTTCTCAAAGAAGCGGTGATGTTGTGTGCGACATGCTGGTGGAGCGCAGGCACACCTTTCTTTGAGAAGTAGTGCCGACTGGGCATCTGGTACTGGGGCACTGCGACGGACATAAGGTCTCGAAAATCCTCTGTGTCCACCAGGCGGAAAAGGCAGCATTTCTGTAGCCAAGAGCTTGCAGATGGTGAAATTCAACCTCTTAGCTTTCTCATGGCTAGGAGGAAATGGTCTTTTACTTGTCCACATCTGAGGGACCGAGGGCTGGCTATTGTGCTTAGACGGGGTTGATAAGGGTGTCCCCGGCAAACTGCCGGTCTGTGAGGAAGATGCAGGCGGACATGTTAGGTTGCCTTGATCCAAAGTGGTGCTATCGATGTCGGACAGCGCTCAACACCAGCTGGTGTTCCCACCTCCAAAGAAAATGATGACCTGCCAATCACGCTGGCTGTTGCGGGTAAAGAGGTGGCAGGTCTGCGCCCCAAAACAGGTGTGACTGCTGTCCCCCCAGTCACAGAGGATGAAGAGGCCGCGGATGCACAAGATATGGCAGACGGTGGTTGGCCCGGCCGGCTAGGCCGCATTGTAGCACACTGAGCTTCCCACTGCAACTTATGCTTCATGTCCATGTGCCGGTTCATGCATGAAGTACTCAAACTATGTATTTTTTGGCCTCTACTTAGCTTTTGCTGACAAATGTTACAGATAACACGAGTTGGGTCATCTTTATCGATCTGAAAAAATGCCCAGGCTATGCAAGGCTTAGCACCCATGCGACCTGAAGAGCCACCACGACTTGTGGTGAGAGGCAGAGTTGTGTTTGAGGATGCAGTTGTTGACGTGCTTCCAGTACTACGTCTCTGTCCAGGAAGGCGCAACCTGACCTCGTCGTCACTAGCATCTTCCTCCACCTCCTCTGCTGACCTCATCTCTTGGCTGACTGTGGGTTGACAGTAAGTGGGATCTCCAACCTCATCATCATCACCCTGTGTGTTATCACACCCGTCGTCCTCAGAGCCAACCTGTTCCTGCCCTGACAAAAAACTAAAGTTGTCGCTCCAATCAGGTATTTGAGTCTTATCATCGTCTTCCTCATTGTCTCCACCAACAGGAGTTACAGTTTGGGAATGAGGGTCTACATTATGGTCAGAACCTTCTGTGTCTGGTCCTGGATCCGACTCATAAAGATTCTGGGCATCAGTGCAGATCATTTCCTCGTCTGGATTCACAGAAGCGCTGGAGTCGACCTCTGATTCCCAGGCTATAGTATGAGTAAACAGCTCTGCAGACTCAACCATCTGTTCTACCTCATACTCAGACGGGCAGCTGGAGATTTGGGAGCTGTGAGGAAGCAAGTGCGATTTGGGTGACACCTTTGAGGACTGGAGTATTTGTGATGTTGAAGTTGATGTGGAGGAGAGCCCACTTAAAGGAGCACTTGATATCCGTTGAAGCACCTGCTGTTTTTGTGCCTCATCTGGAATTTGTAGCGATTGGCGTGGCCGTAAGAAAGGGATCTTATCACATTGTCCGCTAAAAGAAGTAGACATTTTAGTTTGGCTGGAAGATGGTCTTTCTTCTGCAGATGTTACTGTTGCTTTAACACCTACCCCACGGACACAACCTTTTTTCCCCTTCCCAACACGCCTATTCCCCTTTCCACCAGCAGCAGGCCTTTTTCCACTCATTTTGGTGGTTAACTAATTCACAACTCTGGAGTTGTTTGCACAAAAAAACAATGGATGGTAACCGAGCAGAGCTGAGTGGCCAAACTGTGGTATTAGGCCAAAACCATTGGCTGGGTTAGATGCAGAAAAAAATTATATTCAATTTGCAACCTGATGGAGGTCAGTATAGATGGACTAATACAACAAGTCCCACACACAGCTAGAAGCCCAATATTTTTTCAGAGGTAGATGCAGAAAAAAATATATTCAGTTTGCAACCTGATGGAGGTCAGTATAGATGGACTAATACAACAAGTCCCGCACACAGCTAGAAGCCCAAATATTTTTTCAGAGGTACTGTAGATGCAGATAAAAATTATTTTTAATTTGCAACCTGATGGAGGTCAGTATAGATGGACTAATACAACAAGTCCCACACACAGCTAGAAGCCCAATATTTTTTCAGAGGTAGATGCAGAAAAAAATATATTCAGTTTGCAACCTGATGGAGGTCAGTATAGATGGACTAATACAACAAGTCCCACACACAGCTAGAAGCCCAATATTTTTTCAGAGGTAGATGCAGAAAAAAATATATTCAGTTTGCAACCTGATGGAGGTCAGTATAGGTGGACTAATAGAACAAGTCCCACATACTGCTAGAAGGCCAATTATTTTTTCAGAGCTAGATGCAGAAAAAAATTATATTCAGTTTGCAACCTGATGGAGGTCAGTATAGATGGATTAATAGAACAAGACCCACACACAGCTAGAAGCCCAATATTTTTTCAGAGGTAGATGCAGAAAAAAATTATATTCAGTTTGCAACCTGATGGAGGTCAGTGTAGATGGATGAATCGAACAAGACCCACACACAGCTAGAAGCCCAATATTTTTTTAGAGGTAGATGCAGAAAAAAATATATTCAGTTTGCAACCTGATGGAGGTCAGTATAGATGGACTAATACAACAAGTCCCACACACAGCTAGAAGCCCAATATTTTTTCAGAGGTAGATGCAGAAAAAAATATATTCAGTTTGCAACCTGATGGAGGTCAGTATAGATGGACTAATACAACAAGTCCCACACACAGCTAGAAGCCCAATATTTTTTCAGAGGTAGATGCAGAAAAAAATATATTCAGTTTGCAACCTGATGGAGGTCAGTATAGATGGACTAATACAACAAGTCCCACACACAGCTAGAAGCCCAATATTTTTTCAGAGGTAGATGCAGAAAAAAATATATTCAGTTTGCAACCTGATGGAGGTCAGTATAGATGGACTAATACAACAAGTCCCACACACAGCTAGAAGCCCAAATATTTTTTCAGAGGTACTGTAGATGCAGATAAAAATTATTTTTAATTTGCAACCTGATGGAGGTCAGTATAGATGGACTAATAGAGAAAGTCCGACACACTACTAGAAGGTCAAATATTTTTTCAGAGCTAGATGCAGAAAAAAATTATATTCTGTTTGCAACCTGATGGAGTTCAGTATAGATGGATTAATAGAACAAGACCCACACACAGCTAGAAGCCCAATATTTTTTCAGAGGTAGATGCAGAAAAAAATATATTCAGTTTGCAACCTGATGGAGGTCAGTATAGATGGACTAATACAACAAGTCCCACACACAGCTAGAAGCCCAATATTTTTTCAGAGGTAGATGCAGAAAAAAATATATTCAGTTTGCAACCTGATGGAGGTCAGTATAGGTGGACTAATAGAACAAGTCCCACACACTGCTAGAAGGCCAAATATTTTTTCAGAGCTAGATGCAGAAAAAAATTATATTCAGTTTGCAACCTGATGGAGGTCAGTATAGATGGATTAATAGAACAAGACCCACACACAGCTAGAAGCCCAATATTTTTTCAGAGGTAGATGCAGAAAAAAATTATATTCAGTTTGCAACCTGATGGAGGTCAGTATAGATGGATTAATAGAACAAGACCCACACACAGCTAGAAGCCCAATATTTTTTCAGAGCTAGATGCAGAAAAAAATTAGATTCAGTTTGCAACCTGATGGAGGTCAGTATATATGGATTAATAGAACAAGACCCACACACAGCTAGAAGCCCAATATTTTTTCAGAGCTAGATGCAGAAAAAAATTAGATTCAGTTTGCAACCTGATGGAGGTCAGTATAGATGGACTAATAGAATGATGCTATGCCCAAAAGATTTTACTTCACTAGGTGCAGTAAAAAAATTGGTATTCTATACACAGGTGGTATATCTTGCAACACAGATAGGCTACTCCACTGACTAACACACTCTGCAATAGGCCAAAAAGGATTAGCTTTGCTAGATTCAGCCAAATGCTGTGAAAAACACTTGCACAGCACTGGCACAGACCTGCCTGGCAAAAACTGATAGGAACTCATGTAACCTAGTCCTGAAAAGGACTCCAATTACAATTAGTCTTTACTCCCACAACCTATCTATTTAAGAGCACAGACCTGCCTGATAAAAGTCGTAGGAAATGCTGTAACCTAGTCCTTAAAAGGACTGCAATCACAACTATTCCCTACTCCCAAGCTATCTGTATATTTGTGCGAAAATTGGCTTGAAATTAATAAGGTATAGCGCACACAGCAACAGCGGTGCCGTCTAACACGCAGCTGCAGCAGTGAGAAAATGGTGGCGACGGGGAGAATGGCTTGGTCTTATAGGGCAAGGACATGTGACATACACTGCCAATGACACATGCCCTTGCTTGTGTGAAAAAAAGCACTTCGCTCCGTGTGTGCGCTGCTGATAGGCTGACAGATTGCACCTCCCCACTGTAAATGCGGGAAAGAGAAAAAAAAATGGAGATCTTCATTGTTCCTGCAGAGATCCATCCCCTGCCCCTCCCCCCACCCTGCTGTACACTCAAACTGCGTATTAACATTAATTTTCATCATTACTGAGAAAAAATCCAGTTATGATTTTGGTGCACGAACAGTTATCGAACATAACCTCGAACAGCCGAATTTTTCTCAAATTGTTCGTGTTCGCCGAACGGCTCGAACACCGCCCAAAACAGCTCGAATTTGAGATTGGCGAACAGTTCGAGTAGAACAACGCTCATCTCTAGTCATAAGCACAATATTCCCCCCCTTTGTCTGCCTCTCGTATTACAGTGTCCTCCCATTTCTGAATCTCTTTTAAGGCCTCCCACTCTCCTTTTTCTAAATTTTTGGGTAATTCAGGATATATTAAAGCCTCTCCATCCCTGATCACAGCTTCCTGAAACAAATCGATGTTATTACCAGGAATTATGGGGGGCATAAAGGTTGATGTAACACCCCCCTAAAAAGCCTCCCTACTAGTCTGAGTGGAGTGCGCCCCAATTGTGTCATCATCATTCAAACTCACAATAGGTATACATCACTGCCCAACAGGTGTCTGGTTGTCACATCCGTCACGAAACCTCCGGCACCCGTCGAACAGGGGATCTCTCCCTCTAATTCTTGCAGCACTCCTGATTTATTCTTCAAAAAGAATTTAAACAGATGCATTTTATGTGTAGCCTTAAATAAGTCCACCTTAAAGTCCACAATATCAAATTTATCGGGTATACAATACCTTTTTCAACAGAGATGCCATATCTTTATCAAGCATATGCTGTGTTAAATTAATAATATTTAAAGATTGATCTGTTCCTTCAGTTATCTCCGCCAGGACACCTGTTTTCGTTTTGTTCCTCCTCGACCTATGTTTTCTCCCCCCCCTCCTTGTTAGTTTCCCAAACGAGCCTCCCTGTCGTTGTCAATCCTGCCTCAAGTTTCTGCTGGAAAGTATGATCCGAGGCACTAGAGTCAGTTTCAGATGTCCAGTAATTAAGTGGTATGCTTTTTTTATTTCTATTTTTCTGACTTTGATTTTTACGTGGACGTGTTTTTTGGGACTGTACCCGGGAATTTTTCATCCAGTTAAATATCTGCCCAGTCTCAAAATCCGCTTTGTCCCGTATAAACTTGTCCTTTTTGCGCTGTTTAATTTCAGACTGCAGAGGTATCAGTTTGCTTTCAAGTTTTTTAAGACAGACTTGCCATTGCACTCCTGTTAAACGGGAACGCTGTTCCGTCTTAGTTTTATTCAACTCTGACAGAATAGTATTATACTCTCTCATTCTGGCATATAACCAGTAATAATAATTTTTTTGAGCAGTCCAGTTGGATCTGTTCCCATGTTTTGACAAAGTCTTGGTCACCTTTGAAATGTGCCATTTCTTTATACACACGCAAGCCACATGGAACCCGGCCACAATCCACATAACCCTTTAGGGATTTTATCGACCAAAATAACTTCCTTCTCAGCCAAGCTAGACATTTTGTATTCAATAGTTTTAGTGCTCAGTACCTGAATATCTTCTTTGTCGTTACATTCAGAAAAAAAGGTTGCCGCACCTTCATGTCCTGCTTCAATTCCATTTGAATGCATGCGATGTCGATCTGGGTCAGCATTTAAATCCTGGTTCTGCTGAGTCTCCATGTCTACGGACATCTGCGTTCACGGATTCAATAAGAAAAGTCCAAATACAAATGCACAGGCAACCAGCACTCAGCGACTCCGTCCTTGTGCAGAGACTCCAGAAGCTCGACCCCATCAGCTGGAGCAATCAATCTTACCCTCGGGTGCAACTCCCTCCAGAAACAAAGTAAGTCACAATTCATACATGAAAAAAGCGAGGTGGCACACCGATGTAATAAAATCTTCTTTTATTCCATTTCCATTAAAAATGCAGGGAAGCGGCGCCATTGGATTCTTTACGAATGTCATATGAATGTAAAAAACAGGCATACGGATGTCATATGTATTGCATATGGATGAATTTGTATATTTTCTGGATGAAAAACAGACTATTTTGCATATACTCATCTGAACTTGGCTTAACACTGAGTAGAGAGGAAGAGAACAGATAGAACAGGTAGAAATGAGAAGAAGCTATTATGAATGTTTAATCTTTTTGCAAGCTCAACTAGGTATAGAGCTTACAGACACTGTGGCACAAAATGGTAGACGTTTTTAGTAGACTATTTAGACTGTTAGGCTATCGAGACTAATTAGAAAATTCTTTAACTGTGCATTATGAGGGTACATGAATAATAAGAAACAGCTCTTTGCAAAGGTGCACATAGCCTTTAAAGGTGGCAGGGATTTATTTGAGTCTGGCCATTACAGCAAAAAACTCAGGTCTCAATCAGCACTTGGCTTTAGTTATGATGATTGCACCCCTACATCTACTGATTTACCATAACATCCAGATATAGTGTGATTCTTTAATTGAAAGTATTCCATGACATACAGTACATGTACATCATGGTGCCTTTGAAGGTTAATAATGGTTGCATTTAAAGAAGACCTGTCACCATTTCAGAAGTGACCAATTTTGCTCTTATTTTATTTCTTGCTGGTCCGGTTCCTTCTGTTTCTTCTTTTTTTTATTTGCCATATGATCACAGAGATATGTGACTTTTTGTTTAGTGCTAATTCTTATGGTATATTCCAAGGGGGTGGGTTTTCTCTGTGAAGAGGTAAGGTGTTTTAGCCTGATCTGCATTATTACCCTGTGAGCAACTCCACCTTGGAAAAGACCATAAAATTAGCACAATTAAAAGGCCAATATCTCTAGAACTGTATTGGAAAATACAGAAAATGTACTACTCAGAGAAGCAGCAGGGAAATGGATTACTCAGTGGAGCAGTAGGAATAAAATACGAGCTTTTTGTCCTGGTGACAGGTCTTCTTTTAAAAAAAAAAACATTGTCAAGTTACTAGGTTTGACTAGATGCAGAGTTGATATTACAAAATAAAAAAAAAACTGTACAATACCTTCAAGTGAGAATTTGACTATAAATCATCAGGAGCATGAATCTGTAAAACATTTTACAAAGTGATGTGATGACATTTTTTGCTCTGAAAAATACCGTACATATATCATCTTGTGAATGGAAAAGAAAGACATACAGTGTTTGATTTTTTTTAAGAGAAACAAAATAATAAACAAATCAGAAAATCCTTCATGAAAGAAGAATGCATGGAAGTAAAACTTTAAGACATCTGGCATACCCAGAAGGAAAAATACGCAGCTTGATGTAATCCGTAAATGATTGCTGGAAAAGACCGGTGGCTTCTAACTTGATCTATGTTTGTTCCAAGGAAAGCCAAAGAGGAAGGCGTTAATAAAGTCAGATTTAACTTACAGCAATGCCTGCTATACAATTTGATCAGTTGATTCAGATTTCAAGGGCTTTTCAAAAGTAGTGGGGAAGAAATAAAGGTGAAATTGTGAAGCGATTGATTTTAGGGGTGAGCGGATCACCAGGCAAGTATGTCTGAAAGAAGATTGTTGGTGCTATGTTACAATTACATTGTTCTTGGTGTTAGATATTTGTGAATTTAGTTTCTTTAATTATATTGGTATTGAATGTTCATTAAAAAATCTCATAGATGTGTTCATCTGAAGATAGCTTTTCGGTATACCAGGGGACTCCAATATTTTTGGTTATCAAATAATCAAGATTATATTTAAAAATATTTTGTTGGAGATTTTATGTGTAGAAATACATATCAGTATGAAAGATTAATTCTAGCAATTGGTACATACAGTAGCTAATGATGCTTATTAGTTTCCTGACACTACTTTTAAGGCGGAGTACAGTATAGCTATGTGTAATTTATTAGGCTGTGTACTGTTGTTTCAATAGAATGAGTATTTTATAAGTAGAAGAGTATTTCTGCCAGACTAGCTCCTGCATGCCAAGTGGTCCAACGAAGCTCTTTAGCACTGATTAACAGCTTTCTGACAACATAAAATGTACACATAAAGCTGAGGCTTGGGTGGGGTTTTTTTCTGAGTTCTGCTACATGCTACATCTAAAAACTCTGATTGCATCATAACTGCTGCACCCAATGAACTAAGTGATACATTGCTGGAATCAGGCAAAAATGGAAGCTGTCACATTTAGTCGGGTTGCACTGAGGGAATGAAGAGCCTTGTGATTCCAAATCAGCTTTTATTAATACCAACACGTTTTTGCACCGGACTGGTATACAAATGTGTTGGTATTAAAGGGATAGTCAACTACTAGGACATCCCCTTCTTAAACTAAATGTTCAGCCTCGATAAAATAAAAAAAACAATACTCTCCTCCCATGCCGGCTTTATTCCACTGATGTCGGCACTCTTGATCCTGGAGCTGTGATGTGGTGGAATGACACGTGTTGCCCGGCGCCCAATTAGCGCTGGCGTCACTGTCCCCACCTTCAGACAAATGGAACATGAAGAGGAAGCCATGGCTGCACATGATCCTGGACTTCCTCTTCATGGTGGGGACAGTGATGCCAGCGCTGATTGGGCGCCGGGCATCACATGTCATTCCACCACATCACAGCCCTGGGACCGCAAGTGCCGACATCGCTGGAAAGGAGCCGGCGTGGTAGGTGAGAATAGTTTTTTTTTTTATTTTATCGAAGCCAAACATTTAGTTTAAAAAGGGGTTGTCCTAGTAGTGGATAATCCTTTTAATAATAACTGATTTGAAATCCCAGGGCTCTTCATTCCCACAGTGCAGCCCACCAAACATGACAGTTTCCATTTTTGCCTTATACATCTGGAAAAAACATTTCCTCCAGCCACGGGGCAGCAGCTTTAATCAGTAAAGTTTCCAATATGGGGTCACCTGGCGGGTAATTCTGCTGATCCGTCACTTCAAGGGCTTATGTAGCACAGAATCTATTCAAACTGTATCAGTGTTTTAAAAGCCAAGTAACTAGAGATGAGCGTTGTTCGACTCGAACTGTTCGCCAATCTCAAATTCGAGCTGTTTTGGGCGGTGTTCGAGCCGTTCGGTGAACACGAACGATTTGAGAAAAATTCTGCTGTTCGAGGTTATGTTCGATAACTGTTCGTGCACCAAAATCATAACTGGATTTTTTCTCAGTAATGATGAAAATTAATATTAATACTAGAGATGAGGGTTGTTCTACTCGAACTGTTCGCCAATCTCAAATTCGAGCTGTTTTGGGCGGTGTTCGAGCCGTTCGGCGAACACGAACAATTTGAGAAAAATTCGGCTGTTCGAGGTTATGTTCGATAACTGTTCGTGCACCAAAATCATAACTGGATTTTTTCTCAGTAATGATGAAAATTAATGTTAATACGCAGTTTGAGTGTACAGCGGGGTGGGGGGAGGGGCAGGGGATGGATCTCTGCAGGAACAATGAAGATCTCCATTTTTTTTCTCTTTCCCGCATTTACAGTGGGGAGGTGCAATCTGTCAGCCTATCAGCAGCGCACACACGGAGCGAAGTGCTTTTTTTCACACAAGCAAGGGCATGTGTCATTGGCAGTGTATGTCACATGTCCTTGCCCTATAAGACCAAGCCATTTTCCCCGTCGCCACCATTTTCTCACTGCTGCAGCTGCGTGTTAGACGGCACCGCTGTTGCTGTGTGCGCTATACCTTGTTAATTTCAAGCCAATTTTCGCACAAATATACAGATAGCTTGGGAGTAGGGAATAGTTGTGATTGCAGTCCTTTTAAGGACTAGGTTACAGCATTTCCTACGACTTTTATCAGGCAGGTCTGTGCTCTTAAATATATAGGTTGTGGGAGTAAAGACTAATTGTAATTGGAGTCCTTTTCAGGACTAGGTTACATCAGTTCCTATCAGTTTTTGCCAGGTAGGTCTGTGCCAGTGCTGTGCAAGTTTTTTTCACAGCATTTGGCTGAATCTAGCAAAGCTAATCCTTTTTGGCCTATTGCAGAGTGTGTTAGTCAGTGGAGTAGCCTATCTGTGTTGCAAGATATACCACCTGTGTATAGAATACCAATTTTTTTACTGCACCTAGTGAAGTAAAATCTTTTGGGCATAGCATCATTCTATTAGTCCATCTATACTGACCTCCATCAGGTTGCAAACTGAATCTAATTTTTTTCTGCATCTAGCTCTGAAAAAATATTGGGCTTCTAGCTGTGTGTGGGTCTTGTTCTATTAATCCATCTATACTGACCTCCATCAGGTTGCAAACTGAATATAATTTTTTTCTGCATCTAGCTCTGAAAAAATATTGGGCTTCTAGCTGTGTGTGGGTCTTGTTCTATTAATCCATCTATACTGACCTCCATCAGGTTGCAAACTGAATATAATTTTTTTCTGCATCTAGCTCTGAAAAAATATTTGGCCTTCTAGCTGTGTGTGGGACTTGTTCTATTAGTCCACCTATACTGACCTCCATCAGGTTGCAAACTGAATATATTTTTTTCTGCATCTACCTCTGAAAAAATATTGGGCTTCTAGCTGTGTGTGGGACTTGTTGTATTAGTCCATCTATACTGACCTCCATCAGGTTGCAAACTGAATATATTTTTTTCTGCATCTACCTCTGAAAAGATATTGGGCTTCTAGCTGTGTGTGGGTCTTGTTCTATTAATCCATCTATACTGACCTCCATCAGGTTGCAAACTGAATATATTTTTTTTTGCATCTACCTCTGAAAAAATATTGGGCTTCTAGCTTTGTGTGGGTCTTGTTCTATTAATCCATCTATACTGACCTCCATCAGGTTGCAAACTGAATATAATTTTTTTCTGCATCTAGCTCTGAAAAAATATTGGGCTTCTAGCTGTGTGTGGGTCTTGTTCTATTAATCCATCTATACTGACCTCCATCAGGTTGCAAACTGAATATAATTTTTTTCTGCATCTACCTCTGAAAAAATATTGGGCTTCTAGCTGTGTGTGGGACTTGTTGTATTAGTCCATCTATTCTGACCTCCATCAGGTTGCAAACTGAATATATTTTTTTCTGCATCTACCTCTGAAAAAAAATTGGGCTTCTAGCTGTGTGTGGGTCTTGTTCTATTAATCCATCTATACTGACCTCCATCAGGTTGCAAAATGAATATAATTTTTTTCTGCATCTAGCTCTGAAAAAATATTTGGCCTTCTAGCAGTGTGTGGGACTTGTTCTATTAGTCCACCTATACTGACCTCCATCAGGTTGCAAACTGAATATATTTTTTTCTGCATCTACCTCTGAAAAAATATTGGGCTTCTAGCTGTGTGTAGGACTTGTTGTATTAGTCCATCTATACTGACCTCCATCAGGTTGCAAACTGAATATATTTTTTTCTGCATCTACCTCTGAAAAAATATTGGGCTTCTAGCTGTGTGTGGGTCTTGTACTATTAATCCATCTATACTGACCTCCATCAGGTTGCAAACTGAATATAATTTTTTTCTGCATCTAGCTCTGAAAAAATATTTGGCCTTCTAGCAGTGTGTGGGACTTGTTCTATTAATCCATCTATACTGACCTCTATCAGGTTGCAAACTGAATATAATTTTTTTCTGCATCTACCTCTGAAAAAATATTGGGCTTCTAGCTGTGTGTGGGACTTGTTGTATTAGTCCATCTATACTGACCTCCATCAGGTTGCAAACTGAATATATTTTTTTCTGCATCTACCTCTGAAAAAATATTGGGCTTCTAGCTGTGTGTGGGTCTTGTTCTATTAATCCATCTATACTGACCTCCATCAGGTTGCAAACTGAATATAATTTTTTTCTGCATCTAGCTCGGAAAAAATATTGGGCTTCTAGCTGTGTGTGGGTCTTGTTCTATTAATCCATTTATACTGACCTCCATCAGGTTGCAAACTGAATATAATTTTTTTCTGCATCTAGCTCTGAAAAAATATTTGGCCTTCTAGCAGTGTGTGGGACTTGTTCTATTAGTCCACCTATACTGACCTCAATCAGGTTGCAAACTGAATATATTTTTTTCTGCATCTACCTCTGAAAAAATATTGGGCTTCTAGCTGTGTGTGGGTCTTGTTCTATTAATGCATCTATACTGACCTCCATCAGGTTGCAAACTGAATATAATTTTTTTCTGCATCTAGATGTGAAAAAATATTTGGCCTTCTAGCAGTGTGTGGGACTTGTTCTATTAGTCCACCTATACTGACCTCCATCAGGTTGCAAACTGAATATATTTTTTTCTGCATCTACCTCTGAAAAAATATTGGGCTTCTATCTGTGTGTGGGACTTGTTGTATTAGTCCATCTATACTGACCTCCATCAGGTTGCAAATTGAATATAATTTTTTTCTGCATCTAACCCAGCCAATAGTTTTGGCCTAATACCACAGTTTGGCCACTCAGCTCTGCTCGGTTACCATCCATTGTTTTTTTGTGCAAACAACTCCAGAGTTTTGAATTAGTTAACCATCAAAATGAGTGGAAAAAGGCCTGCTGCTGGTGGAAAGGGGAATAGGCGTGTTGGGAAGGGGAAAAAAGGTTGTGTCCGTGGGGTAGGTGTTAAAGCAACAGTAACATCTGCAGAAGAAAGACCATCTTCCAGCCAAACTAAAATGTCTACTTCTTTTAGCGGACAATGTGATAAGATCCCTTTCTTACGGCCACGCCAATCGCTACAAATTCCAGATGAAGCACAAAAACAGCAGGTCCTTCAACGGATATCAAGTGCTCCTTTAAGTGGGCTCTCCTCCACATCAACTTCAACATCACAAATACTCCAGTCCTCAAAGGTGTCACCCAAATCGCACTAGCTTCCTCACAGCTCCCAAATCTCCAGCTGCCCGTCTGAGTATGAGGTAGAACAGATGGTTGAGTCTGCAGAGCTGTTTACTCATACTATAGCCTGGGAATCAGAGGTCGACTCCAGCGCTTCTGTGAATCCAGACGAGGAAATGATCTGCACTGATGCCCAGAATCTTTATGAGTCGGATCCAGGACCAGACGCAGAAGGTTCTGACCATAATGTAGACCCTCATTCCCAAACTGTAACTCCTGTTGGTGGAGACAATGAGGAAGACGATGATAAGACTCAAATACCTGATTGGAGCGACAACTTTAGTTTTTTGTCAGGGCAGGAACAGGTTGGCTCTGAGGACGATGGGTGTGATAACACACAGGGTGATGATGATGAGGTTGGAGATCCCACTTACTGTCAACCCACAGTCAGCCAAGAGATGAGGTCAGCAGAGGAGGTGGAGGAAGATGCTAGTGACGACGAGGTCAGGTTGCGCCTTCCTGGACAGAGACGTAGTACTGGAAGCACGTCAACAACTGCATCCTCAAACACAGCTCTGCCTCTCACCACAAGTCGTGGTGGCTCTTCAGGTCGCATGGGTGCTAAGCCTTGCATAGCCTGGGCATTTTTTCAGATCGATAAAGATGACCCAACTCGTGTTATCAGTAAAATTTGTCAGCAAAAGCTAAGTAGAGGCCAAAAAATACATAGTTTGAGTACTTCATGCATGAACCGGCACATGGACATGAAGCATAAGTTGCAGTGGGAAGCTCAGTGTGCTACAATGCGGCCTAGCCGGCCGGGCCAACCACCGTCTGCCATATCTTGTGCATCCGCGGCCTCTTCATCCTCTGTGACTGGGGGGACAGCAGTCACACCTGTTTTGGGGCGCAGACCTGCCACCTCTTTACCCGCAACAGCCAGCGTGATTGGCAGGTCATCATTTTCTTTGGAGGTGGGAACACCAGCTGGTGTTGAGCGCTGTCCGACATCGATAGCACCACCTTTGGATCAAGGCAACCTAACATGTCCGCCTGCATCTTCCTCACAGACCGGCAGTTTGCCGGGGACACCTTTATCAACCCCGTCTAAGCACAATAGCCAGCCCTCGGTCCCTCAGATGTGGACAAGTAAAAGACCATTTCCTCCTAGCCATGAGAAAGCTAAGAGGTTGAATTTCACCATCTGCAAGCTCTTGGCTACAGAAATGCTGCCTTAACGCCTGGTGGACACAGAGGATTTTCGAGACCTTATGTCCGTCGCAGTGCCCCAGTACCAGATGCCCAGTCGGCACTACTTCTCAAAGAAAGGTGTGCCTGCGCTCTACCAGCATGTCGCACACAACATCACCGCTTCTTTGAGAAACTCTGTGTGTGACAGGGTGCATTTCACCACAGACACTTGGACGAGTAGGCATGGACAGGGGCGTTACATGTCGCTGACTGGGCACTGGGTAACTATGGTGACAGCAGGACAAGGGGCTGCTGTCCAAGTCTTGCCGTCCCCACGAGTTGTGCGTCAATCCTCTTTATGTCAAAGTTCCTCCACTGCTTCTGCCTCCTCAACCTCCTCTCGGTCTTCCACCTGCACCCAAAGCCTGTCTGGTCATGCCACAAGCTTTCTAACTGCGCAGAAGGGATCCTGCACACCTCCTTACTATGCTGGCAGTAGGGCTCAACGTCATCAGGCGGTTTTTACATTGAAATGTCTGGGAAATGTGAGTCACACAGCTGAGGAGTTGTGGTCAGCTCTGGAGAACCAATTTCATGAATGGTTGTCTCCACTGGACCTGAAACCAGGGAAGGCAATGTGCGACACTGCTGCAAACCTGGGTGCGGCCCTTCGCCGGGGCAATGTCACACACGTGCCTTGTATGGCTCACGTGTTGAACCTGGTTGTCCAGCAATTTTTAGCCCACTATCCCAGACTAGATGGCCTTCTGCAGAGGGCACGGTCGCTGTGTGCTCACTTCCGCCGTTCGCATCCCGCAGCTCAGCGACTTACATCTCTACAGAAGTCGTTGGGCCTGCCACTTCACCGGCTAAAGTGCGATGTGCCTACCCGGTGGAATTCAACTCTGCACATGTTGCAGCGACTGTGGCAGCACCGACAAGCCCTGGTGCAATACGTTCTGACGTATAGCCTGGGCCAACGAGATTCAGAGGTGGGGCAAATCACGCTGGAGGAGTGGTCTCAGATCAGGGACCTATGCACCCTTCTGCACAGTTTTGAAATGGCGACGAAGATGTTTAGTGCTGACGATGCCATTATCAGCATGACTATTCCGGTGATTTACATGCTGGAGCACATGTTAAACAGAATTCGGAGTCAGGTGGTGGCACGAGAGGAGGTGGAGGAAGTAGAGGAGGAGGAGATGTATGCGGAAGGGCTAACATCTGCAAGGTCCAGACGGTCGGCAGCACCAAGGCGGCAGGCATGTGAGGGTGGGGGAGATGGTTTTACCAGGGCGCATGGTAGCAGCCAAACTAGTGAGGAAGGTGCAGGAGCCCAGGAAGAAGTGGAGGACGAACTGATGGAAGACTCATCAGATGAGGGAGACCTTGATCACATTTCTGTTGTGCGAGGTTGGGGGGAGAGGACAGAGGAAGGAAGCATGATTGTTACCTCGCCACCAACACAACAGGGACTTGGTGCTCCTGGATGCGCAACACACATGAGTGCCTTCTTGCTGCACTACCTGCAACATGACCCTCGAATTGTGAGAATTAGAAATAATCCTGACTACTGGGTTGCCACACTGTTAGATCCCCGGTACAAAAGTAAATTTGCAGAAATTATTCCTGCCATAGAAAGGGATGCACGCATGCAGGAGTATCAGCAGAGACTGTTGCAGAATCTTACATGTGCTTTTCCACAAAATACCAGTGGTGCACGTAGTGAATCTCACAGTTCCAACTTGCCAACCGTGGGACCGTCAAGTGTTCAGCACTCAAACCGTAACAGAACCACAGTATCTGCTGGTAACATCAATTTTGCGGAATCATTTCACCACTTTTTTAGCCCATCCTTTGCAAGGCCACAGGAGACAAGAAGTCTGACACATAGTCAACGCCTAGAGACGATGGTACAGGAGTATCTCCAAGTAAACATTGAAGCCACGACTGTGTCACTGGACCCTTGCTCTTTTTGGGCTTCCAATCTGGATAAATGGCCGGAGCTAGTCACTTACGCCTTGGAGAGCTTGTCATGCCCCGCAGCCAGCGTTCTGTCTGAATGTGTGTTCAGCGCTGCTGGTGGTGTGCTGACAGATAAGCGCACGCGGCTCTCCACTGATAATGTAGACAAACTCACGTTCATAAAGATGAACAAATCATGGATCCGAAACGACTTTTCTACCCCTGTGTCATCCTGGGGAGAGTAAAAGCTTGATGATTGGTTAAAATCACCCTACCAACCGTTTTAAGCTTTCAAATTACTAATCATGTTTATCTGTATCTTGACTGGAAAATAATTTGGGCTTTGTAGCAGTGTGCAGCACTGATCCTATTAGGCCATCTATACTAAAGCTTCACCAGATTTAAAATTAATAATAATTTTTAGCTGCATCTAGCCCGGAAAATAATTTTGGGGCTCCGAGATGCGCAAGACACATAAGTGCCTTCTTGCTGCACTACCTGCAGCATGACCCTCATATTGTCAGAATTCGAAGTAATCATGACTACTGGGTTGCCACACTCTTAGATCCCCCAAACTTTTCGATCAACCTTTTCATTTTAATAAAGACCAAAAAAATGGTCATTTTTGAAATTATAAGCATTAGCAGGTTGTTAGAAACTGAAATCAAACAGTTTTCAACTCAAAACTTTATTCTAGGTGATGTTACATTTTCACATAGGACTAGTGTTGAGCCACCCCCGTAGTGTTCGAGTTCGGTTCGGTTCGTCGAACACCCGTGTGTTCGCCGAACTGTTCGTCGAACTGTTCGTTGAACACCTTCGAACACCGTTAAAACCAATGGCAGGCAAACAAAAACACATAGAAACACATAGAAAACACCTTCAAAGGTGTCCAAAAGCTGACAAACTGCTCAGAAGACACAACTAACACATGGAAAAGTGACAAGTACATATAGTAATGCGAAAAGAAAAGAGGTGGAGGAGTAAAAGGAGGGGGAGACACAGATATAGGCATGTCATGCCCTTCTAAAATCCAAAAAGTGAGAAGCCGAGACGGCCAGTCCGCTCCTGCCCGTGCCACCTTCGTGTCGCCGGGTTTGAGCCAGAGCCGCGGTGAACCCTGACGGCCAGCCCCCCTCTCCCAATACTGGTGCCTGTCCACTGGTGGGTCGAGAGAGCCCCCCTGTGGTGGAGGCAGCTCTAAGCTTTTTAATTTAAATTGTCCCTCTAATTTGAATGAATACACTTTAAATCCATTTACAAGGATCTATTGGAGGGCAAGTCTCATGCCAGCAGCCGCGTAATTCCAGCTCCAGTAGCGTCCACTAAAGCTGCTGCAGTTAAAAAGATTTTATAAGGATCGAGCTCGGCTGTCCACCGCAAGGCATCCTAGTGCCAGTCCCAGCCCCTATGCCTTGGGGTGCCTCCTGATGCTCTTCACTAAGTATCCCGTGGTCCCGAAGCATTTCCTTTGAAAAAATTAAGTGTCCAAACTACAGGTGGTGTAGCTTGCTTAACAGCCGGGATAATCCGCTGACTAGCAGACACTGCTACTAGGCACAAAGTATTTCCTGGGCTAGATGCAGTTAAAAATTTGTAATTAGATACTCTCGTTGGATGCTGAGAAAGCATTCCATAGAGTCTCCTGGCACGCCAAATATGATTCTCTTAAAAAGCTTGGGGTAGGGGTCTAGGGGACCCTTTTATAGAAAAAATCACGGCCCTGTATCACAATACGTCACCTAGGCTGAAGATAAATGGAACTGTAGCACCGAGGGCTCGGTTGCTACAGACGTATTGCACCTCACCCAGATGTGTGATATCTCACTCTCAGATAAGGATGGAGTGTGGATCAGGACCCGACACCTGCATGCATTACACCACATTGCCGTGGGGCAGGGCGACCAATATGCCCCTGAGATGGGCACGACAGTCCCTGTCCCTGGCTGGAGTGGGGGGAGGGAACACTGAGGAAGGGGAACCCTGCAGTGCAGGAGCAGGGAGGAAGCAGTTCCTGGGTGCATTGAGAAGGGAGTATAAAAGGTGGGCACCATCTTAGTTCAGTGCAGAGAAGTCTGAGCAGAAGTGGCAGGGAGCAGGGGCTCTGCATGAGCTCTGCTCCGGAGGCGGGCCTAGTAACAGAGGCCCGGGCCTAGTAACAGAGGCCCAGGCCTGCAAGAGGGAGAAGGAAGGAAGAGGAGCGGAGAAGGCTCCAGGAACGAGGAATGAAGGGATCCCAGGGGTGCGGATGGGCGAGTCGCCACCGCACGCCCGAATCCACCTGCGTGGAGGGGTCAGGCCAAAGGGGGAGACCGGTCCCCGAACTAGTGGAGGCAGGAAAGGACCCTCAGCTAGAAACCGGAGGCTCTGACATTTTATGTGGCACAGCCCCTTGCTCCACCCACTAGGAAGGCACCACATAGGGTCAGGGAAACTGGCGCCAAGTTTACCAAGAGGAGGCCTGAGGCAGCCGGACAGAAGTGTTGGTAAGAAAGGCCAGACAAAGGACACACAAAGGGGGTCCGGTGAAGCGCTCCAAAGTTATCTGGGAGTTGTCTGAGCCCCTCACCTGGTGAGCACAGTACGACGTGGGCAGCCGTTACCTGCAGACGTGGTCTGGATAATAAGAACTGTGAGTAAAGGCCCTGAACTGCATCACTGACTCCGTGTCGTTACTGCTGCTGCCCTGCACCATCACCCCCATCCTCCGCATACACTGCCCTGAGGCTATACTTCTCCCGTGGGGAGTTATGCTACGCTCTGCTGCACCCACAACACCAGCCTTAGCGGTCTGCACTGTAGCGGCGGTTCACTCTGACCGCAATCCACGGGTGGCATAGTCGGACATTTAAACATCAAAACCACATAAATAGTTCCGCCACTGGTTTGACCGCCCTGAGCCACGGAACCGGATCGCCGCCACGAAGACTACAACCACCAGCATCCACCAAAAAGGGTCCGGCTCCGGGTGTCCCAAGGCCCAGAGGGTGCGTCAGAACATTTTCATCACCTTTCACAATCACCAATGGGACAAGGCAGGGATGTCCTCTGTCCCCTCTCTTATACATCCTAGTGACGGAGCACCTGCTCTCATCAATTCGCCATAACCCCAATATTAGGTGGATTGAGGTGGGAGGCACCGAGTACAAGTGCTCTCTATTTGCTGATGATGTCCTAGTATATATCACTCAATCACATATATCCATCCCTGCTGTTATGGCTGAAATAGATCACTTTGTTACATGGTAAAATTTTAAAATCAATGCAGCGAAGTCTGAGGCCCTCGATGTCTCCCTCCCTAAATCCATATAGGATTCCATCCAGTCCAACTTTCCCTTTGCCTGGCCCTCACAGGGTATCAAATACTTAGGAATTCCTATTCATAGAGACCTCTCCCATCTATGTTATCTTAATTTTGGGCCCTTTATTGAACAATTCCATACAGACCACGGTTGGCAAGTTGGAACTGTGAGATTCACTACGTGCACCACTGGTATTTTGTGGAAAAGCACATGTAAGATTCTGCAACAGTCTCTGCTGATACTCCTGCATGCGTGCATCCCTTTCTATGGCAGGAATAATTTCTGCAAATTTACTTTTGTACCGGGGATCTAACAGTGTGGCAACCCAGTAGTCAGGATTATTTCTAATTCTCACAATTCGAGGGTCATGTTGCAGGTAGTGCAGCAAGAAGGCACTCATGTGTGTTGCGCATCCAGGAGCACCAAGTCCCTGTTGTGTTGGTGGCGAGGTAACAATCATGCTTCCTTCCTCTGTCCTCTCCCCCCAACCTCGCACAACAGAAATGTGATCAAGGTCTCCCTCATCTGATGAGTCTTCCATCAGTTCGTCCTCCACTTCTTCCTGGGCTCCTGCACCTTCCTCACTAGTTTGGCTGCTACCATGCGCCCTGGTAAAATCATCTCCCCCACCCTCACATGCCTGCCGCCCTGGTGCTGCCGACCGTCTGGACCTTGCAGATGTTAGCCCTTCCGCATACAACTCCTCCTCCTCTACTTCCTCCACCTCCTCTTGTGCCACCACCTGACTCCGAATTCTGTTTAACATGTGCTCCAGCATGTAAATCACCGGAATAGTCATGCTGATAATGGCATCGTCAGCACTAAACATCTTCGTCGCCATTTCAAAACTGTGCAGAAGGGTGCATAGGTCCCTGATCTGAGACCACTCCTCCAGCGTGATTTGCCCCACCTCTGAATCTCGTTGGCCCAGGCTATACGTCAGAATGTATTGCACCAGGGCTTGTCGGTGCTGCCACAGTCGCTGCAACATGTGCAGAGTTGAATTCCACCGGTTAGGCACATCGCATTTTAGCCGGTGAAGTGGCAGGCCCAACGACTTCTGTAGAGATGTAAGTCGCTGAGCTGCGGGATGCGAACGGCGGAAGTGAGCACACAGCGACCGTGCCCTCTGCAGAAGGCCATCTAGTCTGGGATAGTGGGCTAAAAATTGCTGGACAACCAGGTTCAACACGTGAGCCATACAAGGCACGTGTGTGACATTGCCCCGGCGAAGGGCCGCACCCAGGTTTGCAGCATTGTCGCACACGGCCTTCCCTGGTTTCAGGTCCAGTGGAGACAACCATTCATGAAATTGGTTCTCCAGAGCTGACCACAACTCCTCAGCTGTGTGACTCACATTTCCCAGACATTTCAATGTAAAAACCGCCTGATGATGTTGAGCCCTACTGCCAGCATAGTAAGGAGGTGTGCAGGATCCCTTCTGCGCAGTTAGAAAGCTTGTGGCATGACCAGACAGGCTTTGGGTGCAGGTGGAAGACCGAGAGGAGGTTGAGGAGGCAGAAGCAGTGGAGGAAAAATGACATAAAGAGGATTGACGCACAACTCGTGGGGACGGCAAGACTTGGACAGCAGCCCCTTGTCCTGCTGTCACCATAGTTACCCAGTGCCCAGTCAGCGACATGTAACGCCCCTGTCCATGCCTACTCGTCCAAGTGTCTGTGGTGAAATGCACCCTGTCACACACAGAGTTTCTCAAAGAAGCGGTGATGTTGTGTGCGACATGCTGGTGGAGCGCAGGCACACCTTTCTTTGAGAAGTAGTGCCGACTGGGCATCTGGTACTGGGGCACTGCGACGGACATAAGGTCTCGAAAATCCTCTGTGTCCACCAGGCGGAAAGGCAGCATTTCTGTAGCCAAGAGCTTGCAGATGGTGAAATTCAACCTCTTAGCTTTCTCATGGCTAGGAGGAAATGGTCTTTTACTTGTCCACATCTGAGGGACCGAGGGCTGGCTATTGTGCTTAGACGGGGTTGATAAGGGTGTCCCCGGCAAACTGCCGGTCTGTGAGGAAGATGCAGGCGGACATGTTAGGTTGCCTTGATCCAAAGGTGGTGCTATCGATGTCGGACAGCGCTCAAGACCAGCTGGTGTTACCACCTCCAAAGAAAATGATGACCTGCCAATCACGCTGGCTGTTGCGGGTAAAGAGGTGGCAGGTCTGCGCCCCAAAACAGGTGTGACTGCTGTCCCCCCAGTCACAGAGGATGAAGAGGCCGCGGATGCACAAGATATGGCAGACGGTGGTTGGCCCGGCCGGCTAGACCGCATTGTAGCACACTGATCTTCCCACTGCAACTTATGCTTCATGTCCATGTGCCGGTTCATGCATGAAGTACTCAAACTATGTATTTTTTGGCCTCTACTTAGCTTTTGCTGACAAATGTTACAGATAACACGAGTTGGGTCATCTTTATCGATCTGAAAAAATGCCCAGGCTATGCAAGGCTTAGCACCCATGCGACCTGAAGAGCCACCACGACTTGTGGTGAGAGGCAGAGTTGTGTTTGAGGATGCAGTTGTTGACGTGCTTCCAGTACTACGTCTCTGTCCAGGAAGGCGCAACCTGACCTCGTCGTCACTAGCATCTTCCTCCACCTCCTCTGCTGACCTCATCTCTTGGCTGACTGTGGGTTGACAGTAAGTGGGATCTCCGACCTCATCATCATCACCCTGTGCGTTATCACACCCGTCGTCCTCAGAGCCAACCTGTTCCTGCCCTGACAAAAAACTAAAGTTGTCGCTCCAATCAGGTATTTGAGTCTTATCATCGTCTTCCTCATTGTCTCCACCAACAGGAGTTACAGTTTGGGAATGAGGGTCTACATTATGGTCAGAACCTTCTGCGTCTGGTCCTGGATCCGACTCATAAAGATTCTGGGCATCAGTGCAGATCATTTCCTCGTCTGGATTCACAGAAGTGCTGGAGTCGACCTCTGATTCCCAGGCTATAGTATGAGTAAACAGCTCTGCAGACTCAACCATCTGTTCTAACTCATACTCAGACGGGCAGCTGGAGATTTGGGAGCTGTGAGGAAGCAAGTGCGATTTGGGTGACACCTTTGAGGACTGGAGTATTTGTTATGTTGAAGTTGATGTGGAGGAGAGCCCACTTAAAGGAGCACTTGATATCCGTTGAAGCACCTGCTGTTTTTGTGCCTCATCTGGAATTTGTAGCGATTGGCGTGGCCGTAAGAAAGGGATCTTATCACATTGTCCGCTAAAAGAAGTAGACATTTTAGTTTGGCTGGAAGATGGTCTTTCTTCTGCACCTACCCCACGGACACAACCTTTTTTCCCCTTCCCAACACGCCTATTCCCCTTTCCACCAGCAGCAGGCCTTTTTCCACTCATTTTGGTGGTTAACTAATTCACAACACTGGAGTTGTTTGCACAAAAAAACAATGGATGGTAACCGAGCAGAGCTGAGTGGCCAAACTGTGGTATTAGGCCAAAACTATTGGCTGGGTTAGATGCAGAAAAAAATTATTTTTAATTTGCAACCTGATGGAGGTCAGTATAGATGGACTAATAGACCAAGTCCCACACACCGCTAGAAGCCCAAATATTTTTTCAGAGCTAGATGCAGAAAAAAAATATTTTTAATTTGCAACCTGATGGAGGTCAGTATAGATGGACTAATAGACCAAGTCCCACACACCGCTAGAAGCCCAAATATTTTTTCAGAGCTAGATGCAGAAAAAAATTATATTCAATTTGCAACCTGCTGGAGGTCAGTATAGAAGGACTAATAGAACAAGTCCCACACACTGCTAGAAGCCCAAATATTTTTTCAGAGCTAAATGAAGAAAAAAATTATTTTTAATTTGCAACCTGATGGAGGTCAGTATAGATGAACTAATAGACCAAGTCCCACACACTGCTAGAAGCCCAAATATTTTTTCAGAGCTAGATGCAGAAAAAAATTATTTTTAATTTGCAACCTGATGGAGGTCAGTATAGATGGACTAATAGACCAAGTCCCACACACTGCTAGAAGCCCAAATATTTTTTCAGAGCTAGATGCAGAAAAAAATTATTTTTAATTTGCAACCTGATGGAGGTCAGTATAGATGGACTAATAGACCAAGTCCCACACACTGCTAGAAGCCCAAATATTTTTTCAGAGCTAGATGCAGAAAAAAAATATTTTAAATTTGCAACCTGATGGAGGTCAGTATAGATGGACTAATAGAACAAGTCCCACACGCTGCTAGAAGCCCAAATATTTTTTCAGAGATAAATGAAGAAAAAAATTATTTTTAATTTGCAACCTGATGGAGGTCAGTATAGATGGACTAATAGACCAAGTCCCACACACTGCTAGAAGCCCAAATATTTTTTCAGAGCTAGATGCAGAAAAAAAATATTTTTAATTTGCAACCTGATGGAGGTCAGTATAGATGGACTAATAGACCAAGTCCCACACACCGCTAGAAGCCCAAATATTTTTTCAGAGCTAGATGCAGAAAAAAATTATATTCAATTTGCAACCTGCTGGAGGTCAGTATAGAAGGACTAATAGAACAAGTCCCACACACTGCTAGAAGCCCAAATATTTTTTCAGAGCTAAATGAAGAAAAAAATTATTTTTAATTTGCAACCTGATGGAGGTCAGTATAGATGGACTAATAGACCAAGTCCCACACACTGCTAGAAGCCCAAATATTTTTTCAGAGCTAGATGCAGAAAAAAATTATATTCAGTTTGCAACCTGATGGAGGTCAGTATAGATGGACTAATAGAATGATGCTATGCCCAAAAGATTTTACTTCACTAGGTGCAGTAAAAAAATTGGTATTCTATACACAGGTGGTATATCTTGCAACACAGATAGGCTACTCCACTGACTAACACACTCTGCAATAGGCCAAAAAGGATTAGCTTTGCTAGATTCAGCCAAATGCTGTGAAAAAAACTTGCACAGCACTGGCACAGACCTGCCTGGCAAAAACTGATAGGAACTGATGTAACCTAGTCCTGAAAAGTACTCCAATTACAATTAGTCTTTACTCCCACAATCTATCTATTTAAGAGCACAGACCTGCCTGATAAAAGTCGTAGGAAATGCTGTAACCTAGTCCTTAAAAGGACTGCAATCACAACTATTCCCTACTCCCAAGCTATCTGTATATTTGTGCGAAAATTGGCTTGAAATTAACAAGGTATATCGCACACAGCAACAGCGGTGCCGTCTAACACGCAGCTGCAGCAGTGAGAAAATGGTGGCGACGGGGAAAATGGCTTGGTCTTATAGGGCAAGGACATGTGACATACACCCAATCACACATGCCCTTGCTTGTGTGAAAAAAAGCACTTCGCTCCGTGTGTGCGCTGCTGATAGGCTGACAGATTGCACCTCCCCACTGCAAATGCGGGAAAGAGAAAAAAAAATGGAGATCTTCATTGTTCCTGCAGAGATCCATCCCCTGCCCCTCCCCCCGCCCCGCTGTACACTCAAACTGCGTATTAACATTAATTTTCATCATTACTGAGAAAAAATCCAGTTATGATTTTGGTGCACGAACAGTTATCGAACATAACCTCGAACAGCCGAATTTTTCTCAAATTGTTCGAGTTCGCCGACCGGCTCGAACACCGCCCAAAACAGCTCGAATTTGAGATTGGCGAACAGTTCGAGTAGAACAACGCTCATCTCTACATAGGACCCCTTGTTTGAAAGGAGCTTCTGAACTCTCTCGTCCATTGAATTTGTCAGGTTTTGGATGGTTTCTGCTTCAATTGTTTTGCATGAGGACAGAATACCCTCCCAGAGCTGTTGCTTAGATGTGAACTGCCTCCCGCCATCATAGACACTCCTTTTAATGATGCTCCAAAGGTTCTGAATGGGGTAGAGGTCAGGGGAGCATGGGGGTCACACCATAAGTTTGTCCCCTTTTATGCCCATATCAGCCAGAGATGCAGATGTTTTATGTGCAGCATGAGATGGTGCATTATCATGCAGAAAAATGATCTTGCTGTGAAATACACGGTTCTTCTTCTTGAACCATGGCAGGAAGTGCTGTTTGAGAAAATCCACATACATTATGGAGTTCATCTTTAGCGCCTTCAGGGATACTAAAGGGGCCGACAATCTCTCTCCCCATGATTCCAGCCCAAAACATTACTCCACCTCCTCCTTGTTGGCGCTGTAGCCGTGTTTGCGTGGGGTGTCCATCAACCAGCCATCCTCCACTCCATCCATCTGGACCATCGAGCGCTGCACGGCACTCATCCGTGAACAAAACAGTTTTGAAATCAGTCTTCATGTAATGTTTGGCCCACTGGAGCCATTTCTGCTTGTGTGAAGTGGTTAGAGGAGGTCGACAGGATGGCGTATGCACAGCTGCAAACCTCTGAAGGACCCTGCATCTTGTTGTTCGGGGGACGTTGGAGGCACAAGCAGCTTCAAAAACTTGTCTGCTGCTATGACAAGGCTTTTTGGCCGCTGCTCTTTCAACCTGACGTAATTGCCTGTAGGAAAGAGTCCTCAATTTGCCCTTATCAGCACGCACACGTGTGTACTGTGAATCAGCTACATACTTCTTGATTGCCAAGACACTTCATCCTGATCATCGCACAATGTTGATTGTAGTCATGCCTTGACCTAAACACTCCACAATTTGTTGCTTCTCAGCAGCCGACACATCCTTTTTCTTTCCCATTTTGGCAGAAAATGTAGGCTGCTTAATAATGTGAGAGAGCCTTCTTAAGTAGTCTTGCCTTTCATTGGACACACCTGCCAAACTAATTAGCACAGGTGTCTGCAATTGCTTACAGTGATATAAAGAGCCCTGACACACATCACCATCAATGAGTTTAACTGACAAACAAACAAATTCTTCCCTTATCACTCCTAAACACTTTTTGCATAATAATTTGGAACGCAGTGTACATGTGCTTTTCCACAAAACACCAGCGGTTCACTTAGTGAATCTTACAGTTCTAACTTGCCAACCGTGGTCTGTATGGAGTTGTTCAATAAAGGGCCCAAAATTAAGATAACATAGATGGGAGAGGTCTCTATGAATAGGAATTCCTAAGTATTTGATACCCTGTGAGGGACAGGCAAAGGGAAAGTTGGACTGGATGGAATCCTATATGGATTTGGGGAGGGAGACATCGAGGGCCTCAGACTTCGCTGCATTGATTTTAAAATTTGACCATGTAACAAAGTGATCTATTTCAGCCATAACAGCAGGGATGGATATATGTGATTGAGTGATATATACTAGGACATCATCAGCAAATAGAGAGCACTTGTACTCGGTGCCTCCCACCTCAATCCACCTAATATTGGGGTTATGGCGAATTGATGAGAGCAGGTGCTCCGTCACTAGGATGTATAAGAGAGGGGACAGAGAACATCCCTGCCTTGTCCCATTGGTGATTGTGAAAGGTGATGAAAATGTTCTGACGCGCCCCCTGGGCCTTGGGACACCCGGAGCCGGACCCTTTTTGGTGGATGCTGGTGGTTGTAGTCTCCGTGGCGGCAACCCGGTTCCGTGGCTCAGGGCGGTCAAACCAGTGGCGGAACTATTTATGTGGTTTTGATGTTTAAATGTCCGACTACGCCACCCGTGGATTGCGGTCAGAGTGAACCGCTGCTCCAGGGCAGACCGCTGAGGATGGTGTTGTGGGTGCAGCAGAGCGTAGCATAACTCCCCACGGGAGGAATATAGCCTCAGGGCAGTGTATGCGGAGGATGGGGGTGATGGTGCAGGGCAGCAGCAGTAACGACACGGAGTCAGTGATGCAGTCCAGGGCCTTTACTCACAGTTCTTATTATCCAGACCACGTCTGCAGGTAACGGCTGCCCACGTCGTACTGTGCTCACCAGGTGAGGGGCTCAGACAACTCCCAGATAACTTTGGAGCACTTCACAGGACCCCCTTTGTGTGTCCTTTGTCTGGCCTTTCTTACCAACACTTCTGTCCGGCTGCCTCGGGCCTCCTCTTGGTAAACTTGGCGCCAGTTTCCCTGACCCTATGTGGTGCCTTCCTAGCGGGTGTAGCGAGGGGCTGCGCCACATAAAATGTCAGAGCCTCCGGTTTTTGGCTGAGGGTCGTTTCCTGCCTCCACTAGTTCGGGGACCGGTCTCCCCCTTTGGCCTGACCCCTCCACGCAGGTGGATTCGGGCGTGCGGTGGCGACTCGCCCGTCTGCACCCCTGGGATCCCTTCATTCCTCGTTCCTGGAGCCTTCTCCGCTCCTCTTCCTTCCTTCTCCCTCTTCCAGGCCTGGGCCTCTGTTACTAGGCCCGCCTCCGGAGCAGAGCTCATGCAGAGCCCCTGTTCCCTGCCACTTCTGCTCAGACTTCTCTGCACTGAACTAAGATGGTGCCCACCTTTTATACTCCCTTCTCAATGCACCCAGGAACTGCTTCCTCCCTGCTCCTGCACTACAGGGTTCCCCTTCCTCAGTGTTCCCTCCCCCCACTCCAGCCAGGGACAGGGACTGTTGTGCCCATCTCAGGGGCATATTGGTCGCCCTGCCCCACGGCAATGTGGTGTAATGCATGCAGGTGTCGGGTCCTGATCCACACTCCATCCTTACCTGAGAGTGAGATATCACACCTCTGGGTGAGGTGCAATACGTCTGTAGCAACCGAGCCCTCAGGGTGCTACAGTTCCATTTATCTTCAGCCTAGGTGACGTATTGCGATACAGGGCCGTGATTTTGGCTATAAAAGGGTCCCCTAGACCCCTACCCCAAGCTTTTTAAGAGAATCATATATGGCGTGCCAGGAGACTCTATGGAATGCTTTCTCAGCATCCAACGAGAGTATCTAATTACAAATTTTTAACTGCATCTAGCCCAGGAAATACTTTGTGACTAGTAGCAGTGTCTGCTAGTCAGCGGATTATCCCGGCTGTTAAGCAAGCTACACCAGCTGTAGTTTAGACACTTAATTTTTTCAAAGGAAATGATTCGGGACCATGGGATACTTAGTGAAGAGCATCAGGAGGCACCCCAAGGCATAGGGGCTGGGACTGGCAGTAGGATGCCTTGCGGTGGACAGCCGAGCTCGATCCTTATAAAAGCTTTTTAACTGCAGCAGCTTTAGTGGACGCTACTGGAGCTGGAATTACGCGGCTGCTGGCATGAGACTTGCCCTCCAATAGATCCTTGTAAATGGATTTAAAGTGTATTCATTCAAATTAGAGAGACAATTTAAATTAAAAAGCTTAGAGCTGCCTCCACCACAGGGGGGCTCGCTCGACCCACCAGCGGACAGGCACCAGTATTGGGAGAGGGGGGCTGGCCGTCAGGGTTCACCGCGGCTCTGGCACAAACCCGGCGACACGGAGGTGGCACGGGCAGGAGCGGACTGGCCTTGTCGGCTTCTCACTTTTTGGATTTTAGAAGGGCATGACATGCCTATATCTGTGTCTCGCCCTCCTTTTACTCCTCCACCTCTTTTATTTTCGCATGACTATATGTACTTGTCACTTTTCCATGTGTTAGTTATGTCTTCTGAGCAGTTTGTCAGCTTTTGGACACCTTTGAAGGTGTTTTCTATGTGTTTCTATGTGTTTTTGTTTGCCTGCCATTGTTTTTAACGGTGTTCGAAGGTGTTCGACGAACAGTTCGGCGAACACACGGGTGTTCGACGAACCGAACCGAACTCGAACACTACGGGGGTGGCTCAACACTAGTTAATACGCAGTTTGAGTGCACAGCGGGGCGGGGGGAGGGGCAGGGGATGGATCTCTGCAGGAATAATGAAGATCTCCATTTTTTTTTCTCTTTCCCGCATTTACAGTGGGGAGGTGCAATCTGTCAGCCTATCAGCAGCGCACACACGGAGCGAAGTGCTTTTTTTCACACAAGCAAGGGCATGTGTCATTGGCAGTGTATGTCACATGTCCTTGCCCTATAAGACCCAGCCATTTTCCCCGTCGCCACCATTTTCTCACTGCTGCAGCTGCGTGTTAGACGGCACCGCTGTGGCTGTGTGCGCTATACCTTGTTAATTTCAAGCCAATTTTCGCACAAATCTACAGATAGCTTGGGAGTAGGGAATAGTTGTGATTGCAGTCCTTTTAAGGACTACGTTACATCATTTCATACGACTTTTATCAGGCAGGTCTGTGCTCTTAAATAGATAGGTTGGGAGTAAAGACTAATTGTAATTGCAGTCCGGGCTAGGTTACATCAGTTCCTATCACTTTTTGCCAGGCAGGTCTGTGCCAGTGCTGTGAAAGTTTTTTTCACAGCATTTGGCTGAATCTAGCAAAGCTAATCCCTTTTGGCCTATTGCAGAGTGTGTTAGTCAGTGGAGTAGCCTATCTGTGTTGCAAGATATGCCACTGTGTATAGAATACCAATTTTTTTACTGCACCTAGTGAAGTAAAATCTTTTGGGCATAGCATCATTCTATTAGTCCATCTATACTGACCTCCATAAGGTTGCAAATTGAATATAATTTTTTTCTGCATCTACCTCTGAAAAAATATTTGGCCTTCTAGCTGTATGTGGGACTTGTTCTATTATTCCATCTATACTGACCTCCATCAGGTTGCAAACTGAATATAATTTTTTTCTGCATCTACCTCTGAAAAAATATTTGGGCTTCTAGCTGTGTGTGGGACTTGTTCTATTAGTCCATCTATACTGACCTCCATCACGTTGCAAATTGAATATCATTTTTTTCTGCATCTAGCTCTGAAAAAATATTTGTCCGTCTAGCTGTGTGTGGGACTTTCTCTATTAGTCCATCTATACTGACCTCCATCAGGTTGCAAATTAAAAATAATTTTTATCTGCATCTAGCTCTGAAAAAATATTTGGCCTTCTAGCAGTGTGTGGGACTCATTGTATTAGGCCATCTATACCAAGCTCCACCAGCTTTTAAATTAATAATAATTTTTAGCTGCATCTAGCTCCGAAAATAATTTTTCTTCCCAATAGTGGTAGCAATAGAAATATGGGGCGCGCGCCTGGCTAACAAAAATATACGCTTCATAACAAAAAACACCAGCCTAGCGCACTGCATTAATAAGATGGCATCATCGTCTCTCCCAGTGCTAGGCCTACTACCCAGGCTAGCATTCCTGTGCCTAAAACAAAATTACCACCAATGGAGGCTTATTACACCAGGACGTAGTCATAGCCAATAATGCAATACGTCTACGCATACACAAATCGAAAACGGTTCCAGCGGGCAGGGGCACTAGGGTACTTCTACAACCCACAAACGGTACACTGAGTCGGGTAACAATAGTAAAAACATATCTAACCATCAGATCACAAAGTAATTTCTTCCTATCACACATTGATGGAAAGCCATTATCAAGATACCAGTTCCAAGCTATATTTAATAAATGCATAACATCGGCAGGGAACCACCCCAAAGATTACGGGACATGCTCATTCCGCATAGGCGCGGCCACGGAAGCAGCAAGAGCAGGACTGTCAGAAACGGAAGTTCAGAGGATAGGGAGATGGTGATCCACGTGTTTGGCAAGATACATAAGACCGGACTTGTTATCCTGACGTGGTTTGTTTCTTTTACAGGTGACGCTAAGCCAACAGTGTGGGTGATAGGCCACTCGTATATGTATTGGGCAGAAAAAAGGGCGAAATTCTGCCCAGGCGGGAGGAAATTAGAGTTTCATAACACATATTTCAACTAGAGAGGTATTAGAGGCCTGCTATGGCCACAGGTACTAATGGAGGTAATCAAGGTATGGAGAGAGGCAAGATGTCCGGTCATCTTAGTTATACAGGCCGGGGGAAACAACCTAGGTCATCGCAACAGTGCATAACTAATGGCAATAATGAAACTAGACACTGAGCGCTTCAGAGAATTTTTCACAAAACTAGCTATAGTATGGTCAGAGATTGTGCCGATAGCGGTATGGCAAGGTGCGCGAGACATCACGGCCATCGAACGGACAAGGCGGGTAATAAATATTCGGATGGCAAAATTTAGAAGAGACAGAGGCGGTGTAGTGGTACGACACCGACAACTGGAAGGAGATAAAGCAGGCCTCATACGGCCCGACGTTCACTTAATGGATATT
Source organism: Phyllobates terribilis (assembly GCF_046119375.1). NCBI lineage: Eukaryota > Metazoa > Chordata > Amphibia > Anura > Dendrobatidae > Phyllobates > Phyllobates terribilis. The sequence continues at coordinate 287,934,540 of NW_027362771.1, forward strand.
GTACTGGACATATTCCTGTCAGGACTCCAGGACGGAGTGGAACAAGCGTTAAGAGTGATGGGTGGGGGTCAGAGTCCTGCATACGAGTACGCAGGATCCTCCGTGGCCTGGAAATAGAAAGGACATGTTGGAGAGTTACACTTGTTGGCCAACTTGCCGGAGTGGAGACCCAGGGCATGCTGCAACAACCTGAATTAGTTTAGAAATAAAATGCCTTTCTAATGGAATGAGTATAAAGAGTTAATAAAGCTGTGACCGATCCTCAACCATCCAGTTGTAAGAGTTACATTATTGTATTGTCAAGGAAAGGGGGGCGGTAGGGGGGCTGAGCGTCTGGGTTTGGTTGGAGGTCCCCACAGTCTGCCTAGGCTAGATGCATTTAAAAATTCTTATTAGATACACAGGCGGTGCAGCTTGCTTCGCAGCCGGGCTACTACGCCCAAAGTATTGCCTAGGCTAGATGCAGTTAAAAATTCTACGCTGACTAGCAGACACTGACGATTTGGAGCAGACCTCTGAGTAAACAGCTCTTCAGACTCAACCATCTGTGTTACCCCAAGCCATAGTGTATGTAGTTTCTTACAGTTAAAATTGGTGGGGAGCGACCCAACCCACCTGGAATTGACGATGCCAACGTCACGTAAGACACAGCAAGAGGACTTCAAAAAGAGTCTCCATTTTTTCCCAAAATTGTGGCACAGACACCACTTAACCCTAGAACGCATACCTGGGGCCTCGCAGGCCCGCCCTGTTAATTGTTTTCTATTTTCTGCAAGATTACTTTAGCTAGAATTTTGAAACTCTAGGTATTCTTCATGTATATAGTTGTTTGTCATTTGAGTTTGAGTTATTCTATGTTATTTGCACACGGGCCTAAAAGGCCCCAGGTATATGAAAGTGTAGATTTTTATGGTCATGCATTCTAGGGTTAAGTGGCATCAATTGCCCCACAGTTGCTTAAAACGGTTGGTGATGTGATTTTACCAAATCCTCAAGGTTTTAGTCTCCCAAGGATAACACCGGGGTAGAAAAGTCCTTGCGAATCCATGATTTGTTCATCTTTATGAACGTGAGTCTGTCTACATTCTCAGTGGACAGACGCGTGCGCTTATCTGTCAGCACACCACCAGCAGCGCTGAACACACGTTCAGAGAGAACACTGGCTGCAGGGCATGACAAGATCTCCAAGGCGTGAGTGGCGAGCTCCGGCCATTTTTCCAGATTGGAATACCAAAATGAGCAAGGGTCCAGTGACACAGTCATGGCTTCGATGTTCACTTGGAGATACTCCTGCACCATCCTCTCTAGGCATTGACTATGTGTCAGACTTCTTGTCTCCTGTGGCCTTGCAAAGGATGGTCTAAAAAAGTGGTGAAACGATTCCACAAAATTCCTGTTACCAGCAGATACTGTGTTACTGTTACGGTTTGAGTGATGAAGACTCGACAGTCCCACGGTTGGCAAGTTAGAACTGTGAGATTCACTACGTGCATCACAGGTGTTTTGTGGAAAAGCACATGTAAGATTCTGCAACAGCGTCTGCAGATACTCCTGCTTGCGTCAATCCCTTTTTATGGCAGGAATTATTTCGGAAAATTTACTTTTGTACCGGGGATCTAAGAGTGTGGCAACCCTGTAGTCGGGATTACTTCGAATTCTGACAATCTGAGGGTCATGTTGCAGGTAGTGCAGCAAGAAGGCACTCATGTGTCTTGCGCATCCAGGAGCACCAAGTCCTTGTTGTGTTGGTAGCAAGGTAAGAATCATGCTTCCTTCCTCTGCCCTCTCCTCCCAACCTCGCACAACAGAAATGTGATCAAGGTCTCCCTCATCTGATGAGTCTTCCATGCCCATCGCCAGTTCGTCCTCCACTTCTTCCTCGGCTCCTGCACCTTCCTCAACAGTTTGGCTGCTACCATGCGCCCTGGTTAATCCCTCTCCCTCACCCTCCCATGCCTGCCGCCTTGGAGCTGCCAACCGTCTGGACCTTGGAGATGTTACCTCTTCCGCATACGACTCCTCCTCTACTTCCTCCACCTCCTCTTGTCCCACCACCTGACTCTGAATTCTGTTTAATGTGTTCTCCAGCATGTAAATCACCGGAATAGTCATGCTGATAATGGCATCGTCGTCAGCACTAAACATCTTCGTCGCCATTTCAAAACTGTGCAGAAGGGTGTGTGGCGCCCCTGAGGGTTCAGTCGCCACAGAGTTACTGCATCTCAACCAGAGGTATGGTATCTCACCCTCAGGTAAGGAAGGCATATGGCTCGGGACCCTAACACCTGCATCCAACACATACCCGCAGTGGGGGTAGGGCGAGATTGCTGCTAAGGGAGAGCACAGTCCCAGGTCCCTAGCTGGTGGAAGGGTCCTATGTAGTTGGTGCTTAGGGGAGCAGCTTAGCGGAGCACATGACAGGGAGAGTATAAATAGGAAGCCATCTTAGAAAGAGCAAGCCAGTCAGAGGAGGAAAAGTGACAGGAGCAGAGGCTCGGCATGAGCTCTGCTCCAGAGGCGGGCCTAGCCTGGGAGGCCCAGGACTGAAGGAGAGAAGAGAGGAGTGGGAGCAGGAAGGCTCCAGGAACCGAAGGGACCCTAGGGCTACGGACCGTGCAGAAGGCCACCCATACTCCTGCTGCTACCAGGAGGTAGAGGGGTCAGGCCAGATAAGGGGAACCGGTCCCTCAATTAGTGGAGAAACAGCAAGGCTCAACTAGAAACCGGAGGCTGCAGCATTTCATGTACTGCAGGTAAAAGTCCACACCAGTCTCACTAAGAAGGTAGCCACATAGGACCCAGGGGACGGAACACAAGTCGCCCGCCAAGGCCCGAGGATACCGGATAGAAGTGTCACTGGGTGTGAGGTGCAGGGAGAAGGCCAGAGAAAGGACACATAGAATGGGGTCCTGCTAAGTATTCAGGAGCTATCTGGGGGTGGACTGAGCCCCTCACTGAGTACACACAGCACGACGGGTGAGATTGCTCTGGTACCTGTAATCTGGACTGCAACAACTATGAGTAAAGATCTTGGGACTGCATCACACGGACTCTGTGTTCATTACTGACTCCCTGCACTACAACCACCATCATCCACCCACACAGCCCTGAAGCTACACTCTTCCTGTGGTGAGTAATAATACCATTGCTGCAAAACCACCAGCTTCAGAGGACTGTTCCGCAGCGGCGGCCCCTTTTGCCCCACTCCAGAGGTGGCGTAGTCGGACATTATAAAACCCATATATACAAATTACCCTTGGATTGACCGCCCTGGATCACGGACCGGGTCACCGCCACAGTGACTACCACCCCCAGCGTCCACCAGCCCCGCTCAGGGTACCCCACGGCCCAGAGGGCGCGTCAACTTCATAGGTCCCTGATCTAAGACCACTCCTGCAGCGTGATTTGCCCCACCTCTGGATCTCGTTGGCCCAGGCTATACGTCAGAACGTATTGCACCAGGGCTTGTCGATGCTGTCACAGTCGCTGCAACATGGTCAGAGTTGAATTCCACCGTGTCGGCACATCGCATTTCAGCCGGTGAACTGGCTGGCCCAACGACTTCTGTAGAGATGTAAGTCGTTGAGCTGCGGGATGCGAACGGCGGAAGTGAGCACACAGCGACCGTGCCCTCTGCAGAAGGCCATCTAGTCCGGGATAGTGGGCTAACAATTTATGGACAACCAGGTTCAACACGTGAGCCATACAAGGCACGTGTGTGACATTGCCCCGGCGAAGGGCCGCACCCAGGTTTGCAGCATTGTCGCACACGGCCTTCCCTGGTTGCAGGTCCAGTGGAGACAACCATTCATGAAACTGGGTCTCCAGAGCTGACCACAACTCCTCAGCTGTGTGACTCACATTTCCCAGACATTTCAAAGTAAACACTCATGCCTTGAGCCCTGCTGCCAGCATAGTAAGGAGGTGTGCAGGATTCCTTCTGAGCAGTTAGAAAGCAGGTGGCATTACCAGACAGGCTTTGGGTGCAGGTGGAGGACCGAGAGGAGGTTGAGGAGGCAGAAGCAGTGGAGGAACTTTGAGATAAAGAGGATTGGCGCACAACTCGTGGGGACGGTAAGACTTGGACAGCAGCCCCTTGTCCTGCTGTCACCATAGTTACCCAGTGCCCAGTCAGCGACATGTAACGCCCCTGTCCATGCCTACTCGTCCAAGTGTCTGTGGTGAAATGCACCCTGTCACACACAGAGTTTCTCAAAGAAGCGGTAATGTTGTGTGCGACATGCTGGTAGAGCGCAGGCACACCTTTCTTTGAGAAGTAGTGCCGACTGGGCATCTGGTACTGGGGCACTGCGACGGACATAAGGTCTCGAAAATCCACTGTGTCCTCCAGGCGGAAAGGCAGCATTTCTATAGCCAAGAGCTTGCAGATGGTGAAATTCAACCTCTTAGCTTTCTCATGGCTAGGAGGAAATGGTCTTTTACTTTTCCACATCTGAGGGACCGAGGGCTGGCTGTTGTGCTTAGACGGGGTTGAGTAGGGTGTCCCCGGCAAACTGCCGGTCTGTGAGGAAGATGCAGGCGGACATGTTAGGTTGCCTTGATCCAAAGGTGGTGCTCTCGATGTCAGAGAGCGCTCAACACCAGCAGGTGTTTCCACTTCCCAATGAACTGACGACCTGCCAATCACACTGGCTGTTGCAGGTAAAGAGGTGGCAGGTCTGCGTCCAAAAACATGTGTGACTGCTGTCCCCCCAGACACAGAGGATGAAGAGGCCGCGGATGCACAAGATGGGGCAGACGGTGGTTGGCCCAGCCTGCTAGGCCGCATTGTAGCACAGTGAGCTTCCCATTGCAACTTATACTTCATATCCATGTGACGGTACATGCATGAAGTACTCAAACTATGGATTTTTTGGCCTCTACTTAGCTTTTGGTGACATATATTACAGATAACACGAGTTGGGTCATCCTTATCATTCTGAATAAATGGCCAGGCTATGCAAGGCTTAGAGCCCATGCGACCTGAAGAGCCACTACGACTTGTGGTCAGAGGCAGAGTTGTGGTTGAGGATGCAGTTGTTGATGTGCTTCCAGTACTCTGTCTCTGTCCAGGAAGGCACAACCTAACCTCGTCGTCAATAGCATCTGTGACACCCCGCTGTGCTTGGTATCACAGATCCTAGAAGAGTGTATTGATGGAATCCTCCACAAGAGGCCCCCAAAAACATTCACACATCTCCTCCTTCCACCTCAGACCAGCAGAGGGAGCCCGTTAGGGATATAAATAGGGAAGGTGGAGCTAGGCAGTTCAGTTCCTCTGAAGAGTTCCTGCAGTAGAGAAGTCTAAGAGAGGTCAGTCTGCAGTGGAGCTCAGTCTAGTCTAGAGAACTCAGTTAAAAGTTCAGCAGTGGAGCACGAGGCTCCTGCTAGCTAGATTCAGTAAGGCATAACCGGAATCCCTGGAGAACTACAAATCCCAGGATCGCTAAGGTGCTGATACGTAACAGAGCCAGGAGATGCTTAGGCCCCGCATAGTGGGAGCGTGAATTCCAAGAGAAGGCCCTACCACAAGGTCAGCCAGCGCAGGACAGAGACAAAGTTAGGCCTAGCTCCAGGCAGGTCAGAAACTTACTACGCAGAGGCATGAAACAGGAGGCCCTACAGTCGCTCATTGGGGAGGATCCTGATATTCACCCTTCACCCTACAGTGCTCCGGGATGTGCCTGAATTTCCTCCAGTAAAAGGTACTGAAGTGACTACCGTGTCCATTCCCGTTCTTGCTCTGAGCCAGCTGGGTCTCGCCTGTCCTGCATTCCCCCTGCATACGCTGCCCTGAGACCTAGCTCCACCTGTGGGGAGCTATACCATCGAGCTGCCTTATCACGGGTCTCAGTGGACTGCTGCAGTGCTGGTGCTTCTCACCAGATACCACAGGTGGCGTCACGAACTCTTATAAAATTAATAATTTTCCACCCTTTTAAAGAGTGACCCCAGGGTACGGGCCAGGGAGCCGACCACCGCAACATCCCCAAGGCCAGGCAAAGGCCCGGGTACCGAGTCATCCCCATCCCCTGGGCTAGTCACATCCTCCTCCACCTCCTCTGTTGACCTCATCGACTGACTGACTGTGGGTTGACAGTAAGTGGGATCTCCAACCTCGTCATTATCACCCTGTGTGTTATCACACCCGTCGTACTCAAAGCCAACCTCTTCCTGCCCTGACCTAAATGTCAAGTTGTCGCTCCAATCAGGTATTTGAGTCTGACCATCGTCTTCATCATTGTCTCCACCAACAGGAGTGACAGTTTGGGAACGAGGGTCTACATTATGCTCTGAACCTTCTTCATCTGGTCCTGGATCCGACTTATAAAAATTCTGGGCATCAGTGCAGATCATTTCCTCGTCTGGATTAACAGAAGCTCTGGAGCAGACCTCCGTTTCCCTGGCTATAGTATGAGTAAACAGCTCTGCAGACTCAACCATCTGTGTTACCCCATACTCAGACGGGCAGCTGGAGACTTGGGAGCTGTGAGGAAGCAAGTGCGATTGGGGTGACACCTCTGAGGACTGGAGTATTTGTGATGTTGAAATTGAGGTGGAGGAGAGCCCACTTGAAGGAGCACTTGATATCCGCTGAAGCACCTGCTGTTTTTGTGCCTCATCTGGAATTTGTAGCGATGGGCGTGTCCTTAAGAAAGGGATCGTATCACATTGTCCACGAAAAGAAGTCGACATCTTAGTTTGGCTGGAAGATGGTCTTTCTTCTGCAGATGTTACCCCCCCCACTGCGGGGGGGGCTCGACCCACCAGCAGACAGGCACCAGTATTGGCAGAGGGGGGCTGGCCGTCAGGGTCCACCGCGGCTCTGGCACAAACCCGGCGACACGGAGGTGGCACGGGCAGGAACGAACTGGCCGTGTCGGCTTCTCACTTTTTGGATTTTAGAAGGGCATGACATGCCTATATCTGTGTCTCCCCCTCCTTTTACTCCTCCACCTCTTTTCTTTTCGCATGACTATATGTACGGGTGTTCGACGAACCGAACCGAACTCGAACACTACGGGGGTGGCTCAACACTACAAGTAACTCTCCTTCCCATCCGATCACTGCTGTATGGTCAAACTGTAGTGTACAACCACATATGGGATACTGCCACTTTTGGTAAAAAATTGCATAACAAATTATGGGGTCCATTTTTTAGAATTACCCCCCTATGGAAATTTTACATTTGGTGCTAAAACAGTGTTTTAGTGGATAAAATGTAATTTTTTGGGGTTTTTTGCATCTCAATGTTATAAAGTTTTGTGAATCAAATGTAGGCTAAAAAGGCTCAGTATACCCCTAGATGAATTTTTTGAGGGGTCTAGTTTCCCAAAATGGGGTCACTTTTGGGGAGTTCCTGCTGTTTTGGCATGTTAGGGGCTCTGCAACTGCGACATCGCATTCACAATCTATTCCAGACAAATTTACACTCCAAAAATCAAATAGCGCTCTTTCCTTTCCGAGTCCTGCCATGTACTCAAACAGCAGTTTTTGACAACATATTGGGTATCTTCGTGTTTGCAGGAAATTGTGTAACAAATTATGGGGTCCATTTTTTCCTATTATCCATTGTAAATTTTACAAATTTGGGGCTAAAATAACATTTTAGTAGAAAAAACTTAATTTTTTTTCCACATCCACATTTTAAAAAGATCTGTGAAGCACATACGGGTTCAACAAGCTCGACACCCCCCTAGATGAATTCCTTGATAGGTCTAGATTCAAAAATGGGGTCACTTGTGGTGGTTTCTGCTGTTTGATAATTCAAATGTTGTTTGCAATCTATTCTAGACAATATTTGCATTCCAAATACCAAATAGTGCTCCTTCCCTTTTGAGTAATGCAGGAAAAATAGCAGAATAAAATATAACTTTTAATATGTTCTTTAAAAAGACTAAACACATATAAACACACACAAACAGACATATATTGAAATAGTCCTCGCCCAGCAAAGAAAGATAATATCGTTAATTTTGCAGTTCAAGGGCAACAACTGTTTCAGTTCACTTTTACCTAAACCACAAAGAAGCTCCTGTTAGGAGACAGTATTGTGTGTGTAAAAAAGAGATAAAAAGTGAAGAAAAAGGAACAGTCTCACCAGTCCTGCTGCACAGGTCTTCCCATCCAGAGACACCAAACCTATCTGGATAGTCCTCAAAGACTGCCCCTATTATGCCCTCAGTTGCACAAGCTGGCCCGAGGACCCCAAGACTCCTGCCCTTACAAGGGCATTCCACAGCTGACCCTCAGTCACTAATCAGCCCTACAATGACCCTATGTATGCCTCCCGACGCGTTTCCTCAACATCGGGTGATTCATCAGGGGAATTGCATATATATTTTCAGTAACAAAGGGTATGGTATCCCTCCATCAGGGTATAAGAAAAGGCAATGGCAACAGACTATACGTCAGTTACCTTACATATGTTCAAATTCAATTAATCAAGATGCCTATCATGTGTGTAACTAGAGGCACGTGTGGTCCCATAAATCAGCGCTCTCAGAAGAAGCTAGGTAACAAATTGTGGAGTTGTCCATTTTCTTGTGCTGTTTCTTGAAATGTGAAAAAAATTCGGCTAAAGCAAAATTTTTGAGCAAAAAAAAAAAAAAAAATTCCATTCGACTTTGCATTAATTCCTGTATAGTACCTGAAGTGTTCAACATTTCTTGATAAAAGTTGTAAAGTATTTGAGGGATACGGTTTTTAAAATGGTATCACTTTTGGGGAGTTTCCAATATCCGCAAAATCCATTTATGGGTCCGTGCCCACGATGCGTTTTTCAAGCATTCATACTGCGGAATTTTTGCAGCGGAAACACTTGGGAAACACTTGGTAATCCTTCCTTCCCCCATGGTCCCCAATGAAATTCCGCACTTTCAATGCCCATGCTGTGGATTTTTCTGCAGCGTTTTTGAGGAGCTCAAAATTACGTGTCATGTCCATTATTTGTGCGTTTACGCATGCGGAATTGCCATCTACAATGCATTAGAAAACGCATGGCAATTCCGCATGTGCAAAACGCGTGAAAAACACGTGTCAAAATTCGCATGCGTTTTTCCAGGCAAGGAGATGAAGAAATTTTCTGCTTCATTTCTGCATCGTGGGCACATAGCCTAAATCTGAATAGGTCCCTGAAGAAACAGGTTTTGTAAATTTCTTGAAAAATTAAGAGATTACTACTAAATTTTTAACCCTTCTAACATTCTAATAAAATAAAGAAAAATCCAGGAAGTCTGAACTGAAACGTAAATTGATGTGCATGCAAAATAGAATGATAACTAAAAAATGAAGCTGATGAAAAGTAGAGATATGGGAGATATGGGAAATATTATTTATTAATTATTTTGTACAGCATAACTAATTGGTTAAGGATATAAAAATTGAAAGTTTGAAAATTGCGAATTTTTAAAAATGTTCGCCAAAATTCTGATATTTTCACAAATAAATGCAAAACATATCGACCTAAATTTACCATATTCATAAAGTACAATGTGTCACAAAAAAAGTCTTAAAATCACTGTGATACGTTCCAGAGTTATTGCTACATAAATTGACACTGGCAAGATTTCAAAAATTTGGCCTGGTCATTAAGGTTAAAATTTGTTCTGTTACTAAGAGGTTAAACACTATTCACCTACTCTGACAATGAGCCATAAGCAAAAATACTATGGTGCTATGCAGGTACATGACCAGAAGTCAAAATGTGGCATCAACCTGCAGTATTATTGTGGGTTGTTCTAGTGAAACAGGCATGCAGAAAGTAAAATGTGCATTGTTTTTATTTATTTTTTAAATGCCATTCTCTCCTCCTGTCAAAGAGCTGTAGAAAAAAATGTTATGTAGGTAAGCACATGCCCAGAAATCAAAATGTGGCAACAACGTGCAATATTGTTCTGGCATATGCATGTTTTAATTTTTTTAAATTTTTTTGCAACATGCACATGTTTATCAGGGTTCTTTTACACTGCGTTCTTTGCCACGGTCAATGGTTCCATCGGGGTTTACGTCTGAAACCACTGCAGAACGGACTCCTATAATGGTGCAGACGGAGTGTGCTCTGCCGTGCATCATTTTTGAGTGTATATGCTGACTGAAGGTGGACACTCAGACGTAGTCTGTCCTTGTGTGGTGCACTTACATGGTGCTGGGCAGACTGCCTGATCTAATATTATGGGCGTCATTAATAGGCTGTAAGCCAGACACAGAGCATCACACATATCTACAGTATGTGACTGGCGCCCAATGCAAGCCTCATCTGTGTGCCTTTTTAATACTAGGCAATTGGTATGTTTGTGAGTGGTTGTTTCATAAGTACTTTGCACCTGTGCTATGCCCGCCTTTATCATGGGGTCTGCTGTATTCTGATCTGGTGTTGGTAAGACTATTTCTTTTTCTGTAATGTTGTTTAGCTAGGTACATGCCCAGAAAGGAAAAAGGCGACAACAACAACCCGCTGTATTGTTTTGGCATATGTAGTTTTTAAATTGTACTATTAAAACAGATATGCAATGTTGCCATTGCCTTTTCAGATACGCTGATGGAGGGATACCATACCCTTTGTTACTGAAAATATATATGCCATTCCCCTGATGTGCAGGAAATGCGTCGGGAGGCATACATAGGTTCATTGTAGGGCTGACTAGTGACTGAGGGTGAGCTGTGGACTGCCCTTGTAAGGGCAGGAGTCTTGGGGTCCTAGGGCCAGCATGTGCAACAAAGGGCATAATAGGGTCAGTCTTTGAGGACTATCCAGATAGGTTTGGTGTCTCTGGATGGGAAGACCCGTGCTGCAGGACTGGTGAGACTATTCCTTTTTCATCACTTTTTATCTCTTTTTTACACACACAATACTGTCTCCTAACAGGAGCTTCTTTGTGGTTTAGGTAAAAGTGAACTGAAATGGTTGTTGCCCTTGAACTGCAAAATTAAGAATATTATCTTTCTTTGCTAGGCGAGGACTATTTCAATATACAGTACAGACCAAAAGTTTGGACACACCTTCTCATTTAAAGATTTTTCTGTATTTTCATGACTGTGAAAATTGTACATTCACACTGAAGGCATCAAAACTATGAATTAACACATGTGGAATTATATACTTAACAAAAAAGTGTGAAACAACTGAAAATATGTCTTATATTCTAGGTTCTTCAAAGTAGCTGCCTTTTGCTTTGATGACTGCTTTGCACACTCTTGGCATTCTCTTGATGAGTTTCAAGAGGTAGTCACCGGAAATGGTTTTCACTTCACAGGTGTGCCCTGTCAGGTTTAATAAGTGGGATTTCTTGCCTTATAAATGGGGTTGGGACCATCAGTTGTGTTGTGCAGAAGTCTGGTGGATACACAGCTAATAGTCCTACTGAATAGACTGTTAGAATTTGTATTATGGAAAGAAAAAAGCAGCTAAGTAAAGAAAAACGTGTGGCCATCATTACTTTAAGAAATGAAGGTCAGTCAGTCTGAAAAATTGGGAAAACTTTGAAAGGGTCCCCAAGTGCAGTAGCAAAAACCATCAAGCGCTACAAAGAAACTGGCTCACATGAGGACCGCCCCAGGAAAGGAAGACCAAGAGTCACCTCTGCTTCTGAGGATAAGTTTATCCAAGTCACCAGCCTCAGAAATCGCAGATTAACAGCAGCTCAGATTAGAGACCAGGTCAATGCCACACAGAGTTCTAGCAGCAGACATATCTCTACAACAACTGTTAAGAGGAGACTTTGTGCAGCAGGCCTTCATGGTAAAATAGCTGCTAGGAAACCACTGCTAAGGACTGGCAACAAGCAGAAGAGACTTGTTTGGGCTAAAGAACACAAGGAATGGACATTAGACCAGGGGAAATCTGTGCTTTGGTCTGATGAGTCCAAATTTGAGATCTTTGGTTCCAACCACCGTGTCTTTGTGCGACGCAGAAAAGGTGAACGGATGGACTCTACATGCCTGGTTCCCACCGTGAAGCATGGAGGAGGAGGTGTGATGGTGTGTGGGGGCTTTACTGGTGACACTGTTGGGGATTTATTCAAAATTGAAGGCATACTGAACCAGCATGGCTACCACAGCATCTTGCTGCAGCATGCTATTCCATCCGGTTTGCGTTTAGTTGGACCATCATTTATTTTTCAACAGGACAATGACCTCAAACACACCTCCAGGCTGTGTAAGGGCTATTTGACCAAGAAGGGGAGTGATGGGGGGCTACGCCAGATGACCTGGCCTCCACAGTCACCAGACCTGAACCCAATCGAGATGGTTTGGGGTGAGCTGGACCGCAGAGTGAAGGCAAAAGGGCCAACAAGTGCTAAGCATCTCTGGGAACTCCTTCAAGATTGTTGGAAGACCATTTCCGGTGACTACCTCTTGAAGCTTATCAAAAGAATGCCAAGAGTGTGCAAAGCAGACATCAAAGCAAAAGGTGGCAACTTTGAAGAACCTAGAATATAAGACATATTTTCAGTTGTTTCACACTTTTTTGTTAAGTATATAATTCCACATGTGTTAATTAATAGTTTTGATGCCTTCAGTGTGAATGTATAATTTTCATAGTCATGAAAATACAGAAAAATCTTTAAATGAGAAGGTGTGTCCAAACTTTTGGTCTGTACTGTATGTCTGTTTGTGTGTGTTTATATGTGTTTTAGTCTTTTTAAAGAACATATTAAAAGTTATATTTTAATTCTGCTATTTTTGCTGCATTACTAAATTTATTGGCAGTTTTTGAGCCTTGGGGCTTCTTTTTTGATATCCTAGTGTATTTGCTGCTTTTCTTCCCTTTTGAGACCTGACGTGTATTCAAACAGAACTTTTTGACTATATGAGGGATATCACCATGCTTAGAAGAAAGTGGGTAACAAACATTGTGGTCCACTTTTTCATGGTTACTAGTGTTGAGCGATACCTTCCGATATCAGGAAATATCGTATCGGATTGGATCGGACCGATACTCAAAAAGTATCGGATATCGCCGATTCCGATACCGGAAACCAATGCAAGTCAATGGGACACTAATATCGGAATCAAAATAAACCCTTTCTTTCCTTGTAGGTTAATTCTACATGAAGTAAAACAACTAAGAATAATGTAGAATGTATGCGAAAAGCCGGCAATTCATCAGCGCATACACCGGTACCCGACAATTTACAACAGAAAGAATAGAGCACCACACATAGATTAGATAGATAGAAACATGTCAGTCACATATATAATAAGTACAGTGATAGTGTTGGTTACTGTACTTGTCATTTAGTGTAAAGGATTTATATAAAAAAATAATAGTGTTTTCATGCACCGTCTCTTTAAGAAAGCCGGCCGGCAATTCAGCATCTGTACCTGACAATTTAGAATAGAAGGAATAGAGAATCATACATAGATTAGATAGATAGAAACATGTCAGTCACATATATATGAAGTACAGTGATAGTGTTGATTACTGTACTTGTCATTTATTGTTAAAATAAAGGATTTATAAAAAAAAAAATTGGCGTGGGGTTCCCCGTAATTTTAGTCTCTAGCAGAGGTTAAGCAGACAGCTGGGGCAGATGTTTGAAGCCTGGGAAGGGGGTAATACCCACAGAGCTTCCCAGGCTACTAATATCAGCCCCCAGCTGAATACCTAGCCTTTACTAGCTATTAAAATGGGGGACCCCCCCCAAAAAATGACGTGGGGTCCCCCCTATTTTAATAGCTAGCAAAGGCTAGGCAGACAGCTGGGGGCTGATATTAATAGCCCAGGAAGGGTGCCATGAATATTGGCCCCCTCCCAGGCTAGAAACACCAGCCGTCAGCCGCCCCAGAAATGGCGCATCCATAGAATGCGCCAATTCTGGCACTTAGCCTCGCTCTTCCCACTGCCCTGTAGCGGTGGCAGTGGGGTAATAGGGCTGGGGTTGATGTCAGCTTATAATGCCAGCTGACATCAAGCCCAGGTTAGTAATGGAGAGGCGTCTATAAGACACCCCCATTACTAACCCCATAGTGAAAGTTAAAAAAAAAACACAAACACCCAGAATAAAGTCCTTTAATTGAAATAAACACACAATTCTTTATTGTTCTATTGTTCAGGCATGCTTGCGCTCCTCAGTGTCTCTCTGTGACGGCATCCAGATGAGCCGACAATGAACTCGGCTCACCTCATGCACGTCACTGACAGCGTAGGAGAATTCTCACGCTGAAGCGCTGAGTGCAGGAGAATTTTCCACGCTGTCAGTGACGTGCATGAGCTGAGCTGAGTTCATTGGACATGAACTCGGCTCATCTTTATGCCGTCACAGAGAGACACTGAGGAGCGCAAGCATGCCTGCGCTTCTCAGTGTCTGCGGGATGACAGGCTGGATGGCAGCGTTCTGCTGCGGTCCAGCCTGTCATCTCGATGTAGCAGAGCTGAAGCTGTCGTGGGATCCATGGGAAGGTAAGGATGAGGTTGGTTTATTATTTTTCTTTTATTGCAGGAGATCGTTGGCTTCAGCTGGAATGGGCGTGATGGTAAGTATAGTTTAATTTAGAACAATAAATAATTGTGTCTTTATTTCAATTAAAGGACATTATTCTGGGTGTTGTGTTTTTTTTAAATACTTTACTAGAAATTCATGGTGGTCATGTCTAATATTGGCGTGACCCCATGAATTTCGGGCTTAGGGCCAGCTGATAATTCCAAGCTGGCCTTAACCCCTTTATTACCCAGTGAGCCACCGCACCAGGGCCCTGGATGAGTTGGGTACAGCGCCAGAAGATGGCGCTTCTATGAACGCGCCATTTTCGGGGCGGCTGCGGACTGCAATTTGCAGCGGGTGGGGCCCAGAAAGCTTGGGCCTCCCTGCGCTGCAGATTCCAGCCCCCAGCTGCCTAGTTGTACCTGGCTGGACACAAAAATAGGGCGAAGCCCCACGTATTTTTTTTTAAATTATTTCATGAAATTCATGAAATAATTAAGAAAAAAAGGGCTTCCCTATATTGTTGTGTCCGGCCAGGTACAAATAGGCAGCTGGTGGTTGGGGGCAGCCCGTTCCTGCCTGCTGTACCTGGCTGGACCCAAATATAGTGCGAAGCGCCACGTCAATTTTTTTTTAATTATTTCATTAAATAATTTTTTAAAAAAAGGGCTTCCCTATATTGTTGTGTCCGGCCAGGTACAAATAGGCAGCTGGTGGTTGGGGGCAGCCCGTTCCTGCCTGCTGTACCTGGCTGGACACAAATATAGGACGCAGCCCCACATCAATTTTTTTTTAATTATTTCATGAATTTCCTGAAATAATTTAAAAAAAATTGACTTGGGGCTTTGCACTATATTTGTGTCCAGCCAGGTACAGCAGGCAGGAACGGGCTGCCCCCAACCACCAGCTGCCTATTTGTACCTGGCCGGACACAACAATATAGGGAAGCCCTTTTTTTCTTTATTATTTCATGAATTTCATGAAATAATTAAAAAAAAAAATACGTGGAGCTTCGCCCTATTTTTGTGTCCAGCCAGGTACAACTAGGCAGCTGGGGGCTGGAATCTGCAGCGCAGGGAGACCCAAGCTTTCTGGGCCCCCCCCCACTGCAAATTGCAGTCCGCAGCCACCCCGGAAAATGGCGCGTTCATAGAAGCTGGATGCTGTACCTGGCTGTCATACAAAAATATAGCAAAGCCCACGTCAAAATTTTTGGGAAAAATTAATTAAAAAATAAATAATAATTTAGGGACTGCATCTTTATTAACTTCTCAAATGTCATTTAGTGTTAAAATAAAGGATTTATTTAAAAAAAAAATTGGCGTGGGATCCCCCATAATTTTAGTCTCTAGCGGAGGTTAAGCAGACGGCTGGGGAAGATGTTTGAAGCCTGGGAAGGGGATAATACCCACGGAGCTTCCCAGACTACTAATATCAGCCCCCAGCTGAATACCTAGCCTTTACTAGCTATTAAAATGGGGAACCCCCCCAAAAAAATGACGTGGGGTCCCCCCTATTTTAATAGCTAGCAAAGGCTAGGCAGACAGCTGGGGGCTGATATTAATAGCCCAGGAAGGGTGCCATAAATATTGGCCCCCTCCCAGGCTAGAAACACCAGCCGTCAGCCGCCCCAGAAATGGCGCATCCATAGGATGCGCCAATTCTGGCACTTAGCCTCGCTCTTCCACGCTGCCCTGGTGCGGTGGCAGGGGGTAATAGGGCTGGGGTTCATGTCAGCGCCAGCTGCCATGAAGCCCAGGTTAGTAATGATGGGCGTCTATAAGACACCCCCATTACTAACCTACAAAGTGTTAAAAAGAAAAAACACACTACACCCAGAAAAAAATAATTTATTTGAAATAAAACACAATTTTATTAAATTCTTAGTTTACTAAAAAAAAAATAGTTACCTGTCCACGTTCCTGCGCTGATCTCCCATGCACAGCTGTCACATCTGGAGATGGTGACAGCTGTGCATGGCTGCTGTAAGCTCACGCTGCCGGGAACACGTCCGCTCCCGGCAGCGGGAGCCACTGACTGAGGTCACCGGAGTGCATTCAGGCAGCGCAGCTCCGGAGACCTCCTTTACGGCACTGCTGTACCGTGGGAATTTCTCACGATACAGCAGGGCCGTAAAGGAGTTGACCGGAGCAGCGCTGCCTGAACTCCGGTGAACCCGCTTATGCAATGACGGGGCTGCTTTACGGCCCCGTCATTCTAGCGGCGGCAGCGGTTCAGAGCGGTCACATTCTATGTGGCTGCTCTGAACTGGAGATCTTCGTGGGACACTCGTGGACTACTACGGAGGGGTAAGGATAAGGTTGTGGTTTATTATTTTATATTTTATTACAGGAGATCGATGGCTTCGGGGAATTAGGTGTCTAGGTGAGTATAGGTGTAGTTTTTTATTTTTTACTTTATTTTAGGTGGCGATCGGCGGGGACAGGTAATGTATGAACTAATTTATTGTAGGCAACCACTGGCCACCAATGACATGTATTTAACATTTATTGGGGACACAGTAGGGCAATTTAAATAGCAGGATCAGGCTGATGGGAACTACTGCTCCCATCGAGCTGATCCTGCTGGCACGAGTGGACGGGGGACAGACATAGGCCGATGGGAGTAGTAGTGTCACATCGGCCTATGTCTGCCTGCACGCACACACCCGCACACATCGCACAGACACCGCACACACCCGCAGTCACCGCACAGACACCGCGCACACCCGCACAGACACCCACACATACCAATCATGACGGGTCTGGGAGGTGAGGCTGACCTGTGCGACCGTGGGAAAGTTCATGTGAGTTCATGCAATGCAGTCAAGCATGAACTCACATGAACCCTGTGAGGGCACCGCGGCGACTTCAAATGAACAGCTGATCGGCATCACCTGATACCTCGGCTGTTTATTTGAAATAACCGGCGGGAAAGCGCAGCACAGAACGGGAAAGCCGGCGGTGAAGTCTTTTCACTGCCGGCTTCCCCGCCCGGGTCCTTCGCTCCCCGCTCCTTGGTGCTGCGCTCCCCGCCTAACTTACGATCGGGATGGGAGGTGGCGAGGGGAGCGGAGGATCGGGGTGGGAGGCTGCGGGGAAGCAGTATGGGGTTGTGTGATTGTTTAAAAGCCGGCGGCTTTTTACCGCGCGTCGGCTTTTAAACAATCAGGAGAATTCTCCCACGCTGGGATGGCATTCTGATGACAGGCTGGATCGCAGCTGAGCGCTGCCATCCAGCTTGTCACCCTTCAGAGAAACGGCAGAGCGCAGGCATTATGGGAACTTCCGATTCCGGTATTCGATATTGTAAAAGTATCGGAATTAAGTATCGGAATTCCGATACCGCGAATGTCGGCCGATACCCGATATTTCAGTATCGAAATGCTCAACACTAATGGTTACCTCTTGCAAAAGTGAAAAATTTTGGGCTAAAGAAATATTTTTGTGAAAAAAATCAAAAAATTTTCAATATGACAACCTAATGTTATCAAATTCTGTGTAGTATATATGAGTTCAAAATATTCACTATACCCCTGGATAAAATCCTTGAGGGATGAAGTTTACAAAATGCGGTCACTTGTTTAAAGTATTCTGCTGTTTGGGCGCTTTAGGGGTTTTGCAAATGTGACATGGTGCGAGCCATCTATTTCAGCAAAATTTGTGTTCCAAAATTTAAATGGTGCTCCTTCCCTTCCAATCCTTGCCATTTGTGCAAACAGGTTTCTGAGCACAAGTGGGGTATCAGCGCTCTCAGAAGAAGCTAGGTAACAAATTGTGGAGTTGTCTATTTTCTTGTGCTGTTTCTTGAAATGTGAAAAAAATTGGGCTAAAGCAAAATTTTTGAGTTAAAAATGAAAAAAAAATTTCCATTCGACTTTGCATTAATTCCTGTATAGTACCTGAAGTGTTCAACATTTCTTGATAAAAGTTATAAAATATTTGAGGGATGCAGTTTTTAAAATGGTATCACTTTTGGGGAGTTTCCAATATCCGCAAAATCCATTTAAGGGTCCGTGCCCACGATGCGTTTTTCAAGCGTTCAGGGTGCAGAATTTTTGCAGTGGAAATACTTGGGAAACACTTGGTAATCCTTCCCCCATGGTCCCCAATGAAATTCCGCACTTTCAATGCCCATGCTGCGGATTTTTCTGCAGCGTTTTTGAGGCGCTCAAAATTCCGCAGCATGTCCAATATTTGTACGTTTACGCATGCGGAATTGCCATCTACAATGCATTAGAAAACGCATGGCAATTCCGCATGTGCAAAACGCGTGAAAAACGCGTGTCAAAATTCGCACGCGTTTTTCCAGGCAAGGAGATGCAGAAATGAAGCAGAAATTTTCTGCTTCATTTCTGCATCGTGGGCACATGGCCTAAATCTGAATAGGTCCCTGAAGAAACAGGTTTTGTAAATTTCTTGAAAAATTGAGAAATTGCTACTAAATTTTTAACCCTTCTAACATTCTAATAAAATAAAGAAAAAAACAGGAAGTCTGAACTGAAACGTAAATTGATGTGCATGCAAAATAGAATGATAATTGAAAAATGAAGCTGATGAAAAGTAGAGATATGGGAAATTTTATTTATTAATTATTTTGTACAGCATAACTAACTGGTTAAGGATATAAAAATTGAAAGTTTGAAAATTGCAAATTTTTAAAAATGTTCGCCAAAATTCTGATATTTTCACAAATAAATGCAAAACATATCGACCTAAATTTACCATATTCATAAAGTACAATGTGTCACAAAAAAAGTCTTAAAATCACTGTGATACGTTCCAGAGTTATTGCTACATAAATTGACACTGGCAAGATTTCAAAAATTTGACCTGGTCATTAAGGTTAAAATTTGTTCTGTTACTAAGGGGTTAAACACTATTCACTTACTCTGACAATGAGCCATAAGCAAAAATACTATGGTGCTATGCAGGTACATGACCAGAAGTCAAAATGGGGCATCAACCTGCAGTATTGTTGTGGGTTGTTCTAGTGAAACAGGCATGCAGAAAGCAAAATGTGCATTGTTTTTATTTATTTTTTAAATGCCATTCTCTCCTCCTGACAAAGAGCTGTAGAAAAAAATGTTATGTAGGTAAGCACATGCCCAGAAATCAAAATGCGGCAACAACGTGCAATATTGTTCTGGCATATGCATTTTTTTTTTTTTTATTGCAACATGCACATGTTTATCAGGGTTCTTTTACACTGCGTTCTTTTCCATGTTCAATGGTTCCGTCGGGATTTACGTCTGAAACCACTGCAGAACGGACTCTTAAAATGGTGCAGACGGAGTGTGCTCTGCCGTGCATCATTTTTGAGTGTATATGCTGACTGAAGGTGGACACTCAGACGTAGTCTGTCCTTGTGTGGTGCACTTACATGGTGCTGGGCAGACTGCCTGATCTAATATTATGGGCGTCATTAATAGGCTGTAAGCCAGACACAGAGCATCACACATATCTACAGTATGTGACTGGCGCCCAATGCAAGCCTCATCTGTGTGCCTTTTTAATACTAGGCAATTGGTATGTTTGTGAGTGGTTGTTTCATAAGTACTTTGCACCTGTGCTACGTCCGCCTTTATCATGGGGTCTGCTGTATTCTGTTAATGCTAATCTGATCTGGTGTTGGTAAGACTATTTCTTTTTCTGTAATGGTGTTTAGCTAGGTACATGCCCAGAAAGGAAAAAGGCGACAACAACCCGCTGTATTGTTTTGGTATGTGTAGTTTTTAAATTGAACTATTAAAAAAGATATGCAAAAAGTTAAACGTGCACTTATTTGTTTGTTATTTTGTTTCCTAAGAAATGGATTGTCAAGAAATGCAGCTAGGTACACATTACAAAAGACAGCACCTGCAACAAAGAACTGTATTTGTGTGGAGTATACAGGTGTAAAATTGGACTAGTGCAGCAAGTGAGCAAAAACATAAATTTTTTGCAGTGTTCAGTGGTCCGATAGGGGCTTAGGTTAGAATCCCCAGCAAAACACATTTCGGACGTATGGTGCATATGGAGTCACTTTGTGCTCTGTTGTGCATCATTTTCGGGCATATATGCCTATTGGAGGCATACACCAAGATGCAGTCTGTCAACTGCGTCTGGGTGTCCACAGTCTACTGCGTCTGGGAGTCCGCCTTCAGTAGGTCTATATGCCCGAAAATAATGCACTACTAAGCACATGGTGACTCTGTCTGCACCATTATAGTCAATGGCCTTGTTGGCGCATATGCCAAAACCAGTTTTGCAGCGGGTTCAGGCTTAAGCCTCGATTGGGCTACTGAACATGGTGAAGAATGCATTGTGAAAGGGACCTAAAGCAGAAAGTCACATTTAAATGTCTGTAATGTTGGGATTTTTATTTTGTACTTGTTAAAAAAATTAAACCCTTAACAAAAATGAATACACATGAAATGCAAAGAGTTGATGTATGTTGCTAGTCAGTGTCACAAGCCAGCAACTACACTTGCTGATTTCATTTTTTTTTCTTCAGTAGAGCTGCCTTTCCTTGATGTCCTCATTCAGATAGGGATGGATGGTGAGATAGGGACAAGCACTCATAGAAAAACGACTGCCTCGAATTCCCTTCTCAGGTGGGAGAGCAACCATCCGGTCCCCCTTAAGAAGGGAATTCCTAAAGGGCAGTTCATGAGGATCCGAAGAAACTGTTCCGATGACGTTACCTTCAGAGCTCAGGCTAGTGATCTTTGTCGGCGTTTCCATGAGAGGGGTTATCCGCGGAAGGTGGTGGCTGAGGCTTATGGTGAGATTATGGCTAGTGACCGCACCTCCTTACTACACCCACCTCCCAAATCAAACAAGGATAGTGCACCATGTAGGCTTATTACCACTTTTTCCAATCAGGCACACACAGTTCGTGAGATACTAAAAAAACATTGGCCGATCCTCCAAATGGATGAGGACATAGGTGATTTGGTCGACTTAAGTCCCCTGATTACTTATAAAAGGGGCAGATCCCTTAGGGACAGATTGGTCCACAGTCACTACACAGACCATCTGGGAAACAATTGGTTAAAAAGCTCCATCAATGGCAGTTTCAGATGTAGTGGATGTGTATCATGCAAAGTAATGGTACAAGGAAAGGACTTTAAAAGTAATGTCACCGGAGAAACCTTTGTCGTAAAGCATTTCATCAATTGCAGATCCAAGGGGATAATATATATGGCTACATGTGTGTGCGGGGTGGAGTATGTGGGGAAAACTAAAAGAGAACTGAGAAGAAGAGTGGGGGAACATCAACGTGATATTGCCCTGAAAAGGGACACCCCCCTGGCAAGGCATGTGAACAACGTGCATCCTAATGGCATGGATGTGATCCGATTTATGGGAATCGATAAAGTGACTGCCCCGCCAAGAGGGGGTGATTGGGATAAGTTGATCCTCCAAAGGGAGACAAAGTGGATTTTTAGGTTGCAGACTATGGCCCCTCACGGCCTTAATGAACAGCTGTCTTTTAGGTCTTTTCTATGAGTGCAGGGTGAGCTAGGGTGAGGAGAGTAGGGACAGCCGCCGCGGAGTGGGGGCGCCATTTGCGCAGGTTTTAGGGTGCCAGCCTCCACTGACAGGTAGGGATAGTCCCAACTAGTCCATTAATAGGGCCTTGTAGTCCCCCCGCTGTATCCCTCCTCCCCTATATATATATTTTTGTCTCATTTATTTGTTTATGATCAATATCTACTCCTGCAACATACGCATTGTCATCCATTCTCCTCCCCCACATCTTTCTCTCTTTCCCCCCCCACCCCTTTTTTCCCCCTGTAGTTGGAGGTGCGGTCCTCTCCAGTTTCCTCCCCGTTTTTGTACTTTAAAAGATTGTTTTGCTTCAATTTTTTGTACTTTTGCTTCTTTTTGGGTATTATGTGTGCTCTCTGTGCCTCTGCCCCAGTACCACTGGTTTGACTTGACCTGTGAAGTTTTTCCGGTCTATTGACCATTGGGGTGTGCTGTGTGTTGTTATTGTATACTGCACGGCATATGGTATGTAGCCAGAGCAGTGTCCTATACTGTTTCTTTTTGGACACTCCTCCTGGCTTGGGGTGATTTTGGGTGGGAGTTTGTTACCACCCACTGCAGTGTGTTACGTGTGGGCACTCTGCGTTCACTCCCCCTATTTGTCGTCACCTGGTCAGCGCGTCAGTTTTCTTTAGGACACGCGCACCGGATGTGACGTTTGCGCGTAACGGCCGGCACTTGCGTTTCACATACCGGACGTGAGTTCGCCGGAACCGGAAGTGACGCGCTCGCGTGTCAGCGCGGGCATATTCAAAAGGAGGACTTATTTGCTTGTCATTTGCGCTGTCTAATGGATAGGCTGAGCGATTGATGCCAGCTTCTATACTGTGTGACACCCTCTTCTCCCCTGATGATTAGCTGAGGCAATGAAACGCGTTGGGAGCGGTGTGCTGTGTGTTGCTGGAGGCTGAAAAGGTTTAGATGCCCCACCACATGGAGCTGTCTTAAAGCCAGAGAGCAAGAACCGACATTTTATTTGGTGAGGTTGTTCCAATAGTATATATAAGGTCTAAATGCTCACCATAACCTGTTTAAATGTACTAAGGTTCTTATATGCTGAGACACTATATGCGGAGACATTGTCTTGAGAGCTCCACTATTTTTTGCCATTTTATCTGTGTTATGTTACGGGTAGACTGTCTGTATAACATATTTTCGTATTCCTGGACATAATGAGTTACTGATTATTATGGTTACTCACCACCACAGGCAGGCATATACTTGCTTTTAGGTCCTTGCGACTTGTTCATCACTGTTTATTCATTTGTAATAAATGTTAAGTTTTAACCTATTGTAGCACCACTATACTTGCTTGAATACCTACTCTATTGTGTGGTTACCTTTGAAACCCCATTGCTGTATATTGTTCAGTAGAAATAATCAGACAGATGGACATTCAACTGCCTCCCTTGTTTATAGATTTCAAGAATGACTGAAAAAAATGTATAATTTAATTCACAGACTGCTTGAAAATATGGCCATAGCCCTACTTGAATATATCACTCTCAGATCAATTCACACAGTCGTTGACAACTCTACTGTTGTACTCACTATCTATCAATTGAATATGTGTATTGTTTATAGACTACTATCACTCCAATTTTCTCTCTTCATAGTGCTGCAGTAGTTGTCCATTCTCTTTTATGCCTTTCTTTTCCTATATCTAATGCTGAGCTGTGCATTCAAAAGTATTCTCTATCCAGAAAAACTATAACCGCCCATAGATTTCCCTGCCTCAGCTTTTATATAGGCTCTGATGGCCCCTTCTGATTGGTTGCACTATGCCATGTGATATAATAGTTGCAAGACATTATGGCAAAGCTGCCCCTGAGGACAGGTGAGCATTCTCTAGCTGATGCAATCAAAAGCAATGTGTAAAATTGTGTTGGGCAATTTTTGGGTGAATAAAAGCACAAATTGCTTGAATTTCATGAAATTTGAGTCAAAGTCAATTTGCAACAACTCAATTGATCATAAACAAATAAATGAGACAAAAATATATATATAGGGGAGGAGGGATACAGCGGGGGGACTACAAGGCCCTATTAATGGACTAGTTGGGACTATCCCTACCTGTCAGTGGAGGTTGGCACCCTAAAACCTGTGCAAGTGGCGCCCCCACTCCACGGCGGCTGTCCCTACTCTCCTCACCCTAGCTCACCCTGCACTCATAGAAAAGACCTAAAAGACAGCTGTTCATTAAGGCCGTGAGGGGCCATAGTCTGCAACCTAAAAATCCACTTTGTCTCCCTTTGGAGGATCAACTTATCCCAATCACCCCCTCTTTGCAGGGCAGTCACTTTATCGATTCCCATAAATCGGATCACATCCATGCCATTAGGATGCACGTTGTTCACATGCCTTGCCAGGGGGGTGTCCCTTTTCAGGGCAATATCACGTTGATGTTCCCCCACTCTTCTTCTCAGTTCTCTTTTAGTTTTCCCCACATACTCCACCCCGCACACACATGTGGCCAGATAGATTATCCCCTTGGATCTGCAATTGATGAAATGCTTTACGACGAAGGTTTCTCCGGTGACATTACTTTTAAAGTCCTTTCCTTGTACCATTTCGGTACAAAAGTCAGGCCCTGTTAAATCTTTGGGAAAAGGAAGCGACTGCGAGCTCCCTTAGGCTCATGAAATTGCTCCTGGATGAGGAAAAAATTACATTGGCCACTTTGAACGAATCACTGAAAACCAAAGTGGAACTAACAAAAAAATTCTCTCTTGAACCTTCCAATAGTATATATAAGGTCTAAATGCTCACCATAACCTGTTTAAATGTACTAAGGTTCTTATATGCTGAGACACTATATGCTGAGACATTGTCTTGAGAGCTCCACTATTTTTTGCCATTTTATCTGTGTTATGTTACGGGTAGACTATGTCTGTATAACATATTTTATTCCTGGACATAATGAGTTACTGATTATTATGGTTACTCACCACCACAGGCAGGCATATACTTGCTTTTAGGTCCTTGCGACTTGTTCATCACTTTTTATTCATTTGTAATAAATGTTAAGTTTTAACCTTTTGTAGCACCACTATACTTTCTTGAATACCTACTCTATTGTGTGGTTACCTTTGAAACCCCATTGCTGTATATTGTTCAGTAGAAATAATCAGACAGATGGACATTCAACTGCCTCCCTTGTTTATAGATTTCAAGAATGACTGAAAAAATTGTATAATTTAATTCACAGGCTGCTTGAAAATGTGGCCATAGCCCTACTTGAATATATCACTCTCAGATCAATTCACACAGTCGCTGACAACTCTACTGTTGTACTCACCATCTATCAATTGAATATGTGTATTGTTTATAGACTACTATCACTCCAATTTTCTCTCTTCATAGTGCTGCAGTAGTTGTCCATTCTCTTTTATGCCTTTCTTTTCCTATATCTAATGCTGAGCTGTGCATTCAAAAGTATTCTCTATCCAGAAAAACTATAACCGCCCATAGATTTCCCTGCCTCAGCTTTTATACAGGCTCTGATGGCCCCTTCTGATTGGTTGCACTATGCCATGTGACATAATAGTTGCAAGGCATTATGGCAAAGCTGCCCCTGAGGACAGGTGAGCATTCTCTAGCTGATGCAATCAATGGCAAAGTGTAAAATTGTGTTGGGCAATTTTTGGGTGAATAAAAGCACAAATTGCTTGAATTTCATGAAATTTGAGTCAAAGTCAATTTGCATCAACTCAATTTGCTCATCTGAATAATATACCATTATATGCTTTTGCTGTATTTGAAGTTTTCTCTAGTTTTAGATCTCTGAATAAAATAACGTTGTGCCAGGTAATATGAATAAAAGCAGAATGTGGAAAAGAAAATGTTATTCAACCCTAGAAACATCATCATAAAAGAAGAACTAATATAAGGACCTGATATTTTATTTAGGAGAATAAAGACACACAGATAAGGATTAGTGATGAGAAAGCACTAAAATGATCGGGTACTCATTGCTCAGGTTGAGCAAATTGGAATACTTGGATGCTTGACCCGAGCAACGAGCCCAATGTAAGTCTATGGGAAACTCGAGCATTTTTCAGGCGGCTACCCCCGGCGGTCTGCAGAGGGCCAAAAAATTTCCCAAATCGATGAGAACAGTGCTCAAATGACTTGGGAACAGCATGGGGAAGACCCCTGGAAGCATCTCTGACTCCCAGATCACTGCTGTCAACAACGTGGTCAGAGTATTACGCCACTTTTACGGACTCACAATAAAACATACAAAAACGAAACCAAAATGGATTTTTCTGGGAAATATGTTAAGGAACATTCTTTCTAGGGTAATGACTTGTATATAATGCAAAATAAATAACCAAAAGCAAAAATACTCCTCCACACCTTGGGCTATGTTCACACGTAGCGATTTTGATGCGTTTTTGCACTTTTACATTGCTTTCAACGAAGACAAATGCATTCACCAGGAAATGTAATTTTAACATTTTACAACCATATCTGGCTATGTGGTGTGTGACACATCATCAGACTCATGCAAACAGTGCTGAAAAGACATGGGGACAGCATGGGGAAGACCTCTGGAAGCATCTCTGACTCCTAGGTCACTGCCTAAAAGTGTGGCCATCATAAGTGATCCTTGGCGCATGCGAAGATGCCTCCCGCCATGCACCTATCATTGCAGACTTGCAACAATCACCGTCCACGTCCTTGTCCCACTGCAGCGTTCAGTTGTCCCTACCCCATTCCTTGGAATGCAAGCGCAAGTATGCAGGCAGACACCCACCCACCCACAGGCTGCAATACTATACTGCCAAATTTTTGACAGCTGCTTGCACTTGAAATGTGGCCTTTTAGGCTCATGGAGGTGGAAGCTTTTCATAACCTCATGCCGGCGGCGACCTGGTGTCCATACTCGTTCCCCAGCTGCCACTATATTTCCCGGTATCGCCTCCGCCTTCCACAAGCTCGGGTCCCACAACATTACCTGTGCCCTCCCCAGTGCACTTACTGGGAAGGACCGCCTAACCACAAATACGTGGTCAGGGATGGTACGGAGCCAGTCCACAACTTTTTTTGCTGAGAGTTGTATTTAGCCCGGTTAAAGGACTGGCATAGAGGGAAACCGTATCTACCCTGCGAGTTATTTCTCCCAGGAAGTCCTTTGAAGCTGCTTGCACTTGAAATGTGGCCTGAACATTACTGCTGGTATTTTCTGTGGGAATTTGCTTGTCTCCTACCAGCGTGGAATATTTCCAGTAAACTATGGTATGACGCCATGGTATTAGCACTGCCCCCAGTACCAGTAGAGAAGCCATCCCCAATTTCCTTCTCAGGAATTTTATTTGGTAGACTGAGCGGTTGCCCAAATACATTTTCTCACAAAGGAGCTGAAGATAGAGTGGCAGTATGTGGAAGTTTCTCCAGCCTATTAGATATTAGAGGGTGAAAGGCAGCACATTGGATCAGTGGTTAGCACTGAAGCCTTGCAGCGCTGGGATCTTGGGTTCAAATCCCAGCAAGGACAACATCTGCAAGGACATTGTATGTTCTCCTCGCGTGTTTGCGTGTGTTTCCTCCTTAGTAAAAAACAGCCATAGAGTGTTCGGGAACCTTCCCATGCACTTTTCTTAGCCAGGACTACTGCTCAGCAGGATTGGACGGTCCCACCAGAGAATCCTCTGGTGTGCCTTTGCTTCTACCTCAGTAGAGTTCATGATAGCGCTAACTTTGCAGCTGCTATGGGGTTCTTGAGCGGGTGAGAAAGTTTAGCCCTCAGAATCAAATCCTCTGGTGGGCACTTGGCACAATGTTTTTTAATGTGAAACATCTTCTCAGTGGGAGTTGTATTTCATCCCAGCCATATTCTTTAGCTCGGTGAAAGGAGTGGCATAGAGGGAAACCGTATCTAACCCCGGCTGTCATTTCTCCGTCACCAGGTTCCGCCCATTGCCACACACAACCATTCCTGGCTGTATGTTCATCGGTGAGAGCCACAGATCAGGCTGCTGTGTTACAGCTTTCAACAACTCTGCAGCGCTGGGTGTTTTGTCAATTAAGCATTAAGCTGTTGCCGCTTGACCAAGGCAGTGCTGCAGTGCTGTCAGCTTGTGACTGATGTGGTCATTTTGGAGATGGAGGAGGAGGTGCTTAAGCTGAACAATGTGATTACATTGAGGTTAAATAGGTGGCGCTGTTTTTAAACTAAAGAAAGATCCTATTGTTTTGTTTTTTTACGTTATTTTTTAAGACAAATGCATTCACCGGGAAATGTCATTTTAACATTTTACAATCTTATCTGGCAATGTGGTATGTGACACATCATCAGACCCATCCTGTTTTATTTATGATGGATGGACTCTGAAAGTCATAAAGCCTATATTTATAAGGACATTAGACGGCCCTTACTGTTCTTAAAAGGCCAGTGTTATGCACACGCCCGGGCTAAGCGGCGTGTGCGTGGGATTGGTAGTGATTCCACTGGACCGTGCCGGAGAGTGAATGCCTGGAGGGGCGTAACTAAGTATCTACCCGATCCGACCAAGGTGGCACGACGGCATACGACGCCAGAGCACCGAGGAGGAACCGGGCAGAGGGACCAGGTGCTACTCCAGGACAGACCCCGGACACGGCTGTTGACCCACACAGGGGAATACAGGAACAGACTGGTAGACTGGCACACAGACTGGTATGCAGGCAGGCGGGTATGCAGGCAGGCGGGTATGCAGGCAGGCGGTTATGCAGGCAGGCGGGTAAAGGTAAGCACAGCTAGAGTGCAGACAGGGAGGCACTAGCAAGTAGGAAAAAAGGCGGGATAGGACCCAGTACACACCGGGATTCAGGAACAATACAGGCAGAGGGGTACAGGCAAGCACAACTAGAGTGCAGACAAGGCTGAGCAGGGAGGACAGGGCTCTGTTCACACTGAACAGACAGGAAGGGAAAGGCAGAGCCAGACACCCACAGGGTACTTGCAGTGAAGTAGCGAGTGGACCATAAACTCACAAACGGGAGTACAGAGACAACAGGCAGGAGATAGGTACGAGTTCAGACTCTGCAGAAAAAGGAAGGGAACGGGCATAGAGGCAAAACAGGTAAAGGATAGGAGAGAGTTCAGACTGGAACTGAATGTACGGAGGAGACCGACACTGCAGCGGGATACAGGAGCGGGTCTGGGAATACTGCCCCCAGAGAGGCGGGACGAACAGGCAAGGAGCGTGTTCAGACAGGACAGACAAGATACAGGAGCGGGTCTAGGTAATCGGCCCCTAGAAGGCGGGAGGAACAGGCTAGGAGCGTGTTCAGACAGGACAGACAAGATACACAGAAAGGACTCAGTTCAGACACGGGAACTAATACCGCAAAGCAGGAGACATACAGGACACAGTTCAGACACGGGAGCTGATATCGCAAAGCAGGAGACATACAGGACTAAGTTCAGACAGGCCTGGAAATACAGCCTCCAGGAAAGGCAGACAAGGAAACAAAGACGGGACCTGGCACCTTCAGAGTGCAAACACACACTGAAGGAAAACACTATGCTCAGGCAGGGATAGAAGGGAGCTGCTGAGCTATATACCAAGTGTCAGACAGCAATAGGCTGAGGACGCACAAGGGGTGTGACCCACAGCAGGTACAAAAAGCAGGAAGTGATCGGGCGCCGCCCTTAAGCAGCAGAGACAGACACAAACAGACAGCATGGAGGGAAGCCAGAGAGACACTCTGGACAGGAGATCAAGTGCGCTCTCTTGCACAGTGGGAGATGGACCACCATGCAAGGACGCCGCCAGGTATGTTACAGTACCTCCCCCCTTACGCCCCCTCTTCTTCAGGCCTGCCAGAATCTTCCGCAGGGAATTCGAGGACCAGTCGTTCACTGGGTTGGAGGGGGACAGAGACTTGAGGGTAATCTCTGCTTCGAGGTACATCTTGTCAAGCTCACAGGAAAAAATAGACGGGTTATCAGGTACATAATGAGGAAAAGTCACTGTCTCTTTGTTATCTGGTGGTACCCCGGAGGATTCAGGAAACAACTGGAGGTCCTCCGCCGGGTCAGAAGAGTGCAGAGGCTCAGAGAAAACAACTGCTTCAGAGTACACTAGGTCGGACTCACTGGAGGAAGCAGGCGAGGTATCGGGTACCGAGTATAGGAAAGTCTCTGTCCATTCACCACCAGGTGGCACCCCGAAGGGTTCTGGAGACAGCTGGCGGTCCTCCGCCTGGTCAGAGGGGTGTAGAGACTCACGGGTAACCTCTGCTTCAGAGTACACTAGGTCGGACTCACTGGAGGAAGCAGGCGAGGTATCGGGTACCGAGTATAGGAAAGTCTCTGTCCATTCACCACCAGGTGGCACCCCGAAGGGTTCTGGAGACAGCTGGCGGTCCTCCGCCTGGTCAGAGGGGTGTAGAGACTCACGGGTAACCTCTGCTTCAGAGTACACTAGGTCGGACTCACTGGACGAAGCAAGCGAGGTATCAGATCCAGGATATAGGAAAGTCTCTGTCCATTCACCACCAGGTGGCACCCCGAAGGATTCTGAACACAACTGGAGGTCCTCCGCCTGGTCGGAGGGGTGTAGAGACTCAGGAGTAACCTCTGCTTCGGAGTACACTAAGTTGGACTCACTGGACGAAGCGAGCGAGGTATCAGGTACAGAGTATAGGAGAGTCTCTGTCCTTTCGCTACCAGGTAGCACCCCGAAGGGTTCAGGAGACAACTGGAGATCCTCCGCCTGGTCGGAGGGGTGTAGAGACTCGGAGGTAACTACCACTTTGGGGTACCCATTGTCAGGCTCACAGGACGAAGCGGACAAAGTATTGAGTACCGGGTGTAGAGAAGTCTCTCTCCATTTGTCATCGAGTGGTATCCCGGAGGATTCAGGAGGCAACAGGGGATCCTCCGCCAGGTAGTAGAGGTGCACAGACTCAGAGGTAACCACAGCTTTGGAGCATCCTTGGACATGCACACCGGTTAAAGAGAGAGAAGCATCTGATGCCGGGTGCAGGAAGTTCTCCTGTGTGGAGTCTGGATGGGCAGAAGTCTCTTCGGGCAGGAGAACTGGTGCACTACCCACGCACATTACCCATTGGGGTTTCTCCGGGATACAGGGAGATGAAGCTTCAGTAGGGACTTCAAGGTTGGGGTCAGGAGGTCTCAGGGAGGACAGACCCTGGCGTGACGGCTTGCCTCTACGTCTAGCACGTCTGGACTGCCTCTTGAGGTTGAGAGAAGTATTCCGGAAAGCGTAGTCACCCTGTGAGGATTCTGGGTGGGCAGTAGTCTCATTGGGCTGGAGGACTATTGCGCTACCCACACACATTACCTGTCGGGGCTGCTCCGGGATATTGGGAAGTGAAGCTTCAGCAGGGGCTTCAGGGTTAGGATCCTCGAAGACCATACGAAAGGCCACCAGGAAGGCCTGCAGGTCAAGGACGACAGGATCCCATGCTTCCCATAGGGGAGTGACCCATTTCAAGGCATCACCCGCTAGGTAGTCAATCATAAAGGCCACTTTAGCCCAATCGGAAGGAAAATAGAGAGGGTAGGCCTTAAAGTGTAGCATGCATAGCTCCACAAATGCACGACACTGTCTTGGATCCCCATAGTAACGTGGCGGATCCGCAGGAACGAGAGCTGATAGATCCATCTGGACGGGTGCGTAATTCGCCTGGAACTCAGCTAAAGGGAAAAAAAAATTTATTTATTTATTTTAATGCATGTATTTGCTGGAAAAACTTCTCAGAGAGCGAAGGCCGTGGGGCTCAACGGGAACCATGGCCTGAGCATGCTGTTATGCACACGCCCGGGCTAAGCGGCGTGTGCGTGGGATTGGTAGTGATTCCACTGGACCGTGCCGGAGAGTGAATGCCTGGAGGGGCGTAACTAAGTATCTACCCGATCCGACCAAGGTGGCACGACGGCATACGACGCCAGAGCACCGAGGAGGAACCGGGCAGAGGGACCAGGTGCTACTCCAGGACAGACCCCGGACACGGCTGTTGACCCACACAGGGGAATACAGGAACAGACTGGTAGACTGGCACACAGACTGGTATGCAGGCAGGCGGGTATGCAGGCAGGCGGGTATGCAGGCAGGCGGTTATGCAGGCAGGCGGGTAAAGGTAAGCACAGCTAGAGTGCAGACAGGGAGGCACTAGCAAGTAGGAAAAAAGGCGGGATAGGACCCAGTACACACCGGGATTCAGGAACAATACAGGCAGAGGGGTACAGGCAAGCACAACTAGAGTGCAGACAAGGCTGAGCAGGGAGGACAGGGCTCTGTTCACACTGAACAGACAGGAAGGGAAAGGCAGAGCCAGACACCCACAGGGTACTTGCAGTGAAGTAGCGAGTGGACCATAAACTCACAAACGGGAGTACAGAGACAACAGGCAGGAGATAGGTACGAGTTCAGACTCTGCAGAAAAAGGAAGGGAACGGGCATAGAGGCAAAACAGGTAAAGGATAGGAGAGAGTTCAGACTGGAACTGAATGTACGGAGGAGACCGACACTGCAGCGGGATACAGGAGCGGGTCTGGGAATACTGCCCCCAGAGAGGCGGGACGAACAGGCAAGGAGCGTGTTCAGACAGGACAGACAAGATACAGGAGCGGGTCTAGGTAATCGGCCCCTAGAAGGCGGGAGGAACAGGCTAGGAGCGTGTTCAGACAGGACAGACAAGATACACAGAAAGGACTCAGTTCAGACACGGGAACTAATACCGCAAAGCAGGAGACATACAGGACACAGTTCAGACACGGGAGCTGATATCGCAAAGCAGGAGACATACAGGACTAAGTTCAGACAGGCCTGGAAATACAGCCTCCAGGAAAGGCAGACAAGGAAACAAAGACGGGACCTGGCACCTTCAGAGTGCAAACACACACTGAAGGAAAACACTATGCTCAGGCAGGGATAGAAGGGAGCTGCTGAGCTATATACCAAGTGTCAGACAGCAATAGGCTGAGGACGCACAAGGGGTGTGACCCACAGCAGGTACAAAAAGCAGGAAGTGATCGGGCGCCGCCCTTAAGCAGCAGAGACAGACACAAACAGACAGCATGGAGGGAAGCCAGATAGACACTCTGGACAGGAGATCAAGTGCGCTCTCTTGCACAGTGGGAGATGGACCACCATGCAAGGACGCCGCCAGGTATGTTACAGCCAGCAGTCGGCTATGCTTTGTTGTTCCAATTATTAACAAGTACGTCTCCTATGCTGTTATTGCGTATCCAGTGACTGCAAGGACTGCCAAAAATTAGGACGCAACCCAATACCCCTTTGAAGAGACATAGAGGAGGGTCTCAGTAAAAAAAATGTTCCCATTATAAAGGACTGGTCTCTATAGTTGTAATGCCCATGCTGTGACTGCAAGGGCTGCCAAAATTTGGGAAAAACCCCACTAAGAATTTAAAAACACACAGAGCAGGGCCACGGTAACAAGGTATAACCTATTCCCATTAGGAAGGAGAGGGTCTGCTATACAGTTATAGGGTATGCAGTGAGTCCAATGGCTGACCAATTTTAGGAAAAAGCCCACTAACAATTTAAATTTAAAGACACATTGAGCAGGGCCACAGTAAGAAGGTACGACATGTTCCCATTAGAAAGGAGAGTCTGCTATACAGTTATAGGGTATATAGTGAGTCCAACGGCTGACCAATTTTTGGAAAAACCCCACTAAGAATTTAAAGACACACAGAGCAGGGCCACAGTAACAAGGTACGACATGTTCCCATTAGAAAGGAGAGGGTCTGCTATACAGTTATAGGGTATGCAGTGAGTCCAACGGCTGACCAATTTTAGGAAAAACCCCTCTAAGAATTTAAAGACACACGGAGCAGGGCCACAGTAACAAGGTACGACATGTTCCCATTAGAAAGGAGAGAGTCTGCTATACTGTGATAGGGTATGCAGTGAGTCCAAATGCTGACCAATTTTAGGAAAAACCCCACTAAGAATTTAAAGACACATAGAGCAGGGCCACAGTAACAAGGTATGACATGTTCCCATTAGAAAGGAGAGGGTTTGCTCTACAGTTATAGGGTATGCAGTGAGTCCAACGGCTGACCAATTTTAGGAAAAAACCCACTAACAATTTAAAGACACATTGAGCAGGGCTACAGTAACAAGTACAACATGTTCCCAATAGAAAGGAGAGAGTCTGCTATACAGTTATAGGGTACACAGTGAGTCCAACGGCTGACCAATTTTAGGAAAAACCCCACTAAGTATTTAAAGACACACAGAGCAGGGCCACAGTAACAAGGTACGACATGTTCCCATTAGAAAGGAGAGGGTTTGCTATACAGTTATAGGGTATGCAGTGAGTCCAATGGCTGACCAATTTCAGGAAAAAAACCACTAAGAATTAAAAGACACATAGAGCAGGGCCACAGTAACGACAAATTCCCTTTAGAAAGGACTAGGGCTGCCAAAAATTTGGAGGCCCTTCAATGCTCCTTCGAAGAGAAGTGGAGGAGGGCCTCATAAAAAATGTTTTCATTATAAAGGAGCGGGGCTCCCATACTTGTAATGCCCATGCACTAAGTTTATGGGCTGACAAACATTTACCCCTGGGGGGTATACATGAACATACTGTATAAAAAAATTTTTTACGGTCATCATATACACCCTTTAAAAAATTATGTGGGTGTTGCATCACGGACCATGGTCACCCTGGTGATATGGGGGTGGAGGATGAGGAGAAGGAGGAGGACAAGAGCAAATAGCCAAAATCCGGAAGCGTTTACCCATGTGTGGGTGTGAAAAAGTGCATGGGAATACACCTCCCAAAAAAAGACACTGGATTTGAGTTTATGTTACGCTGCTACCACTCTGTGGTGTTGAGAAGTCTGGCCCAATCCAGCCCTTGTTCATTTTTATAGGAGTCAGCCAGTCAGCATTTTCAGTTGACAGGCAGATGCGCTTATCAGACTACTAACAGGCAAGACTTCCGTGTCCTCACCAAGAGGATGACTGACCATGCTCTCCTCCTCCTCCTGCTCCTCTCTGTCCTCTGCCATCCACGCTGAATAGACGGTAGGACAGCTGTGCAGGTAGTACCGTCTATAGTGCATGAAACTAGCTCCTGTCCTTCCTGCTACTCCTACTCTTCCTCATTGTCACCCAATCCACAATGGGATGAGATGAGGCTTGGCTGTGTGTAATCATCCTGTATATTTCCTTGCTCCATCTCATCGTGCTCCGCCTGCAATGCATCATCTTTGATTGTGAGCAGAGAGCGTTTCAGAAGACAGAGAAGCGGGATGGTGAAGCTAATTATGGCATCATCGCCGCTCACCATCTTGGTGGAGTCCTCAGAGTTTTGGAGGATGGTACATATGTCTGACTTCCATGTCCACTCCTGAGGTCTTATGTGTGGAGTCTGAACTGAATCCCGACGGCCTTGTTGATGCTGATACTCAACAATTGCCCTC
Source organism: Phyllobates terribilis (assembly GCF_046119375.1). Taxonomy (NCBI): domain Eukaryota; kingdom Metazoa; phylum Chordata; class Amphibia; order Anura; family Dendrobatidae; genus Phyllobates; species Phyllobates terribilis. The sequence goes on from NW_027362771.1 coordinate 287,969,915, forward strand.
TTCTGCTCACAAATCCTTCCCAACATCTGCAGTGTAGAGTTCCAACGCGTCGGGACATCACACACCAGTCTGTGAGCCGGAAGCTGCAAACGCTGCTGAAATACTGCAAGGGTGGTGGAAGCTGTAGCTGACTTCCTAAAATGGGCACACAGGCTGCGTACCTTAACAAGTAGATCCAGCAGCTCCGGTTAGGATTTGAGAAACCGCTGAACCACGAGGTTAAGCACATGGGCCAGGCATGGTACGTGTGTGAGCTCGCCTCGACTCAGTGCCGCCACCAGGTTCTGGCCATGGTCACACACGACCATGCCTGGCAGTAGGTTCAGCGGTGTGATCCTCAGATCTACCGGCTCTTTCAGAGCTGTCCACAACTCTTTAGCATTGTGCGGTTTTTCAACTAAGCATATTAGATTCAGCACAGCCTGTTGTCGCTTGGCCGAAGCAGTGCTGCAGTGCTTCCAGCTTGTGACTGATGTGGTCATTTCTGAGATGAAGGCTGAAGAGGAGGAAGAGGCTGAGGAGGGTGAGGTGCAGGAGCTGTAGACAGTGGGGGCAACCCTGATTGACCTAGGGCCCGCAATCCTTGGCGTCGGGAAGACGTGTTCTGTCCCAAGGTCCAACTGGGTCCCGGCTTCCACTATATTAACCCAGTGTGCCATCAGCAAGATGTACTGTCCCTTCCCACAAGCACTTGTCCACGTGTCCGTGGTTAGGTGGACTTTACCGGTAACTGTGTTGTTGAGAGCACAGCTAATGTTTTGGGACAAGTGCTTGTGTAATGCGGGGACAACACACTGGGAGAAATAGTGGTGGCTGGGAACTGAGTACCAAGGGACAGCCGCCGCCATCAGGTTGCCGAAAACTTCTGCCTCCACGAGCCTAAAAGGCAACATTTTGAGTGCAAGCAGTCGTGAAATGTGAGAATTTAGCAGTGTGGCCTGTTGGCGTTGGCTGCATATTTGCTCTTGCATTCCCAGGACTGGGGTATGGACAACTGAACACTGCGCTGGGACAAGGACAAGGACATGCTTCCTGATACTGCTACTTGAGAGTGTGCAACGACAGGTGCAGGGCAGGAGGCATCTTCGCATGCACCATGGACAGGAGATTGGCTTGCATGCACAACAGTGGAAGAAGCAATGGTACCACCCGCAGACAATGTTGCTGGACCCTGGGGTTCGGCTAACAAAGTCGGGTGCTTTGCTGCCATGTGCCGATCATGCTGGTGGTGGTCAGGCTGGTCGTTTTGCCACCACTGCTGATGCTGGCCTGGCAGGTGGTGCAAATGGCCTTTTGGGGTTATCGGCAGAGTCTTTAAAAAACAACCAGACTCGGGAAGACCTAACAGTTGTACTGGCAACTTTGGTCGTGTTGGCATTACGGTTGCTTGCCTTCTGTCTGTGGCCACCGCACTGCTTCTTCCTGCCTGTTGGGGTGCACTGCTCCCTCCCCCTGTGTGCTGCTGTCCTCTCTCTGCATGTCCTCCAGCCAGGGTGGTTCAGTTACTATATCATCCACCACCTCGTCTTCCACTTCCACACCCTTGTCCTCCTCCTGACTTTATGGCAATTGTGCCTCATCATCGTCCACCTCTTTTGACACTTTCCCATCGTCACCTTCGTGTGACTGTGGCTGCTCAAATATTTGGGCATTGCTACACGCGATCTCCTCTTACCCCGCTTCAAGTGGAGCGGGCGAGTGGCCCGAATCTACAAATGGAAAAGTGAACAGCTCTTCAGAGTGTCCAAGTGTGGGATCAGTTGTCTCTGGGTACTTGGCATGGTGCGAGGAAGGATTATCAGGGTGAGGAATATGTGGTCCAGACTCACGGCTACTGAGACTTTACCGTGTGGAAGACAGGGTGATGGTGGTGGTGGCTAAGCGACTGGAAGCATTATCCTCTATCCAACCAACAACCTTTTGACACTGCTCTGGGTTCAATATTGGTGTACTGCCGTTCCCTAGAAATTGGGACAGGAAGGTCAGGCGAGAAGGTGTGGGTGTTTGTTGTGGCACAATTTCAGCTTTCCCCCGGCCTTGTCCTCAGCCTCTGCATGTTCCATTACCATCACGTCCCTTGCCACGTGCCTTGCCCATTTTAAATGGAGGACAGTATCTTCCACGCTCGCTACAAATGACTGAGTTTGGAGCGAACTTATATGTGATCCGTGTGATGGAGAAAACAGAGTTTTAAATACCTGGCCTGTAGGTAAGTAGTTTTAACAGCAAACTGCAGTTTATTGTTTAACTGACACACTAAAGGAAATTTTTAATGGAGGCCAGAAATGGCAGTATTTTCTGACAAAGTATAAAGTGGTGGCCAAAAGTATTGGCACCCCTGCAATTCTGTCAGATAATACTCAGTTTCTTCCTGAAAATGATTGCTATCACAAATTCTTTGGTATTATTATCTTCATTTAATTTGCTTGCAAGGAAAAAACACAAAAGAGAATGAAGCAAAAATCAAATCATTGATCATTTCACACAAAACTCCAAAAATGGGCCAGACAAAACTATTGGCACCCTCAGCCTAATACTTGGTTTCACAACCTTTAGCCAAAATAACTGCGAACAACCGCTTCCGGTAACCATCAATGAGTTTCTTACAATGCTCTGCTGGAATTGTAGACCATGCTTCTTTGGCAAACTGCTCCAGGTCCCTGATATTTGAAGGGTGCCTTCTCCAAACTGCCATTTTGAGATCTCTCCACAGGTGTTCTATGGGATTCAGGTCTGGACTCATTGCTGGCCACCTTAGAAGTCTCCAGTGCTTTCTCTCAAACCATTTTATAGTGCTTTTGGAAGTGTGTTTTGGGTCATTGTCCTGCAGGAAGACTCATGACCTCTGAGGGAGACCCAGCTTTTTCACACTGGCCCTACATTATGCTGCAAAATTTGTTGGTAGTCTTCAGACTTCATAATGCCATGCACACGGTCAAGCAGTCCAGTGCCAGAGGCAGCAAAGCAACCCCAAAACATCAGGGAACCTCCACCATGTTTGACTGTAGGGACCGTGTTCTTTTCTTTGAATGCCTCTTTTTTTTTCCTGTGCACTCTATGTTGATGCTTTTTCCCAAAAAGGGGTATCCTACCATACAGTCCCTTTTCATTCAGACGCCGACGGATAGTACGGGTTGACACTATTGTACCCTCGGACTGCAGGGCAGCTTGAACTTGTTTGGATGTAGTCGAGGTTCTTTATCCACCATCCACAAAATCTTGCATTGAAATCTCTTGTCAATTTTTCTTTTCCGTCCACATCTAGGGAGGTTAGCCACAGTACAATGGGCTTTAAACTTCTTGATGACACTGCGCACGGAAGACACAGGAACATTCAGGTCTTTGGAGATGGACTTGTAGCCTTGAGATTGCTCATGCTTCCTCACAATGTGGTTTCTCAAGTCCTCAGATAGTTCTTTGGTCTTCTTTCTTTTCTCTATGCTCAATGTGGTACACACAAGGACACAGGACAGAGGTTGAGTCAACTTTAATCCATGTTAACTGGCTGCAAGTGTGATTTAGTTATTGCCAACACCTGTTAGGTGCCACAGGTAAGTTACAGGTGCTGTTAATTACACGAATTAGAGAAGCATCACATGATTTTTCAAACAGTGCCAATACTTTTGTCCACCCCCTTTTTTAGGTTTGGTGTGGAATTGTATCCAATTTGGCTTTAGGACAATTCTTTTTGTGTTTTTTCATTGCAGACAAATTAAATGAAGATAATAATACCAAAGAATTTGTGATTGCAATCACTTTCAGGAAGAAACTGAGTATTATCTGACAGAATTGCAGGGGTGCCAATACTTTTGGCCACCACTGTATGTGATCCATGTGACGGAGAAAACAGAGTTTTAAATACCTGGCCTGTAGGTAAGTAGTTTGAACAGCAAACTGCTGTGAATCGCTTCACTGACACACTAAACGAAATTTTTAATGACAATGTATATGTGATCCGTTTGACGGAGAAAACAGAGTTTTAAACACCTGGCCTGTAGGTAAGTAGTTTGAACAGAAAACTGCGGTGAATTGCTTCACTGACACACTAATGGAAATTTTTAATGGAGGCCAGAAATGGCAGTATTTGCTGACAACGTATATGTGATCCGTTTGACGGAGAAAATACAGTTTTAAATAGCTGGATTTCTAGCTCTCTAATATGGAAAGGACCTGGCTGTATTCTCCAGTGCCAACAAGCAAATGGCGCAGAAAAAAACTGTGTTCTCTGGATTGCTTTTTAAGCAAATAATGAGGATTAAGATCCAAAGAAAAGTATTCCTGGCCCCTGAGACCCGGGCCTTTGTATAGAAAAATCTAACATCAGCGGAAGGCAGAATTGGAATGGAGCCTCTTGTGCTATATGCACTGCAGTCTGCTATATACACTGCCTGCCTATACACCCTGACCTTGAAGAGGTCATGTTGCCTTACGCCAAAGAGGATGTGCCCTTGAAATGGGTGTTTCAACAAGACACCAACCTTAAACACACCAGTAAACAATCAAAACCTTGGTTCCAGTCCAACAAAATTAAGGTTATAGAGTGGCCAGCCCAATTCCCGGATCTTAATCCGATAGAACACTTGTGGGGTGACATAAAAAATGCAGTTTCTGAGGCAAAGCTAACAAATGCCAAAACATTGTGGGATGTAGTCAAAGCATCCTGGGCTGGAATAACAGTTAACAGGTGTCAGAAGTTGGTTGACTCTATGCAACATAGATGTGAAGCAGTTCTAAAAAAAACTGCAGTAATACAACTAAATATTAGGTTAGTAATTCACAGGAATGTTAAATCCTAAAAAAAGAGATTAAATATTGTGAGTAGTGTTGAGCCACCCCCGTAGTGTTCGAGTTCGGTTCGTCGAACACCCGTGTGTTCGCCGAACTGTTCGTCGAACTGTTCGTCGAACACCTTCGAACACCGTTAAAACCAATGGCAGGCAAACAAAAACACATAGAAACACATAGAAAACACCTTCAAAGGTGTCCAAAAGCTGACAAACTGCTCAGAAGACATAACTAACACATGGAAAAGTGACAATTACATAGAGTCATGCGAAAATAAAAGAGGTGGAGGAGTAAAAGGAGGGGGAGACACAGATATAGGCATGTCATGCCCTTCTAAAATCCAAAAAGTGAGAAGCCGACACGGCCAGTCTGCTCCTGCCCGTGCCACCTCCGTGTCGCCGGGTTTGTGCCAGAGCCGCGGTGAACCCTGATGGCCAGCCCCCCTCTCCCAATACTGGTGCCTGTCCGCTGGTGGGTCGAGCGAGCCCCCCTGTGGTGGAGGCAGCTCTAAGCTTTTTAATTTAAATTGTCTCTCTAATTTGAATGAATACACTTTAAATCCATTTACAAGGATCTATTGGAGGGCAAGTCTCATGCCAGCAGCCGCGTAATTCCAGCTCCAGTAGCGTCCACTAAAGCTGCTGCAGTTAAAAAGCTTTTATAAGGATCGAGCTCGGCTGTCCACCGCAAGGCATCCTACTGCCAGTCCCAGCCCCTATGCCTTGGGGTGCCTCCTGATGCTCTTCACTGAGTATCCCATGGTCCCGAAGCATTTCCTTTGAAAAAATTAAGTGTCTAAACTACAGGTGGTGTAGCTTGCTTAACAGTCGGGATAATCCGCTGACTAGCAGACACTGCTACTAGGCACAAAGTATTTCCTGGGCTAGATGCAGTTAAAAATTTGTAATTAGATACTCTCATTGGATGCTGAGAAAGCATTCCATAGAGTCTCCTGGCACGCCATATATGATTCTCTTAAAAAGCTTGGGGTAGGGGTCTAGGGGACCCTTTTATAGCCAAAATCACGGCCCTGTATCACAATACGTCACCTAGGCTGAAGATAAATGGAACTGTAGCACCCTGAGGGCTCGGTTGCTACAGAGGTATTGCACCTCACCCAGAGTTGTGATATCTCACTCTCAGGTAAGGATGGAGTGTGGATCAGGACCCGACACCTGCATGCATTACACCACATTGCCGTGGGGCAGGGCGACCAATATGCCTCTGAGATGGGCACGACAGTTCCTGTCCCTGGCTGGAGTGGGGGGAGGGAACACTGAGGAAGGGGAACCCTGTAGTGCAGGAGCAGGGAGGAAGCAGTTCCTGGGTGCATTGAGAAGGGAGTATAAAAGGTGGGCACCATCTTAGTTCAGTGCAGAGAAGTCTGAGCAGAAGTGGCAGGGAGCAGGGGCTCTGCATGAGCTCTGCTCCGGAGGCGGGTCTAGTAACAGAGGCCCAGGCCTGGAAGAGGGAGAAGGAAGGAAGAGGAGGGGAGAAGGCTCCAGGAACGAGGAATGAAGGGATTCCAGGGGTGCGGACGGGCGAGTCGCCACCGCACGCCCGAATCCACCTGCGTGGAGGGGTCAGGCCAAAGGGGGAGACCGGTCCCCGAAACCGCTCCAAAGTTATCTGGGAGTTGTCTGAGCCCCTCACCTGGTGAGCACAGTACGACGTGGGCAGCCGTTACCTGCAGACGTGGTCTGGATAATAAAAACTGTGAGTAAAGGCCCTGGACTGCATCACTGACTCCGTGTCGTTACTGCTGCTGCCCTGCACCATCACCCCCATCCTCCGCATACACTGCCCTGAGGCTATACTCCTCCCGTGGGGAGTTATGCTACGCTCTGCTACACCCACAACACCAGCCTCAGCGGTCTGCCCTGCAGCGGCGGTTCACTCTGACCGCAATCCACGGGTGGCGTAGTCGGATATTTAAACATCAAAACCACATAAATAGTTCCGCCACTGGTTTGACCACCCTGAGCCACGGAACCGGGTCGCCGCCACGAAGACTACAACCACCAGCATCCACCAAAAAGGATCCGGCTCCGGGTGTCCCAAGGCCCAGGGGGTGCATCAGAACATTTTCATCACCTTTCACAATCACCAATGGGACAAGGCAGGGATGTCGTCTGTCCCCTCTCTTATACATCCTAGTGACGGAGCACCTGCTCTCATCAATTCGCCATAACCCCAATATTAGGTGGATTGAGGTGGGAGGCACCGAGTACAAGTGCTCTCTATTTGCTGATGATGTCCTAGTATATATCACTCAATCACATATATCCATCCATGCTGTTATGGCTGAAAAAGATCACTTTGTTACATGGTCAAATTTTAAAATCAATGCAGCGAAGTTTGAGGCCCTCGATGTCTCCCTCCCCAAATCCATATAGGATTCCATCCAGTCCAACTTTCCCTTTGCCTGGCCCTCACAGGGTATGAAATACTTAGGAATTCCTATTCATAGAGACCTCTCCCATCTATGTTATCTTAATTTTGAGCCCTTTATTGAACAACTCCATACAGACCACGTTTGGCAAGTTAGAACTGTAAGATTCACTACGTGAACCACTGGTGTTTTGTGGAAAAGCACATGTACACTGCGTTCCAAATTATTATGCAAAAAGTGTTTAGGAGTGATAAGGGAAGAATTTGTTTGTTTGTCAGTTAAACTCATTGATGGTGATGTGTGTCAGGGCTCTTTATATCACTGTAAGCAATTGCAGACACCTGTGCTAATTAGTTTGGCAGGTGTGTCCAATGAAAGGCAAGACTACTTAAGAAGGCTGTCTCACATTATTAAGCAGCCTACATTTTCTGCCAAAATGGGAAAGAAAAAGGATGTGTCGGCTGCTGAGAAGCAACAAATTGTGGAGTGTTTAGGTCAAGGCATGACTACAATCAACATTGTGCGATGATCAGGATGAAGTGTCTTGGCAATCAAGAAGTATGTAGCTGATTCACAGTACACACGTGTGCGTGCTGATAAGGGCAAATTGAGGACTCTTTCCTACAGGCAATTACGTCAGGTTGAAAGAGCAGCGGCAAAAAAGCCTTGTCATAGCAGCAGACAAGTTTTTGAAGCTGCTTGTGCCTCCAACGTCCCCCGAACAACAAGATGCAGGGTCCTTCAGAGGTTTGCAGCTGTGCATACGCCATCCTGTCGACCTCCTCTATCCACTTCACACAAGCAGAAACGGCTCCAGTGGGCCAAACATTACATGAAGACTGATTTCAAAACTGTTTTGTTCACGGATGAGTACCGTGCAGCGCTCGATGGTCCAGATGGATGGAGTGGAGGATGGCTGGTTGATGGACACCCCATGCAAACACGGCTACAGCGCCAACAAGGAGGAGGTGGAGTAAGGTTTTGGGCTGGAATCATGGGGAGAGAGATTGTCGGCCCCTTTAGGATCCCTGAAGGCGCTAAAGATGAACTCCATAATGTATGTGGATTTTCTCAAACAGCCCTTCCTGCCATGGTTCAAGAAGAAGAACCGTGTATTTCACAGCAAGATCATTTTTCTGCATGATAATGCACCATCTCATGCTGCACATAAAACATCTGCATCTCTGGCTGATATGGGCATAAAAGGGGACAAACTTATGGTGTGACCCCCATGCTCCCCTGACCTGTACCCCATTCAGAACCTTTGGAGCATCATTAAAAGGAGTGTCTATGATGGCGGGAGGCAGTTCACATCTAAGCAACAGCTCTGGGAGGGTATTCTGTCCTCATGCAAAACAATTGAAGCAGAAACCATCCAAAACCTGACAAATTCAATGGACGAGAGAGTTCAGAAGCTCCTTTCGAACAAGGGGTCCTATGTGAAAATGTAACATCACCTAGAATAAAGTTTTGAGTTGAAAACTGTTTGATTTCAGTTTCTAACAACCTGCTAATGCTTATAATTTCAAAAATGACCATTTTTTTGGTCTTTATTAAAATGAAAAGGTTGATCGAAAAGTTTGGGGGATCTAAGAGTGTGGCAACCCAGTAGTCATGATTACTTCGAATTCTGACAATATGAGGGTCATGCTGCAGGTAGTGTAGCAAGAAGGCACTTATGTGTCTTGCGCATCTCGGAGCCCCAAAATTATTTTCCGGGCTAGATGCAGCTAAAAATTATTATTAATTTTAAATCTGGTGAAGCTTTAGTATAGATGGCCTAATAGGATCAGTGCTGCACACTGCTACAAAGCCCAAATTATTTTCCAGCCAAGATACAGATAAACATGATTAGTAATTTGAAAGCTTAAAACGGTTGGTTGGGTGATTTTAACCAATCATCAAGCTTTTACTCTCCCCAGGATGACACAGGGGTAGAAAAGTCGTTTCGGATCCATGATTTGTTCATCTTTATGAACGTGAGTCTGTCTACATTATCAGTGGAGAGCCGCGTGCGCTTATCTGTCAGCACACCACCAGCAGCGCTGAACACACGTTCAGACAGAACGCTGGCTGCGGGGCATGACAAGATCTCCAAGGCGTAAGTGGCTAGCTCCGGCCATTTATCCAGATTGGAAGCCCAAAAAGAGCAAGGGTCCAGTGACACAGTCGTGGCTTCAATGTTTACTTGGAGATACTCCTGTACCATCGTCTCTAGGCGTTGACTATGTGTCAGACTTCTTGTCTCCTGTGGCCTTGCAAAGGATGGGCTAAAAAAGTGGTGAAATGATTCCGCAAAATTGATGTTACCAGCAGATACTGTGGTTCTGTTACGGTTTGAGTGCTGAACACTTGACGGTCCCACGGTTGGCAAGTTGGAACTGTGAGATTCACTACGTGCACCACTGGTATTTTGTGGAAAAGCACATGTAAGATTCTGCAACAGTCTCTGCTGATACTCCTGCATGCGTGCATCCCTTTCTATGGCAGGAATAATTTCTGCAAATTTACTTTTATACCGGGGATCTAACAGTGTGGCAACCCAGTAGTCAGGATTATTTCTAATTCTCACAATTCGAGGGTCATGTTGCAGGTAGTGCAGCAAGAAGGCACTCATGTGTGTTGCGCATCCAGGAGCACCAAGTCCCTGTTGTGTTGGTGGCGAGGTAACAATCATGCTTCCTTCCTCTGTCCTCTCCCCCCAACCTCGCACAACAGAAATGTGATCAAGGTCTCCCTCATCTGATGAGTCTTCCATCAGTTCGTCCTCCACTTCTTCCTGGGCTCCTGCACCTTCCTCACTAGTTTGGCTGCTACCATGCGCCCTGGTAAAACCATCTCCCCCACCCTCACATGCCTGCCGCCTTGGTGCTGCCGACCGTCTGGACCTTGCAGATGTTAGCCCTTCCGCATACAACTCCTCCACTACTTCCTCCACCTCCTCTTGTGCCACCACCTGACTCCGAATTCTGTTTAACATGTGCTCCAGCATGTAAATCACCGGAATAGTCATGCTGCTAATGGCATCGTCAGCACTAAACATCTTCGTCGCCATTTCAAAACTGTGCAGAAGGGTGCATAGGTCCCTGATCTGAGACCACTCCTCCAGCGTGATTTGCCCCACCTCTGAATCTCGTTGGCCCAGGCTATACGTCAGAACGTATTGCACCAGGGCTTGTCGGTGCTGCCACAGTCGCTGCAACATGTGCAGAGTTGAATTCCACCGGGTAGGCACATCGCATTTTAGCCGGTGAAGTGGCAGGCCCAACGACTTCTGTAGAGATGTAAGTCGCTGAGCTGCGGGATGCGAACGGCGGAAGTGAGCACACAGCGACCGTGCCCTCTGCAGAAGGCCATCTAGTCTGGGATAGTGGGCTAAAAATTGCTGGACAACCAGGTTCAACACGTGAGCCATACAAGGCACGTGTGTGACATTGCCCCGGCGAAGGGCCGCACCCAGGTTTGCAGCATTGTCGCACACGGCCTTCCCTGGTTTCAGGTCCAGTGGAGACAACCATTCATGAAATTGGTTCTCCAGAGCTGACCACAACTCCTCAGCTGTGTGACTCACATTTCCCAGACATTTCAATGTAAAAACCGCCTGATGACGTTGAGCCCTACTGCCAGCATAGTAAGGAGGTGTGCAGGATCCCTTCTGCGCAGTTAGAAAGCTTGTGGCATGACCAGACAGGCTTTGGGTGCAGGTGGAAGACCGAGAGGAGGTTGAGGAGGCAGAAGCAGTGGAGGAACTTTGACATAAAGAGGATTGACGCACAACTCGTGGGGACGGCAAGACTTGGACAGCAGCCCCTTGTCCTGCTGTCACCATAGTTACCCAGTGCCCAGTCAGCGACATGTAACGCCCCTGTCCATGCCTACTCGTCCAAGTGTCTGTGGTGAAATGCACCCTGTCACACACAGAGTTTCTCAAAGAAGCGGTTATGTTGTGTGCGACATGCTGGTGGAGCGCAGGCACACCTTTCTTTGAGAAGTAGTGCCGACTGGGCATCTGGTACTGGGGCACTGCGACGGACATAAGGTCTCGAAAATCCTCTGTGTCCACCAGGCGGAAAGGCAGCATTTCTGTAGCCAAGAGCTTGCAGATGGTGAAATTCAACCTCTTAGCTTTCTCATGGCTAGGAGGAAATGGTCTTTTACTTGTCCACATCTGAGGGACCGAGGGCTGGCTATTGTGCTTAGACGGGGTTGATAAGGGTGTCCCCGGCAAACTGCCGGTCTGTGAGGAAGATGCAGGCGGACATGTTAGGTTGCCTTGATCCAAAGGTGGTGCTATCGATGTCGGACAGCGCTCAACACCAGCTGGTGTTACCACCTCCAAAGAAAAAATGATGACCTGCCAATCACGCTGGCTGTTGCGGGTAAAGAGGTGGCAGGTCTGCGCCCCAAAACAGGTGTGACTGCTGTCCCCCCAGTCACAGAGGATGAAGAGGCCGCGGATGCACAAGATATGGCAGACGGTGGTTGGCCCGGCCGGCTAGGCCGCATTGTAGCACACTGAGCTTCCCACTGCAACTTATGCTTCATGTCCATGTGCCGGTTCATGCATGAAGTACTCAAACTATGTATTTTTTGGCCTCTACTTAGCTTTTGCTGACAAATGTTATAGATAACACGAGTTGGGTCATCTTTATTGATCTGAAAAAATGCCCAGGCTATGCAAGGCTTAGCACCCATGCGACCTGAAGAGCCACCACGACTTGTGGTGAGAGGCAGAGTTGTGTTTGAGGATGCAGTTGTTGACGTGCTTCCAGTACTACGTCTCTGTCCAGGAAGGCGCAACCTGACCTCGTCGTCACTAGCATCTTCCTCCACCTCCTCTGCTGACCTCATCTCTTGGCTGACTGTGGGTTGACAGTAAGTGGGATCTCCAACCTCATCATCATCACCCTGTGCGTTATCACACCCGTCGTCCTCAGAGCCAACCTGTTCCTGCCCTGACAAAAAGCTAAAGTTGTCGCTCCAATCAGGTATTTGAGTCTTATCATCGTCTTCCTCATTGTCTCCACCAACAGGAGTTACAGTTTGGGAATGAGGGTCTACATTATGGTCAGAACCTTCTGCATCTGGTCCTGGATCTGACTCATAAAGATTCTGGGCATCAGTGCAGATCATTTCCTCGTCTGGATTCACAGAAGCGCTGGAGTCGACCTCTGATTCCCAGGCTATAGTATGAGTAAACAGCTCTGCAGACTCAACCATCTGTTCTACCTCATACTCAGACGGGCAGCTGGAGATTTGGGAGCTGTGAGGAAGCAAGTGCGATTTGGGTGACACCTTTGAGGACTGGAGTATTTGTGATGTTGAAGTTGATGTGGAGGAGAGCCCACTTAAAGGAGCACTTGATATCCGTTGAAGCACCTGCTGTTTTTGTGCCTCATCTGGAATTTGTAGCGATTGGCGTGGCCGTAAGAAAGGGATCTTATCACATTGTCCGCTAAAAGAAGTAGACATTTTAGTTTGGCTGGAAGATGGTCTTTCTTCTGCAGATGTTACTGTTGCTTTAACACCTACCCCACGGACACAACCTTTTTTCCCCTTCCCAACACGCCTATTCCCCTTTCCACCAGCAGCAGGCCTTTTTCCACTCATTTTGGTGTTTAACTAATTCACAACTCTGGAGTTGTTTGCACAAAAAAACAATGGATGGGAACCGAGCAGAGCTGAGTGGCCAAACTGTGGTATTAGGCCAAAACTATTGGCTGGGTTAGATGCAGAAAAAAATTATATTCAATTTGCAACCTGATGGAGGTCTGTATAGATGGATTAGTAGAACAAGTCCCACACACAGCTAGAAGCCCAATATTTTTTCAGAGGTAGATGCAGAAAAAAATATATTCAGTTTGCAACCTGATGGAGGTCTGTATAGATGGATTAATAGAACAAGTCCCACACACAGCTAGAAGCCCAATATTTTTTCAGAGGTAGATGCAGAAAAAAATATATTCAGTTTGCAACCTGATGGAGGTCTGTATAGATGGATTAATAGAACAAGTCCCACACACAGCTAGAAGCCCAATATTTTTTCAGAGGTAGATGCAGAAAAAAATATATTCAGTTTGCAACCTGATGGAGGTCTGTATAGATGGATTAATAGAACAAGTCCCACACACAGCTAGAAGCCCAATATTTTTTCAGAGGTAGATGCAGAAAAAAATATATTCAGTTTGCAACCTGATGGAGGTCTGTATAGATGGATTAATAGAACAAGTCCCACACACAGCTAGAAGCCCAATATTTTTTCAGAGGTAGATGCAGAAAAAAATATATTCAGTTTGCAACCTGATGGAGGTCTGTATAGATGGATTAATAGAACAAGTCCCACACACAGCTAGAAGCCCAATATTTTTTCAGAGATAGAAGCAGAAAAAAATATATTCAGTTTGCAACCTGATGGAGGTCTGCATAGATGGATTAATACAACAAGTCCCACACACAGCTAGAAGCCCAATATTTTTTCAGAGTTAGATGCAGAAAAAAATTTATTCAGTTTGCAACCTGATGGAGGTCTGTATAGATGGATTAGTAGAACAAGTCCCACACACAGCTAGAAGCCCAATATTTTTTCAGAGCTAGATGCAGAAAAAAATATATTCAGTTTGCAACCTGATGGAGGTCTGTATAGATGGATTGATAGAACAAGTCCCACACACAGCTAGAAGCCCAATATTTTTTCAGAGGTAGATGCAGAAAAAAATATATTTAGTTTGCAACCTGATGGAGGTCAGTATAAATGGACTAATACAACAAGTCCCACACACAGCTAGAAGCCCAATATTTTTTCAGAGGTAGATGCAGAAAAAAATATATTCAGTTTGCAACCTGATGGAGGTCAGTATAGATGGACTAATACAACAAGTCCCACACACAGCTAGAAGCCCAATATTTTTTCAGAGGTAGATGCAGAAAAAAATATATTCAGTTTGCAACCTGATGGAGGTCAGTATAGATGGACTAATACAACAAGTCCCACACACAGCTAGAAGCCCAATATTTTTTCAGAGCTAGATGCAGAAAAAAATATATTCAGTTTGCAACCTGATGGAGGTCAGTATAGATGGATTAATAGAACAAGTCCCACACACAGCTAGAAGCCCAATATTTTTTCAGAGCTAGATGCAGAAAAAAATATATTCAGTTTGCAACCTGATGGAGGTCTGTATAGATGGATTAATAGAACAAGTCCCACACACAGCTAGAAGCCCAATATTTTTTCAGAGGTAGATGCAGAAAAAAATATATTCAGTTTGCAACCTGATGGAGGTCAGTATAGATGGACTAATACAACAAGTCCCACACACAGCTAGAAGCCCAATATTTTTTCAGAGGTAGATGCAGAAAAAAATATATTCAGTTTGCAACCTGATGGAGGTCTGTATAGATGGATTAATAGAACAAGTCCCACACACAGCTAGAAGCCCAATATTTTTTCAGAGGTAGATGCAGAAAAAAATATATTCAGTTTGCAACCTGATGGAGGTCTGTATAGATGGATTAATAGAACAAGTCCCACACACAGCTAGAAGCCCAATATTTTTTCAGAGGTAGATGCAGAAAAAAATATATTCAGTTTGCAACCTGATGGAGGTCAGTATAGATGGACTAATACAACAAGTCCCACACACAGCTAGAAGCCCAATATTTTTTCAGAGGTAGATGCAGAAAAAAATATATTCAGTTTGCAACCTGATGGTGGTCAGTATAGATGGACTAATACAACAAGTCCCACACACAGCTAGAAGCCCAATATTTTTTCAGAGGTAGATGCAGAAAAAAATATATTCAGTTTGCAACCTGATGGAGGTCTGTATAGATGGATTAATAGAACAAGTCCCACACACAGCTAGAAGCCCAATATTTTTTCAGAGGTAGATGCAGTAAAAAATATATTCAGTTTGCAATCTGATGGAGGTCTGTATAGATGGATTAATAGAACAAGTCCCACACACAGCTAGAAGCCCAATATTTTTTCAGAGGTAGATGCAGAAAAAAATATATTCAGTTTGCAACCTGATGGAGGTCTGTATAGATGGATTAATAGAACAAGTCCCACACACAGCTAGAAGCCCAATAT
Source organism: Phyllobates terribilis (assembly GCF_046119375.1). Classification (NCBI taxonomy): domain Eukaryota; kingdom Metazoa; phylum Chordata; class Amphibia; order Anura; family Dendrobatidae; genus Phyllobates; species Phyllobates terribilis. Next base: position 287,985,184 of record NW_027362771.1, read on the forward strand.
TTTTTCAGAGGTAGATGCAGAAAAAAATATATTCAGTTTCCAACCTGATGGAGGTCTGTATAGATGGATTAATAGAACAAGTCCCACACACAGCTAGAAGCCCAATATTTTTTCAGAGGTAGATGCAGAAAAAAAATATATTCAGTTTGCAACCTGATGGAGGTCAGTATAGATGGACTAATACAACAAGTCCCACACACAGCTAGAAGCCCAATATTTTTTCAGAGGTAGATGCAGAAAAAAATATATTCAGTTTGCAACCTGATGGCGGTCAGTATAGATGGACTAATACAACAAGTCCCACACACAGCTAGAAGCCCAAATATTTTTTCAGAGGTAGATGCAGAAAAAAATATATTCAGTTTGCAACCTGATGGAGGTCTGTATAGATGGATTAATAGAACAAGTCCCACACATAGCTAGAAGCCCAATATTTTTTCGGAGGTAGATGCAGAAAAAAATATATTCAGTTTGCAACCTGATGGAGGTCTGTATAGATGGATTAATAGAACAAGTCCCACACACAGCTAGAAGCCCAATATTTTTTCAGAGGTAGATGCAGAAAAAAATATATTCAGTTTGCAACCTGATGGAGGTCTGTATAGATGGATTAATAGAACAAGTCCCACACACAGCTAGAAGCCCAATATTTTTTCAGAGGTAGATGCAGAAAAAAATATATTCAGTTTGCAACCTGATGGAGGTCTGTATAGATGGATTAATAGAACAAGTCCCACACACAGCTAGAAGCCCAATATTTTTTCAGAGGTAGATGCAGAAAAAAATATATTCAGTTTGCAACCTGATGGAGGTCTGTATAGATGGACTAATACAACAAGTCCCACACACAGCTAGAAGCCCAATATTTTTTCAGAGTTAGATGCAGAAAAAAATATATTCAGTTTGCAACCTGATGGAGGTCTGTATAGATGGATTAATAGAACAAGTCCCACACACAGCTAGAAGCCCAATATTTTTTCAGAGCTAGATGCAGAAAAAAATTATATTCAATTTGCAACCTGATGGAGGTCAGTATAGATGGACTAATAGAATGATGCTATGCCCAAAAGATTTTACTTCACTAGGTGCAGTAAAAAAATTGGTATTCTATACACAGGTGGTATATCTTGCAACACAGATAGGCTACTCCACTGACTAACACACTCTGCAATAGGCCAAAAAGGATTAGCTTTGCTAGATTCAGCCAAATGCTGTGAAAAAAACTTGCACAGCACTGGCACAGACCTGCCTGGCAAAAACTGATAGGAACTGATGTAACCTAGTCCTGAAAAGGACTCCAATTACAATTAGTCTTTACTCCCACAATCTATCTATTTAAGAGCACAGACCTGCCTGATAAAAGTCGTAGGAAATGCTGTAACCTAGTCCTTAAAAGGACTGCAATCACAACTATTCCCTACTCCCAAGCTATCTGTAGATTTGTGCGAAAATTGGCTTGAAATTAACAAGGTATAGCGCACACAGCAACAGCGGTGCCGTCTAACACGCAGCTGCAGCAGTGAGAAAATGGTGGCGACGGGGAAAATGGCTTGGTCTTATAGGGCAAGAACATGTGACATACACTGCCAATGACACATGCCCTTGCTTGTGTGAAAAAAAGCACTTCGCTCCGTGTGTGCGCTGCTGATAGGCTGACAGATTGCACCTCCCCACTGCAAATGCGGGAAAGAGAAAAAAAAATGGAGATCTTCATTGTTCCTGCAGAGATCCATCCCCTGCCCCTCCCCCCACCCCGCTGTACACTCAAACTGCGTATTAACATTAATTTTCATCATTACTGAGAAAAAATCCAGTTATGATTTTGGTGCACGAACAGTTATCGAACATAACCTCGAACAGCCGAATTTTTCTCAAATTGTTCGTGTTCGCCAAACGGCTCGAACACTGCCCAAAACAGCTCGAATTTGAGATTGGCGAACAGTGTGCAATGTTCCCAATGCATGGAAATAAAAACTAGTATAAAGATTTTGTGCTTGTTTTTGAACAAACTGCTATTATTTTGAACACTACTGTCTGTTTACCCTTCTATGTACAGTATTTGATCTGTGTTTTTATTTATTGGTGTATATCTCTTCACTGAACAAAAAAAGGTGGTCTCACTGCACAGCCCACTTATAGAGGACCAGTCACCAGGTCAAAAGAGACAGATTTTTTTTCTTATTTTAATTCCACTGCTATTCTAAGTAATCAATTTTTTTGTGTCTTTTACATGCACCATACAATTACAGACATATGGGCTTTTTTTATTTAGTGAAAATTTTTATGGTCTTTACCAAGAGGATGTGGCTCATAAGGAAATAATGCAGAGTAGCCTAAAAACAATCCCCTAGAGAAGTCTGTGAGCAATGCCCCCTTAGTAAAAACTAGAAAAAATAGCACTAGATAAAAAATTTATATTTGTGGAATTGTATGTCGGATTTAAAAATAACAAAAATTAGAAAATTCAGTGGAACAACAAGAATAAAATGAAAGCAAGAACAAGGAACTTTTGATCTGGTGACAGGTTCTGTTCAACCAGTAATACAACCTGAGAAACTACAGTTCTCAGAAGCACCTTGCTCTCAAATCTGGCACTTTTAACTGCCCATATACTTGTAACTTTACACAACTGCAACATAGTTTCAATCAGTTGCAAACATCTAGTAAGTGCTGTCCTCCTCCACAACTCTTTCTGTGCTTTTTGTCTTCATCCTGCCCTTTAAGCTTGTGAGAGACTAGAATCTGAATGGCGTTTCATCTATCATCTCACAGTGAGAGAGCTGTTCAAAACATTTACATGTGCTTCTTACACTTTATGAGCTGATAAGACTAGGACAGTTCAGCTTGACAAGTAAGGCCAAATTCCGACATCTGTGTTTTTTCACCTACGCAAAAAAATGTTAGAAGTGTCATCAGTGTTTCGAAACCAATATTAATCAGTGTTTGATCAGTGTGTCAGTTTTTACCATTAGTATCAACCAGATATCTTCACATAGAGAGGCAAAATTAAAAATAAACGAAAACATTTTATTCCACTCTGCAGCAACTAATACAATGTGTGTCCGACCACTAAAAACCCGCTCTGACAAAATGCTAGCGGCAGGGCAGGCAATGACCTCCAAGGTGTCGAGAGACAGTTCATGCCACATGTCCAGCTTGGATACCCAGCTCAACATGTATAATTTGGTGAAAGATCTTCTTTAACCACTTTTGTAATTTTCTGTATTTAAAAATTGCCTTCTTTTCTCTTTATACAGCTATAACTCACAGCAAGTAGCTAAAGATTACTGGAGAATATGCAAGAAAGATATATCTGCAGTGACCAGTAGAAGGAGACAAAAATGGTCTGTAGTACCAGCAAAGAACCTAGAAACTTTCCTTTTGGGAATAGGGAGTGTAGATTTTGGAAGATTTTGTAGGATACACATGTCAAAGTGTGTGTCCTCGGGAACAGACAGAGAGAAATATAGGAGCTGGCTGCATAACAGCAACTGGTGGGTTCAGCTGCTTCCCACACCTCCCCCAGCAGTATCAGAAAGTATTATTACTATTATTTTAATAGCCTTTGGCTCAGTCTCAGGACTTGATGGATGAATGCTCTATAGTAAGATCGATCTTGTGTAAGCCTAGATAGGTCCACCAGGGTCTTTTCCGCCATTATCTTAATAGTATCAAACCATCAGGTTGCTGGTCTTCCTCAACACATTGTTCCTTCTATTCTTCCGACCATGATGTCCTTTTGCAGTGGTTGCTCTCTTGGTATGATATGTTTAAAGTTGGAAAGTCGTAGCTTGATAATCTTTGCTTCGAATGATATCTCTGGCTTGATTTATTCCAAAATTGATTGGTCTGTTCTTCTTGCCATCCATGGAATTGATAACATCCTTCTCCACATTTTTAAAGGCATTGATTCTTCTTTTATCTTGTTTATTTTTTATCCAAGTTTTGCATCTGTATTTGCATCTAGAAAAGACCAAACTGTGTACAAGCCAAGTCTTAATCATCAATGAAATGTTCCTCAATTTGAAGACCTTGTCCAGTGCCTTCAATGTTGATTTGCCCATACCTATTCTACTATTGACTTCCGTTGTCGTCACCGTATCTTGAGTGATCATCGATCCGAGTAGATTGAAGTCCTTTACAACTTCCAGTTCATCGTCATCCATCTCAATTGTGTCTCAGTTGTATCTGGCAGTAGTGAATATCTTTGTCTTTTTTGCGTTGAGTAGCAGTCCCATGTTTTTAGGTTTCCATCTTGACACTCCGTGATAAGTCCTTCATTCCATCTATGCTTGTTGATATCAATATTGTATCGTTTGCATATTTAAGATTGATGTTGAATCGTCCAGCAATTTTGATTCCTTTTTCTTTTTCAGTAAGATAAGCCTTCCTGAAAATACCTTCTACGTATAAATTTAAGAGGAATGGTGACGTCATACAGTCTTGACTGACGCCTAGCTCTACTTTGAACCATGCCATGTTACCATGTTGTTATGCACACGCCCGGACTGACTGGTGTGTGCGGGTGTTGTGGTTCCACTGGACCATGGACCGGAGAGTGCCTGGAGGGGCGTGACTAAGTATCTGGCCGATCCGACCAAGGTGGCACGACGGCATACGACGCCAGTGCACCAGGGAGAAACCGGGCAGAGGGACCAGGTGCTACTCCAGGTCAAACTCCGGACACGGGGGTTGACCCACACTGGGATTACTGGAACCGGCAGGTTAGGCTGGCACAGACTGGTGGATGTAAGCAAACACGGCAGGTATGCAGATGGGTGGATACAGGCGAGTATGCAGGCAGGGAGGTACTGGCCGAAAGGACGGGCTGGAGCACAGAGAGGTTAAGACCCAGTACAGACTGGGTCACAGAACCGCAGATGCGGTAGACAACCACAGCAGAGAGGGAACGCCCGAAGCGGTGGGCAAGAACAGAGCAGGGCGGGACTGCAGGAGCAGCGAGCACAAGCAGGGCAGGACAGGACTGCCGGAGCAGCGGGCAGAAGCAGGGCAGGGCGGAAACCGCAGAAGCAGTAAGCAAGATAAGAGCAGAGCAGAAACCGCAGGAGCGGCAAGCAAGGCAAGAGCAGAGTGAAAACCGCAAGAGCGGCAAGCTAAGCAGGAGCAGAGCGGACACCGCAGAGCGGAAAACAAGGCAGGAGCAGAGCAGAAACCGCAAGAGCGGCAAGCTAAGCAGGAGCAGAGCGGACACCGCAGAGCGGTAAACAAGGCAGGAGCAGAGCAGAAACCGCAAGAGCGGCAAGCTAAGCAGGAGCAGAGCGGACACCGCAGAGCGGTAAACAAGGCAAGGGGATAGGACTCTGTTCACAAAGAACAGACGGAGAAGGAAAGGCAGAACCAGAAGCACGCACAGTACTTACATAGAAGTAGCGAGCGTACACTAAATTCACAACAGAGGTACAGAGACGACGAGAAGGAATTTAGGAGCGGGTTCAGACTCTGCAGAAAGACGCAGAAAACAGACATAGAGGGAAAAGGGAGACAAGGTTAAAGTAGAAACGAGGCACAGACAACAGAGGAACGGGAACAGAGACAGCAAGGCAGGAACACAAACAGGACTCTGTTCAGACGGGAACAGATACCGCAAGGCAGGAACACAAACAGGACTCTGTTCAGACGGGAACAGATACCGCAAGGCAGGGACACAAACAGGACTCTGTTCAGACTGGAACAGATACCGCAAGGCAGAGACACAAACAGGACTCTGTTCAGACGGGAACAGATACCGCAAGGCACAGACAGGCAGATCTAGGAATACGGCCCCTAGAAGGCGAAAGAACAGGCAAGAAGTGTGTTCACAAGAACAGACCACAGTTCAGACACAGAACTGGAAAACAGGCAGGAAAACAGGATAGGACCTGGCATGTCAGAGACAAAAAGCCAACTGACAAGAAACAATGCTCAGGCGCCATCTTGAGGAAGAAGGTGGTATAAATACCCAAAGATGGACAGCAATAGGCTGAAGGTGCAACAGGGGCGTGTCCGCAGCAGGTACAAGAAACAGGAAGTTCAGCGGGCGTCGCCCTATGCAGCCAAAGTGGAGCAGAGCAGAGCACAAGGAAAGAAGCCAGACCAGGAAGCTGGGCAGGAGATGAAGTTTGCGATCTTGCATGATGAGAGATGGAACACCATGCAAGAACGCCGCCAGGTATGCTACACATGTTCCGTTCAGACTGTTGTTTCTTGCTCATTGTAAAGGTTAATAATGAAGCTGATCAGTTGGTTTGATACACCCACATCCTTCACAGAATTCCAAAGTTTCTGATGATCAACACAGTCAAAAACTTTGCTGTAGTCGATGAAGCAAAAGTAGATCTCCTTGTTGTATACTTTGGCCTTTTCCATTATCCATCTAATGTTAGCAATCACATCTCTTCTTCTACCTTTTCTGAATCCTGCTTGTTCCTCTTGCAGCTCTTTGTCAAAGAAAGGCTGGAACCGTCTTCAGTAGTATTTTGCTGTCATCATGTATGAGTGCAATTGTCCAATAGTTTCCAAAATCGGTAACATCTCCCTTCGTCAGAATAGGAATATACACAGATCTTGTTCAGTCCTTGGGCCATTTGTCCATATCTGTTGGCACAGATGTGTGATGTCAGCAACTGCAGCTTCAGAAGACTTTTATTAGCTCTATTGGAATATCGTCACATCCATGTGCTTTGTAGTTTGACAGAAACTTTATTGCAGCACGACTTTGCCTTTTAGGATGCTCAGCTATCTATAATATCAAGTCTAAATTTCTTCCTGTATCACTGATTCATTCTTGTAAAGGTCCTCTGTGTACTCTCTCCATCTTTCCTTTATCTGTTCTGGCTTAGTTAGTTTTTACCCAGTGATGTCTTTCAACATGCACATTATTGGTTGAAACTTTCTTTGTATCTCTATGATCTTTAGGTATGCCTTCTGGGTCTTGCCCCTCAGATGTTCTCTTTCTGTCTATGTATATATCTTTTGATAATAAAGTTCTTTGCCTGTTCAAATTGCTGTCTTTAGTCTTCTACTGATATTGTCTGCAACTTGCTTGTTACCTTTTTCTTTTGCCACTCTTCTTTCTTTAATGATCTTTTGTGTTTCTTCTGTTAACCATAGCTGCGGGAATCTCTTGTACCTTTTATTTATTATCTTATTGGCTTCTTCAGTAATGATAGACTCTATATGTGTCTGTAAAGATCTGAGGTTGTGGGTTGTAAGTAATCACCTAGGCAGGCTAATAATGCAGCAATATTTTATTAATCACCTCCATGATAATGCAGCAATCCCAAGTAAATGACAAAAATACAGGTCTCTCTGTCCTCAAATTCCCAATCTGGGTTCAGTAGTTCCACTGGCTTTGTATAAGGCCATACTCACTGTCTCCCAACTTTTGGTTGGCCCACAGATTTTGTATCTCCAGCCAGTATAGTCTGTAGCCACAGTCCATGATCCTCTAGACGGCAGATAAAATGATGAAAACCCAGGTATACAGTAGCAGCAGTCCTTTTAAGAAAGTGTAAATCCAAATGACATAATCCATAATGGTAACATGTTTATCCATTTATCCTTCCAAGTCCACGGTCTCCATCATCTTCCTTCAATCCTTCCACACAACTCTGACTAAAACATGTCTCTCCTTTCTTTCACTGGGATCAGTCCCCTCCCAGGTCAGAAGTGATCACACCCTCCCCCTTAAACATTCACTGTTCGCTAAAACAATGAAGAATATTCTAGAAGCCTTCATCTGAGACTGCCTGTAAGACCCCCTGTGGTGACGGCTCCACTGTGTCTCAATTTACACTCACCTAATGAGATTATTGGCTGTGGAAATATTGGACTCCTGAGATAAAGATGAGATTAGTGAAATGCTGTACATTTTACAAGTGAATCTTACATACAGACAAATAAGCATAACTATATAAAACATAACAAGTAAATCCCTAATAAAACACAATAATAATATTGACAAAAATGGTGGTTCTTTGCTCAAAAAGTATCATAGTGTTTAGTAAATGGGCCGCTCCTCACAGTGTCCATAGTTCCTCAGGCTTTCTTTCATCCATTTCCTTCTTCCGTGTCATCGTTCCCAATGTTCATTTGGCTAGCAATGTCCAGATTGAGTCCACCTTAATTAGATAATTTCGAGTAAGTCAAGTAATTTCATCTTTGACAATGTCGATTTTTGCCTTGATTCATGGTTCATACATTCCAACTTTCGAACTTAAGATATCACTGCAGCTTTTGATATTCTCTTTTGACCAAGCAATATCAGCACCAAGATGTCCTTGTGACTTTGATCCTGGCACATCATGAGCATTGATTATAATCAGGTTGACCATTGTCTCTTCCCCAGTAGTTTGTTGAGTGCTTTCCAACCTAGGGGTGCATCTTCAATGATTATCAAATTCCACTAGTATTACTCTCCATCAAGTTTTCTTGGCATAATACGGAACTAGATTGCAAAGCCTTTCTTCCACACAATAATGTGGCACACGTGAAGGAGCCACATTGAATCAGCATTGTATATTGTCAATACAAATTGCCTCATCGCGCAACATCCAGCTGCCAATGCTGGCTCTGGGCAGTAAGTTTCAAAGTATCGAGGCAGAAATTATACTGTGACTGCTCGTAGGAGATAGAAGCCAGGCAAAGTGAGAAGGTGGAGAAAGAGACTGCATACAGCAAAACAGGGAATCAGTATAAGTGCTTCCCTATAAAAAGAATACTGTATGAGCAAGCTGCAGTGCAGGACAAGAGAATAGAAATCTCAGAGGCAATAGCTGCAAGAACAGAAGCCCCAGGGTCCACACTCAGTGACTGCAAGCATTTTGAGACCGATTGAGTTATTGCCAATGTAGGCCCTTTGCCCCTTTTAAGAAACCTTCCAGTTAAAGTGCTTGTCCACTACTATTCAAAAATAGCCCAATGTATTTTTATGATGAATAGAAGCTTCTTTTCATCATAAAAATACATTAGGTTATTTTCAATAGTAGTGGACAACACCTTTAAAAAGATTTTGAAGTTACAATTGCTATTTTGCTTGTTGCCTATGTTACTTCAATTTTCAATCATCTTGGCAACAGTAAATTATTGTTAAAAGCAAATCCAGTCTTAGTTTCATTGTCACCTATACTCCTGCAACTTGCAAAGTTAATCTCAAATGGGACATCATCATGAGGATGACCCTGCAGTCACTTTACCGCTGGTTCTTTCAACGTCATCAAGGGGCAACGCTGTAGTCCCTTGCCACATGTCCTATCACTGCCAAATTTTGATGATGTCCGGAATCAATCGTGGTGATAGAAGCAGGAAGAAGTGACTGCAAGACATTACCAAAGCTGAGATTTTATGTGAAGATTAGTGATGAGCGAGCACTAAAATGCTCAGGTACTCGTTGTTCGAGTCGTGAAAATTGGAATGCTCGAGTGCTTGGACCGAGTAACAAGCCCAATGTAAGTCTATGGGTAACTCGAGTATTTTCCGGCGGCTCCCTCCAGCTGTCTACAGAGGGTCTAAAAATTGCCCAAATCGATGGGAACAGTGCTTAAATGACATGGGAACAGCACGGGGAAGACCCCTGGAAGCATTTCTGACTCCCAGTTCACTGCTGTCAACAATGTTGTCAGAGGTATTACATCACTTTTACAAACTCACAATAAAACATACAAAAACGAAAAAAATAAAAGGATTTTCCTGGGAAATATGTTAAGGAACATCCTTTCCAGGGTAATGACTTGTATATAAGGCAAAATAAAAAATCAAAAACAAAAATGCTCCTCCACACCTTGGGCTAGGTTCACACGTAGCGTTTTTGATGCGTTTTTGCACTTTTGCATTGCTTTCAAGCAAGACAAATACATTCACCAGGAAATGTTATTTTAGCATTTTACAACCTTATCTGGCTATGTGGTGTGTGACCCATCATCAGACACATCCGGTTTCATTTATGACGTAGGGACTCTGAAAGTCCCAATCCTATTTTTATAGGGCCATCAGGCGACCCTTACTATTTTTGAGGGGCCAGCAGTTGACACTTGCTATTGTTAGAGAGCCTTCAGCCGGCTATGCTTTGTTGTTCCCATGATTAACAAGTGGGTCTCGTATACTGTTATTGCGTATGTGTAACATCCCTGATGGCATGCTTGCATAGTGCACCATCTCCCACAATGCAAAATCACAATCTTACCCTTCAGTCCTGTTTGCAAATCTTGCTCCTGTTCATACTGTGTGCATGCCTCTGTTCTGACTGCTTAGGGTGGCGGCCCGGTTACTTCCTGATTCTTGTAGCTGCTGTGGGCACACCCCTAATGCGTCCCCAGCCTATTGCTGTGGGTCACTGGATGTTTAAACCTCCTTCTCCCAGAAGAAGGTGCCTGAGCAACTCTAACATTCAGTGTGCTTCTTGACTCTGAATGTGCCAGGTCCCGTTCTGTTTCTTGCCTGTTCGCCAACCTGGGAGCTGTATTCCCAGGCCTGTCTGAACTATCTCCTAGCCTGTTTGTCCGCCATACTGGGGGCGGTTTACCCAGACTCGCTCCTGTATCTTGTTGCAGTGTCAGTTCCTGTCTGTACACTCTCCTAGCCTGTTTGTCTCTCTGTCTGTACCTTCCCTTTTCCTGCACTCTCTTAACCTGCACCTAACTCCTACTCGTTGTCTCTGTACTTCTGTTGTGAGTTTAGAGTCCACTCGCTACTTCATTGCAAGTACCTTGTGTGTATCTGGTTCTGCTTGTCCCTTCCAGTCTGTTCAGTGTGAACAGAGCCATTTCCTCTCTGCTCAGCCTTGTTCACCGCTCCGGGGGTTTCACTCTGCTCTGCTTTGCTCACCGCTCCGGCGGTTCCTTCCTGCTCTGCCTTGCTCACCGCTCCGGCGGTTGTTCTCTGCTCTGCCTTGCTCACCGCTCCGGCGGTTCCTCTCTGCTCTGCCTTGCTCACTGCTCCGGCGGTTCCTCTCTGCTCTGCCTTGTTCACTGCTCCGGCGTTTCCTCTCCGTTCTGCCTTGTCTACAGCACAGGCGGTTTCGCTCTGCTCAGCCTTGGCCACCGCACCTGCGGTTTCGCTCTGCTCAGCCTTGTCCACCGCACCTGCGGTTTCGCTCTTCTCAGCCTTGTCCACCGCACCTGCGGTTTCGCTCTGCTCAGCCTTGTCCACCGCACCACCGGTTTTGCTCTGCTCAACCTTGTCCACCGCACCTGTGGTTTCACTCTGCTCAGCCTTGTCCACCCACCTGCGGTTTTGCTCTGCTCATCCTTGTCCACCGCACCTGCGGTTTCGCTCTGCTCAACCTTGTCCACCGCACCTGTGGTTTCGCTCTGCTCAGCCTTGTCCACCGCACCTGCGGTTTCGCTCTGCTCAGCCTTGTCCACCGCACCTGCGGTTTCGCTTTACTCTGCTTGACTACCGCATCTGCGGCTCTGAACCCGTCTCCCAGTCTATACTGGACCCTATCCAGCCTGCGCTCCAACCTGCTAGTACCTCCCTGTCTGCACTCCTGCCGTGCTTGCCAGAGCTCACCTGTCTGCATACCAGCCGTGCTTGCCAGTGCCCACCTGTCTGCATACCTGCCGTGCTTGCCAGTGCCCACCTGTCTGCATACCAGCCGTGCTTGCCAGTGCCCACCTGTCTGCATACCAGCCGTGCTTGCCAGTGCCCACCTGTCTGCATACCAGCCGTACTTGCCAATACCCACCTGCCTGCATGCCAGTCTAACCTGCCTGTTCCTGCATTCCCTGGTGTGGGTCAACAACTGTGACCGGGGTCTGACCTGGAGTCGCACCTGGTCCCTCTGCTCGGTACCTCCTTGGTCCTTGGAGTCGACTAAGCCACCGTGCGACCTTGGTCAGATTGGCTTGATACTTAGTTACACCCCTCCAGGCACTCCTCGGTTCATGGTACAGTGGGATCACTAATCACGCTCACGCCAGTCAGTCCAGGCGCGAGCGTAACAGTATGCAGTGACTTCAATGGCTGCCAAAAATTTAGAGGAACTCCAGTACCCCTTGCAAAAGACGTAGAGGTCAGAGGGCCTCCTGAAAACAATGTTCCCATTATTTGGAAGTTTGTCTCCCATACTGTTTGCCTATGCAGTGAAGCAACGGCTGCCAAAAATTTAGAGGAACTCTAATGTCCCTTGCAAGAGAAATAGATATGTTAATATGGTACATATGATGGTAAATGGTGGTGGAGAATGAGGATGCGGAGAAGGAGGAGGACAAGAGCAAATAGAAAAAATCCGGAAGCGTATAAGCATGTTTGGGTGTGAAGACAAAGGTGCATGGGAATAGAGTTAGACCTCCCAAAAAAAAGACACTGTATTTCAGTTTATGTTACACTGCTATCATTTGGTGGTGTTTAGAAGTCTGGCCCAATCCAGCCCTTGTTCATTTTTATAAGAGTCAGCCTGTCAGCATTTTCAGTTGACAGGCAGATGCGCCTATTGGTTATAATTCCACCAGTGGCACCACTAAAAACCCGCTCTGACAAAATGCTAGCGGCAGGGCAGGCAATGACCTCCAAGGCGAGACAGTTCATGCCACATGTCTAGCTTGGATACCCAATAATTATAAGGCACAGAGGAATCCCTGACGACATTGGTACTGTCCAAAAGGAACTCACCACCATCTTCCGAAACTTTTCCTTCCTTCGGAAAATACCCTGCCCCTAGGGGCCTGTGTGATGGGAGGGTCTGAGAAAACTGTCCCAGAACTTTGCCTCTGCTGGATTGCATTTGTGTCTCTCTTGCCTGTACTCCTTGGTTGTCCAATGAACTGGGACCTATGCCGCCATCATTGGGATATTGGGAATTTTTTAAATAATTCTGCAAAATGGGCCTTCTCGTACTTCTCCATTTTATTAGGCCTGTCCTGAAAGGGAATAAGAGACAGAAAGTTCTCCTTGTAGTGTCGGTCTAGAAGTTTCACCTACCAATAATGGCTGTCACCCAAAATTTGGACAACGCGAGGGTCACAGGAAAGGCAGCAAAACATAAACTCAGCCATGTGTGCCAGACCGCAAAGAGGCAAGACTTCCGTGTCCTCACCAAGAGGAAGACTGACTATGCTCTCCTCCTCCTCTTCATCCTCCTCCCTGTCCTCAGGCCATCCAAGCAGTATAGACGGTATGGCAGTTGTGCAGGTAGTACCATCTATAGAGCAGGAAACTCCTGTTCTTCCTCCTCCTCCTACTCTTCCTCATTGTCACCCAATCCACGTTGGGATGAGATGAGGCTGGGCAGTGTGTAATTACCCTATATGGTTCCTTGCTCCATCTCATCGTGCTCCGCCTGCAATGCGTCCTCTTTGATTGTGAGCACAGAGCGTTTCAGAAGACAGAAGACAGAGAAGCGGGATGGTGATGCTAATTATGGCGCCATCGCCGCTCACCATCTTGGTGGAGTCCTCAAAGTTTTGGAGTATGGTATATATGTCTGACATCCATGTCCACTCCTGAGCTCTTATGTGTGGAGTCTGACCTGAATACCGACAGCCTTGTTGATTCTGGTAGTAAGCAATTGCCCTCTTTTGCTCACAAATCCTTCTCAACTTCTGCAATGTAGAGTTCCAACGCGTGGGGACATTGCAGATCAGTCGGTGAGCTGGAAGCTTCAAATTCTGCTGAAGCATGGCAAGGGCAGCGGAAGCTGTAGCTGACTTTCTAAAATGGGCACACGCTGCATACTTTGACAAGCAGATCCGACAGATCTGGGTAAGTTTTGAGAAACCGCTGAACCACAAGGTTAAGCACATGGGCCAGGCATGGTACGTGTGTGAGCACGCCTCGCCTCAGAGCCGCCACCAGGTTCCGGCCATTGTCACACATGACTGTAGCACCCTGAGGATTCGGCTGCTACAGGGGTATTGCACCTCAACCCAGAGGTGTGATATTCCACTCCCGAGTAAGGAAGGAGTGTGGAACTGAGCTCAGTTAGCTGCATGCACTACACACATCCCATTTCCGAGGAACAGACCAACGGTACTCCCACTTAGAAATGTGCAGGTACGACCGAGTCTGTTCCTGGCTGGAGTGGGAGGGGGGTGGTACATCCCAAGTAGTGTAGGGGCAGATAGGGGGAGCAGCCTGGGTAAAGATAGGAGCTCATTGGGTGCTGGTCACCTGAGCTCACACATAGAGGGATATATAAGGTGGGCACCAACTAAGAACAGGGTCAGTTGCAGAGAGAAAGTCAGCGAGCAGAGGAGAAGAGAGACCCAGAGTGAGAGAGGAGAAAGAGAGACCCAGAGGGGGAAACAGAAGAAAAGGACTCTAAGAACCCAAATTAAATCCCCGGGTGAAGAGTCGGCATCAGGGTACCGGAACCCAAGCTGGTGGGGGCAAAAACACACCCCAGCCAGAGACCGGAGGCCGTGGGCAGCGTCTGCCACGGCCACCCACCACATCCACCACGAAGGCATACCACGTGGAGGGTCAGGGAACCCAAGGCCAAGGGTCTCCCAACAGAAGGCCCGAGGGAGCTGGACCTGGGTGGATCAATAGTGGGGACGGCCAGAGAAAGGACAGAAGGAGAGCTCAGGGTCACGCTCTGGACTTATTTGGGGGTTGGCTGGATCCAGAACCTGGTGGACGCAGCACGGCTCGGGAGGTCACTCGAAGCTGGAGTGACCGGAACATCAGCAGTGAGTAAACATCCTAAACTGCATAACCCGACTCTGTCTCTGATTGCCGTCTACACTGCATCACCACAACCCCCATCCTCTGCACCTGATCCCCCTGAGGCTATACCCCACCCGTTGGGGGTTATATCACCAAAGCTGCACCTACACCATAAGCCTCAGCGGACCCTGCTGCAGCGGCGGCCGTAGTGACCGCAATACAACGGGTGGCGTAGTCGACATTAAGAACTTATTAACATCTGTAGGACTGCCACATACAACTGAGTTTGACACCCTGGGCACGGACCGGGTCACAGCCACTCGGAAGACTACAACTCCCATCTGATCCGGCTCCGGATATTCCCCCTAAAGAATATGGCCCAGGGGGCGCGTCAACTTTGGCGTAGTCGGCAGGATTACGTGCCCGCAACACCCGCGTACTGCGTGCCTGAAGAAAAGAACAAGTTTACCTCGAAAAGAAGTCTCCTGCCGGTTCCGGAGGGTCCCCGCCATCGGACCCCATCACCAGTCGATTCCAGCCGGTTGTCCGCCATTAACAGCGTTTTCCCGCCATCTGCAGAGTTTCCCGCCACTGGGAAGCGATTCCCGCCATTTCCAAAGGTTTCCCGCCTTGGAAGAGCGGACGCCATTATGGGCGTGCCAGAGGGTGGCGAGAGGCCACCTCCCATCGTGGGCCAGGACCGAAAATGGCGCCAAAAGTGGAAACCGCCCCCACCAACAGAGACTGTGATGCTAGAGGTGTCTGTCAGCGTGAAAGAACTGCCCCTGGAGCTGACAATCACCAAGTGGCCCCGGGACCGCCCTCGAAGTGGGAGGACTGAGAAGAGGAGAGCAAAGATGGGTGCCGCCTGGAGCAGTCTAGAGCGAGCGCACCCGGAGGCAAGAAGCCTGGAGAAGAGTAGCGGAGGAGCTTACCCGGAGATGGCGAGAAAGCAGAGCAGCACCGGCCCGTTGGCCAGGAGCCTGCTAGAGACAGAGGAAGGAGAGCAGAGCAGCACCGGCCCGCTGGCCAGGAGCCTGCTGGAAGAAGAGCAGAGCAGCACCGACCCGTTGGTCAGGAGCCTGCTGGAAACCACGACCCCACTAGGCCTAGTGGAGGTCCTCGCACAGCTCCCCCGAGACCGGGAGTGTGCACAGACTGCCCTGGAGGGCCTCGCACGGAGGATGGCCCGGGTACAGCGAGAGACATTGGCGGAGTGGAGCCGAGAGATGGCCCAGCAAACCAAGACCCGGAGCACGCCAGCCAAGATGAGGAGACAGACCGCCTCTGAGGATGGCGCGGGAGGACCCAAGGCCGGAGACGGCGCCGAGAAGGGAGCCGAACGCATGGAGGCAGGTAAAGGGGACGTCTATACCCCAAACCGGGAAACCGCTTACCTGCCCCAGCTCCCCGTCGCAGAGCCCGAAAGTCCCCCTGCTGTGCCCGAAAACGCCATGTCACCGACGCAGACTAGGCCCCAACCGGAAGCCGCCACCGCGACCCCTGTGACGCCATGCGCAACGACCCCGAGCGTGGCAAAACAGGAAGCAACACCAGCCTGGTCGCAGGGCCTAGAATTCCCGGGCGTCGCATCACCAACAGCGCCCCCTACCTCCGCGGAGCCTCCGGCCTGGCCGCAAGGCCAGGTAGCCCAGGGCGCCGCCGTCCTAACGGTGCCCTTCACCTTCCAGGTGCCCCAGGCCTGGCCGCAAGGCCTGGGAAACCCGGGCGCCACCACCACCGCGCCCGCGCCCGTAAAACCAAGGGTGCCGCGTCTGGGAGAGGACTTGTTTGCCCCGCACACGTGGCCGGACGGGCAGCCTTTCATCTGGCCCCAGGAATATTATGGACTGGAGCACCAGAGGAGGGTTGGGGCCATGTGTGCACCCCTGATTCCGGCTCCGAAGCCCGTAAAGAGGATCTCGCCCCCGCTAGCGGAAGCACAGTTTGAGTGGGACCCCACCGGAGAAGATCTTATGGGGTTCACTCAAGAGACTCGGGCAGCTGCAGCGGAGCGTGCTGAGTGCTGCCGCCAACAGCTCGAGGACTTCGAGAGGGAGCGGAGAGAGAGGCGGGTCCGGGAACAGCTAGCTCAAGTAAAGAGCGCGGAGCAGAAGAGCCGGGCCAGGAGAGACCCCCGTGCAGCGCATAGTCCCCGCACCACCGGGACTGTGATAAAGTTTAACCTGCAGCATGGGTGGGGCTTCATCCGAGACCACCACACCCTAGGCGACGTCTTCGTAACCAGGAGAGACGTTGAGTCCCACCTACCGGAGGGACACAGAGGTCGTGACCTTTACATCGGGGACGAGGTCACCTTCACCCGGCACAAGTGTGCCAAAGGTCCCTACGCCCTCCATGTGCATCGCCTGACGGAGGAAGAGCTGCGGTGTGAGGAGGAAGAGCAAGAGGACCCGGACGGGTCTGAAGCCAAAGGTAACCAAAAAGCAAGAGCAGGAGGACGCCGTCGTTGAGTACGGTAGAGGAGAGACTGTAAATAGTTGCCCGTCGGGGCACAGTGAACCGTTGCTGCTAATATAGTCCCCGTTGGGACCAGAGAACTGAACTGTTTACCCGTATTTCCCTTAATCCCCCTGACCGAGGACTGAGAGCGGTCATTCCTTTCCCATTACCTGGCCGAGGACTGAGAGCGGCCATATCCTTGTATATAGTTGCGCGTCCTAAAGCGCCCCCTACCGGTTTTATAGGAAAACCATTTTTCCAGAGAGACTGTCGCACTTTACCCGGTCACACGTTGCACAGTGACCGGAGGAGGAGCCAGAGGCGACGAGAATGTTTTATATATATATAATGTTTTATATGTTTTATATGTTTATGAAAAAAAAAAAAAAAATTTGTATGTTTGGATGTTTTTGTCTTACAGCCCGAGGACGTGCTGTGATTTACCAGGGGGGAATGTAGCACCCTGAGGATTCGGCTGCTACAGGGGTATTGCACCTCAACCCAGAGGTGTGATATTCCACTCCCGAGTAAGGAAGGAGTGTGGAACTGAGCTTAGTTAGCTGCATGCACTACACACATCCCATTTCCGAGGAACAGACCAACGGTACTCCCACTTAGAAATGTGCAGGTACGACCGAGTCTGTTCCTGGCTGGAGTGGGAGGGGGGTGGTACATCCCAAGTAGTGTAGGGGCAGATAGGGGGAGCAGCCTGGGTAAAGATAGGAGCTCATTGGGTGTTGGTCACCTGAGCTCACACATAGAGGGATATATAAGGTGGGCACCAACTAAGAACAGGGTCAGTTGCAGAGAGAAAGTCAGCGAGCAGAGGAGAAGAGAGACCCAGAGTGAGAGAGGAGAAAGAGAGACCCAGAGGGGGAAACAGAAGAAAAGGACTCTAAGAACCCAAATTAAATCCCCGGGTGAAGAGTCGGCATCAGGGTACCGGAACCCAAGCTGGTGGGGGCAAAAACACACCCCAGCCAGAGACCGGAGGCCGTGGGCAGCGTCTGCCACGGCCACCCACCACATCCACCACGAAGGTATACCACGTGGAGGGTCAGGGAACCCAAGGCCAAGGGTCTCCCAACAGAAGGCCCGAGGGAGCTGGACCTGGGTGGATCAATAGTGGGGACGGCCAGAGAAAGGACAGAAGGAGAGCTCAGGGTCACGCTCCGGACTTATTTGGGGGTTGGCTGGATCCAGAACCTGGTGGACGCAGCACGGCTCGGGAGGTCACTCGAAGCTGGAGTGACCGGAACATCAGCAGTGAGTAAACATCCTAAACTGCATAACCCGACTCTGTCTCTGATTGCCGTCTACACTGCATCACCACAACCCCCATCCTCTGCACCTGATCCCCCTGAGGCTATACCCCACCCGTTGGGGGTTATATCACCAAAGCTGCACCTACACCATCAGCCTCAGCGGACCCTGCTGCAGCGGCGGCCGTAGTGACCGCAATACAACGGGTGGCGTAGTCGACATTAAGAACTTATTAACATCTGTAGGACTGCCACATACAACTGAGTTTGACACCCTGGGCACGGACCGGGTCACAGCCACTCGGAAGACTACAACTCCCATCTGATCCGGCTCCGGATATTCCCCCTAAAGAATATGGCCCAGGGGGCGCGTCATGACCATGCCTGGCTGTAGGTTCAGCGGCGTCAGCCACAGATCTGCCTGCTCTTTCAGAGCTGTCCACAACTCTTCAGCATTGTGTGGTTTGTCACCTAAGCATATTAGCTTCAGCACAGCCTGTTGTCGCTTGGCTGAGGCAGTGCTGCAGTTCTTCCAGCTTGCGACTGATGTGGTCATTTCGGAGATGAAGGCTGAAGAGGAGCAGGAGCTGTGGAATGTGGGGGAAAACCTCACTGACCCAGGGCCCGCAATCCTCAGCATCAGGAGGATGTGTTCCGTCTCAATGTCCGACTGGGTCCCGGCTTCCACTATATTAACCCAGTGTGCCGTCAGCGAGATGTACCGTCCCTGCCCTCAAGCACTTGTCCATGTGTCCGTGGTTAGGTGGGCTTTACCAGTAACTGCATTGTTGAGGGCACGGCTAATGTTGTGGGACAATTGCTCGTGTAATGCGGGGACCGCACACCGAGAGAAAGAGTGGTGGCTGGGGACTGAGTACCGAGGGACGGCCACTGCCATCAGGCTGTGGAAAGCTTCCGTCTCCACGAGCCTTAAAGGAAATATTTTGAGCGCAAGCATTCACAAAATGTGTGAATTTAGTAGTGTGGCCTGTGGGGCGTTGGCTGCGTATTTGCGCTTGTGTTCCAAGGACTGAGGTAGGGACAACTGAACGCTGCGCTGGGACAAGGACGTGGATGTGCTTGCTAATGGTGCTAGTTGAGAGTGTGCAACAACAGGTGCAGGGTGGGAGGCATCTTGGCATGTGCCATGGATAGGGGATTGGCGTTCATGCACAACAGCAGAACAAGTAGTGGCATCACCAACAGACACTGTTGCTGGACCCTGAGGTTCTGTCCACTTAGTTTGGGGCTCTGCTGCCATGTGCCTGATCATTCTGGTGGTTGTCAGGCTGCTAGTTTTGCTGATGCTGGCCTGGCAGGAGGTGCAAATGGCCTTTTTGGGGTTATCTGCAGAGTCTTTAAAAAATAACCAGACTCGGGAAGACCTAACAGTTGTACTGGCAACTTCCGTCGTGTTGGAGTTGCGAGGAATGCTTTCCCGCCTTGTGTCTGCGGCCACCACACTTCTTCTTCCTGCCTGTTGTGGTGCTATGCATCCCTCCCCCTGTGTGTTGCTGTCCTTGCTCTGTATGTTCCCCCTGCCAGGGTGGGTCAGTTACTATATCATCCACCACCTCATCTTCCATTTCCGCACCCTGGTCCTCCTCCTGACTTTCTGGCAATTGTGTCTCATCATCATCATCATCCACCTCTTGCAACAGTAATTGCACTTTCCCACCGTCGCCTTCATGTGAACCTGGCTGCTCCAATATTTTGGCATCGCTACACGCGTGATCCTCTTGACTCACTTGAAGCTGTCCGGGCGAGAGGCCCAAATCTAGAAATGGAAAAGTGAACAGCTCTTCTGAGTGTCCAAGTGTGGGATCAGTTGTCTCCTGGCACTCAGCATGGTGGGAGGAAGGAGGATCAGGGTGAGAAATATGCGGTCCAGACTCATACTACTGAGACTTGACCGTGTGGAAGACAGGGTGGTGGTGGTGATGGCTAAGTGACTGGAAGAATTATCTGCTATCCAACCAATAACCTTTTGACACTGCTCTGGGTTCAATAGTGGTGTTCTGCGGTCCCCTATTAATTGGGACAGGAATGTCAAGAGACAAGATGTGGGTATTTGTTGTGGCACAATTTCAGCTTGCCTACGGCCACGTCCTCGGCCTCTGCATGCACCATCACCATCATGTCCACTTCCCCGTCCCTTGCCATGCACCTTGCCCATTTTTAATGGAGGACAATATTTTCCACATTCACGAGACGAGAAATGGCTGATTTTGGAATGCAGTTATATGTGTTATGTCTAACAGAGAACCATTGTTTTAAATAGCAGGCCTGTAATTTGCTAATACTATCCGTCACAAACACTAGTGTGAATAGCTTGACTGACACACTGCAAAGGAATGAAAATGGAAGAAATGTCTGATTTTTGAACACTCTTATAGGTGATATGTCTGACAGAGAACCACGGTTTTAAATAGAAGGCCTGTAATTTACTAATATTATTCTACACAAAGACCTAGTGTGAATAATTTCACCAACACATTGCAACGGAATGAAAATGGAAGAAATGTATGATTTTTGAACAGTCTTATAGGTGATATGTCTGACACAGAACCACGGTTTTAAATAGAAGGCCTGTAATTTACTAATATTATTCTACACAGAGACCTAGTGTGAATAGCTTCACCAACACACTGCAACAGAATGGAAAAGGGGGCCAATATTTTCCACGTTCAGTTTAAATTTCTAAATTTTTATCGCTGAAATATGGTACATATCTGGCTTTATTCTGCAGTGAGAACATGCAAATTAAGTAGAAAAATGGTGTACTCTGGATTGCTTTTTAAGCAAATAACCAGGATTAAGATAAAAAAAAATTGCCTTTCTATATCTAGAAATATCTGTAATTTTTACAGCAGCAGCAGCAGACAGGACGTTCAAATGACCCTCTTCTGCTGTATCATACACTGCAGTCTGACACATACACTTCCTGCCTGCCTAGCACTGATTATATGTAGCTGGATTAGTCCTCAGAAGGACTGTTAGTTCATATTGATATATATATATATATATATATATGTTGTGGACTACCTATAATAACAGGACGTTCAATGGACCCTCTTGTGCTCATGCCCTGCAGTCTGCCACATACACTGCCTGCCTGCCTAACTCCTGCTATCACCACTTAATATATGCAGCTGGATTAGTCCTCAGAAGAACTGTTAGTCCAGATGGATATAGATAAATGTTGTGGAATACCTATACTAACTATAAACAAGCAAATCTCTCCCTGACGCAGCAGCAGCTCTCCCTACTCTGCCTCATTCCGGGGTAGACTGTGACGAAAATGGAGGCGCTCAGTCTTATATACACCTGATGATGCTGTGCGGCAAGACAATCACTGTAATGCCCACAACCAACATAGCTATGGCATTACAGTGCATGGCAGGCATTCCCTGCATGTTCATTGGCTCTCTAAAGAGCACCAAACATGCAGGGAGGGGACCCGAGTTCCCGACCGAGCAACCCGGAAATACTCGCCGAGCTTGTCGAGCTCAGTGATGCTCGGGCGAGTACCAAGCAGTGGCAAGCACCTTCGCTCATCACTAGTGAAGATCTTCGGAAAGCTGTGAGTGCTATTCAAATTTTTAAAAACAGATCTCATGTTTGTGTGAGAGAAACCATGATACCACTTACACCACACAGTCAACACATTAAAAAAATTAACTCTAATGGTAGGGGTGAAGATTAAATTTTTACTTTATGTCATCTGCTACACATTCATATCTTGAAGATATTTTAGTGTAAAAATGGTCACTACACCCCTTGATAAATGCCTTTTGGTGTATAGTTTCCGAAATGGAGTCACTGGGGTAGGTTTCTCCTGTACTGATACATTTGAGGCTCTAAAAATTCAATAAGGAAAATGGGAAACCAGTCCAGCAAAATTTGAGCTCTAAATGATGCTTCTTTCTTTTTTATCCATTCCCATGCACCCAAACAGTGGTATATTACTAGACACAGGGTATTTATATACTCTGAAGAAATTAAATAAAAATGGGGCATTTTTTTCTTCTATTATTAATTTTAAAAATAAAACAGTTGCTGAAAAAATTAGATTTTAATGAAAAAAAAATGTTATGTTTTAATTCCACTTAAAGTTAAACCATGTGGAGCACCTGTAGGAAATTCAATTCATCGCACACTCAAATGTTGTAAATGCAAAAACATTTATTAATACACAGACAATTTGTTCAAACCCAGCTGCAAGGTGACAGCGGTAAGACGTTTTGGCCTCAATTGCGTCCTTAATCATTTAGTCGCTTATTGTATTGTTGGTTTGAAATTGTTTAGAGTCTGAGAATAGGGCTAAAGTCCAGGAAAGAGGAGAGCTCAATCAGATCCAATAGTGGTGTGGGGCCACGTGGATCATGCTTTCATATGGAGTCCATGCATAGTCAGGGTGTATGTCCCAGAAGGGGTTGTGTCATTCATTGGTGGTATAGAGGGGTATAGCGGCGCTCCTGCGCCTTGCTGTGGCTCTGTGGAGTACCTGAACAGCCCAAAAACGTACTAAACACCATTCTGAATACTATTCGAGGTGCACTTTTTAAAATTATGTGATTGTGTTGGGGTTAAAAAATTGGTCTCTCAAAAGCATTTAGGAACTTATAAAGTGTCTATTGTCCCACCAAAAAAAGTAAGTTAAAAATGATGCCAACATAAAGTAGACATTTGGGAAATGTCTGTTTGTTTGTTTTTTATAAGACAATCTGTTTTAAGAGCTGACATAAAGTTTGAAAAGTGCATTTTTTTTTTTTTTTGCAAATTAAATTTTTTTGTTTAAATAAATTTTAAACATATCAATTAAAGTTTACAATTAATGTAAATTACAATGTGTCATGAAAATATATATTCTCAAAAACATGGATATACATAAAGATATTCCAAAGTTACAATTACAAAAATTGACACATGCAAAATTTAAACTAGATTTTTTATTTTTTTTTAGTTCTGATTTTATAAAGATATTTAAAATATAGGTCTACGTGGTACATATGGAATCTGCACATTTTAAAATTTTGCTTTAAGGAGGTGTGATCTATCTAACTTTCTGTTTGGATCACACTTTTAGATACAAATATAAATTTTTATGGATTAATTTTTTAAATTTACTTTGAAGCAAAATTGCCGGAAGATGCCTATGTGTATAAAATGCTGAATGGAAATTTGACAATGTGCCAGGTATCTACTTTCATTAAATATATGGAGCTTTAATTTAGTAATGTGCGCATCCAAAGTGTGAAACTTGTCCTTGCCATGAGAGACCCAAAATTTCTAAAAAAAAAACCCTGACAGTGAAAAGGATAAAATATTGCTTACTCTGCAGACGACCGCATTTTCGGTCCGTGTGCGTTCCGAAAAAACATCGGATCACACTCTTACCAATGTTATTTGATGGGGCCATGCACATGTGTGATTTTTTTCCTCGGACAGGGTCTGTTTGATAAAAAAAATCCCAGCATGCATGATTTACATCCAATATTTGGAACGCACTTGGCCATGCATGTCAATGAGTCCATGGAAAAAAATGGGACCACATTTGGATGACATCCGAGTACGGTCTTATTTTCACAGACTGACAGAATGGAGATGACGGAGGGTTTTTTTTATTTATGTTCTCCTCATTCGAGAAAATTGGATCACATTCTGATCAGTGTGTGAGATTAGCATAATCAAACCGATTTTCTCAGACGAAAGAAAATATAGTTGTGTGGCTCTAGCCTTCTAGTGGGCAGTCTTTTTAGTAAATGGCAACATACCCACAGGATTTTGTTTACGGCTTATTCGTATTTCTGAGTGGCAAAGAATTGTGTCTAAAGTGTTCGGTAAGTATTTTATTGTTTTTTTTAGATATTAAATTAAGGAAACATAATTGATATTCATATATTGATAGATATTGATATATATTGATACATATAATTTTATTTTAAGTACTGAAAAATAAATATCTAAGTTTCAAAATGAAACTTGGCAGAATTGATTACATTAAAAGGCCAAGAACAGAGATGTTGAACACTTGCTCAAATGTTGCGCCTAAGTGTATTCAATGGCTGCCAACTAGAGAACATCTGTTTTTTAAATTCTGCAAACTGCTTCAATATTTTTTTTTCTTTGTACATCTTATTTTACTACCACAGTTTCATAGGTTTTAAGGTTGAAGTAAGACACAATTCCTTTGAGTTCAACCTCTAAAATATTAAGTTGATCATGAGGAACATGAATATCCCATGAGGTAATTACTCCATATTCCCTACTCCACATATGGCAATCAGACCAGGTCCGTGGATCAACGTCCCTTTACACAATCTAGTACCCATAGTCTGTAATATTATATTTTTCAATAAAGGCATTCAGAGCTTCCTTGAACTTTTTTAGTGAATACAATATTGCAATTTGATGTGGCTGATAGTTCCATAATCTCACAGCTCTTATAGTAAAGAACCTTTCTCTGTGATGATGATTAAATGTTCTATCCTCTATACTAAATGGATGACCCCTTGTAATTGAAGAACTCTGTGCTGTGGATTCATATATTTGTACATTATAAGAAGATCGCCTCTCAGCCTTTGTAGTATCGGCATCTCTGCCTCCTGAAAGGCAGAGGCGCAGTCCCTCTTACCGCCGCACTCCCCGCCTGGCGTCCTCCGGCGCTCCTGCTTCTGCTGCTTCCGGCACGCGCAGCTTCCCGGGCACTGTGCTTAGGGCGTGCTCGCGCTCCCTCCCTCTTAAAGGGGCCACGCGTGCCGTCCTAAGGAGTCTCCGGCCAATGGCCGGTGGACCTCTCATATATAAGGCACCTCCTCCAAAATGGAGGTGCCCGTGCAAGGTTGTAGCTTTGTGTGTTAATATCTGCTTCAGCCCTCAGGTTCCGCTGCTAGCCTGACTACCAGTCCAGCCCGCCAGCCTGACTACCAGTCCAGCCCGCCAGCCTGACTACCAGTCCAGCCCGCCAGCCTGACTACCAGTCCAGCCTGCCAGCCTGACTTCCAGCCCTGTCCGCCAGCTTGTCTACTCTCCAGCCCGACAGTCTGTCTACAGTCCAGTCTGCCAGTCTGTCTATGGGCCTTGTCAGCCTGCTTACCTGGTAGCACCTGCCTGTTACCTGCCGTGCCTACCATCCAGCCTACCTGGAGGCCCCTGCTTGTTACCTGCCGTGCCTGCCTGCCCGCTTACCTGGAAGCACCTGCCTGTTGCCTGCCGTGCATGCCAGCTTGCTTACCTAGAAGCACCTGCCTGTTACTGTTTGAACCCTCCTGTTTGTTTTTGTTTCTATCTGGTCTTTTGCGGTCACGTGACCATCTGCCTATATATTCCAGCTCCGCCCTTCTGGCTTTGCTGGACTTCAGTGTTGTTTTGACTGTCTCTCTAGCCAGGTGCTTTTGTGCCTATCTCTCTCTAGTTCGCTTGGTCCTCTGGGACCTCTAGTACTTTTTGTCAGTTTGTTTTTTTGCTTTGCAACAACTTCTGTTAGGAGGTGTCCCATTTTTGACCCAGTCCTTAGTTCTTTTAGGGACCCCTCCCTTTATTCCATAGGTCTCCATTCAGACTAGCCGAGGACGAAGGCGGGTCTGTTCACAAAGAACAGGCAGCCTGCTACAACGTAGGGACTCAGCTTAGTCCTATTGTAGGGACAGCTCTCCCCATCTTTCCTTAGTTTATATTGCAGATCATAACAGTAAGTCCAGCCCAAACAAAAAAGGAAAGAAATCCGGGGATCAGTATGGTTTCTGTACAAGATTTGGCTCAACGCCTGCAGGGATTGTCTCTGGAAGAGTCCGAGCTGCGGCAACACGTGAGTAGCTGCTCTGGAGCGCATTTTGTGGAACCAAAGGTAGGACTGCCTGATATTTTTTATGGTAAACAACAAGAATTTTTTTCCTTTAAAAATGCTTGTTTGCTATATTTTCGTTTAAGACCAAGATCCTCTGGGAATGAATCACAGCGCATTGGGTTTATCATGTCACTTTTGCGCAAGGAACCACAGGGGTGGGCCTTTTCTCTCCCACCTAATGATCCATGTTTTAGGTCAGTGGAATATTTTTTTTCTGCTATGGGGCTATTGTATGACGATCCTGATCGAGTCTCATCTGCTGAGACAGAATTGAGGCGTTTGAATCAGGGGTCAGG
This sequence comes from Phyllobates terribilis, assembly GCF_046119375.1. Lineage (NCBI taxonomy): Eukaryota > Metazoa > Chordata > Amphibia > Anura > Dendrobatidae > Phyllobates > Phyllobates terribilis. The sequence goes on from NW_027362771.1 coordinate 288,011,658, forward strand.
TGATGTTGAAAATTATTGTACACACTTCAGAAGGTGGTCCTCAGAAGTGAAATGGAATGATTCAGCGTAAAAATGTTTTTTGCTTGCTGGTCTAAGTGAAAGGGTTAAGGATCTGCTGATTGCATTTCCTGCACCTAAGACCTTGCAGGATGCCATGCAATTAGCTATACGTGTGGACAGGAGACTTCGTGCCAGGGTTAATGATGAAAAAATTTCTGCAATGGCAGCTCCTAGTCCCCAGAGAGTCTGCTCGGACAGTGGAGAACCAATGGAGGTTGGGGTGATGTCACTCCGCTCTCAGGAAAGAAACCGCAGGTTTTCCAAGGGATTGTGTTTTTATTGTGGTAAAACTGACCATTTGATTAAGAACTGTGAGCTTTGTTTAAGTAAAGAAAAAAAAAAGGTCTGCTACGCCTGTATTGCTTGTTTGAGCTCAAAGGGAGTATTTCTTTCAGGGAGTACCACACTGCAGGAAGATTTGATTGAATTTCAGGTATTTGTGGATTGTGGTTCAACACTTAATGTGATTGATAAGGGGTTTTTGGAAAAACTTAAATTGGAATCCAAACCTTTGTCATCACCTATTTCTGTGATTGCTATTGATAACACTCCTTTGAAATGTATTACTCACAAGGTTGCTGCATTTCCCCTCACTATCAATGGCATTCACCAAGAAATTTTGGATTTGGTGGTATTAAATAATTTACCCTCTCCAGTAGTTTTAGGTTTGCCTTGGTTAAAACTGCACAATCCTTTACTGGACTGGTCTACTAATGAGATGAAATCTTGGAGTCCGAAATGCTATGATAAATGTTGTAATGGTCGCATTGCGGCTGTGGAAAAAGGGGAATTACCTGTATCTATTCAGGATTTTTGGAAGGTTTTTTCAGAGGAGGAGTCGCAAGTTTTACCTCCTCATAGGGACTATGATTGCACCATTGAGTTTGTTCCTGGAGCTATTCTTCCCAAGAGTCGCTTATTTAATCTGACTATCCCTGAGAGAAAGGCCTTGGAGGAATACATACAGACGAGCTTGGCTGCTGGTCACATTAGACCTTCCAAGTCGCCTGTGGCCGTTGGATTTTTCTTTGTTAAAAAAAAGGACGGGGGTTTACGTCCATGTCTGGACTTTCGTGAAATTAATAAGATTACCATATGCAATTCCTACCCATTGCCGTTAATTCCTGACTTGTTTAACCAGTTAGTGGGGGCCAAGTGGTTCTCTAAAATTGATCTCCGGGGGGCATACAATTTGTTACGAATGAAGGAGGGTGATGAATGGAAAACTGCTTTTGACACTCCGGTAGGTCATTTTGAGAATTTGGTCTTACCAATGCACCCGCGTTTTTTCAGAACCTTATTAATGACATCCTGAGACCTTTGATTGGTAAGAATGTGGTTGTGTATTTGGATGACATTCTGATTTATTCACCTGATTTGGAGTCCCATTGGCAGAGTGTACGTGAAGTTTTGCAGTTATTGAGTGAGAATTCACTCTTTGCTAAACTGGAGAAATGTGAGTTTGCTGTGCAGAGAATTAGTTTTTTGGGCTACATTATTTCCAGCGAGGGCTTTGAGATGGACCCGGTGAAGGTTCAGGCTGAGCAGGAATGGCCTAGGCCTATTGGTTTGAAATCTATACAGAGATTTTTGGGTTTTGGCAATTATTACAGGAAATTCATTAAGAATTTTACTATAATTGTTAAGCCGCTGACCGATTGTCACGGGTGTGTCGCCACGAAGATCGTCACGATTACACAGCCTGACTTCTCGCAGCTGAGTTTTTGGTGTTTTGTGTTTTTCGGCAGTGAGAGAGTTAACTCTCTCTCTCTGTGCTAGACGAGGTCCAGCCTCGCCCAGCTGCAATCAATGCTGCAGTAGTCGGACTCCTTCAAATGCCTGCCGGTCTGTTAGGGAAGTGTCGGTGAAAGCATTCATACAGACAAAAAGAGCGGATCGTGGTATTTTGGAGTTCTGAGCTAAGTGTATTTCGTGTGGTTTTTCCCTTCCTCGCTTTATCATTTATCTCCTTTCCCGTTGGTGTTCCCTCTGTAGTTGTGGTGTAGTTTTTGTATGCAAGGTGGTTTTTGGTTTGACCCTTGTACTGTCCCGTTCGTCTAAGTACTGTGTGTTGGCATATTATTTCCTGTCCCCTATTGTTGTGATCGGGGTCCTTCTCAGGACTAGATTACTGAGGTGCAGGGATCCTCAGGAGGTAGGGGTTACGCTGGTGGCCTGGACCTCTGTACCTTTAACAGTACCTCCAGGTAGAGGGATTAGTCAGGGCCTCAGCTTAGGGTCAGCTTAGGCCCCTGACCTCCGGTACGCAGTGTCAGTGTGACATTTTCACCGACCCACTAAGATTCTCTCCAGCTACCATGGATCCAGTAGCCAGTCTAGCTCGGCAGTTGCAGAGTTTGTCCATGAAGCTGGCGGACGTTAGGTCCAAGGTTTTGTATCCCCAGGAGCAAGCCGGACCAGAACCTAAAGTAGCTCTCCCTGAGTGGTTCACTGGGAGGCGGGACAAGTTTTTTGTTTTCCGGGAGGCATGCAAGTTGTACTTTCGGCTGCGGCCTCGGTTGTCGGGGAGTGAAGAACAAAGGGTGGGAATTGTCATCTCGCTCCTACAAGGGGACCCACAATCTTGGGCGTTCTCTCTTCCCCCAGGCTCCCCGGCTCTCCAGTCAGTGGATAGGTTTTTGCAGCTCTGGGTCTCGTATATGATGACCCAGATCGGATCTCCCTTGCTGAATCTAAGTTACGTAGGATCCAGCAGGGAGATCGTCCGGCGGAGGAATTCTGTTCGGAGTTCCGTAGGTGGGCCACGGACATCCAGTGGAATGACCCGGCTCTTAGGAGCCAGTTTTGTCAAGGTTTATCCGACAAATTAAAGGATGTGTTGGCTCAGTATGACCCTCCCGCGTCACTGGAAGTCGCTATGGCCCTTGCTATTCGCATTGACAGATGGCTTCGGGAGAGGTGCGAGGCAACTCCGCCCCCTGTGATGACTCCACCTTCTACAAGGGTTCCTTATATGGAGGGTCCCCTGTTCAGTCCAGAGGAGCCTATGCAATTAGGAGGGACATCATTTCGGGGGAGGGGACCGGTGGTGCGCCATAAGACAGGAAGGTGTTTCTTCTGCGGGAGAAAGGGACATTTTATTGGGGGCTGTCCATCCCGTCCCTTGCAGAGTGAAGAGTCGTCGGAAAACTGTTGATCCCAGGTTGTGTGGTGGACGGCAATCTGGGAATAAGTATTTCGTCCCTAGGTTCATCTCAGTTTCTCGTACCGGCGGAGGTGGTGGTGGGTACAAGAACTGAGAGGATATCTGTTGTTCTGGATAGTGGGGCCGGGGCTAATCTGGTGGACGCTCGGTTTGCCCGGGTTCAAGGTATGCGATTGAGTGAGTTGGCTAAGCCCATCCCCATATTCTCGATCGCTGCCAGGCCCCTCGGTCAGGGAAGTTTTTTGCAAGCTGTGCATAACGTAAAACTTCAAGTGGGGGCGATACATAAGGAACTGTTGTCTTGCTACGTGTTGGAGGGTCTTCCCACTCCTATAGTGTTGGGCCTTCCTTGGTTAACTAAGCATAACCCGGTTATTAATTGGCAATCTAGAGAGATAAGCCAATGGAGTAAATTCTGTAATAAAAACTGCATGAATACGGTCATCGGTGCGGTTACTCCTAGGGTCTTACCTCCATTTCTGGCGGACTTTGAGGATGTATTCTCGTAGAAAGGGTGTCAGGAACTACCTCCTCATCGCGAGTATGACTGTTCTGTAAAACTGCTCCCTGAGGCCAAGTTACCTAAAGCTAGGTTGTATAACCTTTCTGGTCCTGAGAGGCAGGCCATGAAGGATTAAATTTCTGAAAGTCTGGCTAAGGGGCATATTAGACCTTCATCTTCACCGGTGGCCGCGATGTTCTTCTTTGTGAAGAAGAAAGATGGAGGCCTACGCCCTTGCCTGAATTTCCGTGAACTTAATCGGATAACGGTCCGAGATCCGTATCCGCTCCCACTTATTCCTGATCTCTTTAATCAGATCGTGGGCGCCAAATGGTCCTCTAAGTTGGATCTCAGGGGGGCGTACAATCTGATTAGGATGAAGGAGGGGGATGAGTGGAAGACGGCGTTTAACACTCCGGAGGGGCATTATGAGAACCTTGTCATGCCATTCGGTCTGACTAATGCCCCGGCGGTGCTCCAACACTTTGTTAATGACATTTTTCGCCGCCTGGTGGAACAGTTTGTTGTCATATATCTGGATGATATCTTAATTTACTCGCCGGATCTGGTGTCTCATCAGGAGCATGTTAGGCAGGTGTTACAGATCTTGCGGGATAATAAACTGTTTGCCAAGTGGGAAAAGTGTGTGTTCGCCGTACAGGAACTCCAGTTTTTAGGCTTCCTGGTTTCAGCATCCGGTTTTCGTATGGACCCTGGGAAAGTGCGGGCAGTTCTTGAGTGGGATCTGCCAGAGAATCTTAAGGCACTACAACGTTTCCTGGGGTTTGCTAATTATTACCGGAAGTTCATTCGTAATTTCTCGTCCATGGTTAAACCTCTCACAGACATGACAAAAAAGGGGACGGATTTTTCTAGGTGGTCTGACAAGGCTTGTCAAGCTTTCTCCTCCTTGAAAAAATGTTTTGCCTCGGCACCCATACTCATTCAACCTGATGCGTCACAGCCATTCATTGTAGAGGTAGACGCTTCCGAGGTAGGGGTGGGAGCAGTATTGTCACAAGGTTCGTCCCCTGGTAAGTGGCATCCGTGCGCCTTTTTCTCTAAAAAATTGTTGTCCGCTGAGAGGAATTACGATGTCGGCAATAGGGAACTCTTGGCCATTAAGTTAGCTTTTGAGGAGTGGCGCCATTTTTTAGAGGGGGCAGTCCATCCGGTCACCGTCATCACCGATCACAAGAACCTGCTATATCTGGAGTCCGCTAAACGTCTGAATCCCAGACAAGCTAGGTGGTCATTGTTTTTTACCAGGTTTAATTTTGTCGTTACATATCGTCCTGGGTCAAAAAATGTAAAGGCGGATGCCTTATCTCGTAGTTTCCCTGGGGCCGGGAATACGGACGACCCAGTTCCTATCCTTCAGGAGGGGGTGGTGGTTTCAGCAGTATGCTCTGAGCTTGAGGAGGAGGTATTGGAGGCTCAGGGGGACGCCCCTGTTGGACCTCCAGGGAGACTGTTTGTTCCAGATCAGTTGTGCAAAAGGTGATCGAGGCACACCATAGCTCAGTTTTTGCAGGACACCCGGGGAGTAAAGCAACGGTGGATCTCCTCTCACGTCGGTTTTGGTGGCCTAACTTACATAGGGAGGTGGTAACTTTTGTCGCGTCCTGTGGGGTTTGTGCGCGCTCTAAGACCTCACATACCCGTCCGTCTGGGGCCCTCTTACCTTTGAAGATCCCGGAGCGTCCTTGGACTCATCTGTCTATGGACTTTATTACGGACCTTCGGGTAAAACGGTCATACTCGTTGTAGTGGACAGGTTCAGCAAGATGGCACATTTTATCGCTCTTCCTGCTCTTCCTAATGCTAAAACTCTTGCGCAGGTGTTCATTGGGGAGATTGTGAGGCTTCACGGGGTACCCTCCGATGTGGTGTCAGATCGGGGGTCTCAGTTTGTGTCCAAATTCTGGAAGGCATTTTGTACACGGCGGGGGATGCATTTATCGTTCTCATCGGCTTTTCATCCTCAGACCAATGGTCAGACGGAACGTATGAACCAGAGCTTGGAGACATATCTCCGGTGTTTTGTGTCAGAGAACCAGGAGGACTGGGCTTCTTTCTTACCTCTGGCGGAGTTTGCTCTTAATAATAGGCGGAGCGAATCCACTGGTAAGTCCCCGTTTTTTGGGGCATATGGTTTTCACCCCCAGTTTTGTACTTTCAGTAGAGGGGGCTCTTCGGGGGTTCCTGAGGAGGAACGATTTTCGTCATCACTCGCTTCAGTATGGAGTGGGGTGCTGAAGAATCTGAATATTATGGGGAACCGATACAAATGTATGGCTGATAGGAGGAGAGTGTCTGGTCCGGACCAAAGTGTGAACGATCGGGTATGGTTGTCTACCAGGAATATAAAACTTAAGGTTCCCTCCTGGAAACTGGGTCCCAGGTTCATCGGGCCGTACAGGATCAGTTCTAGAATTAATCCGGTGGCATTCCGTCTTGACCTCCCTCCTACTTTTAAAATTCACAACGTGTTCCACAGATCGTTGCTTAAGAGGTATGTGGCGCCGGTGATACCGTCACCTTTACCTCCCCCTCCAGTGGTGGTCAATGGTAACTTGGAGTTCCAGGTATCGAAGGTCATCGATTCACGCTTTAATCGCCGGTCCCTTCAGTACCTGGTTCATTGGAAGGGGTATGGTCCTGAGGAGAGGATGTGGGTTCCTGCGTCGGATATTAACGCAGACCGATTAGTTCGGGCCTTCCACACGACTCACCCAGATAAACCTGGCCCTGAGGGTCCGGAGGCCCCTCGTAGAAGGGGGGGTACTGTCACGGGTGTGTCGCCACGAAGATCGTCACGATTACACAGCCTGACTTCTCGCAGCTGAGTTTTTGGTGTTTTGTGTTTTTCGGCAGTGAGGGAGTTAACTCTCTCTCTCTGTGCTAGACGAGGTCCAGCCTCGCCCAGCTGCAATCAATGCTGCAGTAGTGGGACTCCTTCAAATGCCTACCGGTCTGTTAGGGAAGTGTTGGTGAAAGCATTTCATACAGACAAACAGAGCGGATCGTGGTATTTTGGAGTTCTGAGCTAAGTGTATTTGGTGTGGTTTTTCCCTTCCTCGCTTTATCATTTATCTCCTTTCCCGTTGGTGTTCCCTCTGTAGTTGTGGTGTTTTTGTATGCAAGGTGGTTTTTGGTTTGACCCTTGTACTGTCCCGTTCGTCTAAGTACTGTGTGTTGGCATATTATTTCCTGTCCCCTATTGTTGTGATCGGGGTCCTTCTCAGGACTAGATTACTGAGGTGCAGGGATCCTCAGGAGGTAGGGGTTACGCTGGCGGCCTGGACCTCTGTACCTTTAACAGTACCTCCAGGTAGAGGGATTAGTCATGGCCTCAGCTTAGGGTCAGCTTAGGCCCCTGACCTCCGGTACGCAGTGTCAGTGTGACACCGATCTCACCAGGAAAGGTGCGACTACGGTCCAGTGGACTACTGAGGCCATTGAAGCTTTTGTGTATCTCAAGGAGAGGTTCAGTTCTGCCCCTAGCCTTATGCAGCCTGATGAGACCAAGCCTTTTGTGGTCGAGGTCGATGCTTCTTCGGTGGGGGTCGGTGCAGTTTTGTCTCAGGAGAACAAGGATGGAGTACATCTCTGTGCTTTTTTTTCGAAAAAATTTTCAGAAACAGAACTTAATTATGATGTTGGTAATCGGGAATTGCTGGCTATTAAACTCGCGTTTGAACATTGGCGTAATTTTTTGGAAGGTGCTAGATTTCCTATTCAGGTTTTCACAGATCATAAGAATTTGATCTATCTGGATGCTGCCAAATGCTTGAATGCCGGTCAAGCTAGGTGGGCACTTTTTTTTTCTCGGTTTAATTTTTCTGTTACTTATATCCCTGGTACTAAGAATGTTAAAGCCGATGCTTTATCTCGCAGCTTTTCTCCCATGGTTGGTACCGAAGAGGAGGAGAGCATTTTACAGAAAGGAGTTGTGGTAGCAGCATTGGACTCTGTTTTGGAAGATGGGATTCTGAAAGCCCAAGAGGATGCCCCATCTAACACACCCCATGGGAGGTTGTTTGTGCCTAGAACCTTTAGGAGAGATTTGTTTGTCGAGTATCATGAGTCTCAGTTAGCAGGTCATCCAGGAATTTCTGAGACTAAGATACTTATCAGTTGTAGATTTTGGTGGCCTGGATGGCAGAAGGAAGTCATCAAGTGGGTGCGTCAGAGTACTGTGTGTGCTAGGTCAAAGGCTTCACATACTCCTGCTGCGGGGTTGCTTTGCCCTCTGGAGGTTCCTAGTGCACCTTGTACGCATCTCGCAATGGATTTTTTTACTGACCTTCCTGTGTCCGAGGGTTTCACTGTCATCTGGGTGGTCGTGGACCGTTTTAGCAAGATGTGTCATTTGGTTCCATTCATTAAGCTACCCTGCGCTAAGACAATCGCTAAGGCGTTTGTTAAGGAAATTGTCATGCTCCATGGCGTTCCCACCGACATTGTTTCTGATAGGGGACCTCAGTTTGTGGCTCGCTTTTGGCGTGTTTTTCATGACAGGTTGGGAGTCCATTTGTCATTTTCGTCTGGGTATCATCCTGAGTCTAATGGACAGACTGAAAGAAAGAACCAGGATGTTGAACAGTTTTCGCGTTGTTTTGTGGCAGACAATCAAGAGGGGTGGTCTGAGTTTCTGCCACTCGCAGAATTTGCTCTTAACAACCATACATCCTCCTCTGCTGGGTGTTTTCCTTTTTTTTGTTGTACTGGGAGACATCCATCTTTTGGTTCATTCTCCCAATTGGGGTCGGCGGTGCAGGAGGAGGAGAATTTTTCCGGTGATTTGGAGAGAGTTTGGACTAATGTACGTTGTAACCTTCAAGAGTCTAACAAAAAGTCCAAGAAGTATTTTGACAGGAAACGTAAAGAGGTTTTGTTTACTGTGGGTGACATGGTTTGGTTGTTCTCAAAGAATCTGCGGTTGAGGATTCCCTCTAAAAAATTGGGTCCTAAGTTTGTGGGGCCATTTAAGGTGCTTCAGGTGGTTAACCAGTCTGCTGTTAGGTTGGAGGTCCCCACCTCCTGGAAGACTAATCCTGTGTTTCATGTTTCCTTGTTGAAAAAGGCTGATGTATTGGATAGGGATGCCATGGTCACAGTTCCTCCTGTGGTGGAAGACGGCGAATATGAAATTTCTCGTATCCTGAATCCTAGATGGCATAGAGGGAGATTGCAGTATCTCGGCGCTTGGAAAGGTTTCGGTCCCAAGGATAACTCCTGGGTAAGCACGGATGATGTCTCTGCCCCTAGACTTGTCAGAGCTTTCCACAGGAGATTTCCGGATAGGCCTAGGCCTGGAGGATCCGGAGGATCCTCATTAAAGAGGGGGTACTGTTAGAACACTCCTGTTTGTTTTTGTTTCTATCTGGTCTTTTGCTGTCACGTGACCATCTGCCTATATATTCCAGCTCTGCCCTTCTGCCTTTGCTGGACTTCAGTGTTGTTTTGACGGTCTCTCTAGTCTGGTGCTTTTGTGCCTATCTCTCTCTAGTTCGGTTGGTCCTCTGGGACCGCTAGTACTTTTTGTCAGTTTATCTTTTTGCTTTGCAACAACTTCTGTTAGGAGGTGTCCCATTTTTGTCCCAGTCCTTAGCTCATTTAGAGACCCCTCCCTTTATTCCATAGGTCTCCGTTCAGACTAGCAAGGACGAAGGCGGGTCTGTTCACAAGGAACCGGCAGCCCGCTACAATGTAGGGACTCAGCTTAGTCCTATTGTAGGGACAGCTCTCCCCATCTTTCCTTAGTTTATGTTGCAGATCATAACAATTACCTGCCGTGCCTACCAGCCAGCCTACCTGGAGGCTTCTGCTTGTTACCTGCCGTGCCTGCCAGTCCGTCTGCCCGGATCATCCGTCAGCCTGCCTGCCGTGCTCATCTGCTGTACCGGTCAGTCCCTGCCTTCTGACCCGTCGGAGACACCTGCTCTCATACAAGGTCGGTCCCCAGAGTAGCAACTGGTCCCTCTGCTCGGTCCTTCCCTGGTCATGGAGTCGATTGAGCCACCGTACGACCTTGGACGGTCCGAGTTGATACCTAGTTACGCCCCTCTGGTCCCTCCTTGCACCGCAGCACAGAGGTTTCACCACCTGGATCCGTAACAGTTTGCATGGGCCATGGCCCCCAGGCCCCTTCGCTTGCTGACCAGTACCAGGAGGTTTCTCGTCAGAGATCCCAACAGGAAACCATCCTCCCTCCTGACCTACCTGTGGTCTGTCAACTCTCGCCTGGACACTCTGTCTGTTCCACCTGTGTCCGCCTCGAGTCGAGCGACAACCTCTCCGGCAGCGCCACTGCCTACCAATACCACGGCATCCAGCCTAGGACCCAGGCTTTCTGCGCCTCCTCGTTTTGGAGGTGACCCCGCCTTATGTCGGGGCTTTCTGAACCAGTGCACGCTGCACTTTGAACTTCTGGCACATGAGTTTCCCTCCGACCGGGCGAAGGTGGCATTCATCATGTCTCACCTCACCGGGGAAGCATTGGCATGGCTAAACCCTCGATGGGAGAGACGGGATTCCCTGGTGTCTGATCTTCCGGCTTTCCTCACTGCCTTCCGGAGGGTCTTCGATGAACCCGGACGATGGATTTCTACTGCATTCTCATTGCTCCATCTCCACCAAGGGAGTCTCACCGTCGGCCAGTATGCCATATGGTTCCGTACCCTCACTTCTGAGCTTGCCTGGGACAACGAGGCCCTGGTGTCCATCTTCTGGGAGGGCCTTTCTGGTCAGATTAAGGACGAGTTAGCCGGCCCGGACATTCCTACCACACTGGATGACCTGGTGTCACTAGCAACCCGGATTGACATCCGTTTCCTAGAACATGCTAAGGAGACTACCCAGGAGAGAAGATTTCCTCGTCTTGCTCCTGTTTTCCAGAAACCGGCTTCCCAATCAGCAACTCCCCGGGCACGCTCACCCGAACCTATGCAGATCGGCCAGACCAAGATGGTCAAGTCTCGCCAAGAAACACGCCAAGCCGAGGGGAGCTGTTTCTACTGTGGTAGTAAGGAGCACCTGATCTGTTCCTGTCCGGTGAAGCCAGGAAACTCCAGTGTCAAGGACCGCTCGGAGAGGTCGTCCTAGGCAAGAGTAAATCCTCTCCATTCTTGACTTTGACCGTCTCTATCTCCTGTGGAGAGAACCGCTTCTTTGAAACCGCACATCTGGACTCCGAAGCCGCTGGGAATCTCATTTCCCAGTCCCCTGTAGAGAAATATCAGATTCCTACCAAACCTCTGGCTGAACCATTGGCAGTCGCTTCCGGTGACTATCTTGCTCGCCACAGAGCCCGTAACCCTGCAGGTGGGAATGCTGCACTCAGAGAAGATCTCCTTCCATGTGCTTTCCGGACTCTCTCACCCTCTTTTGCTAGGCCTACCCTGGCTACAGAGACATGAGCCCGTTCTGAACTGGCAATCCGGTGAGGTGCTCTATTGGGGGCAGGATTGCCATGAGACCTGCCTGGTTCCGGTTCGCCCGGCTCGAACTCCATCTACTCGGACTAATTTACCCGGTCTACCGGCACCCTACTGGTCTTATGCTGATGTCTTCGACAAGAAGAAGGCAGAGACACTGCCACCTCATAGGCCATACGACTGTCCTATCGACCTGATACCCGGTGCCACTCCACCCCGTGGGCATATTTACCCGTTGTCGTTGGCCAAAACCCGGGCCATGTCGGAGTACATTGAAGAAAATCTGGCTAGGGGATTCATCCGGAAATCTTCCTCCCCGGCTGGAGCCGGATTTTTCTTCGTAAAAAAGAAAGATGGTTCACTTCGCCCATGTATCGATTATAGAGGTCTCAACCAAATCACTATCACAAACAAATACCCCCTGCCGCTCATCTCTGAGCTGTTCGACCGCCTTAAAGGCACGAGGATCTTCACCAAGCTCGAAATTCGTGGGGCGTATAACTTGGTCCGGATCCACCAAGGAGACAAGTGGAAGACGGCATTCAATACCCGGGACGGTCACTATGAATTCCGTGTGATGCCCTTCGGCCTCTGTAATGCTCCCGCCGTCTTCCTAGTTAACGACATCTTCCGTGACCTCTTAAATTATTGCATGGTGGTGAACCTGGACGACATCTTGGTCTTCTCTCCGGATCTTCCGACACACCAGAGGGATGTTCGTTAGGTCCTGCTTAGGCTCAGGCAGAATCACCTTTATGCAAAATTTGAGAAATGACTCTTCGAGCAGACCTCTCTTCCGTTCCTGGGCTATATTATCTCTAAGACAGGTCTATGGATGGACCCTGAGAAGGTCTCTGCCGTCTTAAAGTGGCCCCGTCCGGAGGGGTTGAAGGCAATTCAGTGATTCCTGGGCTTCGCCAACTATTACCACCTCTTCATTCCACATTTCTCTTCCCAGACTGCTCCCATCTCTGCGCTCACCCAAAAGGGAGCAAATCCTAAGGAATGGCTGTCCGAAGCGGAGGAGGCCTTCCTCTCCTTAAAACAAGCCTTCTCTTCCGCCCCTGTGCTGCACCGTCCAGATAGAAACAAACAGTTCTTTCTGAAGGTTGATGCTTCCTCTTCCGGAGTGGAGCGGTGCTCACCCAGAAATCTCCATCCAGGAAAATGGTAACCTGTGGCTTCTTCTCCAAGCTCTTCTCCTCGTCTGAGCGCAACTCCTCCATAGGAGACAGAGAACTGCAAGCCATCAAATTGGCACTGGAGGAGTGGCATTACCTGCTCGAGGGGACTCTGCACCCGGTAGTCATCTATACTGACCACAAAAACCTGGCGTATCTACAGAATGCCCAAAGACTCAATCCACGTCAGTCCCGGTGGTCTTTGCTCTTCGCCCGCTTCAACTTTACCCTACATTACCGCCCGGCGGACAAGAACGTTAAAGCAGATGCCTTGTCCCGATCCTTCCTGTCGTCCGATCAAGAGGAGCCTATGCATATCATCGATCTCTCCAAAGTGATGAATGTGGCCCCCTTGGACCTGTCTCGTCTCCCACCCAGTAAGACGTTCTTAGCGGTTCCGGATCGTAAGAAGGCTCTTCACTGGGGTCATTCATCCAAACCAGCCGGCCATGCTGGCCAGAAGAAGACCTTCCTGCTCATTACCCGGCATTACTGATGGCCTACCCTGCGCCAGGATGTGGTAGGCTTAGTCACGGCCTGTTCGTCCTGTGCTCGCAATAAGGTTCCCAGACATCTTCCTGCCGGCCGTCTCCTGCCTCTTCCCGTACCTGCTGCCCCGTGGCAACACATTGCTATGGACTTTATTACTGATCTCCCTGTTTCTGCCGGTTGCACAGTCATTTGGGTGGTCGCTGACCGCTTTTCAAAAATGGACCACTTCATTCCTCTGCCTGGTCTCCCGTCTGCATCTGTGCTGGCTAAGGACTTCATCCATCACATCTTTCATCTCCACGGCCTACCCCTCCACATTGTGTCTGATCGAGGGGTCCAGTTCACTTCGCGCTTCTGGAGAGCTACGCGTAAGCTGCTGGATGTCACCCTGGATTTCTCATCTGCTTACTATCCGCAGTCCAATGGCCAAGTGGAACGTATCAACCAGATCCTTACCAGCTTCCTCCGACACCTCGTCAACGCTCACCATACCGATTGGGTGGAGCTCCTAGCATGGGCCAAGTTCTCCTATAACAACCATGAGAGCGAATCTTCTTCCAAGTCCCCGTTCTTTGTGGTCTACGGTCAACATCCCCGGATTCCATTTCCTGTTTCCACTTCAGTGGACAACCCTGCCACGGAGTCTCTGGTCAGCGAGTTTTCCACTATTTGGGAGAACACTAGTTCCGCACTTCTTCAATCCTCCGAGCAGATGAAGAGACATGCTGATAAGAGACGTCTGGATCCGCCTCAATTCCGTCCGGGAGACAAGGTTTGGCTCTCCTACAAACATGTCCGTCTCAAAATACCCTCCTATAAGTTAGGTCCACGGTTCATCGGCCCAGTTGAAGTCCTCAAGCAAATCAACCCAGTAGCCTACAAGTTAAAACTCCCGGCCACCTTACGGATTCCCAACTCCTTCCACATATCTCTCCTCAAACCAGTTGTGCTTAATTATTTTTCCGACAATCCAGGTACCTCCCCAGCTCCGGTCTCCGCTGAGGACGCCTATGTGGCTGAGAACATTCTGGCCACCAAGAAGGTAAGAGGTAAAACCTTTTTTTCTGGTGCATTGGAAGGGGTTTGGCCCAGAGGAGAGAGCTTGGGAACCCAGGGACAACATACACGCCCCGCTTCTTCTTAGAAAATTGCTTTCTGGCATAAAAAAGGGGGGGCGTAAAGGGGGGCACGGTAGTATCGGCGTCTCTGCCCCCTGACAGGCAGAGTCGCCGTCCCTCTTTCCACAGCGCTCCCCGCCTGGCGTCCTCCGGCGTTCCTGCTTCTGCTGCTGCCGGCACGCGCAGCTTCACGGGCACTGTGCTTAGGGCACGCGCGAGCGATCCCTCCCTCCCTCTTAAAGGGGCCGCACGTGCCATCCTAAGCAGTCCCCGGCCAATGGCCGGAAGACCTCTCATATTTAAGGCACCTCCTCCAAAACGGAGGTGCCTGTGCAAGGTTGTAGCTTTGCGTGTTAAACTCTGCTTCAGCCCTCAGCTCCCACTGCTAGCCTGACTATGAGTCCAGCCTGACTACCAGTCCAGCCCACCAGCCTGACTACCAGTCCAGCCCGCCAGCCTGACTACCAGTCCAGCCTGCCAGCCTGACTACCAGCCCTGTCCGCCAGCTTGTCTCCTCTCCTGCCCGACAGTCTGTCTACAGTCCAGTCTGCCAGTCTGTCTATGGGCCTTGCCAGCCTGCTTACCTGGTAGCACCTGCCTGTTACCTGCCGTGCCTACCAGCCAGCCTACCTGGAGGCCCTTGCTTGTTACCTGCCGTGCCTGCCATCCTGCTTACCTGGAAGCACCTGCCTGTTACCTGCCGTGCCTGCCAGCTCACTTATCTAGAAGCACCTGCCTGTTACCTGCCGTGCTTACCAGCAAGCCTACCTGGAGACTCCTGCTTGTTACCTGCCGTGCCTGCCAGCCCACTTACCTAGAAGCACCTGCCTGTTACCTGCCGTGCCTACCTGCCCGCCTACCTGGAGGCTCCTGCTTGTTACCTGCCGTGCCTGCCAGTCCGTCTGCCCGGATCATCCGTCAGCCTGCCTGCCGTGCTCATCTGCTGTACCGGTCAGTCCCTGCCTTCTGACCCGTGGGAGTCACCTGCTCTCTTACAAGGTCGGTCCCCAGAGTAGCACCTGGTCCCTCTGCTCGGTCCTTCCCTGGTCACGGAGTCGATTGAGCCGCCGTACGACCTTGGTCCGTCCGAGTTGATACCTAGTTACGCCCCTCTGGTCCCTCCTTGCACCGCAGCACAGAGGTTCCACCACCCGGATCTGTAACAGCCTTAATTTTTCCAAACACTATATCCAGTGGCTAACCCAATAACAAATCTTTTCTCTTAGTCCCATTGTCCTCATTTTATGTACCAAACTTTTCTGTGGCATGAAATTTAATGCCTTTGAAAGTCCAGGTATAAAACATCCATGGCATTACTCTGGTCTACTCAGGAACACGCCGTCTCGTAGAAGAATATCAGATTAGTTTAACAGCATTGATCCCTCATAAACTTATGCTCATGCTGATGCTGGGTTATGAGGTTACTTTTAGTGAGATACTTCAGGATAGCATCTGTTAGAAAACCCTTATATATTTTGTCCACAACAGAAGCTAAACTTAGCAGCCTATAATTTTCAGGCTCAGTATTTCACCTCGTGTTGAATATTAGCACCACATTTCTATGCACCAGTCCTGTGATACAGACCTTGTTATTATGGAATCCTTGAGTACTAGAAATAATGGTCTGTCTATTACAGTACTTATTTCCTGCAAAACTTTGGGGTGTACCTTATCCTGGCCTAGTGATCTGTCTAGTTTAGTGTTTTTCATACAATTCTGAACTTTCTGCTGCATTAAGCAGGTTACAATTAAAAGATAATACATAGTATCATGTTGTCTGTCATGGACTTTTCTTGCATAAATAATGAAGAGAAAAAGGTGTTTAGCAGATTGGCCTTCCCTTCATCCCCTTTCATTACTCAATACATCAAGGTATCATTTTATTCATCTATCCAATAACCTACCTTATTATTATTAGTTATTACTATAGTGCCATTAATTCCATGGCGCTTTACTTGTGAAAAGGAGTATACATAATAAAAAACAAGTACAATAATCTTAAACAATACAAGCCACTGCCTGGTACAGAAGGAGAGAGGACCCTGCCCGTGAGGGCTCACAGTCTACAAAGGATAGGTGAGTATACAATAGATGAGGGGAGAGCTGATTGTGCAGCAGTATGGTGAAACAAGGGTTACTGCAGGTTGTAGGCTTGTAGGAAGAGGTAGGTCTTCAGGTTCCTTTCGAAGGTCTCCATGGTAGGTGACAGTCTTATATGTTGGGGTAGAAAGTTCCAGAGTAGGGGGGGATGCACGAGAGAAATCTTGTATGCGATTGTGGGAAGAGGAGATAAGAGGGGTATAGAACCGGGAGACTAGGTCACAGATGTATAGAGGAGACAGGTTGTGGATGGTTTGTATGCCATGGTTAAGATTTTGATCTGGAGTCTCTGTGTATTGGGGAGCAAGTGCAGGGAATGAGAGAGGGGAGAGGCCAGGGAATAGCGGGGGCACGGGGGGACAGGTGGATTAGTCGGGCAGCAGAGTTTAGAATAGATTGGAGGGGTGCAAGAGTGTTAGAAGGGAGGCCACAGAGCAGGATGTTGCAGTAGTCGAGGCGGGATATGATGAGGGCATGGACTAGGGTTTTTGCAGATTCTTGATTAAGGAATGTACAGATCCAGAAGATATTTTGAATTGGAGTCGGCAAGAAGTGGATAGGGCTTGCATATGTGGTTTAAAGGAGAGATCAGAGTCCAGAGTTACCCTGAGGCAGTGAGTTTGGGGGACTGGGGAGAGTGAGTAGCTATTGATTTTGATGGATAAGCATGAAGGGGGAGTTGAGTGAGATGGGGGAAAGATGATGAATTCTGTTTTATCCATGTTAAGTTTTAGAAATCTAGCCGAGCAGAAGGATGAAATAGCGGACAGATATTGTGGGATTCTCTTTAGTAAGTGGGTGATATCATGTCCAGATAGGTAGATCTGTGTGTCATCAGCATAGAGATGATACTGAAAGCTGTGGGACTCTATGAGCTGTCCCTGGCCAAAGGTGTAAATGGAGAAGAGCAGGGGCCCTTGAATTGAACCTTGCAGAACAACAACAGATAGGGGGCAAGATGAGGAGGTGGTGAGTGGGAGACACTGAATGTTTAGTCTGTTAGGTATTGAGAGATGTAGGATAGGGCCAAGTCTGTGATGCCAATAGATGAGAGAATCTATGGTAAGAGGGAATAGTCCACTGTGTTAAAAGCAAAGGACAGGTCAAGGAGGAGGAGGACAGTGTAGTGTCACTTGTCTTTGACAGCTAGAAGGTCATTGGTGACATTAGTCACAGCAGTTTCAGTGGAATGATGCCAGCTTGTAAGCGGTCAAAGAGGGAGCAAGAGGAGAGGTGGGAGGACAGTTCAAGATGAATGGGTTGTTCCAGTAGTTTTGAGGCATAGGGGAGAAGCAATATGGAGTGACAGCTAGACACAGAGGATGAGTCAAGGGAGGCCTTTTTGAGGTTGGGTGTAATCGAGGCATGTATGAAGCATAAGGGGAAAACACCAGTTCTTCTATAATGGTGGAGAAGCTGTTTTAGAGGAGGAAATCTGAACAGTTATGAAGAGAGGTTGTAAGCCAATGCTTTCTCTAGTGTTATGGATCTTCTGCTTGAAGAATGAGGTAAAGTCTTCAGCTGAGATGAGTGGAGAGGGAGGAGGTGCTAGGGGATGGAGGAGAATATTGAAAGTGTTGAATAGCTGTTTAGGGTTGTGAGACAGGGAGGATATGAGAGATGAGAAGTAAGCTTGTTTTGATGCAGCGAGTTTTGAATGTGATGAAGTGCTCATTGGAGTGGAATATTTTCCATCTCTGCTCAGCAAGAGCCCACCTCAGTTCTTTAGTCAGGCTGGCGTGCCAGGGATGCCTGTTGATTTTGCGAGCTTTGGTATGTGTGAGGGGGGGTGACTGGTTCAAGAGCTGCATTCGTTGTGGTGCGGTGGCAGCATCTTCATTGTATAAGGAACTATGTTTGAAAGTGGGAGAAGGGATTCAGAGAGTGAGTGTAGATCAAGGTGTTTAAGATTTCTGTGAGGGTGTGCAAGTTTGTGAAGTGGGGATTGTGCATCTGGAGAAGAGAGGAGAGGGAAGAGAATGTAAGTAGGTTGTGGTCAGAAAGAGGGAGAGGTGAGTTAGAGAGGGTATATAGGGAGCAGAGGCGGGTGAAGATGCGATCCAGTGTGTGGCCCTCTTTGTGAGTGGCTGGGGAAGACCATTGAGCAAGGACAAAGGAGGAAATAAAATATAGAAGCTTAGAGACAGCTGAGTGGGAAGTGTCAATGGGGATGTTGAAGTCACACATGATGATAGTGGGGATGTCACCAGAAAGAAAGTGAAGTAGCCAGTGGTGAAGTGGTTGAAGAAGGTGGTGACTGGCCCTGAGGGGCGGTAAATGACAGCCAGAGGGGGTGTAGATGCGCACAGTGTGCATTTCAAAAGAAGGGAGAGTAACGGAGGGTGGCAGTGCAATTGGGATAAAGGAGCAGTTATCTAACAGGAAAAAAAACAATTCCTCAACGATGCTTGCTGCCGGAGTGGGGTGTATGGGAAAGATGGAATCCACAATAAGAAAATGCAGCTGGAGAGGCTATGTCAGAGGGGGATAGCCAGGTTTCGGTGATGCTGAGGAAGGTAATTTTGTAGATAATGAAACAATCATGGATATAGGAAAGTTTGTTGCAGACAGAGCGAGCATTCCACAGAGCTCCTGTTAGAGGGACTAGGGACGTGGGGGCTTGGTGGACTAGTATAAGGTTAGAGAGGTTGCGGAAATTTGTGATAGATCGTGGATGAGAGGTAGAAGTGACTGTGGGGATGTGGTGAGATGGTCCAGGATTTGAGGAGATATCACCGGCAGTGAGGAGAAGCAGAGAAAGTGGGAGCAGGAGAGGACATGAGCTGGCTGTCTGTGTTTGGAAAGAGAGGATTATATTTTGAAGAACATTTCTGAGGAGGAGGTGAGAAGGATGGGGAGGAATGAGGGAGAGTTGACCAGTACCTTACTGGGTGTAGCATTTAGGGGGGTTAGTAGGAAGTAAAGAACCACAGGGTTGAGAGTGACTATGACTTTGTATCCAGTTACCTTCAGTTCCCTTCTGGTTCAATTCTGGTCTTATTCATAACTGTACACTTAAATGCAACAAGAAATCCCAAAGGCATATTGCCCTATAGCATACAGTACAAACCACAGGTAGTGTGCAGTACCAAGTACTAGACTCCAAAGACATGTATACCACAAAAAGAGAGAGTGGAACTTTTGTTTAAAGATAAAAAATGTATAAATTTTGTTTGTGGCATATTGTACACTTAAATGTTGCACCTGTATTGTGCATGAGCAGACTGACTTCTTGAAGATATATTTGTTCACAATATATTTGCTAACAAATGTATTCAGGTGTGAAACAGAGGGGAGTGGCCTGTGTTTATCTTTTCTCAGATAATTACGATTGAGCCAGATGCAGGATATTCAGAAGGAGGTCATAAAGAAAAGTGGTGAGGGAGGTAGACCAGTGATTAGTTGAAAAACATACCAAGTGAATAGTGTTGAGCGAGCACTAAAATGCTCGGGTCCCCAGCCGCCAGGGGGAGGCCGGGTGTCCATACTTGGTCCCCTGCCGCCCCGAGGCCGGGTGCCCACACACAGTCCCCAGCCGCCTGGTGGCGGCCGGGTGTCCATAAACGGTCCCCAGCCGCCCCTATTTGAAGGACAGCCTAACCACAAACACGTGGACAAGTGAATGTGGCCAGGGATGGTCCATCTGACTGATGCCTTCACACTGGGTTAATATTGTGGAAGCCGGGACACAGTTGGACACTGGGATGCAACACATCCTCCAGACATAGAGGATTGCGGGTCCTGGTCAATCAGGCTTCAACACAAAGTTCAGAAGGTAGACAGCAGCAGTGGTTGACCTCCTACACAACGAGTAAATTATTCATGATCATGAGGCCATCCATCTCCTTAGCTTTCTGTTCCTTGGAATGCAAGAGCATGTATGTAATAGCGGCTAGGCCTGAGGTGGTCAGCGTTTTGGCGCATATCCTACCTCCTCCGAGGATTGCTGGATGTTTTCCTGCTACTATCCCAGTTCTATGACTCCCGTTAAAACAAAGCTTCAGGTGATGAAAGATGGATGAGGTGGTGGCAAAGGAGAAAGAGCAGGAGAAACAGGGAACATTCACATCAATATCAGGCCAGTCAACCACACATGTCTTGTAGGATATGTTTCTGTACCAAAAGGAGCGGTTCGGCATCACAGTTATAGGGCATACAGTGAGTGCAATGCCTACCAAAAATTTCGAGGCACTCCAATGCTCCTTGGAAGTGACATGGAGGTCAGAGGGCCTTATCTAAACATTTTTTTCCATTTATAGCAACTGGGTCTCCTATACACTGTTGGCCTAAGCAGTGAATGGAAGGCTTTCCAAAAATTATGAGGAACTGCAATGCCCCTTGAAACAGATGCGGATTACAGCGCACTAAAAACCTTCTACCCATTATTGGGGAGTGGGTCTCCCTTAGTTTTCGCCTATGCATCGAAAAGCCAAAGCTGACTAAAATTAGGAAGAAATGCAATGCCCGCTGGAAGAGTCGTGGAGGTTAGAGGTAGTTAAAAACAACATTTCAATGCCCCTTGGAAGAGCTGTGGAGTTCAGCGTGGTTTAACAAGATGGTTTTAATGCCCCTTGGAAGAGACATGGAGGTCACAGTAGCTTAACAAAACAGATTTAATGCAACTTGGAAGAATGGTGGAGGACCCAATAGTTTAACAGGACGGTTTTAATGCCCCTTGGAAGAGTGGTGGAGGTCGCAGTAGAATAAATAGACAATATTAATGCCCCTTGTAAGAGACGTGGAGGTCACAGTAGCTTAACAAGATGGTTTTAATGCACCTTGGAAGAGATGTGGAGGTCACAGTACCTTAAGAAGACGGTTTTAATGCCCCTTGGAAGAGCTGTGGAGTTCAGAGTGGTTTAACAAGAAGGTTTTAATGCCCCTTGGAAGAGACGTGGAGGTCACAGTAGCTTAACAAGATGGTTTTAATGCCCCCTGGAAGAGCTGTAGCGTTCAGAGTGGTTTAACAAGACGGTTTTAATGCCCCTTTGAAGAGTGGTGGAGGTCAGAGTGGAAAAAAAAGACAATATCAATGCCCCTTGGAAGAGTGGTGGAGGTCATAGTAGCTTAACAAGACGGTTTTAATGCCCCTTGGAAGAGTGGTGGAGGTCGCAGTGGAATAAAAAGACAATATCAATGCCCCTTGGAAAAGACGTGGAGGTCACAGTAGCTTAACAAGACGGTTTTAATGCCCCTTGGAAGAGCTGTGGAGTTCAGAGTGGATTAACAAGACGGTTTTAATGCCCCTTGGAAGAGTGGTGGAGGTCGCAGTGGAATAAAAAGACAATATCAATGCCCCTTGGAAGAGTGGTGGAGGTCGCAGTAGAATATAAAGACACTATCAATGCATCTTGGAAGAGACGCGGAGATAACAGTAGCTTAACAAGACGGTTTTAATGCCCCTTGGAAGAGACGTGGAGGTCACAGTAGCTTAACAAGATGGATTTAATGCCCCTTGAAAGAGCTGTGGAGTTCAGAGTGGTTTAAAAAGATGGTTTCAATGCCCCTTTGAAGAGACGTGGAGGTCACAGTAGCTTAACAAGACGGTTTTAATGCCTCTTGGAAGAGTGGTGGAGGTTGCAGTAGCTTAACAAGACAGTTTTAATGCCCCTTGGAAGAGTGGTGGAGGTCGCAGTGGAATAAAAAGACAATATCAATTCCCCTTGGAAGAGTGGTGGAGGTCACAATAGCTTAACATGACGGTTTTAATGCCCCTTGGAAGAGTGGTGGAGGTTGCAGTAGAATAAATAGAAAATATTAATGCCCCTTGTAAGAGACGTGGAGTTCAGAGTGGATTAACAAGACGGTTTTAATGCCCCTTGGAAAAGTGGTGGAGGTCGCAGTGGAATAAAAAGACAATATCAATGCCCCTTGGAAGAGACATGGAGGTCACAGTAGCTTAAAAAGACAGTTTTATTGCCCCTTGGTAGAGACATGGAGGTCACAGTAGCTTAACAAGACGGTATTAATGCCCCTTGGAAGAGCTGTGGAGTTCAGAGTGGTTTAAGAAGACAGTTTTAATGCCCCTTGGAAGAGACGTGGAGGTCACAGTAGCTTAACAAGACGGTTTTAATGCCATTTGGAAGAGCTGTGGAGTTCAGAGTGGTTTAACAAGACGGTTTTAATGCCCCTTGGAAAAGTGGTGGAGGTCGCAGTGGAATAAAATGACAATATCAATGCCCCTTAGAAGAGACGTGGAGGTCACAGTAGCTTAACAAGACAGTTTTAATGCCCCTTGGAAGAGAGGTGGAGGTCACAGTAGCTTAACAAGATGGTTTTATTGCCCGCTGAAAGAGCTGTGGAGTTCAGAGTGGTTTAACAAGAAGGTTTTAATGCCCCTTGGGAGAGACGTGGAGGTCACAGTAGCTTAACAAGATGGTTTTAATGTCCCTTGGAAGAGAGGTGGGGGTCGCAGTGGAATAAAAAGACAATATCAATACCCCTTGGAAGAGTGGTGGAGGTCACAATAGCTTAACAAGACAATATTAATGCCCGTTGTAAGAGATGTGGAGGTAACAGTAGCTTAACAAGACGATTTTAATGCCCCTTGGAAGAGACGTGGAGGTCACAGTACCTTAAGAAGACGCTTTTAATGCCCCTTGGAAGAGCTGTGGAGTTCAGAGTGGTTTAACAAGACGGTTTTAATGCCCCTTGGAAAAGACGTGGAGGTCACAGTAGCTTAACAAGACTGTTTTAATTCCCCTAGGGAGAGCTGTGGAGTTTAGAGTGGTTTAACAAGATGGTTTTAATGCACCTTGGAAAAGTGGTGGAGGTCGCAGTTGAATAAAAAGACAATATCAATGCCCCTTGGAAGAGTGGTGGAGGTCACAGTAGCTTAACAAGACGGTTTTAATGCCCCTTGGAAGAGTGGTGGAGGTCGCAGTGGAATAAACAGACAATATCAATGCCCCTTGGAAGAGACGTGGAGGACACAGTAGCTTAACAAGACAGTTTTAATGCCCCTTGGAAGAGTGGTGGAGGTCGCAGTGGAATAAAAAGACAATATCAATGCCCCTTAGAAGAGACGTGGAGGTCACAGTAGCTTAACAAGATGGTTTTAATGCCCCTTGAAAGAGTGGTGCAGGTCGCAGTGGAATAAAAAGACAATATCAATGCCCCTTAGAAGAGACGTGGAGGTCACAGTAGCTTAACAAGACGGTTTTAATGCCCCTTGGAAGAGCTATGGATTTCAGAGTGGTTTAAGAAGACGGTTTAAATGCCCCTTGGAAGAGACGTGGAGGTCACAGTAGCTTAACAAGACTGTTTTAATGTCCCCTGGAATAGTGGTGGCGGTCGCAGTGGAATAAAAAGACAATATCAATGCCCCTTGAAAGAGTGGTGGAGGTCGCAGTAGAATATAAAGACAATATCAATGGCCCTTGGAAGAGACGAGGAGGTCACAGTAGCTTAACAAGATGGTTTTAATGCCCCTTGGAAGAGACGTGGAGGTCACAGTAGCTTAACAAGATGGTTTTAATGCCCCTCTGAAGAGTGGTGGAGGTCGCAGAAGAATAAAAAGACAATATCAATGCCTCTTGGTAGAGACATGGAGGTCACAGTAGCTTAACAAGATGGTTTTAATGCCCCTTTGAATAGACGTGGAGGTCACAGTAGCTTAACAAGACGGTTTTAATGCCCCTTGGAAGAGTGGTGGATGTCACAGCAGCTTAACAAGATGGTTTTAATTCACCTTGGAAGAGACGTGGAGGTCATAGTAGCTTAACAAGACAGTTTTAATGCCCCTTGGAAGAGCTGTGGAGTTCAGAGTGGTTTAAAAGACGTTTTTAATGCCCCTTGGAAGAGACGTGGTAGTCACAGTAGCTTAACAAGAAGGTTTTAATGCCCCTTGGAAGAGACGTGGAGGTCACAGTAGCTTAACAAGATTGCTTTAATGCCCCTTGGAAGAGCTGTGGAGTTCAGAGTGGTTTAACAAGACGGTTTTAATGCCCCTTGGAAGAGTGGTGAAGGTCGCAGTGGAATAAAAAGACAATATCAATGCCCCTTGGAAGAGTGGTGGAGGTCAAAGTAGCTTAACAAGATGGTTTTAATGCCCCTTGGAAGAGTGGTGGAGGTCGAAGTAGAATAAAAAGACAATATCAATACCCCTTGGAATAGATGTGCAGGTCACAGTAGCTTAACAAGACAGTTTTAATGCCCCTGGAAGAGTGGTGGAGGTCGCAGTAGAA
Organism: Phyllobates terribilis; assembly: GCF_046119375.1. Lineage (NCBI taxonomy): Eukaryota > Metazoa > Chordata > Amphibia > Anura > Dendrobatidae > Phyllobates > Phyllobates terribilis. The sequence goes on from NW_027362771.1 coordinate 288,035,905, forward strand.
TAAAAAGACAATATCAATGCCACTTGGAAGAGACGTGGAGGTCACAGTAGCTTAACAAGACAGTTTTAATGCTCCTTGTATTAGACTTGGAGTTCACAGTAGCTTAAGAAGATGGGTTTAATGCCCCATGGATGAGTGGTGGAGGTCGCAGTGGAATAAAAAGACAATATCAATGCCCCTTGGAAGAGTGGTGGAGGTCACAGTAGCTTAACAAGACGGTTTTAATGCCACTTGCGAGAGATGTGGAGGTCACAGTAGCTTAACAAGACTGTTTTAATGCCCTTTGGAAGAGATGTGGAGGTCACAGTAGCTTAACAAGACGATTTTAATGCCCTTTAGAAGAGCCATGCAGCACAGCATATTAAAAACATTATTCCCATTATTCGGAAGTCGGTCTCCCATAGTCTTTGTCTTTGCCTTCCAAGCAAAAGCTGCCAAAAATTAGGATGGAGGAACTTGCAATGCTGGCAACACGGACCATGGTCACCCTGGTGGTATAGTGGTGGTGGAGGCTGAGGATAAGGAGAAGAGCAAAATACAGCTGAAATGAGGAAGCGTATACCCATGTGTGGGTGTGAAGCGGGGCATGGGAATACTCGTCCCGAAATAACACAGTGTACTTGACTTTATGTTACTCTGCTGTCATTTGGTGGTGATGAGAAGTCTGGCCCAATCCAGCCCTTGTTCATTTTGATAAGGGTCAGCTTGTCAGCATTGTCAGTTGACAGGTGAGTACGCTTATCAGTTATAATTCCCCCAGTGGCACTAAAAACACGCTCCGATAACACGCTAGCGGCAGGGCAGGCCAGGACTAGTGTTGAGCCACCCCCGTAGTGTTCGAGTTCGGTTCGGTTCGTCGAACACCCGTGTGTTCGCCGAACTGTTCGTCGAACTGTTCGTCGAACACCTTCGAACACCGTTAAAACCAATGGCAGGCAAACAAAAACACATACAAACACATAGAAAACACCTTCAAAGGTGTCCAAAAGCTGACAAACTGCTCAGAAGACACAACTAACACATGGAAAAGTGACAAGTACATATAGTCATGCGAAAATAAAAGAGGTGGAGGAGTAAAAGGAGGGGGAGACACAGATATAGGCATGTCATGCCCTTCTAAAATCCAAAAAGTGAGAAGCCGACACGTTCAGTTCGCTCCTGCCCGTGCCACCTCCGCGTCGCCGGGTTTGTGCCAGAGCCACGGTGAACCCTGACGGCCAGCCCCCCTCTGCCAATACTGGTGCCTGTCCGCTGGTGGGTTGAGCGAGCCCCCCTGTGGTGGAGGCAGCTCTAAGCTTTTTAATTTTAATTTTCTCTCTAATTTGAATGAATACACTTTAAATCCATTTACAAGGATCTATTGGAGGGCAAGTCTCATGCCAGCAGCCGCGTAATTCCAGCTCCAGTAGCGTCCACTAAAGCTGCTGCAGTTAAAAAGCTTTTATAAGGATCGAGCTCGGCTGTCCACCGCAAGGCATCCTACTGCCAGTCCCAGCCCCTATGCCTTGGGGTGCCTCCTGATGCTCTTCACTGAGTATCCCATGGTCCCGAAGCATTTCCTTTGAAAAAATTAAGTGTCCAAGATACAGGTGGTGTAGCTTGCTTAACAGCCGGGATAATCCGCTGACTAGCAGACACTGCTACTAGGCACAAAGTATTTCCTGGGCTAGATGCAGTTAAAAATTTGTAATTAGATACTCTCGTTGGATGCTGAGAAAGCATTCCATAGAGTCTCCTGGAACGCCATATATGATTCTCTTAAAAAGCTTGGGGTAGGGGTCTAGGGGACCCTTTTATAGCCAAAATCACGGCCCTGTATCGCAATACGTCACCTAGGCCAAAGATAAATGGAACTGTAGCACCCTGAGGGCTCGGTTGCTACACAGGTATTGCACCTCACCCAGAGGTGTGATATCTCACTCTCAGGTAAGGATGTAGTGTGGATCAGGACCCGACACCTGCATGCATTACACCACATTGACGTGGGGCAGGGCGACCAATATGCCCCTGAGATGGGCACGACAGTCCCTGTCCCTGGCTGGAGTGGGGGGAGGGAACACTGAGGAAGGGGAACCCTGTAGTGCAGGAGCATGGAGGAAGCAGTTCCTGGGTGCATTGAGAAGGGAGTATAAAAGGTGGGCACCATCTTAGTTCAGTGCAGAGAAGTCTGAGCAGAAGTGGCAGGGAGCAGGGGCTCTGCATGAGCTCTGCTCCGGAGGCGGGCCTAGTAACAGAGGCCCAGGCCTGGAAGAGGGAGAAGGAAGGAAGAGGAGCGGAGAAGGCTCCAGGAACGAGGAACGAAGGGATCCCAGGGGTGCGGACGGGCGAGTCGCCACCGCACGCCCGAATCCACCTGCGTGGAGGGGTCAGGCAAAAGGGGGAGACCGGTCCCGGAAACTAGTGGAGGCAGGAAACGACCCTCAGCTAGAAACAGGAGGCTTTGACATTTTATGTGGCGCAGCCCCTCGCTACACCCGCTAGGAAGGCACCACATAGGGTCAGGGAAACTGGCGCCAAGTTTACCAAGAGGAGGCCCGAGGCAGCCGGACAGAAGGGTTGGTAAGAAAGGCCAGACAAAGGACACACAAAGGGGGTCCTGTGAAGCGCTCCAAAGTTATCTGGGAGTTGTCTGAGCCCCTCACCTGGTGAGCACAGTACGACGTGGGCAGCCGTTACCTGCAGACGTGGTCTGGATAATAAGAACTGTGAGTAAAGGCCCTGGACTGCATCACTGACTCCGTGTCATTACTGCTGCTGCCCTGCACCATCACCCCCATCCTCCGCATACACTGCCCTGAGGCTATACTCCTCCCGTGGGGAGTTATGCTACGCTCTGCTGCACCCACAACACCAGCCTCAGTGGTCTGCCCTGGAGCGGCGGTTCACTCTGACCGCAATCCACGGGTGGCGTAGTCGGACATTTAAACATCAAAACCACATAAATAGTTCTGCCACTGGTTTGACCGCCCTGAGCCACGGAACCGGGTCGCCGCCACGGAGACTACAACCACCAGCATCCACCAAAAAGGGTCCGGCTCCGGGTGTCCCAAGGCCCAGGGGGCGCGTCAGAACATTTTCATCACCTTTCACAATCACCAATGGGACAAGGCAGGGATGTTCTCTGTCCCCTCTCTTATACATCCTAGTGACGGAGCACCTGCTCTCATCAATTCGCCATAACCCCAATATTAGGTGGATTGAGGTGGGAGGCACCGAGTACAAGTGCTCTCTATTTGCTGATGATGTCCTAGTATATATCACTCAATCACATATATCCATCCATGCTGTTATGGCTGAAATAGATCACTTTGTTACATGGTCAAATTTTAAAATCAATGCAGCGAAGTTTGAGGCCCTCGATGTCTCCCTCCCCAAATCCATATAGGATTCCAGTCCAACTTTCCCTTTGCCTGGCCCTCACAGGGTATCAAATACTTAGGAATTCCTATTCATAGAGACCTCTCCCATCTATGTTATCTTAATTTTGGGCCCTTTATTGAACAACTCCATACAGACCACGGTTGGCAAGTTAGAACTGTAAGATTCACTACGTGAACCACTGGTGTTTTGTGGAAAAGCACATGTACACTGTGTTCCAAATTATTATGCAAAAAGTGTTTAGGAGTGATAAGGGAAGAATTTGTTTGTTTGTCAGTTAAACTCATTGATGGTGATGTGTGTCAGGGCTCTTTATATCACTGTAAGCAATTGCAGACACCTGTGCTAATTAGTTTGGCAGGTGTGTCCAATGAAAGGCAAGACTACTTAAGAAGGCTGTCTCACATTATTAAGCAGCCTACATTTTCTGCCAAAATGGGAAAGAAAAAGGATGTGTCGGCTGCTGAGAAGCAACAAATTGTGGAGTGTTTAGGTCAAGGCATGACTACAATCAACATTGTGCGATGATCAGGATGAAGTGTCTTGGCAATCAAAAAGTATGTAGCTGATTCACAGTACACACGTGTGCGTGCTGATAAGGGCAAATTGAGGACTCTTTCCTACAGGCAATTACGTCAGGTTGAAAAAGCAGCGGCAAAAAAGCCTTGTCATAGCAGCAGACAAGTTTTTGAAGCTGCTGGTGCCTCCAACGTCCCCCGAACAACAAGATGCAGGGTCCTTCAGAGGTTTGCAGCTGTGCATACGCCATCCTGTCGACCTCCTCTATCCACTTCACACAAGCAGAAACGGCTCCAGTGGGCCAAACATTACTTGAAGACTGATTTCAAAACTGTTTTGTTCACGGATGAGTGCCGTGCAGCGCTCGATGGTCCAGATGGATGGAGTGGAGGATGGCTGGTTGATGGACACCCCACGCAAACACGGCTACAGCGCCAACAAGGAGGAGGTGGAGTAATGTTTTGGGCTGGAATCATGGGGAGAGAGATTGTCGGCCCCTTTAGGATCCCTGAAGGCGCTAAAGATGAACTCCATAATGTATGTGGATTTTCTCAAACAGCACTTCCTGCCATGGTTCAAGAAGAAGAACCGTGTATTTCACAGCAAGATCATTTTTTTGCATGATAATGCACCATCTCATGCTGCACATAAAACATCTGCATCTCTGGCTGATATGGGCATAAAAGGGGACAAACTTATGGTGTGACCCCCATGCTCCCCTGACCTCTACCCCATTCAGAACCTCTGGAGCATCATCAAAAGGAGTGTCTATGATGGCGGGAGGCAGTTCACATCTAAGCAACAGCTCTGGGAGGGAATTCTGTCCTCATGCAAAACAATTGAAGCAGAAACCATCCAAAACCTGACAAATTCAATGGACGAGAGAGTTCAGAAGCTCCTTTCGAACAAGGGGTCCTATGTGAAAATGTAACATCACCTAGAATAAAGTTTTGAGTTGAAAACTGTTTGATTTCAGTTTCTAACAACCTGCTAATGCTTATAATTTCAAAAATCACCATTTTTTTGGTCTTTATTAAAATGAAAAGGTTGATCGAAAAGTTTGGGGGATCTAAGAGTGTGGCAACCCAGTAGTCATGATTACTTCGAATTCTGACAATATGAGGGTCATGCTGCAGGTAGTGCAGCAAGAAGGCACTTATGTGTCTTGCGCATCTCGGAGCCCCAAAATTATTTTCCGGGCTAGATGCAGCTAAAAAATATTATTAATTTTAAATCTGGTGAAGCTTTAGTATAGATGGCCTAATAGGATCAGTGCTGCACACTGCTACAAAGCCCAAATTATTTTCCAGTCAAGATACAGATAAACATGATTAGTAATTTTAAATCTGGTGGAGCTTATTATAGATGGCCTAATAGAATCAGTGCTGCACACTGCTACAAAGCCCAAATTATTTTCCAGCCAAGATACAGATAAACATGATTAGTAATTTGAAAGCTTAAAACGGTTGGTAGGGTGATTTTAACCAATCATCAAGCTTTTACTCTCCCCAGGATGACACAGGGGTAGAAAAGTCATTTCGGATCCATGATTTGTTCATCTTTATGAACGTGAATCTGTCTACATTATCAGTGGAGAGCCGCGTGCGCTTATCTGTCAGCACACCACCAGCAGCGCTGAACACACGTTCAGACAGAACGCTGGCTGCGGGGCATGACAAGATCTCCAAGGCGTAAGTGGCTAGCTCCGGCCATTTATCCAGATTGGAAGCCCAAAAAGAGCAAGGGTCCAGTGACACAGTCATGGCTTCAATGTTTACTTGGAGATACTCCTGTACCATCGTCTCTAGGCGTTGACTATGTGTCAGACTTCTTGTCTCCTGTGGCCTTGCAAAGGATGGGCTAAAAAAGTGGTGAAATGATTCCGCAAAATTGATGTTACCAGCAGATACTGAGGTTCTGTTACGGTTTGAGTGCTGAACACTTGACGGTCCCACGGTTGGCAAGTTGGAACTGTGAGATTCACTACGTGCACCACTGGTATTTTGTGGAAAAGAACATGTAAGATTCTGCAACAGTCTCTGCTGATACTCCTGCATGCGTGCATCCCTTTCTATGGCAGGAATAATTTCTGCAAATTTACTTTTGTACCGGGGATCTAACAGTGTGGCAACCCAGTAGTCAGGATTATTTCTAATTCTCACAATTCGAGGGTCATGTTGCAGGTAGTGCAGCAAGAAGGCACTCATGTGTGTTGCGCATCCAGGAGCACCAAGTCCCTGTTGTGTTGGTGGCGAGGTAACAATCATGCTTCCTTCCTCTGTCCTCTCCCCCCAACCTCGCACAACAGAAATGTGATCAAGGTCTCCCTCATCTGATGAGTCTTCCATCAGTTCGTCCTCCACTTCTTCCTGGGCTCCTGCACCTTCCTCACTAGTTTGGCTGCTACCATGCGCCCTGGTAAAACCATCTCCCCCACCCTCACATGCCTGCCGCCTTGGTGCTGCCGACCGTCTGGACCTTGCAGATGTTAGCCCTTCCGCATACAACTCCTCCTCCTCTACTTCCTCCACCTCCTCTTGTGCCACCACCTGACTCCGAATTCTGTTTAACATGTGCTCCAGCATGTAAATCACCGGAATAGTCATGCTGATAATGGCATCGTCAGCACTAAACATCTTCGTCGCCATTTCAAAACTGTGCAGAACGGTGCATAGGTCCCTGATCTGAGACCACTCCTCCAGCGTGATTTGCCCCACCTCTGAATCTCGTTGGCACAGGCTATACGTCAGAACGTATTGCACCAGGGCTTGTCGGTGCTGCCACAGTCGCTGCAACATGTGCAGAGTTGAATTCCACCGGGTAGGCACATCGCATTTTAGCCGGTGAAGTGGCAGGCCCAACGACTTCTGTAAAGATGTAAGTCGCTGAGCTGCGGGATGCGAACAGCGGAAGTGAGCACACAGCGACCGTGCCCTCTGCAGAAGGCCATCTAGTCTGGGATAGTGGGCTAAAAATTGCTGGACAACCAGGTTCAACACGTGAGCCATACAAGGCACGTGTTTGACATTGCCGCGGTGAAGGGCCGCACCCAGGTTTGCAGCATTGTCGCACACGGCCTTCCCTGGTTTCAGGTCCAGTGGAGACAACCATTCATGAAATTGGTTCTCCAGAGCTGACCACAACTCCTCAGCTGTGTGACTCACATTTCCCAGACATTTCAATGTAAAAACCGCCTGATGACGTTGAGCCCTACTGCCAGCATAGTAAGGAGGTGTGCAGGATCCCTTCTCCACAGTTAGAAAGCTTGTGGCATGACCAGACAGGCTTTGGGTGCAGGTGGAAGACCGAGAGGAGGTTGAGGAGGCAGAAGCAGTGGAGGAACTTTGACATAAAGAGGATTGACGCACAACTCGTGGGGACGGCAAGACTTGGACAGCAGCCCCTTGTCCTGCTGTCACCATAGTTACCCAGTGCCCAGTCAGCGACATGTAACGCCCCTGTCCATGCCTACTCGTCCAAGTGTCTGTGGTGAAATGCACCCTGTCACACACAGAGTTTCTCAAAGAATCGGTGATGTTGTGTGCGACATGCTGGTGGAGCGCAGGCACACCTTTCTTTGAGAAGTAGTGCCGACTGGGCATCTGGTACTGGGGCACTGCGACGGACATAAGGTCTCGAAAATCCTCTGTGTCCACCAGGCGGAAAGGCAGCATTTCTGTAGCCAAGAGCTTGCAGATGGTGAAATTCAACCTCTTAGCTTTCTCATGGCTAGGAGGAAATGGTCTTTTACTTGTCCACATCTGAGGGACCGAGGGCTGGCTATTGTGCTTAGACGGGGTTGATAAGGGTGTCCCCGGCAAACTGCCGGTCTGTGAGGAAGATGCAGGCGGACATGTTAGGTTGCCTTGATCCAAAGGTGGTGCTATCGATGTCGGACAGCGCTCAACACCAGCTGGTGTTACCACCTCCAAAGAAAATGATGACCTGCCAATCACGCTGGCTGTTGCGGGTAAAGAGGTGGCAGGTCTGCGCCCCAAAACAGGTGTGACTGCTGTCCCCCCAGTCACAGAGGATGAAGAGGCCGCGGATGCACAAGATATGGCAGACGGTGGTTGGCCCGGCCGGCTAGGCCGCATTGTAGCACACTGAGCTTCCCACTGCAACTTATGCTTCATGTCCATGTGCCGGTTCATGCATGAAGTACTCAAACTATGTATTTTTTGGCCTCTACTTAGCTTTTGCTGACAAATGTTACAGATAACACGAGTTGGGTCATCTTTATCGATCCGAAAAAATGCCCAGGCTATGCAAGGCTTAGCACCCATGCGACCTGAAGAGCCACCAGGACTTGTGGTGAGAGGCAGAGTTGTGTTTGAGGATGCAGTTGTTGACGTGCTTCCAGTACTACGTCTCTGTCCAGGAAGGCGCAACCTGACCTCGTCGTCACTAGCATCTTCCTCCACCTCCTCTGCTGACCTCATCTCTTGGCTGACTGTGGGTTGACAGTAAGTGGGATCTCCGACCTCATCATCATCACCCTGTGCGTTATCACACCCGTCGCCCTCAGAGCCAACCTGTTCCTGCCCTGACAAAAAACTAAAGTTGTCGCTCCAATCAGGTATTTGAGTCTTATCATCGTCTTCCTCATTGTCTCCACCAACAGGAGTTACAGTTTGGGAATGAGGGTCTACATTATGGTCAGAACCTTCTGCGTCTGGTCCTGGATCCGACTCATAAAGATTCTGGGCATCAGTGCAGATCATTTCCTCGTCTGGATTCACAGAAGCGCTGGAGTCGACCTCTGATTCCCAGGTTTAGTATGAGTAAACAGCTCTGCAGACTCAACCATCTGTTCTACCTCATACTCAGACGGGCAGCTGGAGATTTGGGAGCTGTGAGGAAGCAAGTGCGATTGGGGTGACACCTTTGAGGACTGGAGTATTTGTGATGTTGAAGTTGATGTGGAGGAGAGCCCACTTAAAGGAGCACTTGATATCCGTTGAAGCACCTGCTGTTTTTGTGCCTCATCTGGAATTTGTAGCGATTGGCGTGGCCGTAAGAAAGGGATCTTATCACATTGTCCGCTAAAAGAAGTAGACATTTTAGTTTAGCTGGAAGATGGTCTTTCTTCTGCAGATGTTACTGTTGCTTTAACACCTACCCCACGGACACAACCTTTTTTCCCCTTCCCAACACGCCTATTCCCCTTTCCACCAGCAGCAGGCCTTTTTCCACTCATTTTGGTGGTTAACTAATTCACAACTCTGGAGTTGTTTGCACAAAAAAACAATGGATGGGAACCGAGCAGAGCTGAGTGGCCAAACTGTGGTATTAGGCCAAAACTATTGGCTGGGTTAGATGCAGAAAAAAATTATATTCAATTTGCAAACTGATGGAGATCAGTATAGATGGACTAATAGAACAAGTCCCACACACAGCTAGAAGCCCAAATATTTTTTCAGAGGTAGATGCAGAAAAAAATTATATTCCGTTTGCAACCTGATGGAGGTCTGTATAGATGGACTAATAGAGAAAGTCCCACACACTGCTAGAAGGCCAAATATTTTTTCAGAGCTAGATGCAGACAAAACATTATTTTGAATTTGCAACCTGATGGAGGTCAGTATAGGTGGACTAATAGAACAAGTCCCACACACTGCTAGAAGGCCAAATATTTTTTCAGAGCTAGATGCAGAAAAAAATTATATTCAGTTTGCAACCTGATGGAGGTCTGTATAGATGGATTAATAGAACAAGTCCCACACACAGCTAGAAGCCCAAATATTTTTTCAGAGGTAGATATAGATAAAAATTATTTTTAATTTGCAACCTGATGGAGGTCAGTATAGATGGACTAATAGAGAAAGTCCCACACACTGCTAGAAGGCCAAATATTTTTTCAGAACTAGATGCAGATAAAAATTATATTCAATTTGCAACCTGATGGAGGTCAGTATAGATGGACTAATAGAACAAGTCCCACACACAGCTAGAAGCCCAAATATTTTTTCAGAGGTACTGTAGATGCAGATAAAAATTATTTTTAATTTGCAACCTGATGGAGGTCAGTATAGATGGACTAATAGAGAAAGTCCCACACACTGCTAGAAGGCCAAATATTTTTTCAGAGCTAGATGCAGAAAAAAATTATATTCAGTTTGCAACCTGATGGAGGTCTGTATAGATGGATTAATAGAACAAGTCCCACACACAGCTAGAAGCCCAATATTTTTTCAGAGGTAGATGCAGAAAAAAATATATTCAGTTTGCAACCTGATGGAGGTCAGTATAGATGGACTAATACAACAAGTCCCACACACAGCTAGAAGCCCAATATTTTTTCAGAGGTAGATGCAGAAAAAAATATATTCAGTTTGCAACCTGATGGAGGTCAGTATAGATGGACTAATACAACAAGTCCCACACACAGCTAGAAGCCCAATATTTTTTCAGAGCTAGATGCAGAAAAAAATTATATTCAATTTGCAACCTGATGGAGGTCAGTATAGATGGACTAATAGAATGATGCTATGCCCAAAAGATTTTACTTCACTAGGTGCAGTAAAAAAATTGGTATTCTATACACAGGTGGTATATCTTGCAACACAGATAGGCTACTCCACTGACTAACACACTCTGCAATAGGCCAAAAAGGATTAGCTTTGCTAGATTCAGCCATATGCTGTGAAAAAAACTTGTACAGCACTGGCACAGACCTGCCTGGCAAAAACTGATAGGAACTGATGTAACCTAGTCCTGAAAAGGACTCCAATTACAATTAGTCTTTACTCCCACAATCTATCTATTTAAGAGCACAGACCTGCCTGATAAAAGTCGTAGGAAATGCTGTAACCTAGTCCTTAAAAGGACTGCAATCACAACTATTCCCTACTCCCAAGCTATCTGTAGATTTGTGCGAAAATTGGCTTGAAATTAACAAGGTATAGCGCGCACAGCAACAGCGGTGCCGTCTAACACGCAGCTGCAGCAGTGAGAAAATGGTGGCGACGGGGAAAATGGCTTGGTCTTATAGGGCAAGGACATGTGACATACACTGCCAATGACACATGCCCTTGCTTGTGTGAAAAAAAGCACTTCGCTCCGTGCGTGCGCTGCTGATATGCTGACAGATTGCACCTCCCTACTGTAAATGCGGGAAAGAGAAAAAAAAAATGGAGATCTTCATTGTTCCTGCAGAGATCCATCCCCTGGCCCTCCCCCCACCCCGCTGTACACTCAAACTGCGTATTAACATTAATTTTCATCATTACTGAGAAAAAATCCAGTTATGATTTTGGTGCACGAACAGTTATCGAACATAACCTCGAACAGCCGAATTTTTCTCAAATTGTTCGTGTTCGCCGAACGGCTGGAACACCGCCCAAAACAGCTCGAATTTGAGATTGGCGAACAGTTCGAGTAGAACAACCCTCATCTCTAGCCAGGACCTCCAAGGTGTACAGAGCGAGTTCATTCCAAGTGTCCAGCTTGGATACCCAATTATTAAAAGGCACAGAGGAATCACGGAGGATGCTGGTACGGTCGGCAAGGTACTCCCTCACCATCTTTTGAAACTTTCCACTCCTTGTGAGAGTACCCCACGCCTCAGGGCCTGCAAGCTGGGCGGGTCTCAGAAAACCATCCCAGAATGTTGACAGTGTTCCCCTGCCTCTGCTTGATTGGAGTTGCGTCTCTCTCGCCTGTACGCCTTGGTTGGTCAACGAACTGTGACCTCTGCCGCTAGCGTCTTCAGATGGTAATTTTTTTAACTGTTCTGCAGCAAGGGCCTTCTGGTACTGCCCCATTTTTGTAGACCTCTCCACCTCAGGAATAAGAGAGTGAAAGTTCTCCTTGTAGCGGGGGTCTAAAAGTGTCACCAACCAGTAATGACTGTCACCCAACATTTTAACAACGCGAGGGTCATGGTTAAGGCAGCGTAACATAAAGTCAGCCATGCGTGCCAGACTGGTAACGGGCAAGACTTCCGTGTCCACACCAAGATGACAACTGACCATGCTCTCCTCCTCCGCCGCCTCCCCCCTGTCCTCAGGCCACCCACAGTGAACCGACGGTATGACAGTTGTACAGGTATTACCGTCTACAGCGCGTGATACCAGCTCCTGTTCTTCCTCCTCCTCCTCCTCTCCCTCATTGTCCCCCAATGCATGCTGGGATGAGATGAGGCTGGGCTGTGTGTAATCGCCCGCTACGGCTTCTTGATCCATCTCATCATACTCTGGCTGCAATGCCTCCTCTTTAATTCTCTGCAGAGAGCGTTGCCAAAGACAGACAAGTGGTATGCTGACATTAATGATGGCGTCATTGCCACTCACCATCTTGGTGCACTCCTCAAAGTTTGTCAGGATGGTACTTATGTCAGACATCCAGGTCCACTCCTGATGTCTTATGTGTGGAGTCTGACCTGAATATCGACTGCCTTGTTGCAGCTGGTACTCCACAACTGCTCTCTTCTGCTCACAAATCCTTTGCAACATGTGGAGGGTAGAGTTCCATCGTGTGGGGACATCACTCACCAGTCGGTGTGCCGGAAGCTGCAAACGCTGCTGCAAGACAGGAAGGGCGGTGGAAGCTGTAGCCGACTTCCGAAACTGAGCTGACAGGTGGCATACTTTGACGAGCAGATATGGCCACTCGGGGTACGATTTAAGAAACCGCTGAACCACAAGGTCAATCACATGAGCCAGGCATGGTACGTGTGTGATCTCACCTCTCCTCAGAGCCGCTATCAGTTTACGGCCATTGTCACACACGACCATGCCTGGATGTAGGTTCAGCGGTCTCAGCCACAGATCTGCCTGCTCTTTCACAGCTGTCAACAACTCACAAGCAGTGTGAGGTTTATCACCTAAGCTTATGAGTTTCAGCACAGCCTGTTGCCGCTTGGCTGAGGCAGTACTGCAGTGCTTCCAGCTTGTAACTGATGTGGTGATATCTGAGATGGAGGCTGAACATGAGGAGGAGGAGGATGATGCGCAGGAGCTGTACACTGTGGGGGCAACTCTGACTGACATAGGGCCCGCAATCCTCGGTGTGGGGAGCATGTGTTCCGTCCCAAGGTGCGACTGGGTCCCGGCTTCCACTATGTTTACCCAGTGTGCCGTCAGGGAGATGTACCGTCCCTGGCCACAAGCACTTGTCCACGTGTCCGTTGTCAGGTGGACTCTCTCAGTAACTGCATTGTTGAGGGCACGGCAGATGTTTTGGGACACGTGCTTGTGTAGTGCGGGGATGGCACACCGGGCAAAATAGTGTCAGCTGGGGACCGAGTACCGAGGGACGGCCACCGCCATAAGGTTGCAGAAGGATTCCGTCTCCACTAGCCTAAAAGGCAGCATTTCCAATGCAAGCAGTCGTGAAATGTGCGAATTTATGACTGTGGCCTGTGGGGCGTTGGCTGCGAATTTGCGCTTTCGTTCAAAGGTATGGGATATGGACAATTGAATGCAGCGGTGGGACGTGGACGTGGACGTTGATGCTGTTTCTTGAGAAACTGCCATAACAAGTGAAGACTGAGAGGAGGGGGCTTCTTTGCATGCAGTATGGACAGGGGATTGCCTTGCACGCACAACAGGGGGTTCTCTTACACGCACAACAGCGGAAGAAGCAGTGGTGACACCTGCTGACATTGGTCGTCGACCTGGGGTTCGCCCCACAAAGTCGGGTGCTTTGCTGACATGTGCCTGATCATGCTGGTGGTGGTCAGGCTGGTAGTTTTGTCACCCCTGCTGATGCTGGCATGGCAGGTGGTACAAATGGCCTTTTGGGGTTATCAGCAGAGTCTTTAAAAAAATTCCAGACTCTGGAAGACCTACCGGTTGTACTGGCAACGTCCCTCGTGTTGGTGGAACTGTTGCCTGCCTTCTTCTTGCGGCCACCACACTGCTTCTTCCTGCCTATTGGGGTACTCTGCCTCCCTCCCCCTGTGTGCTGCTGGCCTCGCTCTGCGTGTCCTCCTGCCACGTTGGGTCAGTTACTAGATCATCCACCACCTCCTCCTCTTCCACTTGCGCACCACGATCCTCCTCCTCACTTCGTGGCAATTGTGTCTCGTCATCGTCCACCTCTTGTGACAAATTGCCAGCGTCGACTTCCCTTGGCCGTGGCTGTTCAAATATTTGGGCATCGCTACATGGGATCTCCTCTTCCGCCACTTCAAGGGGAGCAGTCGAGGGGAATAAATATGGAAATGGACCAGTGACCAGCTCTTCAGAGTGTCCAACTGTGGGATCAGTTGCTGTCTGACGACACTCGGCATGGTGGGAGGAAGGAGCATCAGGGTGAGGAGGAGTATGCGGTCGAGACTCACGGCTGCTAAAACTTGACCGTGTGGAAGACAGACCGGAGGTGGTGGTGCCCAGGTAACTGGAAGTATTATCTGCCATTCAATTAATAACCTGTTCACACTGATCAATTCGCAATACTGGTGTTGTAGTGTGCTTCCCTAGTAAATCGGTCAAGAAGTGGGAGCGAGAAGATGTGGCTGTTGGTTGTGGCACATTTTCACCTTTGCCACGGCCCCGTCCACTACACGCACCATCACTAGAACGTCCAGTTCCACGTCCCTTGCCACGCGCCTTGCCCATTGTAAATGAGGTAAAATAACTTACACTCGTACTATCAATGGAAAAAGGGTAATAAAAAGGAGATTAGAACCGTGGAAAAGGAAAACCACAGTTCTATTTCTCAAGCCTACACCAGAATTTTTTAAACAGATATATTTGTGTCTGAACAGTCAGGGAGACACTATTACTGTTTTTTTTTACGGAAAAAAGGCCAAAAGCAGGATAATACAGAGATTTGAACCGTGGAAATGCAAAACCAAAGTTCTAGTTATCTGGCCTACACAAGAATCTTTTAACCCTAGAATGCATACCTGGGGCCTCGCAGGCCCGCCCTGTTAATTGTTTTCTATTTTCTGCAAGTTTACTTTAGTTAGAATTTTGAAACTCTAGGTATTCCTCAGGTATATAGTTGTTTGTCATTTTTGTTTGAGTTATTCCATGTTATTTACACACGGGCCTTAAAGGCCCCAGGTATGTGAAAGTGTAGATTTTTATGGTCATGCGTTCTAGGGTTAAACAGATATATTTGTGTCTGAACAGTCAAGGAGACACTATTACTGTTTTTTTTACGGAAGAAAGGCCAAAAGCTGGATAATACTGAGATTTGAATCGTGCAATTGCAAAACCAAACTTCTAGTTATCTGGCCTACACCAGAATCTTTTAAACAGATATATTTGTGTCTGAACAGTCAGCGAGACACTATTACTGTTTTTTTTACGGAAAAAAGGCCAAAAGCTGGATAATACTGAGATTTGAACCGTGCAACTGCAAAACCAAACTTCTAGTTATCTGGCCTACACCAAAATCTTTTAAACAGATATATTTGTGTCTGAACAGTCAGGGAGACACTATTATTGTTTTTTTTTTACGGAAAAAAGGCCAAATGCTGGATAATACAGAGATTTGAACCGTGGAACTGCAAAACCAAAGATCTAGTTATGTGGTCTACACCAGAATCTTTTAAACAGATATATTGGTGTCTGAACAGTCACAGACACACCCATTTATTTTTTTTTTGGGGGGGGCGGGATACCAAAAGGTTAATAAGACGCTTATTTGTACAGTCTGACTGAGGAAAAAAAAAATGCAGGATTTAGATGAAAAAAAAAGGATTTTTCCTGGCCCCTGACACCGGGGGATAAGTCTAACAATTTGACCAGCAGGAGCACACAGGACTGTAATGCTCTGTTTGTTGGTATAACCACTGAGTCTCCTATACAGCCTGCCTGCCTGATATCTGGGATGGATATTAGTCCTGAGAAGGACTGTTTGTTTGATTTGGAAGGCTTTAGAGACCCTACACTACCTATTTCGCACTATATATCTCTCCCTAACTCAGCAGCACTCTCCCTACACTCTCTGATCCCGGGCGACTGTGTCCAAGATGGCGGCGCCCGGTTTTAAATACTCGAGGTGACGCTGTGCGGCCAGCCAATCACTGTAATGCCCACAAACAACATGGCTGCGGCATTACAGTGACTGGCTGGCAATCCCTGCATGTTCATTGGCTCTGTAAAGAGCACCAAACATGCAGGGCAGAGACACTATTACTATTTTTTTTACGGAAAAAAAGGCCAAAAGCTGGATAATACTGAGATTTGAATCGTGCAACTGCAAAACCAAACTTCTAGTTATCTGGCCTACACCAGAATCTTTTAAACAGGTATATTTGTGTCTGAACAGTCAGCGAGACACTATTTCTGTTTTTTTTACGGAAAAAAGGCCAAAAGCTGGATAATACAGAGATTTGAACCGTGGAACTGGTTATTGCAAAAGAGCTTGCAAGTAGTGATGAGCGAGTATGTTTTGTTAACCCTTTCGCCGAGTATTCTCGGATGAGCACCGAGTAGTTACAGCTGCTCGGTGTTATGTTTGAATCACTCCCTTGTGCATGATTTGCAACTGTTTGACAGCTTTAATACATGTGAGGAATGTGTGAGAAATAGACATTCCTCACATGTAATAAAGCTGTCAAACAGTCGCAAATCATGCACACGGGAGTGATTCAAACATAACACAGAGCAGCTGGAACTACTCGGTGCTCGCCTGAGCATACTCGGCGAAAGGGTTACAAAACATACTCGCTCATCACTACTTGTAAGCACTGTGTATGTTTGGCCATCTTCTAGATGTCTTTGGTGGTTGATCCCCTAGTCAAGAAGCTGTAAACAATAAATGATAAAAGTAGGGCTTGTGGGACAACAGGGTCAAATTTTAACAAAACATGATTTACAAAGTTGCATGTTTTTACAAGCACTTTACTAACATAAACATCTTAGCAAATATCAAAAACCCTTTAAAGTGTTTTCTTACAGTTCATCTTGAACATTGATCGGAAAATACATTGTACTAAAATTTACTGTTTTTAATCCTACGTAGTCTATTCAACAACATCTATTTCAGTGATATAAGACACCCCTGTTTCAGTTCGAACAATTTCACTTAATAGTGTTTGCTGTAGGATTATTTTCAGCATATGTTATTGAAGACAGTTATTTGTTGTGTCCTTTAATTTCTAAGTAATGTCAAATATCCAGACTGAGTCTCAGACATCTCCACAAGTGGCACTTAAATATGTATTTTTACCTCACTGTAGCTGTAATAGACATAGCTGAACACGAGAAATGCTCTGATGTATGTTAGATAAATAATATTATTTTGTTTAGCTGGATAGCAAAGTCTTATTTTAGCAACTGCTGACATTCACTATGGGTTGAAGTGAGAATTTTGTGTTGGTGTTAATTAAGGATTGGTGTAAAATTACCACCCCAGAATTAGAGTGTGAAGGTTAAAAAGGCATAAAATAAATTCCTCTTGTTACTGTTCCAGGACTGGAATTGTTGGAAGCGTGTGCTGTTTTCTTTATTAATAAATTATAAGTGGGCCGTAGAGAAGATGGGTGTGTATGTGATGTAAACACTTTCTGTAGCTGTAGAATAATTCTTCAGTGGACCCTATCAAGCCATCACGTTTTAAAGTACATCATTCTTTCATTATTGTTGTGATATTTTATTTTGAAAACTTCAAGGCTTTTTAATTTCAATAAAAATAAATATTTGAAAAAAGACTACCATTCTTAAAGGGGTTGTCTACAATAAATGTTTTGTAGATTTTTAAAATAATAACTTGAGCTGTTACGCTCTAAAGCAGGGTTATAGAACCTCCAGCCTGCGGGTTTTTTTCAGTCCCGCAATGTATGTTCCCTCGGCCCTCTAGCAGATTCCTGGGGGCAGCTGTGTTGGGCTGCCAACCGTGTTTTTCCAGACGTCGGCACCTTAATTCTTCCTTAGACTGCACAAACAAGCAGCATTCACTACTAAACATTGTGGCTCACACAATGCAGCAGTGTCTCCTATGCAATGTATGCAGCAGTTGCAGTATACCTATATAATGTATGCAGAAGTCTCGCCTATATATTGCATGCAGCAAAGTGAGTTGTACTGTTACCTATGTAATGCATGTAGCAGTTGCAGTTTCTTCTATTTATATACTGTATGTACAGCAGTCTCACTGAATCCTATGTGATGCTTAAAGCAGTCTCTGTTTCTCCTATGTGATGTATACAGCAGTCTCACTGTCTCCTATGTTATGTATGCACAGCAGTCTCCTGTGTCTTCTATTTGATGTATGCTCTCCTATTCCTTATGATGTATTTCTCCATGAGACAGCCAAGTTAGTTCTTTTTCCATAACCACTTCTTTATCCACACTTACCTCCACATCCATATTCTCTATATTTTCATGTTTTTCTAACCCATGCATTTGTATGTTTCATAATTTTGATCAGTATTTTGACATTTTGTTTACACTTCTTTTCACCTTTATTTGATGTTCATAGTGTCACATAAGAGGGTCTATGTTATTGACCAAAATGTTATACATGTTGGATTGTAAATATGACTACAGACGGCCTAGTTTTCAACTGACCACAGCCTAGTTTTTCAGATTTACTATAAGGGGCAGGATCCTATTAAAGCCGCACCTATTTGGAGTGATATGATCTGTTCTCAACTGTAGAAGATGAGGCAGGGAAAGCAGTGGACATTTTAGGGTTTTACAGCCTAGGGATAGGAAGTCAGAGCGCACATTTCATCATTAGAGATAGGGATAGAAAAACATAAATCAGAGTATGTTGTACTGTTGCAGTGCTGAAGATAATAGAAAATGGGAGTGGTAGTCTCAGTCTGTGAATAATAATACATAGATTCAAATGACATGGAAATTCAGAACCTGCAGAGTCTGTGTGACTTTGAATTGGTGCTGGCTTTTGAAATGTGTACCTATATATCTTTTCTTGTCTCATTCTTTTTCGAAAGGGGGTGTTGGGTTTTGTTTTTTAATCTTTAAAAAAGTACACATTTTTTGCATACCTTTTATTACATTAATTTAACAATCATACATCCTCCAACAATATTGCATGTTGTTGCCACATGTTGCTTTCTGGTCTTGTAAATAGTTGGCAAGTTAGCCTTTTTCGTTAGTGGAATTTTGTCAAAGTAGGAGGATTTAAAAAAAGAAAAAAAGAACTTAGTTTTATGTTTTGCATACATCTACCAACTTTGCATTTTTTGTTATGGCTATTTGTTGAGGGGAATACTGTTTAGAAAAATGAAATAAATTAATTGATATTATACACACATTTTATTATTTGAATACTTGTTTTACTAGTCAATATTAGCAACTATGCACCCTACGACAAAACTGTGGGCTGGTGTCGCATTTTCTTTTCAGTGTGTGTACATACCAAATAATGCAGTATGTTTGGTTACAGCTTTTTATCTGGGAGAACCAGAGAATAATGTTTAAAAAGAAAAAAATCTACACACATTTTACTTTTGGCATATCTGTTATACTAGTCAATTTTTGTAACTATACACCCCACAACAACACTACAAGCTGCAGCTGCCACATCTTCCTTTCCATGAACAATAAACACTTTTTTTTACAAAAGGAGACCGGCTGCATCCTGGTGTGCATTTTTCTTGACACCTTGGCTGGTGAGTACCATTGCCTCTTTGCTGTTTTCTAATCTGACTTCAGAATTAAAAAAAAAAATTAAGTTTTTTGTTCTGGCTATGCTGTTTGTTTTAATGATAGAGTAGGGATTCGTACAATCGTGAAGACCCTTGACGTTTGGGTTGCGAGCTTACGTATTTTGACCAAAATATTAACTAATACCTCAT
Organism: Phyllobates terribilis; assembly: GCF_046119375.1. Classification (NCBI taxonomy): domain Eukaryota; kingdom Metazoa; phylum Chordata; class Amphibia; order Anura; family Dendrobatidae; genus Phyllobates; species Phyllobates terribilis. Next base: position 288,055,529 of record NW_027362771.1, read on the forward strand.
ATGATATTTTATTTTTGCACTTTTTTATCTGCCAGGGCGCGGCCAGGCCCGTTAATGGTGACCTTGTGAATTAGGGGATTTGCACCTTTGCGATGCACGGATAGGGTGACGGGTATCCTGCCTAATCGAATAGTAGGGGCGTGTAATAGGATACTGACTAGGCACGGTGCCGCGAGTGTGTGAATTGAACCCTATTGCAAGTTTCATCTGTGTGCAGTTTTAGTGCTAGGCAGTCGCTCCTCCAGTGAGAGGGGATGAGAGTGATTGTTCATCAGCATTCTGCACCTGTGTTACCTCCTTCTTACAAAAGTGGGCTGGCTGCATCCTGGTGTGCATTTTTCTTGACACCATGACTGGTGAGTACCATTGCCTCTTTGCTGTTTTCCCATTTTTTGGCCTCCATTGAAATTGTGTTGCAGTGTGTCAGCAAACTTATTGACACGAGGTCGCTGTTAAAAATAGTTACTTACAGGCCAGCTATTTAAAATTGTGGTTTGTCCTTCACACGGATCACATACAAGTTCAATGAAAATTCTGCCCTTTCTGGCCTCCATTAAAATTTTGTTTCAGTGTGTCAGTGAAGTTATTGACACCAGTTTGCTGTTAAAAATAGTTAACTACAGGCCAGCTATTTAAAACTGTGGTTTGTCCGTCACACGGATCACATATAAGTTGGCTCCAAATTGAGCCATTTGTAGTGAACCCAGGGCAGTGTCAAAAGGTTGTTGGTTGGATAGCAGATAATGTTTCCAGTCACTTTGCCACCACCACCCTGTCTTCCACATGGTCAAGTCTCAGTGGACGTGAGTCTGGAACGCATATTCCTCACCCTGATTTTCCTTCCTCCCATCATGCCGAGTGCCAGGAGACAACTGATCCCACACTTGGACACTCTGAAGAACTGTTCAGTTTTGTAGCAATGCACAAATATTTGAGCAGCTACGGTCATATGAAGGCGATGGTGGGAAAGTGTCACAAGAGGTGGACGGTGATGAGACACAATTGCCAGAAAGTCAGGAGGAGGACAAGGGTGCGGAAGTGGAAGACGAGGTGGTGGATGATATAGTAACTGATCCAACCTGGCAGGAGGACATGCAGAGAGAGGACAGCAGCACACAGGGGGAGAGAGGCAGAGCACCACAACAGGCAGGAAGAAGCAGTGTGGTGGCCACAGACAGAAGGTGGTCAACCGTTCCCTGTAACACCAACTTGACGGAAGTTGCCAGCACAACTGTTAGGTCTTCCCGAGTCTGGTTGTTTTTTAAAGACTCTGCCGATGACCATAAAAAGGCCATTTGCACCACCTGCCAGGCCAGCATCAGCAGGGGCAGCAAAACTACCAGCCTGACCATTACCAGCATGATCAGGCACATGGCAGCAAAGCACCCGACTTTGTGGGCTGAACCCCAGGGTCCAGGAACAGTGTCTGCGGATGACACCACTGCTTCTTCCGCTGTTGTGCATGCAAGCCAATCCCCTGTCAATAGTGCATGCGAAGATGCTTCCTGCCCCGCACCTGTCGTTGCACACTCTCAACTAGCACCATCAGGAAGCACGTCCTTGTCCCAGCGCAGCGTTCAGTTGTCCATACCCCAGTCCTTGGAGCACAAGCGCAAATTTGCAGCCAATGCCCCACAGGCCACACTACTAAATTCCCACATTTCGCGACTGCATGCGTTCGAAATGTTGCCTTTTAGGCTTATGGAGATTGAAGCTTTCCCCAACCTGATGACGGCGGCCATCCCTCGGTACTCGGTCTCCAGCCGTCACTATTTCTCTCAGTGTGCCATCCCCGCATTACACAAGCACTTGTTCCACAACATTGGCCGTGCTCTCAACAATGCAGTTACTGGGAAAGTCCAGCTAACCATGGACACGTGTACAAGTGCTTGTGGACAGGGATGGTACATCTTGCTGACGGCACACATAGTGGAAGCCGAGAACAAGTCGGACCTTGGGATGGAACACATCCTCCCGACGCCGAGGATTGTAGGCCCTAGGTCAATCAGGGTTGCCCCCACAGTCTACAGCTCCAGCACCTCATCTTCCTGAGCCTCCTCCTCCTCTTCAGCCTCCATCTCCGAAATGACCACATCAGTCACAAGCTGGAAGCACTGTAGCACTGCCTCGGCCAAGCAGCAACAGGCTGTGCTGAAGCTAGTATGCTTAGGTGACAAATCGCACAATGCTGAAGAGTTGTGGACAGCTCTGAAAGAGCAGGCAGATCTGTGGCTGACACCGCTGAACTTAAAGCCAGGCATGGTCATGTGTGACAATGGCCGGAACCTAGTGGCGACTCTCAGGCGAGGCGAGCTCACACATGTACCATGTCTGGCCCATGTGCATAACCTCGTGGTTCAGCGGTTTCTAAAAACGTACCCAGAGCTGCCAGATCAGCTTGTCAAAGTACGCCGCCTGTGTGCCCATTTTAGAAAGTCAGCTATTGCTTCCGCTGCCCTTGCGGTGCTTCAGCAGCATTTGCAGCTTCCGGCTCACTGACTGGTGTGCGATGTTACCATGCATTGGAACTCTACACTGCAGATGTTGGGAAGGATTTGTGAGCAGAAGAGGGTAGTTAGTGAATACCAGCATCAACAAGGCCGTCGGTATTCAGTTCAGATTCCACACATAAGACTTCAAGAGTGGACATGGATGTCATACATATGTACCATCCTCCAAAACTTTGAGGACTCCACCAAGATGGTGAGCGGTGAAGACGCCATAATTAGTGTCACCATCCCACTTCTCTGTCTTCTGAAACGCTCTATGCTCACAATCAAAGAGGATGCATTGCAGGCGGAGCATGATGAGATGGAGCAAGGAACCATACAGGGTGATTACACGCAGCCAAGCCTCATCTCATCCCAACATGGATTGGGTGACAATGAGGAGGAGTAAGGAGAGGAGCTAGTTTCATGAGCTATAGATGGTACTACTTGCACAGCTGTAATACCGTTTGTTTAGCGTGGATGGCCAGAGGACAGAGAGGAGGAGGAGGAGAGCATGGTCAGTCATCCTCTTGGTGAGGACATGGAAGTCTTGCGTGTTAGTAGTCTGGCACGCATGGCTGAGTTTATGTTACACTGCCTTTCCCATGACCCTCACGTCCCCAAAATTTTGGGTAACAGTCCTTACTGGTTGGTGACACTTCTAGACCCACTCTACAAGGAGAACTTTATACCTATTATTCCTGAGGTGGACAGGTCTACAAAAATGGGGCTGTACCAGAAGGCCCTTGTTGAGTAACTATTAAAAAAATTCCCATCTGAAAACGCTGGTGGCAGAGGATACACTTTGTTGGACAACAAAGGAGTACTGGCGAGAGAGACACAACTTCAATCCAGTAGAGGCAGGGGAACACTGTCAAAGTTCTGGTAGAGTTTTCTCAGCCCCTCCCATCGCACAGGCCGTGAGGCGTGGGGTACTCTCACAAGGAGTGCAAAGTTTGGGAAGATGCTGAGTGAGTACCTTGCCGACCGTACCAACGTCCTCCGTGATTACTCTAGGCCTTATAATTATTGGGGATCCAAGCTGGATCATTGGAATGAACTGGCTCTCTATGCCTTGGAGGTCTTGGCCTGCCCTGCCGCCAGCGTTTTATCAGAGCGGGTTTTTAGTGCCGCTGGTGGAATTTATAACTGATAAGCGCATCAGCCTGTCAACTGAAAATGCTGACAGGCTGACTCTTATAAAAATGCACAAGGGCTGGATTGGGCCAGACTTCTCAACACCACCAAATGATAGCAGCGTAACATAAATTCAAATCCATTGTCTTTTCTTGGGATATGTATTCCCATGCACCTATTCACACCCAGACATGGGTATACCCTTCCTGATTTAGCCTATTTGCTCTTGCCTCCTCCTTCTCCTCATCCTCCACCACCATATCACTAGGGTGACCGTGGTCCGTGATGCAAGACCTGCATAATTTTTTTAAAGGGTGTTTATGATGGCAGTAAAAACATTTTTTATACAGTATGTTCATGTATACCCCCCTGGGGTAAATGTTTGTCAGCGCATACACATAGTGCATGGGCATTACAAGTAAAGGAGGCCCGTTCCTTTCTAATGGGAACATTTTTTTATGAGGCCCCCTTCCACGTCTCTTCCAAGGGGCATTGGAGTGCCTCCAAATTTTTGGCAACCCTTGCATTCATTGCATAGGCCAACACTATGGGAGACCCACTTCCTAATAATGGGAACATAGTTTTCAGGAGGCCCTCTGACCTCCATGTCTCTTCCAAGGGGCATTGGAGTGCCTCCAAATTTTTGGCAGCCCTTGCATTCACTGCATAGGTTAACACTATGGGAGACTCTCCTTTCTAATGGAAATTTGTCGTCACTCTGACCCTGCTCTATGTCTCTTTAAATTGTTAATGGGTTTTTCCTAAATTTGGTGAGCCATTGGACTCACTGCATACCCTATAACTGTATAGCAGACCCTCTCCTTTCTAATGGTAACATGTCATACTTGATACTGTGGCCCTGCTCTATGTGTCTTTAAATTCTTAGTGGGGTTTTTCCTAAATTTGGTCAGCCATTGGACTCACTGCACACCCTATAACTGTATAGCAGACTCTCTCCTTTCTAATGTGAATTTGTCATTAGTGTGGCCCTGCTCTTTGTGTCTTTAATTTCTTAGTGGGGTTTTTCCTAAATTTGGTCAGCCGTTGGACTCACTGCATACCCTATAACTGTATAGCAGACTCTCTCCATTCTAATGGGAATTTGTCATTACTGTGGCCATGCTCTTTGTGTCTTTAATTTCTTAGTGGGGTTTTTCCTAAATTTGGTCAGCCATTGGACTCACTGCATACCCTATAACTGTATAGCAGACTCTCTCCTTTCTAATGGAAACATGTCGTACCCGTTACTGTGGCACTGCTCTATGTGGCTTTCAGCGTCCTTCCATCATAAATGAAACAGGAAGTGTCTGATCATGTGTCACACCCCACATGGCTAGATAAGGTTGTAAAATGTTAAAATGACATTTCCCAGTGAATGCATTTGCCTTATAAAATAACGTAAAAAAAAAAAAGAGTCGCCAATGTAACCTCAATGTAATCACATTGTTCAGCTCCGGCACCTCCTCCTTCATCTCCGAAATGACCACATCAGTCACAAGCTGAAAGCACTGCAGCACTGCCTTGGCCAAGCGGCAACAGGCTATGCTGAAGATAACATGCTTAATGCTTAGGTGACAAACCACCCAGCACTGCAGAGTTGTTGAAAGCTGTAACACAGCAGCTTGATCTGTGGCTCTCACCGCTGAACATACAGCCAGGCATGGTCATGTCTGACAATAGGCGGAACCTGATGACACAGGAATGACAGCCGGAGTAGATACGGTATTCCTCTATGCTAGTCCTTTCACCGAGTTAAAGAATATGGCTGTGGTGAAAAACAACTCCCACTGAGAAGCTGTTTCAGATTGAAAAACATTGTGCCCACCAGAGGATTTGATTTTGAGGGCTTACCTTTCTCCCCCGCTCGAGAGGCTTATAGCAGCTGCAAAGTTAGCGCCATCATGAACTCTCCAGATGTAGAAGCCAGGGCACACCAGAGGATTCTCTGGTGGGACCGTCCAAACCTGCCGAGAAGCAGTCCCGGCTAAGAAAAGTGTTTGGGAAGGTTCCCGGACACTCTATGGCTGCTTTTTTTTCTGAGGTGGAAACCCACGCAAACATGGGGAGAACATACAAAGTCCTTGCAGATGTTGTCCTTGCTGTGATTTGAACCCAGGATCTCAGCGCTGCAAGGCTTCAGTGCTAACCACTGATCCAATGTGCTGCCGTTCACCCTCTAATATCTAATAGGCTGGAGAAACTTGCACCTACTGCCACCCAGTATCTTCAGCTCCTTTGTGAGAAACTAATGTATTTGGGCAGCCACTCAGTCTACCAAATAGAATTCCTGAGAAGGAAATTGGGGATGGCTTCGCTACTGTTACTGGGGGCAGAGCTAATACCATGGATTCATACCATAGTTTACTGGAAATATTCCACGCTGGTAGGAGTCAAGCAAATTCCCACAGAAAAGTACCAGCAGTAATGTTCAGGGACCCATGCTTGTAGAAGGCGGAGACAACACCGGGAGAAATAGTGACGGCTGGGGACCGAGTATGGACACGAGGCATGAGGTTGTGCAAAGCTTCCGCCTCCATGAGCCTAAAAGGCCACATTTCAAGTGCAAGCAGCTGCCCAGAAATCTGGCTGTTTAGTATTGCAGCCTGTGGGTGGGTGGCTGGCTGCATACTTGCGCTTGCATTCCAAGTAACAGAAAACTAAGCAGATGGTGGCCTCTATCATCATCATGGCCTCACCTCGGCATTATGAACTCTCCTGAAGGAGAAGCCAGGGCCCACCGGAGGAGTCTCCAGTTTTCTGGTGCGTCTGTCCAACCCTGCCGAGAAGCAGCCCTGACTAAGAAAAGTGTGGGGGAAGGTTCCCGGACACGCTATGGCTGATGTTTTACTGTGGATTGAACGTGCTTATGCATGTTATTTCTCAAACCACATTGCAGATCAGGCCATTGCCCAACTCTGTAGTCATGAAATTAATTGCGCAAAGAAAGATGTTTGTGTGTTAAAGCACCACCGAGAAGTGCAAGTTGATGTTGGACAGGCTGTCATTGCTTCTGCAGCAAGCTGCTTTAGAGGACTTCCTTGGAGAAGTGACACAGAGTAGATACGGTTTCCCTCTATGCCAGTCCTTTCACTGAGCTAAAGAATATGGCTGTGGTGAAATACAACTCTGAGCAAAAAAAGATGTGGACTGGCTCTGTACCATCCCTGGCCACATTCACCTGTCCATGTGTTTGTGGTTAGGCGGTCCTTCCCAGTAAGTGCACTGGGGAGGGCACGGGTAATGTTGTGGGACCCGTGCTTGTGGAAGGCAGAGACGATACCGGAAGAAACAGTGGCGGCTGGGGACCGAGTATGGACATCCGGCTGCTGCCGGCATGAGGTTATGAAAAGCTTCCGCCTCCACGAGCCTAAAAGGCCACATTTCAAGTGCATGCAGCTTTAGAGGACTTCTTGGGAGAAATGAAAGCTGGGTAGATATGGTTTCCCAAGTCCTTTCACCAAGCTAAAGAATATGGCTGTGGTGAAATACAACTCAGCAAAAAAAGGTGTGGTCTGGCTCCGTAACGTCGCTGGCCACATACACCTGTCCACGTGTTTGTGGTTAGGCGGTCCTTCCCAGTGAGTGTACTGGGGAGGGCACGGGTAATGTTGTGGGACGCATGCTTGTGTTAGGTGGAGATGATACCGGGAGAAACAGTAACGGCTGGGGACCGAGTATGGACACCCGGCCGCCGCCGGCATGAGGTTATCAAAAGCTTCCGCCTCCACAAGCCTAATAGGCCACATTTCAAGTGCAAGCAGCTGTCAAAAATTTGGCAGCATAGTATTGCAGCCTGTGGGTTGGTGGGTGGCTGGCTGCATACTTGCGCTTGCATTCCAAGGAATAGGGTAGGGACAACTGAACGCTGCACTGGGACAAGGACATGGATGGTGATTGTTGCAAGTCTGCAACGACACGTGCATAGCGGGAGGCATCTTTGCATGCGCCAAGGATCACTTATGATGAGCACACTTTTATGCAGTGACCTGGGAGTCAGAGATGCTTCCAGAGGTCTTCCCCATGCTGTTCCCATGTCTTTTCAGCACTGTATGTGACTCACCCCCTGGGCCGTGGGGTACCCGGAACCGGGCCTTCTGGTGTACGGTGCTGATGGGGGTAGTAGTGGCAACCCGATCCCGTGGCTCAGGGTGGTCAGACCAAATTGTGGCAGTCTATCAATCAGTGCTTTAAATGTCCGACTACGCCATCCGTGGATTGCGGTCAGGGATAACCGCCGCTGCAGGGCAGGCCACTGGGGCTGGTGTTGGTGTGCAGCACAGAGGTAGGATAACTCCCCACGGGAGGAGTGTAGCCCTAGGGTAGTGTAGGTCGATGTTGGGGGTGATAGTGCAGGCCACAATAGTAAGAGTTCAGAGTCCGCTTCAAACAGTTCAGTGTCTTTATTGTGGATATTATTAATGACCCAACAGTAGTATCGGTTAGGAACGGGCCTAGGTGTCTGAGAGCATTCGGGGAACCCCACTGGTCAGGGTGAGTGTGTAGGCCTACCGTTCTCTCTATGCTCTTTCTGACTATCCCCCTCTTCGTGGTGTAATAGCCCACGTCCCTGAGCTGGCCGTGTACTTCTCGACTGTATGGCTTGCGACTCGGGCCTTGGGTACCTTTTGCTTTCTCCTCGCTGTACTGGTCCCTCTGTGTGGCGGAGCCTCCAGGCTTCTTAGGCCAAGGGACCTGAAATCTCTCGCGGGTTGGTTCTCTGCTGCTGGGCTTATAACCCTGACAGCCTCGGACCCCAATGTCCGGTTGTGTGATTCTCTCAGCCAGGACCAGCACTCGTCCCCTCTGTCCTTGGCTCGCAGTCTCTCCTCTGCCTCACGGACTCCTCAGCTGCTGCTGACCTGTCCCTCTTCTCTGAGAACCCTTCTGGTCACTTCAGAAGTGGGTTCTGGTCTCTCTAACCCTGCCCCAGTTCCAGCTTTTATAGGGCAGCCAGCTCCGCCTACTGGCCTGGGACAGGAGGTGCTGCATGCTAATGGCCCCTAACCAGGGAACCTCCCTCCTGCTCTCAGACACAGATTATTGTTTGTGGCATCCCGGCCTGGGGTGACACATTCCCCGCTAGTAAAATTTAGTACTCTGGACAAACAGGAAACACAAATACAGGGTATAAATGATAACATAACATATATACAAGTACATTTTGTCCTTAAGGTCACGGCGCTTTCGTGACCGGGTGTCCATGTCACCCAACTAGGTGAAGTTTTGAACGGTGTGGGGACCTCTCTTCATAAACCCCAAGTTCCTGGCCTTGGGCGTGGCGACAAGGCTGAGCTACCTACTTTGGACCACAAGAGGGCCACGCCGGACAGGTTTTTCTTCTGTGGCCATCTTTGCAAGAGGGCACCAAGTGCAACTATCTACAAGACAGTTCTGGCCATTCAGTGTCCATGACCTGTCAGTCCATTGTACTAGGAAAACTGGAAAAACAGCATTAATAATCAGGTAACAAACATAAAACATTAAATATATACTTTGCATTTAGATCTTCCAGTGAGCTGGTATTTGACCCCTAGTGATCCGGGTTGACCTGCGTAACCCACTGTCTGGTGGTGGTCTAACCTGGCTTTCCCCACTAGCATCTAGGGTACAGCTACTAGCTGGGTTTACAGGCAGTGCAGGCAGCTGTCTGCGGGTCCTTTGGTTTACCGCAGGCATGGTAGGCTCACTGTCAGCAGAAGGTTGACTCTCCTGGGCTGCTGGCATGGGTTCTTCTGCCTCCGGGGCTGCTTGTTCCTCTTGTTCTTCCTGCTCTCCTGTAGGTTCCTGCTGGGTTGGTTGTAGGAAGTGTAGGACGGGTACCACTATTGCGTCGTTTATCCGAGTCCAGGAACGGGGGAACTCTCCGAGAACAGTGCTGACCATTTCTTCCTTGTCCACTGCGGGCTCAAGGTCATCTTGATCTTCACGTGGACTCCGCAGTTGCTTGGGGCACCGTTTTAGGTGGTCTCTGGAGACGGTATTAGTGGTTTCTCCTCCATCCTTGGTAATTACACATACCTTCGGGTTGTTGTGGTCGGACTGCAGTACTGTGTAGAGGTCGCTCTCCCACTGGTCATCTAGCTTGTGAAGCCTTCTCTTCCGCTTCAGGACCTGCTCACCAGGTTCCAGGGGACAAGCAGGGGCGTGTTGGTTTAAGAGTCTCTCTTGCTTTTCTCTCGCTTGAGCCAGACTCCTCTCCACACTCTCCTGTACCTTCTTGTACTGTAGCCGCCGTTCCGTATCCCAGTCCGCGTCTGGGGAGGTGTCCTCGGGTGTCAGGACTCCCATCTCCAGGTCTACCGGCAGCTTACCTGGTCTTGCTGGCATCAGGTAAGCCGGGCTGCAATTTGTAGCATTCACCGGGATATGGTTGTATAAGTCTATCAGTTCTGGCAGCTTCTCCGGCCACAGGCTGCGTTCTTCCAGGGGCAATGACTTGAGGAGATCAATGACGATATTATTCATTTTCTCACACAGCCCATTCGTTTGTGGGTGGTAAGGCGTTGTCCGAATCTTCTTACAGCCGTAGAGTTTGCAGAACTCCTGGAAGACTTCAGCCTCAAACGCTGGACCTTGATCTGTCAAGACCTGTTCCGGATACCCGTATGGACGGCAGAAGTGTTGCTGGAAGGCTCTGGCCGATGTTTGGGCTATTAAGTCTTTAACTGGAACCACCACCAGGAACCGGGAGTAATGGTCCACAATCGTGAGGGCAAAGATGTAGCCGGACCGGCTTGGAGCCAACTTCACATGATCCAGAGCTACCAGCTCAAGAGGCTGCCTGGTGACGATGGGCCTCAAGGGTGTCTTCTGGCTGGCACGGTCCTTCCTTCTGAGGTTACATGGGCCACAATCTCTGCACCATCTTTCTTTGGCCCCTCTCATTCCTATCCAGAATAACCGCTCCCGTAACAGGAACTCCAGTTTCTTCCACCCAAAGTGTCCTGCTCCGTCATGGTAGGCCTCCAGGACCATAGCCACATCTCGCCTGGGAACTACTACTTGCCAGGTTAACTCGTGTGTCCAGTGGTTGACAAGCCTTCTGCACAGTTTACCTTCATAGAGAAATAGTCTGCTCTTCTCCTTCCCCAACTGCTTAGCCTCCTCAGGGGCATCCGGATCGGGATAGGCATCTGTCTGAGTCAGCATTTCCTTCACCAAGCAAACTGCAGGGTCACTATCCTGCGTTTCAGCCCTGGCGTGGTGAGGTAAGGGATTGAACATGACGGTGGTCGAGTCTTTGTCTCTTACACGGTGGAAGTACTGAGTGGCCCCATACTGGTGGAATGCAGGGAGCTCTCTTTCCTCCAGCTCGTCTGGATCTTCTCCCTCATCGGGCAAGTGGGGCATTCTCGATAGGGCTTCTGCATTGGCATTGGCTCGGCCTCCCCGGTACTTGACGGTGAAGTCATAGTTTGCTAGCCGGGCCATCCACCGCTGCTCTAGGGCACCAAGTCTCGCAGTGTCCAGGTGCGTCAACGGATTGTTGTCTGTGTACACAGTGAACTTCGCAGAGGCCAGGTAATGCTTGAAACGTTCTGTTATGGCCCACACCACTGCTAAGAGCTCCAGCTTAAAGGAGCTGTAATTCTCCAGGTTTCTCTCTGTGGGCCTCAGCTTCCGGCTGGCATACACGATCACCCTTTCTCTGCCCTGTTGGTTCTGTGACAGTACGGCTCCCAGCCCCACATTACTAGTGTCCGTGTGGTGGATAAAAGGCTGGCCATAATTGGGGTAGGCCATGATCTCATCCCCCGTGAGGGTCATCTTCAGCTGGCGGAAGGACTCCTCTTCCGGCTTGTCCCACTTGAAGGGTGGCTTTTGGCTTCTGGTCTTAGATTGTCCTATAATGAGGTCCTGCATAGGGGCTGCCATCTTGGTGAACCCGGGGATGAACCTTCGGTAGTAGCCTACCAACCCGAGGAACTGCCTCACTTCTTTTATGTTAGAGGGGCTTGGCCAGTTCTTTACTGCTGTGATTTTGTCAGGGTCGGGGGCTACTCCTTCTGCACTCACCACGTGTCCCAGGTACTGTACCTTCGGCTTTAACAGATGGCACTTGGAGGGTTTCACTTTCATGCTAAAGCCTGCCAGGGCCTCGAACACCTCGGCCAGGTGCTTTAGATGGTTCTCGTAAGTCTTCGAATAGACAATCACGTCGTCCAGGTAAAGTAGGACCGTCTCAAAGTTTCGGTGCCCTAGACAGCATTCCATCAGCCTCTGGAAGGTCCCGGGTGCGTTGCAGAGCCCGAATGGCATACAGTTGAATTCACTTTATCCCATCAGGGTGGTGAAGGCGGTCTTCTCCTTGTCAGCCTCTGCCACAGAAACCTGCCAGTACCCGCTAGTAAGATCCAAAGTAGAGAAGAAGTTAGCTGATTTTAGTGCGGCTAAAGACTCCTCTATCCTAGGTAACGGGTACGCGTCTTTATGGGTGATACGATTGACCTTTCTATAGTCCACGCACATTCTCATGGTACCGTCTTTCTTTTTTACCAAAACTAAGGGAGCTGCCCAGGGGCTACAACTATCTCTAATGACCCCAGCTTCTTTCATTTCTCTCAGCATGCCCTTTGCGTTCTGATAATGTGCAGGGGGTACAGGTCTGTGTCTCTCTTTTATTGGTGGGTGGCTCCCCGTGGGGATGTGGTGTTCCACTCCCTTTACTCGGCAGAAGTCTAGCGGGTGCTTACTAAAGATTCTCTTGTACTCCTGAACCACCCGGTAGGCTCCTTGTTTTTGGTGCAGGGGAGTGGAGTCAGCACCCACATGGAGTTTCTGGCACCAGTCCTCCTTGTGTTACTGGGAGCCATTATCCTCCACCGGTGGAGATGGAGGCAAGAGTTCCACGACCCTGATTGCACTGTGTTCAACAGCAAACAATTTGGTTAATATAGCGTACCGGGACAAGTGTACTTCCATTCCCCAATGTTTAGAATGCGGACGGGCAACCTCGCATGGCGGACATCAACCACCCCCCGGGCTGTCAAAATGGTGGGCCTGCTGTCTGAGTACACGGGTTCTACCATGGCTTGGTAGTCTCTTCCTCTTAACCCGATTGCAGTCCGACACCACATCATCATTTCACTTTTGGGAGGCATGGCAATGGGGAACGGGTCGCTCATCCTCACGCTACCGATCTCACCACCAGACAGTTCTACCTGTTGCTATCTCATCAGGGCTATTATCTCTTTCTGGAGGACCCTCTGTTGGCTGGAGCTCGCATTCATCGCCACCTGCTGCAAAATTACAATTTCTTCTGAAAGACAATTTTCAATCACGTTAGTACCCAAGGTTATTTTAGGGTGACTTTCTCGACGGTCAATGTCCACAATGATCACTCCCTGTGCCGGCAGTTCAACTTTACCAATCTTAATGGTCATCTCTCTGAACCCCACCTGCGGCACGGGTTGGCCATTGCTGGCGATGATGCTTAAGTCATCGTCTGGATAACGGGTTATATCAGTGTCACTCCAGTACTGCTTGAAAAGTACGTAGGGGATGGTAGTCACTTGAGACCCGGTGTCCAGCAGTGCACTCATGGGGATACCGTCCAGCACTACGGGTAAAACCGGGCGTCCCCCCACGTACTTATCGCGCCAGTTAGACGGGCCTGGTGACCTTATGCCTGGGAGTTGGCCCTCTGCCCCAGGTCGGACCCGTTTAAAGTACAGTACCTGGCTATGCGTCCTGGCTGACTGCAACGGCGTCAAATAGGCTGTCCATCCTCAGTGTAACGGTCAGCGGGCCTCCCTCTGAACGATGGGATCCTCCTCTGCCGACGCCATGGGACATCCTCCGGACTGGAAGCCAGCTTGATTGGTCCTGACGGTTCCATCTTCAATGACTGTATGGTCCTGGTCAATGCAGCAACACTCTTTGTTAGTTCTTGGACCTGATGGTGCAGGTTTGCAGGCGGGGATGGATTTAGGGCCTGCACATCAGCCCCCACAAGGTCTGCGGGGTAGGGCGCCGCCCCCTGGTGGTAAGTGATGGCAGGGCGCCGGGAAGCTACAGCGCCACCTGGTGCGGGTTCTCGGAGCGCCCAGATGGCCCTATCTTTGAACTGTGCAAAAGTCAAATCGGGGTTCTGTAGGGCCATGAGGCGCAGCTGGGTTCTGTGGGCGCTGGACAGCAGACCTTCTATGAACTGGTCAGTCAATAATTTATCTGTATCCTGCACGCTGCCAGGGTCTGCTTGTTTGATTGATCTCGGGGCTTCTTGCAAGTTTATGGCATAGTCTCTGATACTATCTTGGGCCAGCTGCTTACATCCATAGAACCGCATTTTGATTTCTGCTGAGGTACGGGTATCAAAGGTGTCCCGTAGACGGGTCAGAACCCCCTTTACAGTCCTTTTCTCCTCAGCTGTTCAAGACTTTACCTCCCGCTAGGCCGCACCAGTTAACTGCCCTATCAGTATGCTTACTTTCTGTTCTTCTGTCAGGGGATAAACTTTGAATAAGCTATACAGTCTTTCTTTAAAGTCGCGCAAGGTATGCGACTCGCCGGCATACTGTGGCAGCCAGGCCTCTCCGGGGATATAGGGCATTGAAAACTTAATCACAGCTGCAGCGGCTACACTGGTGGTAGAGGGTCCCTCCGCTTCCGACATCTTCCTCCCCCCTAGTTAACCGTGGCCTACCTTCCGGCGATCCTCTTCTGTAGGCCGCGGCTCCGCTGGCGATGCTCTGGGCGAGGACCTTGCGTCACTCGGTGATGACGTCGGCGTCCGCTGGATCTCCTTCCAGGACCTTGCGCAGCGTCTCAGCATAGGGCGGAGCTTCAAGTCTCGCCCGTTTTTGACGTCCACGCCCCTCTTCTTCCCGCACGGCGCCCCGAAGATGGCGCCCGATGGCGGGAAACGGCTCCGATTGGTGGGAAATGGCCCCGAATGGCGGGAAACTTCACTCAGGTATGTATAAAGTCTTTTTCAGGCACGCAATACCCGTTTGTGGTGGGTTGGTCACAATCCTGCCGGCTACGCCAAAGCTGACTCGCCCCCTGGGCCGTGGGGTACCCGGAACCGGGTTTCTGTACGATGCTGGGGGGGTAGTAGTGGCAACCCGATCCACCATCCGTGGATTGCGGTCAGGGATAACCGCCGCTGCAGGGCAGGCCACTGAGGCTGGTGTTGGTGTGCAGCACAGAGGTAGGATAACTCCCCACGGGAGGAGTGTAGCCCCATGGTAGTGTAGGTGGATGTTGGGGGTGATAGTGCAGGCCACAATAGTAAGAGTTCAGAGTCCGCATCAAACAGTTCTGGGTCTTTATTGTAGATATTATTAATGACCCAACAGTAGTACCGGTTAGGAATGGGCCTGGGTGTCTGAGAGCATTCGGGGAACCCCACTGGTCAGGGTGAGTGTGTAGGCCTACCGTTCTCTCTATGCTCTTTCTGACTATCCCACTCTTCATGGTGTAATAGCCCACGTCCCTGAGCTGGCCGTGTACTTCTCGCCTGTATGGCTTGCGACTCGGGCCTTGGGTACCTTTTGCTTTCTCCTCGCTGTACTGGTCCCTCTGTGTGGCGGAGCCTCCAGGCGACTTAGGCCACCACACTGCTTCTTCCTGCCTGTTGTGGTGCTACACCTCCCTCCCCATGTGTGCTGCTGTCCTCGCTCTGCATGTCTCCCTGCAAAACTTATAGAAATAGGTATGAACAGGTGCTTACTAGGAGTAGCTACCTCCATAAACAACTAACAAACAAAGCTGCACTCTGCAACACTAAGCATGCGAATATGAAATATTTTAAATTTGAATAGCATTACTGCTCTAGAAAATAGAAATAAATGAGCACATAAATCTTAGCACATAAATTGGCCATTTCATGTGTACCTGGTAGCCACTTTAAAACGTTTATCAAAATACCAGGACCCTATCAATGTGAACTCCTCTCTAAGAGACAAAAGTCTGCTTGTGTGTGGGATAATAAGATCCTGCAATTAAAACTGTTTGTGACATAGAGACAGAGTGTTTGCATACTTAGTGTTGCAGAGTGCTGCATTGTTTGTTAGTTGCATATGGAGGTAGCTGCTCCTAGTAACAACCTGTTCATACCTATTTCTATAAGTTTTGCAGGGAGACATGCAGAGCGAGGACAGCA
Organism: Phyllobates terribilis; assembly: GCF_046119375.1. Lineage (NCBI taxonomy): Eukaryota > Metazoa > Chordata > Amphibia > Anura > Dendrobatidae > Phyllobates > Phyllobates terribilis. Next base: position 288,071,261 of record NW_027362771.1, read on the forward strand.
GCACACATGGGGAGGGAGGTGTAGCACCACAACAGGCAGGAAGAAGCAGTGTGGTGGTTGTAGACACAAGGCGGGAAAGCGTTCCCCAAAACACCAACATAAGGGAAGTCAGTACAACTGTTATGTCTTCCCGAGTCTGGTTCTTTTTTAAAGACTCTGCATATAATGCCAAAAAGGCGATTTGCACCATCTGCCAGGCCAGCATCAGCAGGGGTAGCAAAACTACCAGCCTGACCACCACCAGCATGATCAGGCACATGACAGAAAAGCACACGACTAGGTGGGCCGAACACCAGGATCCAGAAACGGTGTCTGCAGGTGACACCACTGCTTCCTCCGCTCTTTGCTTGCATGCTAATCCCCTGTCCATGGCTCATGCGAAGATGCCTCCCACACTGCACCTGTCATTGCACACTCTCAACTAGCACCATCAGCAAGCACATCCATGTCCTTGTCCCAGCGCAGCATTCAGTTTTCCCTACCCCAGTCCTTGGAACGCAAGTGCAAATACGCAGCCAACGCCCCACAGGCCACACTACTAAATTCCTACATTTCATGAATGCTTGCGCTTGAAATGTTGCCTTTTAGGTTCATGGAGATGGAAGCTTTCCGCAACCTGATGGCGGTGGCTGTCCCTCGGTACTCGGTCCCCAGCCGCCACTATTTCTTCCGGTGTGCTATCCCCGCATTACACAAGAACATGTCCCACAACATTAGCCGTGCCCTCAACGCAGTTACAGGGAAAGTCCTCCTAACCACAGACACGTGGACAAGTGCTTGTGGACAGGGACGGTACATCTTGCTGACAGTACACTGGGCTAATATAGAAGCCGGGACACAGTCGGACCTTGGGATGTAACATGTCCTCCCAACACTGAGGATTGCGGGTCTTGGATCAATCAGGGTTGCCCCCACATTTTACAGATCCTCCTCCTCCTCTTGAGCCTCCATTTCTGAAATGACCACATCAATCACAAGCTGGAAGCACTGCAGCACTGCCTCAGCCAAGCGGCAACAAGCTGTGCTGAAGCTAATATGCTTAGGTGACAAACCGCACAAGCCTGAAGAGTTGGTTGTGGAAAGCTCTGAAAGAGCAGGCAGATCTGTGGCTGACACAGTTAAACCTATAGCCAGGCATGGTCGTGTATGACAATGGCCGGAACCTGGTGGTGGCTCTGAAGCGTACCATGCCTGTTCCATGTGCTTAACCTCGTGGTTCAGCGGTTTCGCAAAACCTACCTGGATTTGCCGGATCTGCTTGTCAAAGTACGCCACGTATGTGCTCATTTTAGAAAGTCAGCTACCGCTTCCGCCGCCCTTGTCGTGCTTCAGTAGCGTTTGCAGCTTCCAACTCACTGACTGGTGTGCGATGTTCCCACGCGTTGGAACTCTACATTGCAGATGTTAGGAAGGATTTGTGAGCAGAAGAGGGCAGTTGTTGACTGCCAGCATCAACAAGGCCATCGATAGGACTCCACCAAGATGGTGAGCGGCGATGACGCCATTATTAGCATCACCATCCCACTTCTGTCTTCTGAAATGCTCGTTGCTCACAAATAAAGAGGATGCATTGCAGGAGGAACACGATGAGATGGAGCAAGGAACTATACAGGGTGATTACACAGAGCCCAGCATCATAGAATCATAGAATCATAGAATGGTAGAGTTGGAAGGGACCTCCTGGGTCATCTGGTCCAACCCCCTGCTCAAAGCAGGATTCACTAAATCATCTCAGACAGATGTCTGTCCAGCCTCTGTTTGAAGACGTCCATTGAAGGGGAACTCACCACCTCTCGTGGCAGCCTGTTCCACTCATTAATCACCCTAACTATGAAAAAGTTTTTTCTAATATCTAATCTGTGTCTCCTCCCATTTAGTTTCATCCCATTGCTTCTAGTCTTTCCTTGTGCAAATGAGAATAAAGATGATCCTTCTACAATGTGACAGCCCTTGACATATTTGTAGACAGCTATTAAGTCTCCTCTCAGTCTTCTTTTTTGCAAGCTAAACATTACCAAATCCTGCAACCGTTCCTCATAGGACATGGTTTGCAGACCAGTCACCATTCTGGTCGCTCTTCTCTGAACTTGCTCCAGTTTGTCTATGTCTTTTTTAAAATGTGGTGCCCAAAACTGTACACAGTATTCCAGATGAGGTCTGACCAAAGAGGAGTAAAGACCAATAATGACTTCACGTGATCTAGACTGTATGCTTCTGTTAATACATCCCAGAATTGTATTTGCCTTTTTTGCTGCTGCATCACACTGTTGACTCATGTTCAGTCTATGATCTATTAGTATACCTAAATCTTTTTCACATGTACTGTTGCTTAGCTCTATTCCTCCCATTCTGTATATGCTTTTTTCATTTTTATTGCCCAGATGTAGTACTTTGCATTTTTCCCTGTTAAAAACCATTCTGTTGGTTGCTGCCCACTGCTCCAGTTTATTTAGGTCTTTTTGAATCCTCTCTCTCTCTTCTCTAGTATTAGCTATCCCTCCTAGCTTTGTGTCATCAGCAAATTTAATCAGTTTACCCTCAATTCCTTCATCTAAATCATTGATAAAGATGTTGAACAATACAGGTCCCAAGACGGAGCCCTGTGGTACCCCACTTGAGACATTCATCCAGCTGGATGTGAAGCCATTTACAATCACCCTTTGAGTCCGATCACTAAGCCAGTTATGAATCCACCTAACAGTTGCCTGGTCCATTGCATACTTGGTCATTTTTTCAATAAGGATGGTGTGAGATACTTTGTCAAATGCTTTGCTGAAGTCAAGATATACTATATCTACAGCATTTCCCTGATCCACCCAGTCAGTGATTCTGTCATAGAAGGAAATTAAGTTAGTCTGACATGACTTGTTAGTTATAAACCCATGCTGACTCTGGTTAATCACTTCATTCTTATCCAGGTACTTACATACATGTTGTTTAATAATTTGTTCAAAGATCTTTCCTGGTATAGAAGTCAGACTCACCGGCCTATAGTTCCCTGGGTCCACCTTCTTCCCCTTTTTGAAGATAGGAACAACATTTGCTCTTCTCCAGTCTTCTGGGACTTCTCCTGTTCTCCAAGAATTTTCAAAGATTATGGAGAGTGGTTCTAAAATTTCTTCTACGATCTCCTTCAGTACTCTGGGGTGTAATTCATCTGGACCTGGAGACTTGAACTCATTTATGTTAGCTAAATATTCCCTCACAATCTTTCTGTTTACAGATAACTTGGATTCTTCTATTCCTTTAAAAGGACAGTGAAGATCAGTTGATGTTACATTTTCTTTCTGAGAGAAAACAGATGCAAAATAGGAATTAAAAAGTTTGGCCTTCTCAACATCCTCTCTTACCATTTCTCAATTTTCATCCTGTAAAAATCCTATAGCATCTTTGACTTTTCTTTTACTTTTGACATACCCCCAAAATCCTTTTTTATTGCTTTTGACATCTCTTGCAAGCCTTAATTCATTGTCAGCTTTAGCTAACCTGATACATGCCCTGCAGGATCTGCAGACTGCATTATAATCTTCTTTAGATATGCCTCCCTCTTTCCATTTAATAAACATTTCTTTCTTTCTTTTTAGCATGTGTTTAAGTTCTGTGTTCATCCATCCTGGTTTCCTTAAATGCTTCCCATTCTTCCTACTTTTCGGGATTGTTAACGATTGTGCTTTGAGAATCTCTTTTTTAAAAATTTCCCATCCTTCCTGGACATTTTTGTCCTTAAGGACATCCAGCCATTGGATCCCTCCTATTCTCTTTCTGAGTCTCTTAAAATCTGCCTTTCTAAAATCTAACCTTGAAGTTTGAGTCTTCACATGTCTTCCTCCTCTAGTTATCCAAAATTCTATAATAGCATGATCGCTGCCTCCTAGGGTTCCAGCCACTTTTACCTCCTCAACCATTTCCTCCTTGTTTATAAGGATTAGATCCAAAGTAGCAGATCCCCTTGTTTTCTCCCCTACCTTTTGGAAGATAAAGTTGTCAGCAAGAGAGGATAAGAATTTGCTTGACCTGTTAGTTTTACTTGAGAGAGATTCCCAACAAATGTCTGGATAGTTGAAATCTCCCATGACCACTACGTCATATTTTTTTGAGAACTTGGTCATTTGATACATAAATCATCTCATCCCAATGTGGAATGGGTGACAATGAGGAAGAGGAGGATGAGGAGGAAGAGGAAGAACAGGAGCTAGTCTCCTGTGCTCGATGGTACCACCTACTCAACTGTCATCCCGTCTGTTCAGCGTAGATGGCCTGAGGACAGGGAGGAGGAGGAGGATGTGGAGGAGAGCATGGTCAGTCGTCCTCTTGGTGAGGACGCGAAAGTCTTGCCTGTTAGCAGTCTGGCACTCATGACTGAGTTTATGTTACGCTGCCTTCCCATGACCCTTGCGTTGTCTAAATTTTGGGTGACAATCATTACGGGTTGGTGACACTTCTAGACCCACACCACAGGGAGAACTTTATATCTCTTATTGCCGTGGCGGACAGGCCTTATAAAATGGGCAGTACCAGAAGACCCTTATTGCGAGATTTAAAAAAAAATTCCATCTGAAAATGCTGGCGGCAGAGGTCAAAGTTCGTTGGACAACCAAGGAGTATGGGCGAGAGAGACACAAATCCAATCCAGCACAAGCAGGAGAACACTGTCAAAATTCTGGGACAGTTTTTTCAGACCCTCCCATTGCACAGGCCCAGAGTAGCGGAGTACTCTTTCAAGGAGGGAAAAGTTTGGGAAGATGCTGAAGGAGTACCTCTCTGACCGTACCAACGTCCTCCATGATTCCTCTATGCCTTATAATTATTGGGTATCCAAGCTGGACATGTGGCATGAACTGGCTCTCTATGCCTTGGAGGTACTGGCCTGCCCTGCCGCTAGCGTTTTGTCAGAGCAGGTTTTTAGTGCCACCGGGGGAATTATAACTAATAGGCGCATCCGCCTGTCAACTGAAAATGCTGACAGGCTGACTCTTATAAAAATGCACAAGGGCTGGATTGGGCAAGAATTCTCAACACCATCGAATGATAGTAGCATAACATAAACTCAAATACAATGTCTTTTCTTGGGAGGTGTATTCCCATGCACCTTTTCACACCCAGACATGGGTATACGCTTCCTGATTTTGGCTATTTGCTCTTGTCCTCCTCCTTCTCCTCAACCTCCACCACCATATCATTCACCACCATATCTACCATATCACCTCCTCTACATTTCTTGCAAGGGGCATTGGAGTGCCTCAAAATTTTTTGCAGCCATTGCATTAACCACATAGGCAAACAGTCTGGGAGACACACTTCCTAATAATGGGAACGTTTTTTTTCAGACGGCCCTCATCTACGTTTCTTGCAAAGGGCATTGGAGTGCCTCCAAATTTTTAACAGCCATTGCAGTCACTGCATATACAAGAAAAGTATGGGAGACCCGCTCCTTTCTAGTGGGAACATGTTTTTACTGAGGCCTACCTCTGTGTCTTTAAATTGTTACTGTGGTTTTTCCTAAATTTTGGCAGCCGTTGTACTCACTGCATACCCTCTAACTGTATAGCAGACCCTCTCGTTTCTAATGGGAACACGTCGTTACTGAGGCCCACCTCTATGTGTCTTTAAATTGTTATTGGGGCTTTCAAGTAACCGAACATTTTAGTGCTTGCCCATCACTAGATAAAAGTAGCTTCAAATTTGAGATTGTTGAAAGTTTTTGAAAACATTGATATGGCATCAATAACTGTCACGCTGTCTCAACGTACAGGAGGTCAGGGGCCTGAGCTGACCCTAAACGGGGGCCCTGACTAATCCCTCAACCTGGAGGTACTGTTAATGGTACAGAGGTCCAGGCCGCCAGCGTAACCCTAAACTCCTGAATATCCCTGAACCTCAGTAATCTAGTCCTGAGAAGGACCCCGATCACAACAATGGGGAACAGGATAGAAAATGCCCAAACACAGTACTAAACAAACGAGACAGTACAAGGGGAAAACCAAAAACCACCTTGCATACAAAAACTCACACCACAATTACAGAGGGAACAAGAACAGGTTAGGAGATAAATGATAAAGGGAGGAAGGGAAGAAACCACACCGTATACTCTTCGCTCCGAACTCCACCAAACAATGATCCGCTCTGAAGGTCTGCAAGAAATGCTTTCACCGACAACTTCCCTATCAGACCAGCAGGTATTTGAAGGAATCCCAATCCAGCAGCATTAACTGCAGCTGGGCGAGGCTGAGCCTCGTCAAGCTGAGAGGGAGAGAATTAACTCCCTCACTACCAAAACACAAAGCACCAAAAACTCAGCTGCGAGAAGTCAGGCTGTGTAGTCGCGACGATCTTCGTGGCGACACACCCGTGACAATATCATCATGATGCAAAGCAGATGCTGAATGAATCTGAGGCATGGGTCACATGAGCATAGGTTGTCTCATGCAATAGAATCGTATCGATTATGTAAATGATTAGTGATGAACGAGCACTAAAATGCTCTGGTACTCGTTGCTCAGGTCGAGCAAATTGGAATACTCGGGTGCTCAACCCGAGCAGCAAGCCCAATGTAAGTCTATGGGAAACTCAAGCATTTTTCAGGCGGCTCCTCCCCGACAGTCTGCAGAGGGCCTAAAAATTGCCAAAATCGATGGGAACAGTGCTCAAATGACATGGGAACATTATGGGGAAGACCCCTGGAAGCATTTCTGACTCCCAGGTTACTGCTGTCAACAACATTGTCAGAGGTATTACGCCACTTTTATGGACTCAAAATAAAACATACAAAACGAATCCAAAATGGAATTTCCTGGGAAATATGTTAAAGAGCATCCTTTCCAGGGTAATGACTTGTATAAGGCAAAATAAATAACCAAAACCAAAAATACTGCTCCACACCTTGGGCTCTGTTCACACGTAGCGTTTTTGATGCGTTTTTGTACTTTTGCATTGCTTTCAACCAAGACAAATGCATTCACTGGGAGATGTCATTTTAACATTTTACAACCTTATCTGGCCATGTGGTGTGTGACACATCATCAGACACATGCATATAGTGCTGAAAAGACATGGGAACAGCATGAGGAAGACCCGTGGAAGCAACTCTGACTCCCAGGTCACTGCATAAAAGTGTGCCCATCATTAGTGATCCTTGGCACATGCGAAGATGCCGCCTGCCATGCACCTGTCATTGCTGACTTGCAACAATCACCGTTTATGTCCTTGTCCCAGTGCAGCATTCAGTTGTCCCTACCCCATTCCTTGGAATGCAAGTGCAAGTATACAGCCAGCCAGCCACCCACCCACCCACAGGCTGCAATACTATACTGCCAAATTTTTGACAGCTGCTTGCACTTGAAATGTGGCCTTTTAGGCTCGTGGAGGCGGAAGCTGTCCACAATTTTATGGCGGCGGCGACCGGGTATCCATACTCGGTCCCCAGCCGCCACTATTTCTCCCGGTATTGTCTCCGCCTTCCACAAGCACGAGTCCCACAACATTACCCGTGCCCTCCCCAGTGCACTTACTGGGAAGGACCGCCTAACCACAAACACTTGGTCAAGTGAATGTGGCCAGGGACGGTACGGAGCCAGTCCATAGCTTTTGTTGCTGAGAGTTGTATTTCACCACAGCCATTATCTTTAGCTCAGTGAAATGACTGGCCTAGAGGGAAACTGTATCTACTCTGGGTGTCATTTCTCCCAGAAAGTCCTAATGCATCTTGTTGCAGAAGCAATGGCAGCCCGTCCAACATCAGAGAACCAGAGACTCCTCCAATGGGCCCTGGCTTCTCCTTCAGGAGAGTTCATAGTGCTGAGGTGGGGCCATGATGATGATAGAGGCCACCATCTGCTTAGTTTTCTGTTACTTGAAATGCAAGCGCAAGTATGCAGCCAGCCACCCACCCACAGGCCGCAATGCTAAACTGCCAGATTTCTGGGCAGCTGCTTGCACTTGAAATGTGGCCTTTTAGGCTTGAGGAGGTGGAAGCTTTTCACAACCTCATCATCTGGTGTGCCCTGGATTCTACATCAGGAAAGTTCATGATAGCGCTAACTTTGCAGTTGCTATGGGGCTCTTGAGAGGGGAAGAAAAGTGAGCCCTCAGAATCAAATCCTCTTGTGGGCACAATATTTTTCAATCTGAAAAAGCTTCTCAGTGCGAGTTGTATTTCACCACAGCCATATTCTTTAGCTCGGTGAAAGGACTGGCAAAGAGGGAAACCATATATACTCCGGCTGTCATTTCTCCGTCACCAGGTTCCGCTCATTGTCACACACGACCATGCATGGCTGTATGTTCAGTGGTGAGAGCCACAAATTAGGCTGCTGTGTTAAAGCTTTCAAGAACTCTGCAGCGCTGGGCTGCTTGTCACCTAAGCATTCAGCATGTTATCTTCAGCACAGCCTGTTGCCGCTTGGCCAAGGCAATCCTGCAGTGCTTTCAGCTTGTTTCTCATTTCGGAGATGGAGGAGGTGCAGCAGCTGAACAATGTGATTACATTGAGGGTAGATTGGCGACTCTGTTTTTTATACTAAAGAAAGATCCTACTGTTTTTGTTTTTTTTTACATTATTTTTTAAGACAAATGCATTCACCAGGAAATGTCATTTAAACATTTTACAACCTTATCTAGCAAAGTGGTGTGTGATACAACATCAGACACATCCTGTTTCATTCATGATGGAGGGACTCTGAAAGTCACAAAGCCTATTTTTATAGGGCCATCAGACGGCCCTTACTATTCTTAAAAAGCCAGCAGTCGGCCCTCGCTATTGTTAGAGAGCCATCAGCCGGCTATGCTTTGTTGTTCCCATTATTAACAAGTGGGTCTCCTATACTGTTATTGCGTATGCAGTGACTGCAAGGGCTGCCAAAAATTCGGACGCAACCCAATACCCCTTTGAAGAGACATAGAGGAGGGTCTCAGTATAAAAAATGTTCCCATCAGAAAGCAGCGGGTCTTCTATAGTGGTAATGCTCATGCTGTGACTTCAAGGGATGCCAAAATTTGGGAAAAACCCCACTAAGAATTTAAAGACACATCGAGCAGTGCCACAGTAATGAGTATGAAAAGTTCCTAGTAGAAAGGAGAGGGTCTGCTATACAGTTATAGGATATGCAGTTAGTCCAACGGCTGGCCAAATTTAGGAAAAACCCCACTAAGAATTTAAAGATACATAGAGCAGGGCCACAGTAACGAGTACAACATGTTCCCATTAGAAAGGAGAGAGTCTGCTATACAGTTATAGGGTATGCAGTGAGTCCAACTACTGACAAAATTTAGGAAAACCCCACTAGGAATTTAAAGACACATAGAGCAGGGCCACACTAACGACAAATTCCCATTAGAAAGGAGAGTGTCTCCCATAGTGTTGGCCTATGCAGTGAATGCAAGAGCTGCCAAAAATTGGGAGGCACTTCAATGCCCATTGGAAGAGACTTAGGGGGCCTCATAAAAAAATGCTCCCATTAGAAAGGAGCCGGTCTCCTATACTTGTACTGCCCATGCACTAAGTGTATGGGCTGACAAACATTTACCCCTGGGAGGTATACATGAACATACTGTATAAAAACATTTTTTTACGGGCATCATAAACACCCTTTAAAAAAATGATGTGGGTGTTGCATCACGGACCACGGTCACCCTGGTGATATGGTGGTGGAGGATGAGGCTGAGGAGAAGGAGGAGGACAAGAGCAAATAGCCAAAATAAGGAAGTGTATACCCATGTGTGGGTGTGAAAAGGTGATTTGGAATTCACCTCCCAGAAAAAGACACTGGATTTGAGTTTATGTTACACTGCTATCATTCGGTGGTTTTCAGAAGTCTGGCCCAATCCAGCCCTTGTTCATTTTTATAAGAGTCAGCCAGCCAGCATTTTCAGTTGACAGGCGGATGCGTTTATCAGTTATAATTCCACCAGCGGCACTAAAAACCCGCTCTGATAAAACGCTGGCGCAGGGCAGGCCAGTACCTCCAAGGCATAGAGAGCCAGTTCATGCCACGTAACCACCTTGGATACCTAATATTTATAAGGCTCAGAGGAATCATGGAGGATGTTGGTATGGTCAGCAAGGTACTCCCTCAGCATCTTCCAAAACTTTGCACTCCTTGAGAGAGTACCCCGCGCCTCAGGGCTGAGAAAATTCTCCCATAACTTTGACAGTGTTACCATGCTTCTGCTGGATTGGAGTTGTGTGTCTCTCTCACCTGTAGTCCTTGGTTGTCCAACAAACTATGACCTCTTCCAACAGCGTTTTCTGATGAGAATTTTTTTAATAGTTCCGCAACAAGGGCCTTCTGGGACTGCCCCATTTTTGTAGACCTGTCCCCCTCAGGAATAAGAGATATAAAGTTCTCCTTGTAGCGTGGGTCTAGAAGCGTCACCATCCAGTAATGAATGTCACCCAAAATTTTGAGAACGCGAGGGTCATGGGAAAGGCAGCGTAACAAACTCAGCCATGCGTGCCAGATTGCAAAGAGGCAAGACTGACCATGCTCTCCTCCTCCTCCTCTCTGTCCTAAGGCCATCCACGCTGAACAGACGGTATGACAGTTGTGCAGGTAATACCATCTATAGCGCATGAAACTAGCTCCTATTCTTCCTCCTCCTCCTCCTCTTCCTCATTGTCACCCAATCCACTTTGGGATGAGATGAACCTGGGCTGCGTGTAATCACCCTGTATGGTTCCTTGCTCCATCTCATCGTGCTCCACCTGCAATTCATCCTCTTTGATCGTGAGCAGAGAGCGTTTCAGAAGACAGAGAAGTGGGATGGTGACACTAATTATGGCGTCATCGCCGCTCACCATCTTGGTGGAGTCCTCAAAGCTTTGGAGGATGGTACATATGTCTGACATCCATGTCCTCTCCTGAGTTCATACAGTATGTGTGGAGTCTGAACTGAATACTGTCGGCCTTGTTGATGCTGGTACTTAACAACTGCCCTCTTCTGCTCACAAATCCTTTCCAACATCTGCAGTGTAGAGTTCCAACGCGTGGGGACATCACACAACAGTCTGTGAGCTGGAAGCTGCAAATGCTGCTGAAGCACGGCAAGGGCGGCGGAAGCTGTAGCTGACTTTCTAAAATGGGTACACAGGTGGCGTACTTTGACAAGCAGATATGGCGGCTCTTGTTAGGATTTGAGAAATCGCTGAACCACGAGGTTAAGCACATGGGCCAGGCATGATACGTGTGTGAGCTCACGTCGCCTCAGAGCCGCCACCAGGTTCTGGCCATTGTCACACATGACCATGCTTGGCTGCAGGTTCAGCGATGTGAGCCACAGATCTTCCTGCTCTTTCAGAGCTATCCAACACTCTTCAGCACTGTGCGGTTTGTCACCTAAGCATATTTACTTCAACACAGCCTGTTGCCGCTTGGCCGAGGCAGTGCTGCAGTGCTTCCAGCTTGTGACTGATGTGGTCATTTCGGAGATGGAAGCTGAAGAGGAAAAGGAGGATGAGGTGCAGGAGCTGTAGACTGTGTGGGGAACCTTGATTGACCTAGGGCCTGCGATCCTTGGCGTCAGGAGGACGTGTTCCGTCCCAAGGTCGGACTATGTCCTGGCTTCCACTATGTTAACCCAGTGTGCCGTCAGAGAGATGTACCGTCCCTGCCCACAAGCACTTGTCCTTGTTTCCGTGGATAGGTGGACTTTCCTAGTAACTGCGTTGTTGAGGGCACGGCTAATGTTTTGAGACATGTGCTTGTGTAATGCGGGGATGGCACACCGGGAGAAATAGTGGCGGCTGGGGGCCAAGCACTGAAGAACGGCTGCCACCATCAGGTTGCAGAATACTTCCAACTCCACGAGTCTAAAAGGCAAATTTTCTAGCGCAAGCAGTCGCGAAATGTGGAAATTTAGTAGTGTGGCCTGTGGGGCATTGGCTGCGTAATTGCGCTTGCGTTCCAAGGACTGGGGTATAGACAACTGAACGCTGCACTGGGACAAGGATCTGCACGTGCTTCCTGATGCTGCTACTTGAGAGTGTGCAATGACAGGTGCAGAGCAGGAGGCATGTTCGCATGCACTATAGACAGTGGATTAGCTTGCATGCACAACAGCGGAAGAAGCAGTGGTGCCACCTGCAGACACTGTTCCTGGACCCTAGGGTTCGGCCCACAAAGTCAGGTGCTTTGCTGCCATGTGCCTGATCATGTTGGTGGTAGTTAGGCTGCTCGTTTTGCCACCCATGCTGATGCTGGCCTGGCAGGTGGTGCAAATGGCCTTTTTGGGGTTATCGGCAGAGTATTTAAAAAAACAACCAGACTCGGGAGACCTAACAGTTGTACTGGCAACTTCCTTCGTTTTGGTGTTATGGGGAACGGTTGTGTGACGCCTCTACTCAGAAAGCCCGTGTTTTACCCTGGGTGTTGGAGGACTCGGTGTCGGGCCCTGTGTTAAAGAGATGGGATGCAGCCGTGGCCCGGGCCCGACACGTGCTCAGGGCCGTCACATTAGAAAGAGATGGTGTGGGCTTGTCCGGGTTGAGTGGCTGATTAACGACTACGCCACCTGTGGTGTCTGGTGAAGGGCCACCGGCGCTGCTAGCAGTCCACTGAGGCCCGGTGTCATGGCGGCAAAAGTTATTACTGCTCCCCACAGGCAGAGCAAGGCCTCAGGGCAGGCAAACAGGATGAAGGGGGGTAGCAGTAGCGCGGGGAGTACGGGCACCCTGTCGCGTGGTATGGCGCGTAATGAATAGAGATGAGCGTTGTTCTACTCGAACTGTTCGCCAATCTCAAATTCGAGCTGTTTTGGGCGGTGTTCGAGCCGTTCGGCGAACACGAACAATTTGAGAAAAATTCGGCTATTCGAGGTTATGTTCGATAACTGTTCGTGCACCAAAATCATAACTGGATTTTTTCTCAGTAATGATGAAAATTAATGTTAATACGCAGTTTGAGTGTACAGCGGGGTGGGGGGAGGGGCAGGGGATGGATCTCTGCAGGAACAATGAAGATCTCCATTTTTTTTTTCTCTTTCCCGCATTTACAGTGGGGAGGTGCAATCTGTCAGCCTATCAGCAGCGCACACACGGAGCGAAGTGCTTTTTTTCACACAAGCAAGGGCATGTGTCATTGGCAGTGTATGTCACATGTCCTTGCCCTATAAGACCAAACCATTTTCCCCGTCGCCACCATTTTCTCACTGCTGCAGCTGCGTGTTAGACGGCACCGCTGTTGCTGTGTGCGCTATACCTTGTTAATTTCAAGCCAATTTTCGCACAAATCTACAGATAGCTTGGGAGTAGGGAATAGTTGTGATTGCAGTCCTTTTAAGGACTAGGTTACAGCATTTCCTACGACTTTTATCAGGCAGGTCTGTGCTCTTAAATAGATAGATTGTGGGAGTAAAGACTAATTGTAATTGGAGTCCTTTTCAGGACTAGGTTACATCAGTTCCTATCAGTTTTTGCCAGGCAGGTCTGTGCCAGTGCTGTGCAAGTTTTTTTCACAGCATTTGGCTGAATCTAGCAAAGCTAATCCTTTTTGGCCTATTGCAGAGTGTGTTAGTCAGTGGAGTAGCCTATCTGTGTTGCAAGATATACCACCTGTGTATAGAATACCAATTTTTTTACTGCACCTAGTGAAGTAAAATCTTTTGGGCATAGCATCATTCTATTAGTCCATCTATACTGACCTCCATCAGGTTGCAAATTGAATATAATTTTTTTCTGCATCTAGCTCTGAAAAAATATTGGGCTTCTAGCTGTGTGTGGGACTTGTTGTATTAGTCCATCTATACTGACCTCCATCAGGTTGCAAACTGAATATATTTTTTTCTTCATCTACCTCTGAAAAAATATTGGGCTTCTAGCTGTGTGTGGGACTTGTTCTATTAATCCATCTATACAGACCTCCATCAGGTTGCAAACTGAATATATTTTTTTCTGCATCTACCTCTGAAAAAATATTGGGCTTCTAGCTGTGTGTGGGACTTGTTGTATTAGTCCATCTATACTGACCTCCATCAGGTTGCAAACTGAATATATTTTTTTCTGCATCTACCTCTGAAAAAATATTGGGCTTCTAGCTGTGTGTGGGACTTGTTGTATTAGTCCATCTATACAGACCTCCATCAGGTTGCAAACTGAATATATTTTTTTCTGCATCTACCTCTGAAAAAATATTGGGCTTCTAGCTGTGTGTGGGACTTGTTGTATTAGTCCATCTATACTGACCTCCATCAGGTTGCAAACTGAATATATTTTTTTCTGCATCTACCTCTGAAAAAATATTGGGCTTCTAGCTGTGTGTGGGACTTGTTCTATTAATCCATCTATACAGACCTCCATCAGGTTGCAAACTGAATATATTTTTTTCTGCATCTACCTCTGAAAAAATATTGGGCTTCTAGCTGTGTGTGGGAATTGTTGTATTAGTCCATCTATACTGACCTCCATCAGGTTGCAAACTGAATATATTTTTTTCTTCATCTACCTCTGAAAAAATTTTGGGCTTCTAGCTGTGTGTGGGACTTGTTCTATTAATCCATCTATACAGACCTCCATCAGGTTGCAAACTGAATATATTTTTTTCTGCATCTACCTCTGAAAAAATATTGGGCTTCTAGCTGTGTGTGGGACTTGTTGTATTAGTCCATCTATACTGACCTCCATCAGGTTGCAAACTGAATATATTTTTTTCTGCATCTACCTCTGAAAAAATATTGGGCTTCTAGCTGTGTGTGGGACTTGTTCTATTAATCCATCTATACAGACCTCCATCAGGTTGCAAACTGAATATATTTTTTTCTGCATCTACCTCTGAAAAAATATTGGGCTTCTAGCTGTGTGTGGGACTTGTTGTATTAGTCCATCTATACTGACCTCCATCAGGTTGCAAACTGAATATATTTTTTTCTGCATCTACCTCTGAAAAAATATTGGGCTTCTAGCTGTGTGTGGGACTTGTTCTATTAATCCATCTATACAGACCTCCATCAGGTTGCAAACTGAATATATTTTTTTCTGCATCTACCTCTGAAAAAATATTGGGCTTCTAGCTGTGTGTGGGACTTGTTGTATTAGTCCATCTATACTGACCTCCATCAGGTTGCAAACTGAATATATTTTTTCCTGCATCTACCTCTGAAAAAATATTGGGCTTCTAGCTGTGTGTGGGACTTGTTCTATTAATCCATCTATACAGACCTCCATCAGGTTGCAAACTGAATATATTTTTTTCTGCATCTAGCTCTGAAAAAATATTTGGCCTTCTAGCAGTGTGTGGGACTTTCTCTATTAGTCCATCTATACAGACCTCCATCAGGTTGCAAATTGAATATAATTTTTTTCTGCATCTAACCCAGCCAATAGTTTTGGCCTAATACCACAGTTTGGCCACTCAGCTCTGCTCGGTTCCCATCCATTGTTTTTTGTGCAAACAACTCCAGAGTTGTTAATTAGTTAACCACCAAAATGAGTGGAAAAAGGCCTGCTGCTGGTGGAAAGGGGAATAGGCGTGTTGGGAAGGGGAAAAAAGGTTGTGTCCGTGGGGTAGGTGTTAAAGCAACAGTAACATCTGCAGAAGAAAGACCATCTTCCAGCCAAACTAAAATGTCTACTTCTTTTAGCGGACAATGTGATAAGATCCCTTTCTTACGGCCACGCCAATCACTACAAATTCCAGATGAGGCACAAAAACAGCAGGTGCTTCAACGGATATCAAGTGCTCCTTTAAGTGGGCTCTCCTCCACATCAACTTCAACATCACAAATACTCCAGTCCTCAAAGGTGTCACCCCAATCGCACTTGCTTCCTCACAGCTCCCAAATCTCCAGCTGCCCGTCTGAGTATGAGGTAGAACAGATGGTTGAGTCTGCAGAGCTGTTTACTCATACTATAGCCTGGGAATCAGAGGTCGACTCCAGCTCTTCTGTGAATCCAGACGAGGAAATGATCTGCACTGATGCCCAGAATCTTTATGAGTCGAATCCAGGACCAGACGCAGAAGGTTCTGACCATAATGTAGACCCTCATTCCCAAACTGTAACTCCTGTTGGTGGAGACAATGAGGAAGACGATGATAAGACTCAAATACCTGATTGGAGCGACAACTTTAGTTTTTTGTCAGGGCAGGAACAGGTTGGCTCTGAGGACGACGGGTGTGATAACGCAGAGGGTGATGATGATGAGGTTGGAGATCCCACTTACTGTCAACCCACAGTCAGCCAAGAGATGAGGTCAGCAGAGGAGGTGGAGGAAGATGCTAGTGACGACGAGGTCAGGTTGCGCCTTCCTGGACAGAGACGTAGTACTGGAAGCATGTCAACAACTGCATCCTCAAACACAACTCTGCCTCTCACCACAAGTCGTGGTGGCTCTTCAGGTCGCATGGGTGCTAAGCCTTTCATAGCCTGGGCATTTTTTCAGATCGATAAAGATGACCCAACTCGTGTTATCTGTAACATTTGTCAGCAAAAGCTAAGTAGAGGCCAAAAAATACATAGTTTGAGTACTTCATGCATGAACCGGCACATGGAAATGAAGCATAAGTTGCAGTGGGAAGCTCAGTGTGCTACAATGCGGCCTAGCCGGCCGGGCCAACCACCGTCTGCCATATCTTGTGCATCCGCGGCCTCTTCATCCTCTGTGACTGGGGGACAGCAGTCACACCTGTTTTGGGGCGCAGACCTGCCACCACTTTACCCGCAACAGCCAGCGTGATTGGCAGGTCATCATTTTCTTTGGAGGTGGTAACACCAGCTGGTGTTGAGCGCTGTCCGACATCGATAGCACCACCTGTGGATCAAGGCAACCTAACATGTCCGCCTGCATCTTCCTCACAGACCGGCAGTTTGCCGGGGACACCCTTATCAACCCCGTCTAAGCACAATAGCCAGCCCTCGGTCCCTCAGATGTGGACAAGTAAAAGACCATTTCCTCCTAGCCATGAGAAAGCTAAGAGGTTGAATTTCACCATCTGCAAGTTCTTGGCTACAGAAATGCTGCCTTTCCGCCTGGTGGACACAGAGGATTTTCGAGACCTTATGTCCGTCGCAGTGCCCCAGTACCAGATGCCCAGTCGGCACTACTTCTCAAAGAAAGGTGTGCCTGCGCTCCACCAGCATGTCGCACACAACATCACCGCTTCTTTGAGAAACTCTGTGTGTGACAGGGTGCATTTCACCACAGACACTTGGACGAGTAGGCATGGACAGGGGCGTTACATGTCGCTGACTGGGCACTGAGTAACTATGGTGACAGCAGGACAAGGGGCTGCTGTCCAAGTCTTGCCATCCCCACGAGTTGTGCGTCAATCCTCTTTATGTCAAAGTTCCTCCACTGCTTCTGCCTCCTCAACCTCCTCTCAGTCTTCCACCTGCACCCAAAGCCTGTCTGGTCATGCCACAAGCTTTCTAACTGCGCAGAAGGGATCCTGCACAGCTCCTTACTATGCTGGCAGTAGGGCTCAACGTCATCAGGCGGTTTTTACATTGAAATGTCTGGGAAATGTGAGTCACACAGCTGAGGAGTTGTGGTCAGCTCTGGAGAACCAATTTCATGAATGGTTGTCTCCACTGGACCTGAAACCAGGGAAGGCCGTGTGCGACAATGCTGCAAACCTGGGTGCGGCCCTTCGCCGGGGCAATGTCACACACGTGCCTTGTATGGCTCACGTGTTGAACCTGGTTGTCCAGCAATTTTTAGCCCACTATCCCAGACTAGATGGCCTTCTGCAGAGGGCACGGTCGCTGTGTGCTCACTTTCGCCATTCGCATCCCGCAGCTCAGCGACTTACATCTCTACAGAAGTCGTTGGGCCTGCCACTTCACCGGCTAAAATGCGATGTGCCTACCCGGTGGAATTCAACTCTGCACATGTTGCAGCGACTGTGGCAGCACCGACAAGCCCTGGTGCAATACGTTCTGACGTATAGCCTGGGCCAACGAGATCCAGAGGTGGGGCAAATCACGCTGGAGGAGTGGTCTCAGATCAGGGACCTATGCACCCTTCTGCACAGTTTTGAAATGGCGACGAAGATGTTTAGTGCTGACGATGCCATTATCAGCATGACTATTCCGGTGATTTACATGCTGGAGCACATGTTAAACAGAATTCGGAGTCAGGTGGTGGCACAAGAGGAGGTGGAGGAAGTAGAGGAGGAGGAGTTGTATGCGGAAGGGCTAACATCTGCAAGGTCCAGACGGTCGGCAGCACCAAGGCGGCAGGCATGTGAGGGTGGGGGAGATGGTTTTACCAGGGCGCATGGTAGCAGCCAAACTAGTGAGGAAGGTGCAGGAGCCCAGGAAGAAGTGGAGGACGAACTGATGGAAGACTCATCAGATGAGGGAGACCTTGATCACATTTCTGTTGTGCGAGGTTGGGGGGAGAGGACAGAGGAAGGAAGCATGATTGTTACCTCGACACCAACACAACAGGGACTTGGTGCTCCTGGATGCGCAACACACATGAGTGCCTTCTTGCTGCACTACCTGCAACATGACCCTCGAATTGTGAGAATTAGAAATAATCCTGACTACTGGGTTGCCACACTGTTAGATCCCCGGTACAAAAGTAAATTTGCAGAAATTATTCCTGCCATAGAAAGGGATGCACGCATGCAGGAGTATCAGCAGAGACTGTTGCAGAATCTTACATGTGCTTTTCCACAAAATACCAGTGGTGCACGTAGTGAATCTCACAGTTCCAACTTGCCAACCGTGGGACCGTCAAGTGTTCAGCACTCAAACCGTAACAGAACCACAGTATCTGCTGGTAACATCAATTTTGCGGAATCATTTCACCACTTTTTTAGCCCATCCTTTGCAAGGCCACAGGAGACAAGAAGTCTGACACATAGTCAACGCCTAGAGACGATGGTACAGGAGTATCTCCAAGTAAACATTGAAGCCACGACTGTGTCACTGGACCCTTGCTCTTTTTGGGCTTCCAATCTGGATAAATGGCCGGAGCTAGCCACTTACGCCTTGGAGATCTTGTCATGCCCCGCAGCCAGCGTTCTGTCTGAACGTGTGTTCAGCGCTGCTGGTGGTGTGCTGACAGATAAGCGCACGCGGCTCTCCACTGATAATGTAGACAGACTCACGTTCATAAAGATGAACAAATCATGGATCCGAAACGACTTTTCTACCCCTGTGTCATCCTGGGGAGAGTAAAAGCTTGATGATTGGTTAAAATCACCCTACCAACCGTTTTAAGCTTTCAAATTACTAATCATGTTTATCTGCATCTTGGCTGGAAAATAATTTGGGCTTTGTAGCAGTGTGCAGCACTGATTCTATTAGGCCATCTATAATAAGCTCCACCAGATTTAAAATTACTAATCATGTTTATCTGTATCTTGAGTGGAAAATAATTTGGGCTTTGTAGCAGTGTGCAGCACTGATCCTATTAGGCCATCTATACTAAAGCTTCACCAGATTTAAAATTAATAATAATTTTTAGCTGCATCTAGCCCGGAAAATAATTTTGGGGCTCCGAGATGCGCAAGACACATAAGTGCCTTCTTGCTGCACTACCTGCAGCATGACCCTCATATTGTCAGAATTCGAAGTAATCATGACTACTGGGTTGCCACACTCTTAGATCCCCCAAACTTTTCGATCAACCTTTTCATTTTAATAAAGACCAAAAAAATGGTCATTTTGAAATTATAAGCATTAGCAGGTTGTTAGAAACTGAAATCAAACAGTTTTCAACTCAAAACTTTATTCTAGGTGATGTTACATTTTCACATAGGACCCCTTGTTCGAAAGGAGCTTCTGAACTCTCTCGTCCATTGAATTTGTCAGGTTTTGGATGGTTTCTGCTTCAATTGTTTTGCATGAGGACAGAATACCCTCCCAGAGCTGTTGCTTAGATGTGAACTGCCTCCCGCCATCATAGACACTCCTTTTAATGATGCTCCAAAGGTTCTGAATGGGGTAGAGGTCAGGGGAGCATGGGGGTCACACCATAAGTTTGTCCCCTTTTATGCCCATATCAGCCAGAGATGCAGATGTTTTATGTGCAGCATGAGATGGTGCATTATCATGCAGAAAAATGATCTTGCTGTGAAATACACGGTTCTTCTTCTTGAACCATGGCAGGAAGTGCTGTTTGAGAAAATCCACATACATTATGGAGTTCATCTTTAGCGCCTTCAGGGATCCTGAAGGGGCCGACAATCTCTCTCCCCATGATTCCAGCCCAAAACATTACTCCACCTCCTCCTTGTTGGCGCTGTAACCGTGTTTGCGTGGGGTGTCCATCAACCAGCCATCCTCCACTCCATCCATCTGGACCATCGAGCGCTGCACGGCACTCATCCGCGAACAAAACAGTTTTGAAATCAGTCTTCATGTAATGTTTGGCCCACTGGAGCCGTTTCTGCTTGTGTGAACTGGATAGAGGAGGTCGACAGGATGGCGTATGCACAGCTGCAAACCTCTGAAGGACCCTGCATCTTGTTGTTCGGGGGACGTTGGAGGCACAAGCAGCTTCAAAAACTTGTCTGCTGCTATGACAAGGCTTTTTTGCCGCTGCTCTTTCAACCTGACGTAATTGCCTGTAGGAAAGAGTCCTCAATTTGCCCTTATCAGCACGCACACGTGTGTACTGTGAATCAGCTACATACTTCTTGATTGCCAAGACACTTCATCCTGATCATCGCACAATGTTGATTGTAGTCATGCCTTGACCTAAACACTCCACAATTTGTTGCTTCTCAGCAGCCGACACATCCTTTTTCTTTCCCATTTTGGCAGAAAATGTAGGCTGCTTAATAATGTGAGACAGCCTTCTTAAGTAGTCTTGCCTTTCATTGGACACACCTGCCAAACTAATTAGCACAGGTGTCTGCAATTGCTTACAGTGATAAAAAGAGTCCTGACACACATCACCATCAATGAGTTTAACTGACAAGCAAACAAATTCTTCCCTTATCACTCCTAAACACTTTTTGCATAATAATTTGGAACACAGTGTACATGTGCTTTTCCACAAAACACCAGTGGTTCACGTAGTGAATCTTACAGTTCTAACTTGCCAACCGTGGTCTGTATGGAGTTGTTCAATAAAGGGCCCAAAATTAAGATAACATAGATGGGAGAGGTCTCTATGAATAGGAATTCCTAAGTATTTGATACCCTGTGAGGGCCAGGCAAAGGGAAAATTGGACTGGATGGAATCCTATATGGATTTGGGGAGGGAGACATCGAGGGCCTCAGACTTCGCTGCATTGATTTTAAAATTTTACCATGTAACAAAGTGATCTATTTCAGCCATAACAGCATGGATGGATATATGTGATTGAGTGATATATACTAGGACATCATCAGCAAATAGAGAGCACTTGTACTCGGTGCCTCCCACCTCAATCCACCTAATATTGGGGTTATGGCGAATTGATGAGAGCAGGTGTTCCGTCACTAGGATGTATAAGAGAGGGGACAGAGAACATCCCTGCCTTGTCCCATTGGTGATTGTGAAAGGTGATGAAAATGTTCTGACGCGCCCCCTGGGCATTGGGACACCCGGATCCGGACCCTTTTTGGTGGATGCTGGTGGTTGTAGTCTCCGTGGCGGCAACCCGGTTCCGTGGCTCAGGGCGGTCAAACCAGTGGCGGAACTATTTATGTGGTTTTGATGTTTAAATGTCCGACTACGCCACCCGTGGATTGCGGTCAGAGTGAACCGCCGCTCCAGGGCAGACCGCTGAGGCTGGTGTTGTGGGTGCAGCAGAGCGTAGCATAACTCCCCACGGGAGGAGTATAGCCTCAGGGCAGTGTATGCGGAGGATGGGGGTGATGGTGCAGGGCAGCAGCAGTAATGACACGGAGTCAGTGATGCAGTCCAGGGCCTTTACTCACAGTTCTTATTATCCAGACCACGTCTGCAGTTAACGGCTGCCCACGTCGTACTGTGCTCACCAGGTGAGGGGCTCAGACAACTCCCAGATAACTTTGGAGTGCTTCACAGGACCCCCTTTGTGTGTCCTTTGTCTGGCCTTTCTTACCAACCCTTCTGTCCGGCTGCCTCGGGCCTCCTCTTGGTAAACTTGGCGCCAGTTTCCCTGACCCTATGTGGTGCCTTCCTAGCGGGTGTAGCGAGGGGCTGCGCCACATAAAATGTCACAGCCTCCTGTTTCTAGCTGAGGGTCGTTTCCTGCCTCCACTAGTTTCGGGGACCGGTCTCCCCCTTTGGCCTGACCCCTCCATGCAGGTGGATTCGGGCGTGCGGTGGCGACTCGCCCGTCCGCACCCCTGAGATCCCTTCGTTCCTCGCTCCTGGAGCCTTCCCCACTCCTCTTCCTTCCTTCTCCCTCTTCCAGGCCTGGGCACCTGTTACTAGGCCCGCCTCCGGAGCAGATCTCATGCAGAGCCCCTGCTCCCTGCCACTTCTGCTCAGACTTCTCTGCACTGAACTAAGATGGTGCCCACCTTTTATACTCCCTTATCAATGCACCCAGGAACTGCTTCCTCCCTGCTCCTGCACTACAGGGTTCCCCTTCCTCAGTGTTCCCTCCCCCCACTCCAGCCAGGGACAGGGACTGTCGTGCCCATCTCAGGGGCATATTGGTCGCCCTGCCCCATGGCAATGTGGTGTAATGCATGCAGGTGTCGGGTCCTGATCCAGACTACATCCTTACCTGAGAGTGAGATATCACACCTCTGGGTGAGGTGCAATACCTCTGTAGCAACCGAGCCCTCAGGGTGCTACAGTTCCATTTATCTTCAGCCTAGGTGACATATTGCGATACAGGGCCGTGATTTTGGCTATAAAAGGGTCCCCTAGACCCCTACCCCAAGCTTTTTAAGAGAATCATATATGGCGTGCCAGGAGACTCTATGGAATGCTTTCTCAGCATCCAACGAGAGTATCTAATTACAAATTTTTAACTGCATCTAGCCCAGGAAATACTTTGTGCCTAGTAGCAGTGTCTGCTAGTCAGCGGATTATCCCGGCTGTTAAGCAAGCTACACCACCTGTAGTTTGGACACTTCATTTTTTTAAAGGAAATGCTTCGGGACCACGGGATACTCAGTGAAGAGCATCAGGAGGCACCCCAAGGCATAGGGGCTCGGACTGGCAGTAGGATGCCTTGCGGTGGACAGCCGAGCTCGATCCTTATAAAAGCTTTTTAACTGCAGCAGCTTTAGTGGACGCTACTGGAGCTGGAATTACGCGGCTGCTGGCATGAGACTTGCCCTCCAATAGATCCTTGTAAATGGATTTAAAGTGTATTTATTCAAATTAGAGAGACAATTTAAATTAAAAAGCTTAGAGCTGCCTCCACCACAGGGGGGCTCGCTCGACCCACCAGCGGACAGGCACCAGTATTGGGAGAGGGGGTCTGGCCGTCAGGGTTCACCGCGGCTCTGGCACAAACCCGGCGACACGGAGGTGGCACGGGCAGGAGCGGACTGAACGTGTCGGCTTCTCACTTTTTGGATTTTAGAAGGGCATGACATGCCTATATCTGTGTCTCCCCCTCCTTTTACTCCTCCACCTCTTTTATTTTCGCATGACTATATGTACTTGTCACTTTTCCATGTGTTAGTTGTGTCTTCTGAGCAGTTTGTCAGCTTTTGGACACCTTTGAAGGTGTTTTCTATGTGTTTCTATGTGTTTTTGTTTGCCTGCCATTGGTTTTAACGGTGTTCGAAGGTGTTCGACGAACAGTTCGGCGAACACACGGGTGTTCGACGAACCGAACCGAACTCGAACACTACCGGGGTGGCTCAACACTAGTGGCTCAACACTAGTGTTGAGCCACCCCCGTAGTGTTCGAGTTCGGTTCGGTTCGTCGAACACCCGTGTGTTCGCCGAACTGTTCGTCGAACTGTTCGTCGAACACCTTCGAACACCGTTAAAACCAATGGCAGGCAAACAAAAACACATAGAAACACATAGAAAACACCTTCAAAGGTGTCCAAAAGCTGACAAACTGCTCAGAAGACACAACTAACACATGGAAAAGTGCCAAGTACATATAGTCATGCGAAAAGAAAAGAGGTGGAGGAGTAAAAGGAGGGGGAGACACAGATATAGGCATGTCATGCCCTTCTAAAATCCAAAAAGTGAGAAGCCGAGACGGCCAGTCCGCTCCTGCCCGTGCCACCTCCGTGTCGCCGGGTTTGTGCCAGAGCCGCGGTGAACCCTGACGGCCAGCCCCCCTCTCCCAATACTGGTGCCTGTCCGCTGGTGGGTCGAGAGAGCCCCCCTGTGGTGGAGGCAGCTCTAAGCTTTTTAATTTAAATTGTCCCTCTAATTTGAATGAATACACTTTAAATCCATTTACAAGGATCTATTGGAGGGCAAGTCTCATGCCAGCAGCCGCGTAATTCCAGCTCCAGTAGGGTCCACTAAAGCTGCTGCAGTTAAAAAGCTTTTATAAGGATCGAGCTCGGCTGTCCACCGCAAGGCATCCTAGTGCCAGTCCCAGCCCCTATGCCTTGGGGTGCCTCCTGATGCTCTTCACTGAGTATCCCGTGGTCCCGAAGCATTTCCTTTGAAAAAATTAAGTGTCCAAACTACAGGTGGTGTAGCTTGCTTAACAGCCGGGATAATCCGCTGACTAGCAGACACTGCTACTAGGCACAAAGTATTTCCTGGGCTAGATGCAGTTAAAAATTTGTAAGTAGATACTCTCGTTGGATGCTGAGAAAGCATTCCATAGAGTCTCCTGGCACGCCATATATGATTCTCTTAAAAAGCTTGGGGTAGGGGTCTAGGGGACCCTTTTATAGCCAAAATCTCGGCCCTGTATCACAATACGTCACCTAGGCTGAAGATAAATGGAACTGTAGCACCGAGGGCTCGGTTGCTACAGACGTATTGCACCTCACCCAGAGGTGTGATATCTCACTCTCAGATAAGGATGGAGTGTGGATCAGGACCCGACACCTGCATGCATTACACCACATTGCCGTCGGGCAGGGCGACCAATATGCCCCTGAGATGGGCACGACAGTCCCTGTCCCTGGCTGGAGTGGGGGGAGGGAACACTGAGGAAGGGGAACCCTGCAGTGCAGGAGCAGGGAGGAAGCAGTTCCTGGGTGCATTGAGAAGGGAGTATAAAAGGTGGGCACCATCTTATTTCAGTGCAGAGAAGTCTGAGCAGAAGTGGCAGGGAGCAGGGGCTCTGCATGAGCTCTGCTCCGGAGGCGGGCCTAGTAACAGAGGCCCAGGCCTGCAAGAGGGAGAAGGAAGGAAGAGGAGCGGAGAAGGCTCCAGGAACGAGGAATGAAGGGATCCCAGGGGTGCGGACGGGCGAGTCGCCACCGCACGCCCGAATCCACCTGCGTGGAGGGGTCAGGCCAAAGGGGGAGACCGGTCCCCGAACTAGTGGAGGCAGGAAACGACCCTCAGCTAGAAACCGGAGGCTCTGACATTTTATGTGGCGCAGCCCCTTGCTCCACCCGCTAGGAAGGCACCACATAGGGTCAGGGAAACTGGCGCCAAGTTTACCAAGAGGAGGCCCGAGGCAGCCGGACAGATGTGTTGGTAAGAAAGGCCAGACAAAGGACACACAAAGGGGGTCCTGTGAAGCGCTCCAAAGTTATCTGGGAGTTGTCTGAGCCCCTCACCTGGTGAGCACAGTACGACGTGGGCAGCCGTTACCTGCAGACGTGGTCTGGATAATAAGAACTGTGAGTAAAGGCCCTGAACTGCATCACTGACTCCGTGTCGTTACTGCTGCTGCCCTGCACCATCACCCCCATCCTCCGCCTACACTGCCCTGAGGCTATACTCCTCCCGTGGGGAGTTATGCTACGCTCTGCTGCACCCACAACACCAGCCTTAGCGGTCTGCCCTGTAGCGGCGGTTCACTCTGACCGCAATCCACGGGTGGCGTAGTCGGACATTTAAACATCAAAACCACATAAATAGTTCCGCCACTGGTTTGACCGCCCTGAGCCACGGAACCGGATCGCCGCCACGAAGACTACAACCACCAGCATCCACCAAAAAGTGTCCGGCTCCGGGTGTCCCAAGGCCCAGGGGGTGCGTCAGAACATTTTCATCACCTTTCACAATCACCAATGGGACAAGGCAGGGATGTCCTCTGTCCCCTCTCTTATACATCCTAGTGACGGAGCACCTGCTCTCATCAATTCGCCATAACCCCAATATTAGGTGGATTGAGGTGGGAGGCACCGAGTACAAGTGCTCTCTATTTGCTGATGATGTCCTAGTATATATCACTCAATCACATATATCCATCCCTGCTGTTATGGCTGAAATAGATCACTTTGTTACATGGTAAAATTTTAAAATCAATGCAGCGAAGTCTGAGGCCCTCGATGTCTCCCTCCCTAAATCCATATAGGATTCCATCCAGTCCAACTTTCCCTTTGCCTGGCCCTCACAGGGTATCAAATACTTAGGAATTCCTATTCATAGAGACCTCTCCTATCTATGTTATCTTAATTTTGGGCCCTTTGTTGAACAATTCCATACAGACCACGGTTGGCAAGTTAGAACTGTAAGATTCACTACGTGAACCACTGGTGTTTTGTGGAAAAGCACATGTACACCGCGTTCCAAATTATTATGCAAAAAGTGTTTAGGAGTGATAAGGGAAGAATTTGTTTGTTTGTCAGTTAAACTTATTGATGGTGATGTGTGTCAGGGCTCTTTATATCACTGTAAGCAATTGCAGACACCTGTGCTAATTAGTTTGGCAGGTGTGTCCAATGAAAGGCAAGACTACTTAAGAAGGCTCTCTCACATTATTAAGCAGCCTACATTTTCTGCCAAAATGGGAAAGAAAAAGGATGTGTCGGCTGCTGAGAAGCAACAAATTGTGGAGTGTTTAGGTCAAGGCATGACTACAATCAACATTGTGCGATGATCAGGATGAAGTGTCTTGGCAATCAAGAAGTATGTAGCTGATTCACAGTACACACGTGTGCGTGCTGATAAGGGCAAATTGAGGACTCTTTCCTACAGGCAATTACGTCAGGTTGAAACAGCAGCGGCAAAAAAGCCTTGTCATAGCAGCAGACAAGTTTTTGAAGCTGCTTGTGCCTCCAACGTCCCCCGAACAACAAGATGCAGGGTCCTTCAGAGGTTTGCAGCTGTGCATATGCCATCCTGTCGACCTCCTCTATCCACTTCACACAAGCAGAAACGGCTCCAGTGGGCCAAACATTACATGAAGACTGATTTCAAAACTGTTTTGTTCACGGATGAGTGCCGTGCAGCGCTCGATGGTCCAGATGAATGGAGTGGAGGATGGCTGGTTGATGGACACCCCACGCAAACACGGCTACAGCGCCAACAAGGAGGAGGTGGAGTAATGTTTTGGGCTGGAATCATGGGGAGAGAGATTGTCGGCCCCTTTAGGATCCCTGAAGGCGCTAAAGATGAACTCCATAATGTATGTGGATTTTCTCAAACAGCACTTCCTGCCATGGTTCAAGAAGAAGAACCGTGTATTTCACAGCAAGATCATTTTTCTGCATGATAATGCACCATCTCATGCTGCACATAAAACATCTGCATCTCTGGCTGATATGGGCATAAAAGGGGACAAACTTATGGTGTGACCCCCATGCTCCCCTGACCTCTACCCCATTCAGAACCTTTGGAGCATCATTAAAAGGAGTGTCTATGATGGCGGGAGGCAGTTCACATCTAAGCAACAGCTCTGGGAGGGTATTCTGTCCTCATGCAAAACAATTGAAGCAGAAACCATCCAAAACCTGACAAATTCAATGGACGAGAGAGTTCAGAAGCTCCTTTCGAACAAGGGGTCCTATGTGAAAATGTAACATCACCTAGAATAAAGTTTTGAGTTGAAAACTGTTTGATTTCAGTTTCTAACAACCTGCTAATGCTTATAATTTCAAAAATGACCATTTTTTTGGTCTTTATTAAAATGAAAAGGTTGATCGAAAAGTTTGGGGGATCTAAGAGTGTGGCAACCCAGTAGTCATGATTACTTCGAATTCTGACAATATGAGGGTCATGCTGCAGGTAGTGCAGCAAGAAGGCACTTATGTGTCTTGCGCATCTCGGAGCCCCAAAATTATTTTCCGGGCTAGATGCAGCTAAAAATTATTTTTAATTTTAAATCTGGTGAAGCTTATTATAGATGGCCTAATAGGATCAGTGCTGCACACTGCTACAAAGCCCAAATTATTTTCCAGTCAAGATACAGATAAACATGATTAGTAATTTGAAAGCTTAAAACGGTTGGTAGGGTGATTTTAACCAATCATCAAGCTTTTACTCTCCCCAGGATGACACAGGGGTAGAAAAGTCGTTTCGGATCCATGATTTGTTCATCTTTATGAACGTGAGTCTGTCTACATTATCAGTGGAGAGCCGCGTGCGCTTATCTGTCAGCACACCACCAGCAGCGCTGAACACACGTTCAGACAGAACGCTGGCTGCGGGGCATGACAAGATCTCCAAGGCGTAAGTGGCTAGCTCCGGCCATTTATCCAGATTGGAAGCCCAAAAAGAGCAAGGGTCCAGTGACACAGTCGTGGCTTCAATGTTTACTTGGAGATACTCCTGTACCATCGTCTCTAGGCGTTGACTATGTGTCAGACTTCTTGTCTCCTGTGGCCTTGCAAAGGATGGGCTAAAAAAGTGGTGAAATGATTCCGCAAAATTGATGTTACCAGCAGATACTGTGGTTCTGTTACGGTTTGAGTGCTGAACACTTGACGGTCCCACGGTTGGCAAGTTGGAACTGTGAGATTCACTACGTGCACCACTGGTATTTTGTGGAAAAGCACATGTAAGATTCTGCAACAGTCTCTGCTGATACTCCTGCATGCGTGCATCCCTTTCTTTGGCAGGAATAATTTCTGCAAATTTACTTTTGTACCGGGGATCTAACAGTGTGGCAACCCAGTAGTCAGGATTATTTCTAATTCTCACAATTCGAGGGTCATGTTGCAGGTAGTGCAGCAAGAAGGCACTCATGTGTGTTGCGCATCCAGGAGCACCAAGTCCCTGTTGTGTTGGTGGCGAGGTAACAATCATGCTTCCTTCCTCTGTCCTCTCCCCCCAACCTCGCACAACAGAAATGTGATCAAGGTCTCCCTCATCTGATGAGTCTTCCATCAGTTCGTCCTCCACTTCTTCCTGGGCTCCTGCACCTTCCTCACTAGTTTGGCTGCTACCATGCGCCCTGGTAAAACCATCTCCCCCACCCTCACATGCCTGCCGCCTTGGTGCTGCCGACCGTCTGGACCTTGCAGATGTTAGCCCTTCCGCATACAACTCCTCCTCCTCTACTTCCTCCACCTCCTCTTGTGCCACCACCTGACTCCGAATTCTGTTTAACATGTGCTCCAGCATGTAAATCACCGGAATAGTCATGCTGATAATGGCATCGTCAGCACTAAACATTAGTGTTGAGCCACCCCCGTAGTGTTCGGGTTCGGTTCGGTTCGTCGAACACCGGGATGTTCGAGGAACTGTTCGTCGAACACCTTAGAACACCGTCGAACACCGTTAAAACCAATGGCAAGCAAACAAAAACACATAGAAACACATAGAAAACACCTGCAAAGGTGTCCAAAAGCTGACAAACTGCTCAGAAGACACTCTCTTTAAAAAAGCCGGCCGGCAAATTCAGCAGCGGCATACACCGGTACCCGACAATTTAGACAAGAAGGAATAGAGCATCACACATAGATTAGATAGATAGAAACATGTCAGTCACACATATAAGAAGCACAGTGACAGTGTTGGTTACTGCACTTGTCATTTAGTGTAAAGGATTTATTAAAAAAAATATTAGTGTTTTCATGCACCGTCTCTTTAAAAAAGCCGGCCGGCAATTCAGCATCTGTACCCGACAATTTAGAACAGAAAGAATAGAGCTTCACACATAGATTAGATAGATAGAAACATGTCAGTCACATATATATGAAGTACAGTGATAGTGTTGCTTACTGTACTTGTCATTTAGTGTAAAGGATTTATTTAAAAAAATAATAGTGTTTTCATGCACCGTCTCTTTAAAAAAGCCGGCCAGCAATTCAGCAGCGGTACCCGACAATTTAGAACAGAAAGATAGAGCATCACACATAGATTAGATAGATAGAAACATGTCAGTCACATATATATGAAGTACAGTGATAGTGTTGGTTACTGTACTTGTCATTTAGTATTAAAATAAAGGATTTATTATTAAAAAAATTGGCGTGGGGTTCCCCTTAATTTTAGGCTCTAGCGGAGGTTAAGCAGACGGCTGGGGCAGATGTTTGAAGCCTGGGAAGGGGGTAATACCCACGGAGCTTCCCAGGCTACTAATATCAGCCCCCAGCTGAATACATAGCCTTTACTAGCTATTAAAATGGGGGACCCCCCCAAAAAAATGACGTGGGGTCCCCCCTAATTTAATAGCTAGCAAAGGCTAGGCAGACAGCTGGGGGCTGATATTAATAGCCCAGGAAGGGAGCCATGAATATTGGCCCCCTCCCAGGCTAGAAACACCAGCCGTCAGCCGCCCCAGAAATGGCGCATTCATAGGATGCGCCAATTCTGGCACTTAGCCTCGCTCTTCCACGCTGCCCTGGTGCGGTGGCAGGGGGTAATAGGGTTGGGGTTGATGTCAGCTTATAATGCCAGCTGACATCAAGCCCAGGTTAGTAATGGAGAGGCGTCTATAAGACACCCCCATTACTAACCCCATAGTCAAAGTTAAAAAAAACACAAACACCCAGAATAAAGTCCTTTAATTGAAATAAAGACACAATCCTTTATTGTTCTAAATTAAACCATACTTACCATCACGCCCATTCCAGCTGAAGCCAACGATCTCCTGCAATAAAAGAAAAATAATAAAGCAACCTCATCCTTACCTTTCCATGGTTCCCACGACAGCTTCAGCTCTGCTACATCGAGATGACAGGCTGGACCGCAGCAGAACGCTGCCATCCAGTCTGTCATCCCGCAGACACTGAGAAGCGCAGGCTTGCTTGCGCTGCTCAGCGTCTCTCTGTGACGACATCCAGAGGAGCCGAGTTCATGTCCAATGAACTCGGCTCACCTCATGCACGTCACTGACAGCGTGGGAAAATTCTCACGCTGAAGCGCTGATTGCAGGAGAATTTTCCCACGCTGTCAGTGACGTGCAGGAGGTGAGCTGAGTTCATTGGACATGAGCTCACCTCATGCACATCACTGACAGCGTGGGAGAATTCTCCTGCACTCAGCACTTCAGCGTGAGAATTTTCCCACGCTGTCAGTGACGTGCATGAGGTGAGCCGAGTTCATTGGACATGACCTCGGCTCATCTGGATGCCGTCACAGCGAGACAGTGAGGAGCGCAAGCATGCCTGTGCTTCTCAGTGTCTGCGGGATGACAGACTGGATGGCAGCGTTCTGCTGCGGTCCAGCCAGTCATCTCGATGTAGCAGAGCTGAAGCTGTCGTGGGAACCATGGAAAGGTAAGGATGAGGTTGGTTTATTATTTTTCTTTTATTGCAGGAGATCGTTGGCTTCAGCTGGAATGGGTGTGATGGTAAGTATGGTTTAATTTAGAACAATAAAGAATTGTGTCTTTATTTCAATTAAAGGACTTTATTCTGGGTGTTGTGTTTTTTTTAAATACTTTACTAGAAATTCATGGCGGTCATGTCTAATACTGGCGTGACCCCATGAATTTTGGGCTTGGGGCCAGCTGATAATACCGAGCTGGCCCTAACCCCTTTATTACCCAGTGAGCCACCGCACCAGGGCCCTGGATGAGTTGGGTACAGCGCCAGAAGATGGCGCTTCTATGAACGCGCCATTTTCCGGGGTGGCTGCGGACTGCAATTTGTAGCGGGGGGGGGCCCAGAAAGCTTGGGCCTCCCTGCGCTGCAGATTCCAGCCCCCAGCTGCCTAGTTGTACCTGGCTGGACACAAAAATAGGGCGAAGCCCCACGTACTTTTTTTTTAATTATTTCATGAAATTCATGAAATAATTAAGAAAAAAAGGGCTTCCCTATATTGTTGTGTCCGGCCAGGTACAAATAGGCAGCTGGTGGATGGGGGCAGCCCGTTCCTGCCTGCTGTACCTGGCTGGACACAAATATAGTGCGAAGCCCCACTTCAATTTTTTTAAATTATTTCAGGAAATTCATGAAATAATTTAAAAAAAATTGACGTGGGGCTTCGCACTATATTTGTGTCCAGCCAGGTACAGCAGGCAGGAACGGGCTGCCCCCAACCACCAGCTGCCTATTTGTACCTGGCCGGACACAACAATATAGGGAAGCCCTTTTTTTCTTAATTATTTCATGAAATAATTTAAAGAAAATTGACGTGGGGCTTCGCCCTGTTTTTGTGTCCAGCCAGGTACAACTAGGCAGCTGGGGGCTGGAATCCGCAGCGCAGGGAGGCCCAAGCTTTCTGGGCCACCCCCGCTGCAAATTGCAGTCCGCAGCCACCCCGGAAAATGGCGCGTTCATAGAAGCGCCATCTTCTGGCGCTGTACCAAACTCATCCAGGGCCCTGATGCGGTGGCTCACTGGGTAATAAAGGGGTTAGGGCCAGCTTGGCATTATCAGCTGGCCCTAAGCCCGAAATTCATGGGGTCACGCCAATATTAGACATGACCACCATGAATTTCTAGTAAAGTATTTAAAAAAAACACAACACCCAGAAAAAAGTCCTTTAATTGAAATAAACACACAATTCTTTATTGTTCTAAATTAAACCATACTTACCATCACGCCCATTCCAGCTGAAGCCAACGATCTCCTGAAATAAAAGAAAAATAATAAAGCAACATCATCCTTACCTTTCCATGGTTCCCATGACAGCTTCAGCTCTGCTACATCGAGATGACAGGCTGGACCGCAGCAGAACGCTGCCATCCAGCCTGTCATCCCGCAGACACTGAGAAGCGCAGGCTTGCTTGCGCTCCACAGTGTCTCTCTGTGAGGGCATCCAGATGAGCCGAGTTAATGTCCAATGAACTCAGCTCACCTCATGCACGTCACTGACAGCGTGGGAAAATTCTCCTGCACTCAGCGCTTCAGCGTGGGAGAATTCTCACACTGAAGCGCTGAGTGCAGGAGAATTCTCCCACGCTGTCAGTGACGTGCAGGAGGTGAGCTGAGTTCATTGGACATGAGCTCACCTTATGCACGTCACTGACAGCGTGGGAAAATTCTCCTGCACTCAGCGCTTCAGCGTGGGAGAATTCTCACGCTGAAGCGCTGAGTGCAGGAGAATTCTCCCACGCTGTCAGTGACGTGCAGGAGGTGAGCTGAGTTCATTGGACATGAGCTCACCTTATGCACGTCACTGACAGCGTGGGAGAATTCTCCTGCACTCACCGCTTCAGCGTGAGAATTTTCCCACGCTGTCAGTGACGTGCATGAGGTGAGCCGAGTTCATTGGACATGAACTCGGCTCATCTGGATGTCGTCACAGAGAGACGCTGAGCAGCGCAAGCAAGCCTGCGCTTCTCAGTGTCTGCGGGATGAGAGGCTGGATGGCAGCGTTCTGCTGCGGTCCAGCCTGTCATCTCGATGTAGCAGAGCTGAAGCTGTCGTGGGAACCATGGAAAGGTAAGGATGAGGTTGCTTTATTATTTTTCTTTTATTGCAGGAGATCGTTGGCTTCAGCTGGAATGGGCGTGACGGTAAGTATGGTTTAATTTAGAACAATAAAGGATTGTGTCTTTATTTCAATTAAAGGACTTTATTCTGGGTGTTTGTGTTTTTTTTAACTTTGACTATGGGGTTAGTAATGGGGGTGTCTTATAGACGCCTCTCCATTACTAACCTGGGCTTGATGTCAGCTGGCATTATAAGCTGACATCAACCCCAACCCTATTACCCCCTGCCACCGCACCAGGGCAGCGTGGAAGAGCGAGGCTAAGTGCCAGAATTGGCGCATCCTATGAATGCGCCATTTCTGGGGCGGCTGACGGCTGGTGTTTCTAGCCTGGGAGGGGGCCAATATTCATGGCTCCCTTCCTGGGCTATTAATATCAGCCCCCAGCTGTCTGCCTAGCCTTTGCTAGCTATTAAATTAGGGGGGACCCCACGTCATTTTTTTTGGGGGGTCCTCCATTTTAATAGCTAGTAAAGGCTATGTATTCAGCTGGGGGCTGATATTAGTAGCCTGGGAAGCTCCGTGGGTATTACCCCCTTCCCAGGCTTCAAACATCTGCCCCAGCCGTCTGCTTAACCTCCGCTAGAGCCTAAAATTAAGGGGAACCCCACGCCAATTTTTTTAATAATAAATCCTTTATTTTAATACTAAATGACAAGTACAGTAACCAACACTATCACTGTACTTCATATATATGTGACTGACATGTTTCTATCTATCTAATCTATGTGTGAAGCTCTATTCTGTCTGTTATAAATTGTCGGGTACCGCTGCTGAATTGCCGGCCGGCTTTTTTAAAGAGACGGTGCATGAAAACACTATTATTTTTTTTGATAAATCCTTTACGCTAAATGACAAGTACAGTAAGCAGCACTGTCACTGTACTTCATATATATGTGACTGACATGTTTCTATCTATCTAATCTATGTGTGATTCTCTATTCTTTCGGTTCTAAATTGTCGGGTACAGGTGTATGCCGCTGCTGAATTGCCGGCTTTTCATGTTTCACTGTTGGCACTGTTCCTATCGATTTGGGCAATCACTGTAATGCCACAACCACCATGGCTGTGGCATTACAGTGAGTGGCAGACAATCCCTGCATGATTGGTGCTCTAAAAAGCGCCAGACATGCAGGACACGCTTTTGGTGCACGAACAGTTATCGAACATAACCTCGAACAGCCGAATTTTTTGCAAATCGTTCGGGTTCGTCGAACAACTCGAACACCGCCCAAAACAGCTCGAATTTGAGATTGGCGAACAGTTCTAGTCGAACACCGCTCATCTCTACTAAACATCTTTGTCGCCATTTCAAAACTGTGCAGAAGGGTGCATAGGTCCCTGATCTGAGACCACTCCTCCAGCGTGATTTGCCCCACCTCTGAATCTCGTTGGCCCAGGCTATACGTCAGAACGTATTGCACCAGGGCTTGTCGGTGCTGCCACAGTCGCTGCAACATGTGCAGAGTTGAATTCCACCGGGTAGGCACATCGCATTTTAGCCGGTGAAGTGGCAGGCCCAACGACTTCTGTAGAGATGTAAGTCGTTGAGCTGCGGGATGCGAACGGCGGAAGTGAGCACACAGCGACCGTGCCCTCTGCAGAAGGCCATCTAGTCTGGGATAGTGGGCTAAAAATTGCTGGACAACCAGGTTCAACACGTGAGCCATACAAGGCACGTGTGTGACATTGCCCCGGCGAAGGGCCGCACCCAGGTTTGCAGCATTGTCGCACACGGCCTTCCCTGGTTTCAGGTCCAGTGGAGACAACCATTCATGAAATTGGTTCTCCAGAGCTGACCACAACTCCTCAGCTGTGTGACTCACATTTCCCAGACATTTCAATGTAAAAACCGCCTGATGACGTTGAGCCCTACTGCCAGCATAGTAAGGAGGTGTGCAGGATCCCTTCTGCGCAGTTAGAAAGCTTGTGGCATGACCAGACAGGCTTTGGGTGCAGGTGGAAGACCGAGAGGAGGTTGAGGAGGCAGAAGCAGTGGAGGAACTTTGACATAAAGAGGATTGACGCACAACTCGTGGGGACGGCAAGACTTGGACAGCAGCCCCTTGTCCTGCTGTCACCATAGTTACCCAGTGCCCAGTCAGCGACATGTAACGCCCCTGTCCATGCCTACTCGTCCAAGTGTCTGTGGTGAAATGCACCCTGTCACACACAGAGTTTCTCAAAGAAGCGGTGATGTTGTGTGCGACATGCTGGTGGAGCGCAGGCACACCTTTCTTTGAGAAGTAGTGCCGACTGGGCATCTGGTACTGGGGCACTGCGACGGACATAAGGTCTCGAAAATCCTCTGTGTCCACCAGGCGGAAAGACAGCATTTCTGTAGCCAAGAGCTTGCAGATGGTGAAATTCAACCTCTTAGCTTTCTCATGGCTAGGAGGAAATGGTCTTTTACTTGTCCACATCTGAGGGACCGAGGGCTGGCTATTGTGCTTAGACGGGGTTGATAAGGGTGTCCCCGGCAAACTGCCGGTCTGTGAGGAAGATGCAGGCGGACATGTTAGGTTGCCTTGATCCAAAGGTGGTGCTATCGATGTCGGACAGCGCTCAACACCAGCTGGTGTTACCACCTCCAAAGAAAATGATGACCTGCCAATCACGCTGGCTGTTGCGGGTAAAGAGGTGGCAGGTCTGCGCCCCAAAACAGGTGTGACTGCTGTCCCCCCAGTCACAGAGGATGAAGAGGCCGCGGATGCACAAGATATGGCAGACGGTGATTGGCCCGGCCGGCTAGGCCGCATTGTAGCACACTGAGCTTCCCACTGCAACTTATGCTTCATGTCCATGTGCCGGTTCATGCATGAAGTACTCAAACTATGTATTTTTTGGCCTCTACTTAGCTTTTGCTGACAAATGTTACAGATAACACGAGTTGGGTCATCTTTATCGATCTGAAAAAATGCCCAGGCTATGCAAGGCTTAGCACCCATGCGACCTGAAGAGCCACCACGACTTGTGGTGAGAGGCAGAGTTGTGTTTGAGGATGCAGTTGTTGACGTGCTTCCAGTACTACGTCTCTGTCCAGGAAGGCGCAACCTGACCTCGTCGTCACTAGCATCTTCCTCCACCTCCTCTGCTGCCCTCATCTCTTGGCTGACTGTGGGTTGACAGTAAGTGGGATCTCCGACCTCATCATCATCACCCTGTGCCTTATCACACCCGTCGTCCTCAGAGCCAACCTGTTCCTGCCCTGACAAAAAACTAAAGTTGTCGCTCCAATCAGGTATTTGAGTCTTATCATCGTCTTCCTCATTGTCTCCACCAACAGGAGTTACAGTTTGGGAATGAGGGTCTACATTATGGTCAGAACCTTCTGCGTCTGGTCCTGGATCCGACTCATAAAGATTCTGGGCATCAGTGCAGATCATTTCCTCGTCTGGATTCACAGAAGCGCTGGAGTCGACCTCTGATTCCCAGGCTATAGTATGAGTAAACAGCTCTGCAGACTCAACCATCTGTTCTACCTCATACTCAGACGGGCAGCTGGAGATTTGGGAGCTGTGAGGAAGCAAGTGCGATTTGGGTGACACCTTTGAGGACTGGAGTATTTGTGATGTTGAAGTTGATGTGGAGGAGAGCCCACTTAAAGGAGCACTTGATATCCGTTGAAGCACCTGCTGTTTTTGTGCCTCATCTGGAATTTGTAGCGATTGGCGTGGCCGTAAGAAAGGGATCTTATCACATTGTCCGCTAAAAGAAGTAGACATTTTAGTTTGGCTGGAAGATGGTCTTTCTTCTGCACCTACCCCACGGACACAACCTTTTTTCCCCTTCCCAACACGCCTATTCCCCTTTCCACCAGCAGCAGGCCTTTTTCCACTCATTTTGGTGGTTAACTAATTCACAACTCTGGAGTTGTTTGCACAAAAAAACAATGGATGGTAACCGAGCAGAGCTGAGTGGCCAAACTGTGGTATTAGGCCAAAACTATTGGCTGGGCTAGATGCAGAAAAAAATTATTTTTAATTTGCAACCTGATGGAGGTCAGTATAGATGGACTAATAGAACAAGTCCCACACGATGCTAGAAGCCCAAATATTTTTTCAGAGGTAAATGAAGAAAAAAATTATTTTTAATTTGCAACCTGATGGAGGTCAGTATAGATGGACTAATAGACCAAGTCCCACACACTGCTAGAAGCCCAAATATTTTTTCAGAGCTAGATGCAGAAAAAAATTATTTTTAATTTGCAACCTGATGGAGGTCAGTATAGATGGACTAATAGACCAAGTCCCACACACTGCTAGAAGCCCAAATATTTTTTCAGAGCTAGATGCAGAACAAAATTATTTTTAATTTGCAACCTGATGGAGGTCAGTATAGATGGACTAATAGACCAAGTCCCACACACCGCTAGAAGCCCAAATATTTTTTCAGAGC
Organism: Phyllobates terribilis; assembly: GCF_046119375.1. Classification (NCBI taxonomy): domain Eukaryota; kingdom Metazoa; phylum Chordata; class Amphibia; order Anura; family Dendrobatidae; genus Phyllobates; species Phyllobates terribilis. Next base: position 288,109,179 of record NW_027362771.1, read on the forward strand.
TAGATGCAGAAAATTTTTTTATTCAATTTGCAACCTGATGGAGGTCAGTATAGATGGACTAATAGACCAAGTCCCACACACTGCTAGAAGCCCAAATATTTTTTCAGAGCTAGATGCAGAAAATTTTTTTATTCAATTTGCAACCTGATGGAGGTCAGTATAGATGGACTAATAGACCAAGTCCCACACACTGCTAGAAGCCCAAATATTTTTTCAGAGCTAGATGCAGAAAAAAATTATTTTTAATTTGCAACCTGATGGAGGTCAGTATAGATGGACTAATAGACCAAGTCCCACACACTGCTAGAAGCCCAAATATTTTTTCAGAGCTAGATGCAGAAAAAAATTATTTTTAATTTGCAACCTGATGGAGGTCAGTATAGATGGACTAATAGACCAAGTCCCACACACTGCTAGAAGCCCAAATATTTTTTCAGAGCTAGATGCAGAAAAAAATTATTTTTAATTTGCAACCTGATGGAGGTCAGTATAGATGGACTAATAGACCAAGTCCCACACACCGCTAGAAGCCCAAATATTTTTTCAGAGCTAGATGCAGAAAAAAATTATTTTTAATTTGCAACCTGATGGAGGTCAGTATAGATGGACTAATAGTCCAAGTCCCACACACTGCTAGAAGCCCAAATATTTTTTCAGAGCTAGATGCAGAAAAAATTATTTTTAATTTGCAACCTGATGGAGGTCAGTATAGATGGACTAATAGAACAAGTCCCACATGCTGCTAGAAGCCCAAATATTTTTTCAGAGATAAATGAAGAAAAAAATTATTTTTAATTTGCAACCTGATGGAGGTCAGTATAGATGGACTAATAGACCAAGTCCCACACACTGCTAGAAGCCCAAATATTTTTTCAGAGCTAGATGCAGAAAAAAATTATTTTTAATTTGCAACCTGATGGAGGTCAGTATAGATGGACTAATAGACCAAGTCCCACACACTGCTAGAAGCCCAAATATTTTTTCAGAGCTAGATGCAGAAAAAAATTATTTTTAATTTGCAACCTGATGGAGGTCAGTATAGATGGACTAATAGACCAAGTCCCACACACCGCTAGAAGCCCAAATATTTTTTCAGAGCTAGATGTAGAAAAAAATTATATTCAGTTTGCAACCTGATGGAGGTCAGTATAGATGGACTAATAGAATGATGCTATGCCCAAAAGATTTTACTTCACTAGGTGCAGTAAAAAAATTGGTATTCTATACACAGGTGGTATATCTTGCAACACAGATAGGCTACTCCACTGACTAACACACTCTGCAATAGGCCAAAAAGGATTAGCTTTGCTAGATTCAGCCAAATGCTGTGAAAAAAACTTGCACAGCACTGGCACAGATCTGCCTGGCAAAAACTGATAGGAACTGATGTAACCTAGTCCTGAAAAGGACTCCAATTACAATTAGTCTTTACTCCCACAATCTATCTATTTAAGAGCACAGACCTGCCTGATAAAAGTCGTAGGAAATGCTGTAACCTAGTCCTTAAAAGGACTGCAATCACAACTATTCCCTACTCCCAAGCTATCTGTATATTTGTGCGAAAATTGGCTTGAAATTAACAAGGTATAGCGCACACAGCAACAGCGGTGCCGTCTAACATGCAGCTGCAGCAGTGAGAAAATGGTGGCGACGGGGAAAATGGCTTGGTCTTATAGGGCAAGGACATGTGACATACACTGCCAATCACACATGCCCTTGCTTGTGTGAAAAAAAGCACTTCGCTCCGTGTGTGCGCTGCTGATAGGCTGACAGATTGCACCTCCCCACTGCAAATGCGGGAAAGAGAAAAAAAAATGGAGATCTTCATTGTTCCTGCAGAGATCCATCCCCTGCCCCTCCCCCCGCCCCGCTGTACACTCAAACTGCGTATTAACATTAATTTTCATCATTACTGAGAAAAAATCCAGTTATGATTTTGGTGCACGAACAGTTATCGAACATAACCTCGAACAGCCGAATTTTTCTCAAATTGTTCGTGTTCGCCGACCGGCTCGAACACCGCCCAAAACAGCTCGAATTTGAGATTGGCGAACAGTTCGAGTAGAACAACGCTCATCTCTACTCAACACTAGTAATGAACTGTCCGGAGGGCATAGGGGTGAACTTCCAAGGCTTTACTCACTCAGAGATATCAGCGGGAAGGCGACTCCCTGCTCCTCGCGGAGTCCTGCGGCCACCAGGGACGGGGGTCCGACTACCTCCAAGGAAGTCCAGTGTTCGGTAGCGACCCTACACCAGAGTGTTCCTGCACTACAGACTTCACCCTTTCCCGTCTGTGCGTGTGTCGATAGGCCGGGTCTCCCTCTGAGCTCCTCTCAGGTGTAGGGCTCGGGTGGCAATTCCTCTCCATCCGACGCCCGGCGGGATCCTCAGGGCCTAACCGGGCATTCCCGTCCTGGACGTAGAGTACGAGGTCGGGTGTCGGGGGCCGGTACCCCTCTTGCAGCCGGAATCCCTCTGAATAGATCAGGTAGGCGAGGACAGGTGGCATGCTCCGCTCCGTCTGCATCCTCCCCGGGACCCATTTGCTAGGGAGCCACACTCTAAAGCTACCGGGCCTTCTTGATCCTGGTCCTCGGCCGGGTTGAGACATTCCTTGTCTGCAACCTACCTCTCGTCCCATGGCCAGGGTACGAGGGCTGTGTCCCTTGCCGGTGCAGGCCCCCACAGGATCTGCGCTCCCGGAGGGAAGTCACATTACACACAGTATTTTGACAGCACAGTGACAGCCGACAGACTAGCAAAGGCTAGACCAATGGACCAGTGAAGAACCGACTTACTAGGACCAAGATCAAAGATGGCATTCTATTAAGTACTAGATTTGAAGTGTAACCAACTAGTTGTTCCTCCACCCACACCCACTAACTGGTTCCTACCACTTTGTGTTCCCAAGTCTCCCTGTAACCAGGGGAGCAGCACCTAGTGCATAATAGCTCCCTCTGGTGGAAATGTGGTGTTGGATGCAAAAGGCTAGGTCACAACCATCACACTGGCCTTACCTCAGAGGAGGAACACCACACTCCATTGGAGAAGTGCAGCATTCCTGTGGCGGTCGAACCCTCAGGGGCGCCACAGTTGCCTGCCTTCTTTCTGCTGCCACCAAACTGCTTCTTCCTGTCTATTGGGATCCCCTGCCTCCCTTCCCCTGTGTGCTGCTATCCTCGCTCTGTATGTCCTCTTGCCAGGTTGGGTCAGTTACTATATCATCCACCACCTCGTCTTCCACTTCCGCACTCTGGTCGTCCTCCTGACTTTCTGGCAATTGTGTCTCATTATCGTCCACCTCTTGTGACACTTTCCCACCTTCGCCTTCGTGTTACCGTGGCTGCTCAAATATTTGGGCATCGCTACATGCGATCTTATTTTGCCCCGCTTCAAGTGGACCGGGCGAGAGGCCCGAATCTACTAATGTAAAAGTGAAAAGCTCTTCAGAGTGTCTAAGTTTGGGATCAGTTGTCTCCGGGCACTCGGCATGGTGGGAGGAAGGAGATTCAGGGTAAGGAATATGCGGTCCAGACTCACAGCTACTGAGACTTGACCGTGTGGAACACAAGGTGGTGGTGATGGTGCCTAAGTGACTGGAAGCATTATCTGCTATCCAACCAATAACCTTTTCACACTGCTCTGTGTTCAATAGTGGTGTTCTGCGGTCCCCTATTAATTGGGACAGGAAGGTCGAGCGAGAAGATGTGGGTGTTTGTTGTTGCACAATTTTAGCTTGCCCATGGCCTCGGCCTCTGCATGCACCATCACCATCACGTCCAGTTCCCCGTCCCTTGCCACGTGCCTTACCCATTTTAAATGGAGGACAATATCTTCCACGCTCACAACAAATGAATGAATTTGGAGCGAACTTATACGTGATCCGTGTGATGGAGAAAACACAGTTTTAAATACCTGGCCTGTAGGTAACTATTTTGAACAGCAAACTGGTGTCAATTGCTTCACTGACACACTGAAACAATTTTTTAATGGAGGCCAGAAATTGCAGTATTTTCAGCGCAATTATACGTGATCCGTGTGTTGGACAAACCACAGTTTTAAATAGCTGGACTTTTAGCGCTGTAATATGGAAAGGACCTGGCTGTATTCTGCACTGCCAACAAGCAAATGGCACAGAACAACGGTGTTCTCTGGATTTCTTTTTAAGCAAATTATGAGGAATAAGATCCAAAAAAAAATTATTCCTGGCCCCTTAGACCTGGGCATATTTCTAGAAATATCTAACAGCAGCAGCAGACAAAACTGGAATGGAGCTTCTTGTGCTATGTGCACTGCAGTCTGTTATATACCCTGCCTGCCTGCCTATATACACTGCCTGCCTGATATCTTTGCAGATGGATTAGTCCTCAGATGGACTGTTTGTTGATATGGATATGTGTCTCTAATATAGTTTGGTACACCTACACTAACTAGAAACAAGCAAATCTCTGCCTAGCTCAGCAGCACCTCTCCCTACACTGTCTGATTCCGGAGTGACTGTGACAAGCATGGCGGCGCCAGGTCTGATATATTGACCTGATGATGCTGTGCAGTTAGCCAATCACTGTAGTGCCACAACCAACATGGCTACAGCATTACAGTGAGTGGCAGGCAATCCCTGCATGATCATTGGCTCTGTAAAGAGCGCCAAACAGGAGGAGAAGTGAGCTCCCGCCGAGCAACCCCGGAAATACTCGGTGAGCGCCGAGCATCTCGAGCAGTGAGAAACTCGGGCGAGCACCAAGCAATAGCGAGCATGCTCGCTCATCACTATAAATGATACTCAGACTAAACTTGATCCGAGTGTCCGATGAGAGAATTGTAGCACAAGTGAGGAAAAGATGGATAACATTGTGTGAGTATGCGGAAATCAGACTGCACTCGGATGCCATCCGAGTGCAATCTGATGTTTTTCGTGCACTCATAGACTTGAATGGCTAAGTACTATCCAATTTTCGCATCAACTTGCAGCATGCTGTGATTTTTTCCTATTGCCAAATCGGCATGATAAAATCTGCTGATCAGCACTGCCCTGTGGAATAACATTGGTTTGAGTGTTATTTGATAAAACATTGGATAACACTCATCTGATACACTCATGCGAGTGAACCCTGAAACTAACTAAGATATGTAAAGGAGGGGGCCGAATTAGTGATATGTCTTTTTATAATAATAGCAAAACTTTAAAATAAAATAAAAAATGTATTAGAATAAGTATAATCTGTTTTATTTTGCACTCTCAAAAGAAAATGCTAAATTATCAAAACTGACTTTAAACTTCCCTTCACATATTTATAGTTCTTTTCCATCTTTCCATATTGTGACAATACATTTTGGATAACAGCTTTCACCCATTGCAAATAATATTTCCACTGGAAGAGGTTAAGACTTTGAGACCAGTGAAACATACTATATCTTGACAACTTGTCCAATTGATTTTTTTCTTGTTCTTAGCAGTATTGTGTAGCTCTGGCACTTTCAAGATTCAACTGAATACAGATTTCCCTTGAACTCCAGATAATGGTTATTTGGTATCAGGGTTGACAATAAAATTCATATAATCACCAAGAGTGATCATGAGCATCCTATTGACGAAAGCCACCTGCTTACTTTCTCCCTGCTGAAATCAAATATGTCTCCTCTTAATTACATAGTTTGTTCTTTATTTAGCATAACTATATTTTGAGATGTACTGATAACAGTAATTGTTAAACTGTATATGGGGCTGTACAGGCATGTGAATTGAATTGAAAACACTAGCAATGGTACTTTTATAGCACAAATGCTGATGTTATGGGCATAAACAAATTTGGGTATGCATATTTGGATGCATTGTAGTGCTTTATAATGTGAAGTTTTAAAATTGCAATCCTGCTTATACATTTGCTATAATATAACATTTGTATAATATCTGACCAGTAGGGTATAAAGGTGTTATACTCCTTGTGAGAGAGTCACTGGTGTTATATGTGAGGGGAGGTATGTTTCGCTACAGCTACTAGCCTTAATGAACTGATCTTACAACTATTTCCCAGCATGTTATGTGTTGGAGGTTTAACTCACCATTTTGAAGGAAGTGGTTTGGTGTGAATGACATAGAGACATCATTCAGCATACCTCCCCTCAGGGTGTGGCTGAGCAAGTTTAAATGCTCAGTCCTGTTTTTTTTCTGTTGTTGGTGTGTGACTTCAGCTCAGGAGGAGTTGAAGGTGCTGCAAATTGGTGCAGGCAAACCCGCACACATATAAACTGTGTTACCATTTGCCCTTTGTTTTACTTTTATGCCAGAGAGGCTGAGTTTATTTTTGCTGAAGTATGCAGTGGTTTATACTGACATAATAAACCTGCAGACGAAACTGTTCCTGTGTCTACTTCCGACTGCAGCCGAGTGAGTCGTCTTGCCACAGTTGGTGTGAGAGTGCAAGCAAGATTCCAGGAACACATTGTGATGGGTGTGTCAGAAGTGACAGGCAGTAGCCCTGCAGTTGGTTGCAGGAGATCTCTACGTTTGGAATTACAGACACCTTCTTAGAGGCTGTCTCTCTGGGGCCCAGTGGCTACCTTCCTCTGTCTAATCTGGCCTGGGTGTATAAATAGCGGCTATCTGCAAGAGGGAGGTGCCAGCGATACTCACATTTATCCCTTGCGAAGGCTCGGAGCAAGCGCGTTACTACTTCCTCTCCGGAGTTATGAGGACCGGTGTTCTTCTCTCCGAAGTCGATGAAAGCTAAGCTATCTTCCCTTGTTTGTTCTCTCTTGTTGTCTTTAATTGTCAGTGGGGATTGAGTAGAACTCATCCCCCTCCCTTCCCTAACTAGGGCCTAACGCCAGGGAAAGATAGGGCAAGGTTCGCATGCGGCGATTGGTGAAGAACCAATATAGGGACATTAGTGGAGACTGGGTGATATTAGATCAGCGTAGGAGGTCTCCACTTCCCCCTTTCCCTAGTGTCTTGGCTCCCCATCCCTCTTCACTTTGTGTTGTACTAAGTCTTTCCCACATCTTGCAGGACATTATCGCCGGCCGAGTACATTTTGAAAAAGAAAAAAAAAAAAAAAAAAAAAGACGAAACTTTGTTTTTTTTTTTGTGTGTGTGTTTTTTGGGCGTGTTTTTTTTTCCTTTCTCCTTGGTATGGGTTTAGTTGCAGAGCTCGCAGAGCGACTGCACATTCTGTCTCTGGAGGTGAATGACATCTGCTGTGAGGTTCAGTAAGCCTGTGCAACAGGTTGGAATTGTGATCGCTCTACTGCAGGGAGATCTTCAGTCGTGGGCGTTTTCTTTACCGCAGGACTCGGTTTGTCTCCAGTCTGTGGAGGGGTTTTTTGGGGCTCTGGTCCTCCTCTATGATGACCCTGACAGAGTCTCTTTGGCTGAGTCTAGGCTAGGTCGCCTTCAGCAGGGGAATCGGTCAGTGGAGACGTACAGTTCTGAATTCTGTAAATGGGCAATGGATTCCAAATGGAATGACTCAGCCCTTAGAAGTCAATTTTGTGAGAGTCTTACTGAAAGGTTGAAAGATGCCTTGGCAGTATATGAAATCCCTCAATCCTTGGAGGCTGCCATGTCATTGGCCACATGTCTTGATAGACGCTTTCGGGATATACGGGTGAGACCACCTTCTCCGGGGGCCTTCTTGTCGGGGTTGTGTACCATTGCTGGGGGAGCATTCTGGGGGTGAACCAGTACTAGGGGAGATGAAGGAACCCATGCAGTTATGGGGTGTCTCTGCATCATACATTTCCCAAGAGATTCGCAAGAAAAAAGTCATATGTTTTTTTTTGTGGGAAATAGGGACATTTTGTTGGGACCTGTCCTTCAATTCCTAAACAAAAGGAGACTCAATTAACTCTTGGTAGTCTGGAGTTGGATAAACAAGGGGTGCATTTGTTGTCAACCTGCAGTTCCCGGTTTGTCCTGACAGCAGAGGTGTTGCTAGAGAGCAAAACTGAGAAAATTTCTGTGTTTGTTGACAGTGGAGCCGGAGTCAGCATGGTTGATGCTGAGTTTGTGAAAATTCATGGTCTTGCTTGCTTTACTTTAGCTAAACCTATTTCCATCTTCGCCATCGACTCAGCTTCACTTGCACAGAAAGCATTTACTCAGAATTTACATTATGTAAAACTGAGGGTGGGGTCAGTTCATTGTGAAATAATCCCTTGCTATGTCCTTGACAATCTTCTCACACCTATTGTTTTGGGTATTTCTTTGTTAAACATTATCCCTTGGTGGATTGGCAAACCGGGGAGATTATTGAATGGGGAGATTACTGCCATGAAAACTGTTTAGATATTTTCCTTGCTACTGTCTCTCTGGAAATATTACCTGCTTTTCTGTCTGGTTTTGAGGACGTTTTTTTTTCTGAGAGGGGGTGTCAGGATTTGCCATGCATACACTGTGTGCAGAATTATTAGGCAAATGAGTATTTTGATCACATGATACTTTTTATACATATTGTCCTACTCCAAGCTGCATAGGCTTGAGAGCCAACAACCAATTAAGTAAATCTGGTGATGTGCATCTCTGTAATGAGGAGGGGTGTTGACTAATGACATCAGCACCCTATATAAGGTGTGCTGAATTATTAGGCAACTTCCATTCCTTGGCAAAATGGGTCAGAAGAGAGATTTGACGGGCTCTGAAAAGTCCAAAATTGTGAGATGTCTTGCAGAGAGATGCAGCAGTCTTGAAATTTCCAAACTTTTGAAGCGTGATCACCGAACAATCAAGCGTTTCATGGAAAATAGCCAACAGGGTCGCAAGAAGCGTGTTGGCCAAAAAAGGCGCAAAATAACTGCCCATGAATTGAGGAAAATCAAGCATGAAGCTGCCAAGATGCCATTTGCTACCAGTTTTGCCATATTTCAGAGCTGCAATGTTACTGGAGTATCAAAAAGCACAAGGTGTGCGATACTCAGGGACATGGCCAAGGTAAGGAAGGCTAAAAAACGAACACTTTTGAACAAGAAACATAAGATAAAACATCAAGAATGGGCCAAGAAATATCTTAAGACTGATTTTTCAAAGGTTTTATGGACTGATGAAATGAGAGTGACTCTTGATTGGCCAGATGGATGAACCAGAGGCTGGATCAGTAAAGGGCAGAGAACTCCACTCCGACTCAGACGCCAGCAAGGTGGAGGTGGGGTACTGGTATGGGCTGGTATCATCAAAGATTAACTTGTGGGACCTTTTCGGGTTGAGGATGGAGTGAAACTGAACTCCTAGATCTACTGCCAGTTTCTGGAAGTCAACTTCTTCAAGCAGTGGTACAGGAAGAAGTCGGTATCGTTCAAGAAAAACATGATTTTCATGCAGGACAATGCTCCATCACATGCATCCAACTACTCCACAGCGTGGCTGGCCAGCAAAGGTCTAAAAAGAAAAAATAATGACATGGCCCCCTTGTTCACCTGATCTGAACCCCATAGAGAACCTGTGGTCCATCATAAAATGTGAGTTCTACAGGGAGGGAAAACAGTACAACTCTCAGAACAGTGTCTGGGAGGCTGTGGTGGCTGCTGCACGCAATGTTGATCGAAAACAGATCAAGCAACTTACAGAATCTATGGATGGAAGGCTGTTGAGTGTCATCATAAAGAAAGGTGGCTATATTGATCACTAATTTTTTCGGTTTTTGCATGTCAGAAATGTTTCTTTCTAAATGTTGTGCACTGATATTGGTTTACCTGGTGAAAATAAACAAGTGAGATGGGATTGCATTTGGTTTTTATTAAGTTGCCTAATAATTCTGCACAGTAATAGTTACCAGAACAAACAGATATCCTCCTAAGATAGCCAAATCTAAAAAAAACCCACTCCAACTTCCAAAAATATTAAGCTTGGATATTTATGAGTCTTTTGGGTTGATTGAGAACATAGTTGTTGATCAATAATAAAAATAATCCTCTAAAATACAACTTGCCTTATAATTCTGCACACAGTGTATGACTGTCCTATTAACCAGACCCCCGGAGCTAAACTACCGAAGTCCAGGCTGTATAATCTTTCTTGCTCTAAGAGACAAGCCATGAAGGATTTCATTGTGAAAAGTATGGAGAAGGGACATATCAGACCCTCATCTTCGCTTGTGGCGGCAGGGTTCTTCTTTGTGAAGAATAAAGATGGGGGTCTACATCCCTGTTTAGATTTCCGGGAATTAAATCAAATTACCATCCATGATCCATACCCTCTTCCTCTGATTCCTGATTTGTTCGCCAGGTTGTAGGACCTAAGGTATTCTCCAAATTGGATTTAAGGGGAGCCTACAATCTGGTTAAAATCAGAGAAGAGGACGAATGGAAAAAGTGTTCAATAACCCTGAAGGGCATTTCGAGAGTCTGGTTATGCCTTTCAGTTTGACCAATGCACCTGCGGTATTCCAGCATTTCATAAATTATATTTTCCATCATTTGGTGGGCAAGCTTGTGGTAGTTTATCTGGACGATATTTTGGTTTCCTCACCTGATTTTGAGACGCATCGGGGGCATGTTAAGTAGTTGCTACAGATATTAAGGGATAACAAACTTTATGCCAAACTGGAGAAATGTGTTTTCACTGTTCAGAAAGTGCAGTTTTTGTTGTACTTGTTGTCCTCTTCGGGTTTTCGGATGAATCTGAAGAAGATCCGTGCAGTCCTTGATTGGGACCATCCCGAGAACCTAAAGGCTCTACAACCTTTTCTGGGTTTTACTATTTTTTTACTGGAAATTCATCCAAAATTACTCTGTAATTGTGAAACCCCTTACTGAAATGACTAAAAAGGGGTCTGATTTATCCAAATTGTCAGATGCCTTCATCCAGGCTTTTTCTTCCTTAAAGAATCATTTTGCCACTGCTCAGTCATCCTGATATTTCCCAACCCTTTATTGTGGAGGTTGATGTGTCGGATGTCGGGGCTGGTTGTCTCAGGGTCCGTCCCCTGGTAAATGGCGTCCATGCACCTTCTTTTCTAAAAAATTGTCTTCGGCTGAGAGAAATTATGACGTGGGTAATAGCGAACTTTTGGTGATCAAATTGGCTTTCGATGAATGGCAAAATTGATGGAGGGTTCTGTCCATCCTATTACTGTTATTACTGACCATAAGAACCAGTCATATCTCCAGTCAGCTAAACGTCTCAACCCTAGGCAAGCCAGATGGTCCCTGTTTATTACTAGGTTCAATTTTGTTGTCACTTTTCGTCTAGGGGTCAAAAATGTCAAGGCTGATGCTTTGCCCCGGAGCTTCCCTGGTGGTGGTGACCATGAGAACCCTGCCCCGATATTACAGAAAAGGTTAATCATTTCGACACTGTATCCTGAACTGGAGGGTGAGTTGTTGGAGGCTCAGGGAGTTGCATCGGGTGTCACCACCTAAGTGGCATTATCGGGGGTGGCCCTGATGATGCCACTTAAGTGGTGACACGCGTAGGGTAGTTTGTTTGCCTATCCACATACACTTGTGATTTTTTTTCCTCCTTACTTGATTATGTCTTTATGATTTTATGGGGCACTTTGGTCAGTGCAACTGCCTGTCCAGCTGAGACTGTCTTTCATGGGCAAACCAGGTATTCTGAACAGGGTTCTGGTTTACAAGATACACCTGCATTTGGTGGGTCTTTGCTGGGTATGTATTGCTGAACAGGCCTTGTTGTGCACAGACATGCATCTACGTTTGTATTAGTTTTGCAGGTCTGTGCTCATCCATCTGGCACTAAGTTACCTTTGTTGCCCCATAACTACAGCATTAATTATTTTATTTATTTAGTGTGGGGAGTTTAGTATCAAAAGAATCTTTGATCATCAGAAACAGCATATGTATATTCTCTGTATCATTCACATATATTTTGCCTGTATAGTCTGATGATGGATGGGCTACCACTAATGATGAGCGAGTACCGTAATACTCGTAATCGTTATCCTCGTAACGAGCACTTTGTAATAATTGCGTATTCATTTCGAATAACGAGTACAATGTAAGTCAATGGGAAATGCGAGTAATTTTCTGATGGACCCTACAAAGGGGTCTGGGGGCCTGAGGAAAAGGCTGAAATGAATGGGGAAGTGATGAAACAGAATGGGAACAGTCTGGAGAAAATGCCTGCATGCATTTCTGACTCGCATATGGTTTCTGGGAATAAGTTTGTCGCAGTATTACGCCACTTTTACAGACACAAAAGAGCAACTACCAAACCTAACATAAATTGCATTTAACAGGCCAAAAAGGTTAAGAAACAGTTTTTCCTGCATAATCACTTGTATATAAGGCTAAATAAACCAGAAAAAACAAACAAATATCCCTTTTAGCGTTTGTTCACACATACTGTTGTGGCTTTTTTCACCTTTTACAATTGGGAGGGACCTGACTTATACATTTTGATGGTCCCTCTGTCATACATCATTTTTAGTTTGCAATTCCCTAGCAATTTAAGAGCTCAGCTAGAACATACCAGTATGTATGTTGATCTTATACCTGAGAGGCCTCAGTTGGCTCTGTAACATGAGTTTTGGACAGACAGCTGTTACTTAGACATTTGGGCGGACCCTCCATAATTAAAATCAGATAGTGGAATACATATTTTAAAGCAGTTTACAATGTGCCCATTGTAGCGTTGGGCTTGACCCTCCGCTTCCTCCTCCTCCTCCACCTCTTCCACCACCATGTGATACTGCGGCCCTAAATTCAAATGTTCAGAGGGCCTGCAGTAGGCAGGAAAGCTGAGTATTTTGAGAGCCCTCGTGTGGCCCTGTAACATTCATTTTGAAGTGCCCTCCTCTAGAAATTTTGGAGGTCCCTCTTGTGTACATTTGAGAGTGCCCTCACTTATTCATATTGTAGGGCCCTCACTCTATTATTTAAATAATTTAAGGGCAGAGACTACAGAGAAAAAGGCCAAGAGACATGGCGTACTAGAATGTAGCAGTGAGTGCAGTCTGCGATCCTCAGGTTTGGCTGAACTCTGTGAACCGGAAAAATAAAGCTGCACTAGTCAACTGGATGACAAGCTCAAATATATCACTTGTGCAAGTCAATGGACAAAGGATATATGGTGCCCCCCCTCCAGAATGGGTTGGAGAAGCTTCTCCAAATGGCTCAGAGATTTTGATTGTCAATATTCCACAGATTATATAGAAAGAGAAGACTTCTTGGTTCTGTACTACTTGGTCCAGTGCAGAATGTGCATCGTATTTCCAAAAATTACTCCTGGGGGCTGTGTCATAGGTGCAGGAAGATTCCATGACAAGGGCCTCCCTTGACAAACATTATCTACTATGGAGTACTGTAGTAGTTGTGGCCTTCAATTCAAGTTTTCAGAGGGCCATCAGTCGGTCATCAACAGTCAGTGTAAATTTCTATTGAATATGTATCCCCTATCTCAGTCACAATGTGGCACAACCTGTGACAAGGGCCTCCAATGACAAATGTTAGTTTGGTAGGACCACTGTACATTCCAGATTTTTCCACTGCACATTGTGTAAAAATTAGCCCTATGGGCTGAGTCATAGTTGACGCAGGAAGCCACCTGTTATGATAGGCTACAAGCACTAAGGAAAGACAGGAGATCTGTCCCTACAATAGAACTAAGCTAGATCCCTACGATGTAACGGGGAACCTGATCCTGCGATCACACCCGCTAAAGTCCTCAGCTTGTCTGAACGAAGACCTATAGATGTGAGGGAGGGATCCCTACAAGAACTAGGGACTGGGAGAAAGATGGACACCTCCTAGCAGAAATTGTAGCAGTAAAAAGACAAACACACAACATAGAACATAAAGGTCAAAAGACCTAGATAAACTGACTGAGAAAGGTTACAAAGCACCTGGCTAGCTTAAGAGTAGAAATTACAATGAAGTCCAGCATGGCCAGAAGGGCGGAGCAGATTAAATAGGCAGAAAGTCATGTGACCAGCAAAATAGAAAAAAACTAACAGGAGAGTTCTAACAGTACCCTCTCTTCTAAGAGGATCCTCCGGATCCCCTAGGACCAGGCCTATCAGGAAACCTCCTGTGAAATGCTCTGACAAGTCTGGAAGCAGAAACATCATCCGCCCTCACCCATGAGTTATCCTCGGGACCGAAACCCTTCCAAGCTATGAGATACTGCAAACTCCCCCTATACCGTCTAGAATTAAGGATGCGGGAAATTTCATATTCCCCATCCTCCACCACCGGAGGAACAGTGGCAGTGGCGTCTCTATCTGATACATCAGCTTTTTTCAATAGAGAAACAGGAAACATAATCTTCCAGGAGGTAGGAACCTCCAACCTAACAGCAGATTGGTTAACTACCTGAAGCACCTTAAAGGGCCCTACAAACTTGGGACCCAATTTTTTAGAAGGAATCCTCAACCGCAGATTCTTAGAGGACAACCAAACCATGTCACCAACCGTAATCAAAACCTCTTGACGTTTCCTGTCAAAGTACCTCTTAGATTTTTTGTTAGCCTCCTGAAGATTACCACGCACATCCGTCCAAACTCTCTCCAAATCACCGGAAAAACTCTCCTCCTCAGGCACAGCCGATACCAATTTGGAGAATGACCCAAAAGACAGATGTCTCCCAGAACAACAAAAAAAAGGCGAACACCCAGCAGAAGAGGATGTATGGTTGTTAAGAGCAAATTCAGCAAGCGGCAGAAACTCAGACCACCCCTCTTGATTGTCTGCCACAAAACAATGCAAGAACTGCTCAACATCCTGATTCTTCCTTTCTATCTGGCCATTAGACTCAGGATGATATCCAGATGAAAATGACAAATGAACGTCCAACCTGTCACAAAAGCCTCGCTAAAAACGAGCCACGAACTGAGGTCCCCTATCAGAAACAATGTCAGTAGGAACACCATGGAGTCTGACAATTTCCTTGACAAAGGCCTTAGCGAGTGTCTTAGCGCAGGGCGGTTTGATGAAGGGAGCCAAGTGACACATCTTGCTAAAACGGTCCACGACCACCCAGATGACCGTGAAACCCTCAGAGGAGGGAAGGTCACTAATAAAGTCCATAGCCAGATGTGTCCAAGGTGCACTAGGAACCTCCAGAGGGCAAAGCAACCCCGCAGCAGGAGTATGAGAAGACTTACATCTAGCACACACAGTACATTGACGCACCCACTTAATGACTTCGTTCTGCCATCCAGGCCACCAAAAACTGCGACCCACAAGTCTCTTGGTCTCAGAAATTCCTGGATGACCTGCCAACCGAGACTCATGACACTCAACAAACAAATCTCTTCTAAAGGTCCTAGGCACAAACAACCTCCCATGGGGAGTGTTAGATGGGGCATTCTCCTGTGCTTTAAGAATCTCATCTTCCAAAACGGAGTCCAATGCAGCAATCACAACACCTTCTTGTAAAATGCTCTCCTCCTCCTCAGCACCGACCATGGGAGAAAAGCTGCGAGACAACGCATCAGCTTTAACATTCTTGGTACCTGGGATGTAAGTAACGGAAAAATTAAACCGTGAAAAAAAAAGTGCCCACCTAGCCGGACGGGCATTCAAGCGCTTGGCAGCATCAAGATAGATCAGATTTTTATCATCAGTGAAAACCTGAATGGGAAATTCAGCACCTTCCAAGAGATGACGCCAGTGTTCAAATGCGAGTTTAATAGCCAGCAATTCCCGATTACCAATATCGTAATTAAGTTCAGTCTCAGAAATTTTTTGGGAAAAAAAGGCACAGGGATGTACTCCATCCTTGTTTTCCTGAGACAACACCGCACCGACCCCCACAGAAGAAGCATCAACCTCAACCAAAAACGGCTTAGTCACATCAGGCTGCATAAGGATGGGGGCAGAGCTGAACCTCTCCTTTAGAAACACAAATGCCTGAATGGCCTCAGTAGTCCACTGAACCGTATTAGCACCTTTCCTGGTGAGATCGGTCAGTGGATTAACAATAATAGAAAATTTTTTAATTAATTTTCTGTAATAATTGGCGAAACCCAAAAACCTCTGTATCAATTTCAAACCAATAGGCCTAGGCCATTCCTGCACAGCATGAACTTTCACCAGGTCCATCTCAAAGCCCTCACTGGAGATAATGTAGCCCAAAAAACTAATTCTCTGTACAGCGAACTCACATTTCTCTAGCTTAGCAAAAAGCGAATTGTCAATTAATAACTGTAATACCTCACGTACGCTCCGCCAATGAGACTCCAGATCAGGCGAATAAATCAAAATGTCATCCAAATACACAACCACATTTTTGCCGATCAAAGGTCTAAGGATGTCATTAATAAGATTCAGAAAAAATGCTGGTGCATTGGTAAGACCAAAAGGCATAACCAGATTCTCAAAATGACCCACAGGAGTGTTAAAAGCAGTCTTCCACTCATCACCCTCCTTCATGCGCAACAAATTGTATGCCCCCCGGAGATCAATTTTAGAGAACCACTTGGCCCCCACTAACTGGTTAAACAAATCAGGAATCAATGGCAGTGGGTAGGGATTACGTACAGTAATTTTATTAATCTCGCGAAAGTCCAGACAAGGACGTAAACCGCCGTCCTTTTTTTAACAAAAAAAAATCCAACAGCCACAGGTGACTTAGAGGGTCTGATATGACCGGCGGCCAGACTCGTCTGTATGTATTCCTCCAAAGCCTTTCTCTCGGGAATAGTAAGATTAAATAAACGACTTTTAGGAAGAGTCGCTCCAGGGACAAATTCAATGGTACAATCATAGTCTCTATGGGGAGGCAAAATTTGCGACTCCTCCTCAGAAAAAACTTTCCAAAAATCCTGCATAGGTACAGGTAATTCCCCTTTATCCACAGCAGCAATGTGCCCGTTACAACACTTGTCATAACACTAAGGGCTCCAGGAGTTAATTTCATTAGTAGACCAATCCAGTACTGGATTGTGCAATTTTAACCAGGGTAACCCCAAAATTACAGGAGAAGGCAAATTGTTTAATACTACCAAATCCAAATTTTCTTGGTGAATACCATTAATAGTGAGGGGAAATTCATAAACCTTGTGAGTAACACATTTCAAGGGAGAGCCATCGACAGAAACCACGGCAATAGGGGATGACAAAGGTTTGGGTTTTAATTTAAGTTTTTCCAAAAATCCCTTGTCAATCACATTGAGTGTAGAACCACAATCCACAAATACCTGAAATTCAATCAATTCCTCCTGGACTTAGGTGCTTCCAGAAAGAAATACCCCCTTAGAATTTAAACAGGCAATACGGGCGTAACTGACCTTTCTTTTTTTCTTTGTTCAAACGAAGCTCACAGTTCTTAATAAAGTGGTCAGATTTTCTGCAATAAAAGCACAAACCTTCAGAAAACCAGCGGTCTTTTTCCTGAGAGCGGGGTGACATCGCCCCAATCTCCATCGGCTCTCCAATGTCAGTACAGACCCTCTCAAGACTAGGAGCTGACATGGCAAAGGATTTACTCTCATTAACCCTTGCACGCAGTCTCCTGTCCACCCGTATAGCTAATTGCATTGCCTCCTGCAAGTTCCCAGGTGTAAGATAAGCAATAAGCAGATCTTTAACCCTTTCACCTAGCCCAGCCAGAAACAAACTTTTCAGAGCTGAATCGTTCCACCCCACCTGAACAGACCACCGACGGAAGTGAGTACAATAATTTTCCACATTACCTGATTCCTGTCTCAAAAGTCTCAATTCCGTATCAGCTGATGAGACATGATCAGGATCATCTTACAACAACCCCAAAGCAGAAAAAAAACTATCCACTGATCTAAAGCACGGATCACTAGGTTGGAGAGAAAAGGCCCATCCCTGAGGTTCTTTGCGCAAAAGTGACATTATGAACCCTATGCGCTGTGGTTCATCCCCAGAGGATCTGGGTCTCAAACGAAAATACAATTAACAAGCATTTTTAAAGGAAAAAAAATCTTGTTGTTCACCAAAAATAAATCAGGCAATCGTAGCTTTGGCTCCACAAAATGCGCTCCAGAACAACTACTCACGTGTTGTTGGAGCTCGGCCACCTCCAGAGAGAGTCCCTGCAGGAGTTGAGCCAAATCCTGAACCGACACCATGATGGAAACTGGAGGTCTTTCCTTAGAGATATTTTTGGGCTGGACTTACTGTTATGATAGGCTACAAGCACTAAGGAAAGACAGGAGATCTGTCCCTACAATAGAACTAAGCTAGATGCCTATGATGTACCGGGGAACCTGATCCTGCGATCAGACCTGCTAAAGTCCTCAGCTAGTCTGAACGAAGACCTATAGATGTGAGGGAGGGATCCCTACAAGAACTAGGGACTGGGAGAAAGATGGACACCTCCTAGCAGAAATTGTAGCAGTAAAAAGACAAACACACAACATAGAACATAAAGGTCAAAAGACCTAGCTAAACTGACTGAGAAAGGTTACAAAGCACCTGGCTAGCTTAAGAGTAGAAATTACAATGAAGACCAGCGTGGCCAGAAGGGCGGAGCAGGATTAAATAGGCAAAAAGGTCATGTGACCAGCAAAAGAGAAAAAAACTAACAGGAGAGTTCTAACACCACCATCCCAAGGGCCTTCAATCACAAATAATAGTTAGGCTGGAGTAGGAATACTGTCCTGGTTTGTCCACTGCACAATGTGCATAGGGTTTGTAAAAATTTGCCCTATGCGCTGAGTCATGGTTGACGAATGAAGGAAACGGGTTTTTATGGGAAGGGGGTGATGTTAACAGCAGTAGCATGAATCTGCATTTTTGGTGAATTTAGGTTGGCTTGCTGTCATCTGGAAGGATTACAAACTGTGGAGATCTGTCTGCATATTCCGTGGAGAGGCATGTGCGACTATCAGTGATGATTGCCCTATTGGAACTGAAACACGCCCTGACACCACACTAGCAGCCGGGCAGGCCAACACCTCCAAGGCATGTAAGGAGAGGTCGGGCCAAGTGTTCAGCTTCAGCTTAGACACCTAATAATTAAAGGGAACTGAAGCATCAAAACGGACGTATGTATGGTCACTTAAGTACCCCTTGACCATGTTCTGCAATTTATCCCTCCTTTGCATTGTTAAAGGCACAGATAGCCCTTGCTGTTGTTCTGGTTTATTGAAAATTGCCCAATTTGTGCACATTTTCCCCCTACCTCTGTTAGAGCTGGTGTTCATGTCTCCCCCCATTATCCTTGTTGAAAAGAGCCAGTACCTCTGCCACCAGCATTGTCTGAGGGTAATGTTTTCAGCAACTCATCTACAACAGCCCTCTTGAACGATTCCTTTGTAAAACTCTTTGGTGACTCTAAAAGGAGAGAAGAAATTTCTCCTTGCACCCTGGGTTGAGAAAGGTGGCCAAGCAGTATAGGTTGTTGGATAAAATGTGTACCACGCGAGTGTCTTGCCACAGACACTTACACATGAACTGTGCCACTTAGGCCAAGCTGCAAAAAGGCAAATGTTCTGTGTCCCCAACAGTAGAAACAGTACCCATCCTCTCCTCACGCTGACTCGCCTCCTCCTCCTCCTCCACCTCTTCCTCTCCAGCCCATCCAGGCTGGACAGACATGAAGCTTGGGTTGGGTGTCCCCTCTGTAGCATTACGAGTCCTCTCGGTAGCACAGAAAAACAAGTCCACTCCCTCCTCATCCTCTTTATCTTCCTCCTCATCACCCAATGTTGCTTCAGAATATTGTCTGTGCTGGGCTGGGTAGTATCACCCATTGGTAAATCGGGCTCCATACCAACCTGCTGGGCACTCAAAGCTTCCTTTTTGAGATTATGCAGTGATTGTTTCAAGAGACACAGCAGTGGGATGGTTACGCTGATAAAAACCTGATCACCGCTCATGAGGTTTGGTGCAGTATTCAAAGTTCTCAAGAACCTCACAAATGTCAGCGATCCACACCCACTCGACAGTTGTTATATGTGGTGGCTGACTCTTAGTCTGACGGGCATGTTGAAGCTGGCATTCAGCTACTGCCCTCTGCTGTTCACTAATCCTCGCCAACATATGATATGAATTCCACAGCGTGGGCAGGTCGCAAATGATTCGGTGACTTGGCAAATTCAAGCACTTTTGCAATGCTGTAAGATCAGCAAAAGCGGTAGAGGAATGGCGGAAATGGGCTCTAATAGGGGCACCTTCTCAACTAGGTACGTCAAGTCACGGTAAATTTTCAGAAATTTCTGAACAATTAGGTTCAGCACGTGAGCTATGCATGGCACATGTACAAGCATTCCGACCTTTAAAGCCACCACCAGGTTACGCTCATTATTGCAGATGACCAGACCGGGTTGGAGGTGCAACATGGAGAGCCACTGATCTGTTGTTTTAAAGCTTGCCACATCTCTCTGCAGTGTGTGCTTTCTGACCTAAACAGATCAGCTTCAGCAGAGCACAGGTCCCAGCTTGGCAGTGATGGGGAGGGTAATTCAGCAGAGGATGAGGAGCAGGAGGAGGGGAGAGAGGAAGTGGAATATGAAGAGGCGGAAACCCTGACATAAGTTGGGCCCACTATTCTTGGCGTGGGTAGGATGTGTGATGTTCCAGTTTGTGCCTTTGTCCCACCCTACACCAGGTTCACCCAGTGTGCCGTGCCACAAATGTATCATCCCTGCCCACAACAACTTGTCCAGGTGTCTGTTTGGTGGACCTTGCCAGTTACGGCATTGGTGAGAGCACTGTTCAGATTAACACGTGCTTGTGCAACCCAGGGACGACACACCAGGCAAAATAGTGGCGACTGCGAACACTGTATCATGGGGAAGCCACAGCCAAGAGATCATGGAAAGACGGTGTTCCCACAAGCCTAAACGGCAACATCTCCACAGCTAGCAATTTAGCAATGTGCGAGTTTAGTATTTGTGCCTGTGGGTGCGTGGCTGGGTATTTACGCTTTCTTTCCAACCTCTCAGGCACGGACAATTGGACGCTTCGCTGAGACAAGGAAGTGGATGTGGTTGATGTTTGTTGTGTGTGAGCAACCGCAGCTTGTGGGCAGGATGTATGAGCACCTGCTTCTTGAACAGCAGATTCTGAAGGACATAGCCCAGGTGACATAGCATTGGTTTGACCCACAGATGCAGATTTGGTACCCTGGTGTTCCGCCCACCTACTGGGGTGCTTGGCTGCCATGTGGTTTCGCATACTGGTGGTGCTCAGGATGCCTTTGCCCTGGCCTCTGCTCAACTTGGTATGGCAGATGCTACAGACTACAATGCTTTTCTCTGAAGGACTTTCAGAAAAAAAATTCCACACAGCAGCTGAACACCCCCTTGCCCTGACTTGGCGCACAGCAGGGGTGCTCTTGGGAACAGTTGACCCAGTTCTCACTCTGGGAAAACCACGACCCCTTGGTGCCTGTGTTGGTGCTACATATCCATCTTCCTCTGTGTTGCTGTCATGGCTTTGCATGCCAAAGGCCCAGGTCGAATCAGTGGACTCATCATCAACCACCTCATCTTCCATCTCATCCTCCTTCCCAGTTGACATTGTAGGCTGAACTAATGGCAACTGTGTCTCATCATCATCAGCCTCCACCTCTGGAGACAGTAAATGATATTCCTCCAAGTGGCTTTCTTCTGGCTGTAGGTCCTCAAATACTTGAGCATCAGCGCACGCCCCCTCCTCTTGTCCCTCTTCAATGCTGCACGGTGTTAGGCCAGAGCCAACTAAAGGATACGTACCAACCAGATCCTCGGAGTAGCCAAGCTTGGGGTCATATGTCTCCTGTGACTGATAATGGTGGGAGGAAGGAGAACTAGCTTCAGGATTGGATAGCCCAGCCTTCTGTGTATCGACAGTAGACTGTGTGGTCGTGGAAGATTTGTTGCTGCTTGGCAAATGCGTAGAAGCCTTGACTGCTATCCAATACAGAATCTGCTCTTGCTCTTCTGGCTTCCACACACGTATACATTCCAGACCGGGGAATTTTTCCAGGAACATAGTGGATGCATCAAGCTTCTTCTGACCTGACACAGACTGAGTGCTTTATCGCGCACCACTGACCACACCACGTCTACATCCACGTCCCTTAATAACCGGCTTTGTTGGCATTTTGGGTTTGGTTGACAGATTTTCAGATGTTGATGGCACAAGCCAAGCTAGCTATCACAGCCAAAATAGTGGGTAAAATGGTGTGATGCGTGCTTGGTAGCAGGCAGTAGTAAATGTTTGGACTACTGCTTTGTGTAGTGCACTAAACTCTTTTTTAAGTGGACTAATGTTGACAGAAGGCAGGCTGTCATCCCAAAAACAATGGGGAAAATGGTCTGGTGTGTGTTTGGTAGCAGGCAGTAGGAAATGTTTGGACTACTGCTTTGTGTAGGGCAGTAACTGCCTTTTTATGTGGACTAATGTGGACAGCAGAAGCCAGGCTCTGACCCCTAAAACAGCGGGGAAAATAGACCGATGGGTTTTTTTAAAAAAAAAGGCAGCATAAAATTAAAGTACTCTGTTTGCTGAAAAAATATTGCTTTGCCTCTGCCAAGAGCTGTTTTAAGATGGACACTGGAAGAACACTTTAACCTCTCCCTACCTAACACATAATCTCTCCCTCCCTGTACTCTGACTTTGTTGTGTGTCTTCAGCTCTGAAAAGAGCTATTTTTTGGTGGTATTATGGAGCTAGTGAGCTGCTCCTTTTAAGCACTGAACTAGTATACACTGCAGGTAGCCATTAAAAGGGCTTTTTTTATCAAGAGGCCTAAACACTCTCTCCCTAGCAGCTCAGCGATCTCTCCCTATGCTTATTGAAAGCAGGCTCCAGACGCAATGTGCATAAAATGGCGGTGGAAGGGCTTAAATAGACCCTATGACACTAGGCAGCTAGCCAATCACAGTAATGCCACAACCAAGATGTCTGCAGCATTACTGTGATTGGTTAAGAAGCCCAGCATATTTAGTGGCTGCAAAGGAGGTGCCAAAACTGCAGGGCGGGACATCAGAACATAGCGAGGCAAATACACAAATACTCGCAATATAGTGAGTAACCCGAATACCGTACTATCCGTGTGAATAGCTAATAGTAACGAATACACTCGCTCATCAATAGCTACCACCCAGTGTGGTGTTTACTGGGTTTTTACTTGTGTTTTAACATTTTTTGGTTTTGTTCTGTGGCCTGCACTTAATACAATTTATACATTTTTTCATATATCTTTTGCATATGGTGATCACTGCATATAAGCATGCTTCTTCTTCTTGCTTATTTTCAGTCTCTTTGTGGCATGCTGCATGTGGATCCCATTGATTAGATGGTGCCCTCCGCTTGTGCATACTAGTCCCTAGGGAAATACCACCGTTAAAATCTTAAGGGGATGAATTCCCACTATGTGTCCTTGCCGGCGACGAGCATGAGACTGTGACTGAGGAGGCCGACCTCTCTGAGTTAGAGGTGCCTGGAGAGAACTTTGTGTCTGCTCAAGTTTGGGACTTGACCTTGAAGGGGGCTTTGGGTGCTTTGGATAATGTTACTGTCTGTAATGGGGTTGCTCAAGAGCCAGGGACAGACACCAGGAACCCACACGTTGCAGTTCAGGGGAAGTTAATATATCGGGTGACCAAACCAATCGGTGACGAGATAGTAGAGCAGCTGCTAGTTTCAGGGCCATAACGATGGAGGGAATTAGATATGGCCCATTCACATGTTCAGGGGGGACACATGGGGGTTGAGAAGACTCAAGAGAGGATATTGAGGAGGTTTTATTGGCCAGGGTGTTACCGGGAGATTCTAAACTATTGTAGATCCTGCCCCACCTGCCGGAAAACTGCCCCCTCTTCCCACTTACGTAGTCTTTTAATCTCACTACCTGTGATAGACATCCCCTTTGAAAGAATTGCCATGGACCTAGTGGGGCCCTTAGTTAAATCGGCACTTGGCTGCCAATACATGCTGGTGGTCATGGACTATGCGACACAGTACCCTGAAGCAGTACCATTAAGGAACTTGTCGAGTAGGAGTATAGCCCGGGAACTTGTCCAAGTATTTGCCAGGACTGGACAGCCAAAGGAGATACTAAAAGACCAATGATCACCATTCATGTGCAAAGTAATAATGGAGCTGTGTAAAGTCCTCCAGATTACCCAGCTGCAAACCTCCGTTTACCATCCACAAACAGATGGCCTGGTGAAGCGCTTTAATAAAACCTTAAAAGCGATGCTCAAAAAGGTCGTAGAGAAGGATGGTGGTGACTGGGACTACCTGTTACCACTCTTGCTCTTCTCAGTGAGGGAGGTTATGCAATACACTACTGGTTTCTCCCTGTTTGAACTACTGCATGGACAACATCCGTGAGGGCTCCTGGATATTGACAAGGAAACCTGGGAAGCTGAGGCTACACCCCACCGGAACATCAAAGAACATGTCGCCCAAATGCAGGAGAGAATGGCGAAGGTGATGCCTATTGTGAAGGCGCATCTCCTCCAGGCACAAGAGGCCCAGGCAGGGGTCTATAACCGATCAGCGAGGCTGAGACAGCTCCAGCAAGGGTATCGCGTTCTGGTGCTTATCCCCACCATCGAGAGCAAGTTCCTGGCCAAGTGGCAAGGCCCATATGAGGTGGTGGAAAAACTCAGCGAAGTGAACTACAAAGTCCACCAGCCTGGCCAAAGAAAGCCGCACAAAGTGTACCATGTGAACTTGCTCATGCCATGGTGAGATCGGTAAACGTTGGGGGCTCCTTGTTTGGGAGCAAGTCCCAAAGCCAAAGTCGAGGATGTCACGATAGCAGAGGCTCTCTCGCCGGCCCAGAAGCAACAGTGTAGAAAGCTGCTACAATGGAACCGTGACCTGTTCTCTGAGTTGCCGGGGCATACACAGGTGGTCGAGCATGACGTGCTGATGGAAGCACATGTTAGGGTAAACCTTTAAGCCCTATATGATTCTGGAAGCCCGCCTTGAGGTGATCTCCACCAAGGTGAAGAGGATGCTGGACCTCAGTGTAATAGAGGAATCAAAAAGCGGATGGTCGAGTCCCATCATTCTCATGCCAAAGCCCGACGGGGAGTGGAGGTTTTGTAATGACTACCGCAGGCTAAATGAGCAATCCTAGTGTGACGCATACCCGATTCCCCGCGTCTATGATCTCATCGATAGGCTTGGAAGGGCTACTGGCAAATCCCCTTGTCCCAAGGAGAAAACGGCTTTCTCAACACCTGATGGGTGCTTCCAGTACACCCGAATGCCTTTTAAACTGCAGGGGCCCTCAACCACCTTCCAGAGGGCAATGGATCGGATCCTCAGCCCACATAGGTATGCCGCAGCCAACCTTGATGACATTGTCATCTTTAGCCCAGACTGGCCTAGTCATCTGCCAAAGGTACAGGCGATTCTGGATGCTCTAAGGAAGGCATGATTTACTATAAATCTGAAAAAATGTGCCATTGCAAAGGCCAAGTACTTAGGCTATGTCGTCAGAAGAGGCAAAATTAAGCCACAGGCCAATAAGATCGAGGCAATTTAGAACTAGCCACAACCACTCTCCAAGAAATAGGTGAGAGTGTTTCTTGAAATCATGGCATATTACCGGCGGTTTATCTCAAATTTTGCCATGGTTGCCACACCACTGACAGATAGTGTTGAGCAATACCTTCCGATATCGGGAAATATCGGATCGGATTGGATTGGACCGATACCAAAAAAGTATCGGATATCGCCAATTCCGATACTGGAAACCAATGCAAGTCAATGGGACACAAATATCGGAATAAAAATAAACCCTTTCTTTCCTTGTAGGTTAATTCTACATGAAGGAAAACAACTAAGAATAATGTAGAATGACATGAAAAGCCGGCAATTCAGCAGCGGCATACACCGGTACCCGACAATTTACAACAGAAAGAATAGAGCATCACACATAGATTAGATAGATAGAAACATGTCAGTCACATATATGTGAAGTACAGTGGCAGTGTTGTTTACTGTACTTGTCATTTAGTGTAAAGGATTTATTAAAAAAAATAACAGTGTTTTTTTGCACCGTCTCTTTAAAAAAGCCGGTCGGCAATTCAGCAGCGGTACCCGACAATTTAGAATAGAAAGAATAGAGCATCACACATAGATTAGATAGATAGAAACATGCCAGTCACATATATAATAAGTACAGTGACAGTATTGATTACTGTACTTGTCATTTAGTGTTAAAATAAAGGATTTATTAAAAATAAAATTGGCGTGGGGTTCCCCGTAATTTTCGGCTCTAGCGGAGGTTAAGCAGACAGCTGGGGCAGATGTTTGAAGCCTGGGAAGGGGGTAATACCCACAGAGCTTCCCAGGCTACTAATATCAGCCCCCAGCTGAATACCTAGCCTTTACTAGCTATTAAAATGGGGGACCCCCCAAAAAAAGACGTGGGGTTCCCCCTATTTTAATGGCTAGCAAAGGCTAGGCAGACAGCTGGGGGCTGATATTAATAGCCCAGGAAGGGTGCCATGAATATTGGCCCCCTCCCAGGCTAGAAACACCAGCCGTCAGCCGCCCCAGAAATGGCGCATCCATAGGATGTGCCAATTCTGACACTTAGCCTCGCTCTTCCCACTGCCCTGTTGCGGTGGCAATGGGGTAATAGGGCTGGGGTTGATGTCAGCTTATAATGCCAGCTGACATCAAGCCCAGGTTAGTAATGGAGAGGCGTCTATAAGACACCCCCATTACTAACCCCATAGTCAAAGTTAAAGAACAAACAAACACCCAGAATAAAGTCCAGAATAAACACACAATTCTTTATTGTTCTAAATTAATCCACACTTACCATCACGCCCATTCCAGCTGAAGCCAACGATCTCCTGCAATAAAAGTAAAATAATAAAGCAACCTCATCCTTACCTTTCCATGGTTCCCACGACGGCTCCAGCTCTGTTACATTCACATGACCGGCTGGATCGCAGCCGAAAGCTGCCATCCAGCTTGCCATGCTTCAGAGACTGAGAAGCGCAGGCATGCTTGCGCTCCTCAGTGTCTGGCTGTGATGGCATCCAGATGAGCCGAGTTCATGTCCAATGAACTTAGCTCACCTCATGCACGTCACTGACAGTGTGGGAAAATTCTCCTGCTCAAGCGCTGAGCGCAGGAGAATTTTCCCACGCTGTCAGTGATGTGCATGAGGTGAGCTGAGTTTATTGGACATGAGCTCACCTCTTGCACGTCACTGACAGTGTGGGAAAATTCTCCTGCTCAAGCGCTGAGCGGCAGGAGAATTTTCCCACACTGTCAGTGACGTGCATGTGGAGAGCTGAGTTCTTTGGACATGAGCTCACCTCATGAACGTCACTAACAGCGTGGGAAAATTCTCCTGCGCTTGAAGTGAGTGTGAGAGAATTCTCCTGCTGAAGTTCCAATCAACTCAGCTCACCTCATGCACGTCACTGACGGCGTGGGAAAATTCTCCTGCGCTCAGCGCTTGAGCAGGAGAATTCTCCCACGCTGTCAGTGATGTGCATGAGGTGAGCTCATGTCCAATGAACTCAGCTCACCTCATGCACGTCACTGACAGCGAGGGAAAATTCTCCTGCACTCAGCGCTTGAGCAGGAGAATTTTCCCACGCTGTCAGTGACGTGCATGAGGTGAGCTGAGTTCATTGGACATGAACTCGGCTCATCTGGATGCTGTCACAGCCAGACACTGAGGAGCGCAAGCATGCCTGCGCTTCTCAGTGTCTGCAGCATGGCAAGCTGGATGGCAGCGTTCTATTGCGATCCAGCCTGTCATGTCAATGTAGCAGAGCTGAAGCTGTCGTGGGAACCATGGAAAGGTAAGAATGAGGTTGCTTTATTATTTTACTTTTATTGCAGGAGACATTGACTTCAGCTGGAATGGGCGTGATGGTAAGTATGGTTTAATTTAGAACATTAGAAAATTGTGTGTTTATTTCAATTAAAGGACTTTATTCTGGGTGTTTGTGTTTTTTTTTTAACTTTGACTATGTGGTTAGTAATGGGGGTGTCTTATAGACGCCTCTCCATTACTAACCTGGGCTTGTTGTCAGCTGGCATTATAAGTAGTGTTGAGCATTCCGATACCGCGAATATCGGCCGATACCCGATATTACAGTATCGGAATTCCGATACTTAATTCCGATACTTTTACAATATCGGATACCGGAATCGGAAGTTCCCATAATGCCTGCGCTCTGCAGTGTCTGTGAAGGATGGCAAGTTGGATGGCAGCGCGATCCAGCCTGTCATCAGAATGCCATCCCAGCGGGGGAGAATTCTCCTGATTGTTTAAAAGCCGGCGGGCGGTATAAAGCCGCCGGCTTTTAAACAATCACACAGCCCCATACTGCTTCCCCGCAGCCTCCCACCCCGATCCTCCGCTCCCCTCGCCACCTCCCATCCCGATCGTAAGTTAGGACCGGGCGGGGAGCGCAGCTCCAAGGAGCGGGGAGTGAAGGACCCGGGCGGGGAAGCCGGCAGTGAAAAGACTTCACCGCCGGCTTTCCCGTTCTGTGCTGCGCTTTCCCGCCGGTTATTTCAAATGAACAGCTGAGGTATCAGGTGATGCCGATCAGCTGTTCATTTGAAGTCGCCGCGTTGCCCTCAGAGGGTTCATGTGAGTTCATGCTTGACTGCATGAACTCACATGAACTTTCCCACGGCCGCACAGGTCAGCCTCACCTCCCAGACCAGTCATGATTAGTGTGTGTGCGGGGTGTGTGTGCGGGGTGTGTGTGCGGGGTGTGTGTGCGGGGTGTGTGCACGATGTTTGTGCGGGTGTGCGCGGTGTCTGTGCGATGTGTG
Organism: Phyllobates terribilis; assembly: GCF_046119375.1. Classification (NCBI taxonomy): domain Eukaryota; kingdom Metazoa; phylum Chordata; class Amphibia; order Anura; family Dendrobatidae; genus Phyllobates; species Phyllobates terribilis. Next base: position 288,137,820 of record NW_027362771.1, read on the forward strand.
CGGGTGTGTGCGGTTTGTGTGCGTGCAGGCAGACATAGGCCGATGTGACACTACTACTCCCATCGGCCTATGTCTGTCCCCCGTCCACTCCTGCCAGCAGGATCAGCTCGATGGGAGCAGTAGTTCCCATCAGACTGATCCTGCTATTTAAATTGCCCTACTGTGTCCCCAATAAATGTTAAATACATGTCATTGGTGGCCAGTGGTTACCTAAAAGAAATTAGTTCATACATTACCTGTCCCCGCCGATCGCCACCTAAAATAAAGTAAAAAATAAAAAACTACACCTATACTCACCAAGACACCTAATTCCCCGAAGCCATCGATCTCCTGTAATAAAATATAAAATAATAAACCACAACCTTATCCTTACCCCTCCGTAGTAGTCCACAAGTGTCCCACGAAGATCTCCAGTTCAGTGCAGCCACATAGAATGTGACCGCTCTGAACCGCTGCCGCCGCTAGAATGACGGGGCCGTAAGGGTTCACCGGAGTTCAGGCAGCGCTGCTCCCGTTAGCTCCTTTACGGCCCTGCTGTATCGTGAGAAATTCCCACGGTACAGCAGTGCCGTAAAGGAGGTCTCCGGAGCTGCGCTGCCTGAATGCACTCCCGTGACCTCAGTCAGTGGCTCCCGCTGCCGGGAGCGGACGTGTTCCCGGCAGCGTGAGCTTACAGCAGCCATGCACAGCTGTCACCATCTCCAGATGTGACAGCTGTGCATGGGAGATCAGCGCAGGAACGTGGACAGGTAACTATTATTTTTAGTAAACTAAGAATTAAATAAAATTGTGTGTTTTATTTCAAATAAATTATTTTTTTCTGGGTGTAGTGTGTTTTTTCTTTTTAACACTTTGTAGGTTAGTAATGGGGGTGTCTTATAGACGCCCATCATTACTAACCTGGGCTTCATGGCAGCTGGCGCTGACATGAACCCCACCACTATTACCCCCTGCCACCGCACCAGGGCAGCGTGGAAGAGCGAGGCTAAGTGCCAGAGTTGGCGCATCCTATGGATGCGCCATTTCTGGGGCGGCTGACGACTGGTGTTTCTAGCCTGGGAGGGGGCCAATATTCATGGCACCCTTCCTGGGCTATTAATATCAGCCCCCAGCTCTCTGCCTAGCCTTTGCTAGCTATTAAAATAGGGGGGACCCCACGTCATTTTTTTGGGGGGGGTCCCCCATTTTAATAGCTAGTAAAGGCTAGGTATTCAGCTGGGGGCTGATATTAGTAGCCTGGGAAGCTCCGTGGGTTTTACCCCCTTCCCAGGCTTCAAACATCTGCCCCAGCCGTCTCCTTAACCTCCGCTAGAGACTAAAATTATGGGGGATCCCACGCCATTTTTTTTTAAAATAAATCCATTATTTTAACACTAAATGACATTTGAGGAGTTAATAAAGATGCAGTCCCTAAATTATTATTTATTTTTTAATTAATTTTTCCCAAAACTTTTGACGTGGGCTTCGCCATATTTTTGTATGCCAGCCAGGTACAGCATCCAGCTTCTATGAACGCGCCATTTTCCGGGGCGGCTGCGGACTGCAATTTTCAGCGGGGGGCAGAAAGCTTGGGCCTCCCTGCACTGCAGATTCCATCCCCCAGCTGCCTAGTTGTACCTGGCTGGACACAAAAATAGGGAGAAGCTCCACGTTTTTTTTTTTTTAATTATTTCATGAAATTCATGGAATAATTAAGAAAAAAAGGGCTTCCCTATATTGTTGTGTCCAACCAGGTACAAATAGGCAGCTGGTGGTTGGGGGCAGCCCGTTCCTGCCTGCTGTACCTGGCTGGACCCAAATATAGTGCAAAGCCCCACGTCAATTTTTTTTTAATTATTTCAGGAAATTCATGGCGCTGTACCCAACTCATCCAGGGCCCTGGTGCGGTGGCTCACTGGGTAATAAAGGGGTTAAGGCCAGCTTGGCATTATCAGCTGGCCCCAAGCCCGAAATTCATGGGGTCACGCCAATATTAGACATGACCACCATGAATTTCTAGTAAAGTATTTAAAAAAACACAACACCCAGAAAAAAGTCCTTTAATTGAAATAAACACACAATTCTTTATTGTTCTAAATTAAACCATACTTACCATCACGCCCATTCCAGCTGAAGCCAACGATCTCCTGCAATAAAAGTAAAATAATAAAGCAACATCATCCTTACCTTTCCATGGCTCCCACGACAGCTTCAGCTCTGCTACATCGAGATGACAGGCTGGACCGCAGCAGAACGCTGCCATCCATCCTGTCATCCCGCAGACACTGAGAAGCGCAGGCATACTATTAGGACAAATAGACAAAGTAGCAAAACATAATGAGGTGATTGTAATGGGGGACTTCAACTACCCGGATATTGACTGGGAAACAGAAATCTGTAGATCGCAGAAAGGAAAAAGGTTCTTGACAAATATCAAGGATAATTATCTCTCCCAACTAGTGCAGGAACCAACGAGAGGGAAGGCCGTGTTGGACTTAATATTGACTAATAGGCCTGATAGAATAACTGAGGTACAGATAGGGGGGCACCTAGGTAATAGCGATCATAATATTATCAATTTCAAAATGCCCTTCAGTAGGGTTATCAATAAGGGAACAACTAAAACATTAAACTTTAGGAGGGCGAAGTTTGATCAGCTGAAAGAAAACCTTCAACTTATAGACTGGGACAAAGTTCTTAATCAAAGGAATACGAATAGTAAATGGGAAACCTTCAAAATAATTCTGAATACTCAGTGCGAGAGGTATATACCGTATGGGAATAAAAGGGCCAGAAATAAGAGGAAACCAATATGGTTGAATAAGAACGTAAAAGAGGCGTTAAATAGCAAAAAAGAGGCATTCAAGAGATTAAAACAGGAAAACAGTAAGGAGGCACTAATGTGTTACAAGGAAAAAACGAGAACCTGTAAAAAACAAATAAAAATAGCAAAGGAGGAAACAGAGAAACGTATTGCTAGGGAAAGTAGATCAAATCCCAAACTGTTCTTTACGTATATAATAGTAAAAGGATTACATCGGATAATATTGGACCGATAAAAAGTGATGAAGGCAAAATCATAGAGAAAGATGAGGATAAAGCTAATCTATTAAATAAATTTTTTTCGTCAACTTTCACAAAGGAAATCGAACTAACAGGAGAAATGAGAAGTGACAAGCTTAATCCTCCACTAAGTATGACAAATCTAACCCAAGCTGGGGTACAGAAACGCCTCAGTAACATTAAAATAAACAAATCACCAGGACCTGATGGCATACACCCACGGGTACTAAGGGAACTAAGTAATGTGATAGACAGAGCGTTATATCTTATATTTAAGGACTCTGTTGAGACTGGGTCTGTACCACTTGATTGGCGACAGGCGAATGTAGTGCCAATATTCAAAAAGGGAGCGAAAAGTGACGCCGGAAACTATCGGCCGGTGAGTCTGACGTCCGTTGTGGGCAAAATTTTTGAAGGCTTTATTAATGAGGCAATCATGGAGCATCTTGATGCTAATAATCTATTAACCCCGAACCAACATGGATTCATGAGGAATCGCTCCTGCCAAACAAACCTGATTGACTTCTACGAGGAGGTTAGCTCTCGACTAGATCAGGGGGAACCAGTGGATGTCGTGTATCTCGACTTCTCAAAAGCGTTCGATAGCGTGCCACATAATAGGTTGGTATACAAAATGAGAATGATGGGGCTGGGGGAAAATGTTTGCAAGTGGGTAGCTAACTGGCTAAAGGATAGAAGGCAGAGGGTGGTTATAAATGGAATATACTCAGATTGGGTAAGCGTCACTAGTGGGGTACCACAGGGGTCTGTACTAGGCCCAATGTTCTTTAATATCTTTATTAACGACATAGTCAACGGGATAAATAGTAAAATATCAATATTTGCAGATGACACAAAGTTATGTAAAACAATTAATACAAAAGAGGACAGTGCAGACCTACAGAGGGATTTGGATAAGCTGTGTAGGTGGAGCATTAAATGGCAAATGAGGTTTAATGAGGAGAAATGTAAGGTCATACATATGGGAAGGAAAAATGGAAGTCACCAGTACTCACTGAATGGGAAATCATTGGGGAATTCAGAGATGGAGAAGGACTTGGGCATCTTGATTGATAGCAAACTAAATTGGAGTGCCCAAAGTCAGGCCGCTGCTGTAAGGGCAAACAGGGTAATGGGATGTATCAGAAGAGGTATAGCTGCAAAGGAGGAGAACATTGTTCTTCCACTGTACAAAGCACTGGTCAGACCACACTTGGAATACTGTGCTCAGTTATGGGCCCCAATATATAGAAAGGATATAAATGAGCTTGAAAAGGTACAAAGTAGGGCAACAAAATTAATAAGGGGAATGGAGGGACTGCAATACCCAGAGAGGTTGGCAAAACTAGGACTATTCAGCCTGGAAAAGAGAAGGTTGAGGGGGGACATAATAAATGTGTACAAATATGTTAGGGGACAGTATAGAGACCTTGCCCGGGATTTGTTCAAAAGGAGGAATATTACGGTAACAAGAGGGCATTCACTAAGACTAGAAGAGAAAAGGTTTCAGCACCAGCATAGGAAGGGGTTCTTTACGGTAAGAGCAGTGAGAATATGGAATTCACTGAGTGAGGAGACGGTAATGTCGGATTCACTAAACCAGTTCAAGCGGGGACTGGATGCTTTTCTAGATACCAGGCAGATTTCAGCATATACTTAAAAATAAAATAAAATAGTAGGTTGATACAGGGATTTATTCTGACTGCTGGTTTCAGAGTCGGGAGGGTGAAGATTGGCCAAATCATTTGGGGTTTTTGCCCTCCTCTGGATCAACTTTAGCAATTACAGAACTAACAGGTCGAACTTGATGGACGCTAGTCTTTATTCGGCTTTACAAACTATGTTACTATGTTACTTCCACTCCTCAGTGTCTGGCTGTGACGGCATCCAGATGAGCCGAGGTCATGTCCAATGAACTCAGCTCACCTCATGTACGTCACTGACAGCGTGGGAAAATTCTCCTGCACTCAGCACTTCAGCGTGAGAATTTTCCCACGCTGTCAGTGACGTGCATGAGGTGAGCTGAGTTCATTGGACATGAACTCGGCTCATCTGGATGACGTCACAGAGAGACACTGAGGAGCGCAAGCATGCCTGCGCTTCTCAGTGTCTGCGGGATGACAGGCTGGATGGCAGCGTTCTGCTGCGGTCCAGCCTGTCATCTCGATGTAGCAGAGCTGAAGCTGTCGTGGGAACCATGGAAAGGTAAGGATGAGGTTGCTTTATTATTTTACTTTTATTGCAGGAGATCGTTGGCTTCAGCTGGAATGGGCGTGACGGTAAGTATGGTTTAATTTAGAACAATAAAGAATTGTGTCTTTATTTCAATTAAAGGACTTTATTCTGGGTGTTTGTGTTTTCTTTTAACTTTGACTATGGGGTTAGTAATGGGGGTGTCTTATAGACGCCTCTCCATTACTAACCTGGGCTTGATGTCAGCTGGCATTATAAGCTGACATCAACCCCAACCCTATTACCCCCTGCCACCGCACCAGGGCAGCGTGGAAGAGCGAGGCTAAGTGCCAGAATTGGCGCATCCTATGGATGCGCCATTTTTGGGGCGGCTGACGGCTGGTGTTTCTAGCCTGGGAGGGGGCCAATATTCATGGCACCCTTCCTGGGCTATTAATATCAGCCCCCAGCTGTCTGCCTAGCCTGTGCTAGCTATTAAATTAGGGGGGACCCCACGTTATTTTTTTGGGGGGGTTCCCCCATTTTAATAGCTAGTAAAGGCTAGGTATTTAGCTGGGGGCTGATATTAGTAGCCTGGGAAGCTCCGTGGGTATTACCCCCTTCCCAGGCTTCAAACATTTGCCCCAGCTGTCTGCTTAACCTCCGCTAGAGCCTAAAATTAAGGGAAACCCCACGCCAATTTTTTTTTAAATAAATCTTTATTTTAACACTAAATGACAAGTACAGTAATCAACACTGTCACTGTACTTCACATATATGTGACTGACATGTTTCTATCTATCTAATCTATGTGTGATTCTCTATTCTTTCTATTCTAAATTGTCGGGTACAGATGCTGAATTGCCGGCCGGCTTTCTTAAAGAGACGGTGCATGAAAACACTATTATTTTTTTAAATAAATCCTTTACACTAAATGACAAGTACAGTAAGCAACACTGTCACTGTACTTCTTATATATGTGACTGACATGTTTCTATCTATCTAATCTACAGTCATATGAAAAAGTTTGGGCACCCCTATTAATCTTAAGCTTAATGTTTTATAAAAATTGGTGTTTTTGCAACAGCTATTTCAGTTTGATATATGTAATAACTGTTGGATACAGTAATGTTTCTGCCTTGAAATGAGGTTTATTGTACTAACAGAAAATGTGCAATCTGCATTCAAACAAAATTTGACAGGTGCATAAGTATGGGCACCTCACCAGAAAAGTGACATTAATATTTAGTAGATCCTCCTTTTGCAAAAATAACAGCCTCTAGTCGCTTCCTGTAGCTTTTAATGAGTTCCTGGATCCTGGATGAAGGTATTTTTGACCATTCCTCTTTACAAAACAATTCCAGTTCAGTTAAGTTTGATGGTCGCCGAGCATGGACAGCCTCTTCAAATGATCCCACAGATGTTCAATGATATTCAGGTCTGGGGACTGGGATGGCCTTTCCAGAACATTGTAATTGTTCCTCTGCATGAATGCCTGAGTAGATTTGGAGCGGTGTTTTGGATCATTGTCTTGCTGAAAGATCCATCCACTGCGTAACTTCAACTTTATCACTGATTCTTGAACACTATTGCCAAGAATCTGCTGATACTGAGTGGAATCCATGCGTCCCTCAACTTTAACAAGATTCCCAGTGCCGGCATTGACCACACAGCCCCAAAGCATGATGGAACCTCCACCAAATTTTAGTGTGGGTAGCAAGTGTTTTTCTTGGAATGCTGTGTTTTTTTGCCACCATGCATAACGCCTTTTTGTATGACCAAACAACTCAATCTTGGTTTCATCAGTCCACAGGACCTTCTTCCAAAAAGAAATAGGCTTCTTCAAATGTGCTTTTGCATACCTCAGCCGACTCTGTTTGTGCGTACTTGCAGAAACGGCTTCTTTCGCATCACTCTCCCATACAGCTTCTCCTTGTGCAAAGTGCGTTGTATAGTTGACCGATGCACAGTGACACCATCTGCAGCAAGTTGATGCTGCAGCTCTCTGGAGGTGGTCTGAGGATTGTCCTTGACTGATCTCACCATTCTTCTTCTCTGCCTTTCTGATGTTTTTCTTGTCCTGACACTTCTGGCCTTAACAAGAACTGTCCCTATGTTCTTCCATTTCCTTACTATGTTCCTCACAGTGGAAACTGACAGGTTAAATCTCTGAGACAGCTTTTTGTATCCTTCCCCTGAACAACTATGTTGAATAATCTTTGTTTTCAGATCATTTGACAGTTGTTTTGAGGAGCCCATGATGCCACTCTTCAGAGGAGATTCAAACAGGAGAACAACTTGCAAGTGGCCACTTTAAGTAGCTTTTCTCATGATTGCATACACCTGGCTATAAAGTTCAAAGCTCAATGAGGTTACAAAACCAAAAAAAGTGCTTTAGTAAGTCAGTAAAAAGTAGGCAGGAGTATTTAAAACAACAAAATGATAAGGGTGCCCATACTTATGCACCGGTCAAATTTTGTTTGAATGCAGATTGCACATTTTCTGTTAGCACAATAAACCTCATTTCAAGGCAGAAACATTACTGTGTCCAACAGTTATTACATATATCAAACTGAAATAGCTGTTTCAAAAACACCAATTTTTATAAAACATTAAGCTTAAGATTAATAGGGGTGCCCAAACTTTTTCATATGACTGTATGTGTGATGCTCTATTCTTTCTATTCTAAATTGTCAGGTATCGGTGTTTGCCGCTGCTGAATTACCGGCCGGCTTTTTTAAAGAGACAGTGCATGAAAACACTATTATTTTTTTAAATAAATCCTTTAACACTAAATGACAAGTACAGTAAGCTGAGCGCTGCCATCCAGCTTGTCATTGTCATCCTTCAGAGACACTGCACATCGCAAGCATTATGGGAACTTCCGATTCCGGTATTCGATATTCTAAAAGTATTGGAACTCAGTATCGGAACTTAGATACCGCGAATATCGGTCGATACCTGATATTTCAGTATCGGAATGCTCAACACTACTGACAGACCTTCTGAAAGGCACCAAATCAACAATGGCGAAATGGACAGTTGAAACTGGGATGGCGTTCCAACAGGTGAAGCTGGCACTCTGTAAGCAGCCGATCCTGGTCGCATCAGACTTTACTAAATTTGTGGTCCAGACAGACGCCTCAGAAGTTGGCCTCGGAGCCGTGCTGTCCCAAGAGATAAATGGGGAAGAGCATCTCATCCTGTATATGAGCCAGGAGCTCTCGTCCTGTGAGAAAAATTATGCCATTATGGAGAAAGAATGCTTAGCCATAAAATGGGCCATAGACACGCTAAGATATTACCTGCTTGGCCAAAAGTTTAAATTGGTGTCAAACCATGCCCCTTTGAGATCGTTGAGGGAAAGGAAGGGTAAGAATGCCCCGGTAACTAGGTGGTTCTTAGGTCCCCAAGACTTTAATTTTCACATGGAGCATTGACCCGGGAAGTTACACGTTAATGCAGATACCCTTTACAGAATTCACTGTTTGGTGTCTGAAGGTGCCCAAAACCTCAGCTTTGAGCAGAGGGGGAGAATATGTGACAGAGTCACTGGTGTTATATGTGAGGGGAGGTATGTTTTGCTACAGTGACTAGGCTTAGTGAACTGAACTTACAACTATTCCCCAGCATGTTATGTTTTGGGGGTTTAACTCACCATTGTGAAGGGAGTGGTTTGGTGTGAATGACATAGAGACAGAGGGACGTCATTCACCATACCTCCCCTCAGGGTGTGGCTTTGCAAGTTTAAATGCTCAGTCCTGTTTTTTTCTGTTGTTGGTGAGTCTGGAGAGACAAGTCTGCAGGCTGTGTAACTTCAGATCAGGAGGAGTTGAAGGTGCTGCAAATTTGTGCATACGAACCCGCACACATATGGAATGTGTTACCATTTGTCTTTTGTTTTACCTTTATGCCAGCAACGCTGAGTTTATTTTTGCTGAAGTCTGCAGTGTTTTATGTTAACATAATAAACCTGCAGAGGAAACCATTCCTGTGTCTACTTCCAACTGCAGCTAAGTGAGTCGTCTTGCCACACCCTATTTCAAAATAGTTGAGTGGCTGCGTAAAATACAAAATAAAGAAGAATACAACAATATAGAAATTTGTTCTAGCCATATTTTATTCACAATAAGTCAAAGGACAAATATCAGAAGTTGAAAGATAATATTTTCAATAGAAAATTGACTAACTTATTTAAAAATTAATGGCAGACCAATGCACTTCCCACCTGAATATAGCTTCCTGCTGCATGTACTTTTGAAACATGAATCTAAGTAGCTTTTCTTGCCCGGCCCTAATTTACAAATGCAAGTGACCCATGTTTTTTTTCTCTTGCTCTTTCAAACAAATGTCACAATTTTAATTTGTGAGTACCTGTTTAATTATCCAATTTATTAACTTTACACTCTATGACCATACTGAATAGTGTTACTGAATATTCATTTCTGGTCATGAACCTACGTGTAGCTACTTCACAATATAGCATTTTAGAGCTACTTAACTTATGTCTAATTTTAGATGAAGGAAATCGTTAACATAAAATATATTTAAAACATTAAAAAATGCAAACACTTTCACTCAATTTACATGTTTTAATTTTTGCATACTGTATTTTCCAGTTTTACAATGGTACACCATACAACTTTTCTGTGGTTGCAGCATTTTTAGTCATGGTTCCTACCACCTGGCATTTGTTTTTATGTGGTCTTTTTTGCCCATGGTGAATAACTGTGCTTTAACCCCAAATTTGCAAATTATTATAATAAATCAAGACACTTAACTGTGCCACACTTGTTCAAATTGTCAAATTGGTGATGCATGCATGAAGCAGTGTGACCTAGCGTCTATTCCCGGTGATTAGAAGTCTGAACTGCCACCACCAAGGACCAAGGGTATTTAACCTATTTATACACTTATATACCTTATCCCTGCTTAGTCTAATACTTTCTCTATAGGATTATTAGCAATGGATGCTAGATCACACTGCTATGACACTCTGTATATAACTGCATTGCATTATCCTGTTTAATATTCTCAGCAGGGATATTTAGCTACTTGGATTTTACTCCCTATATGGTCATGTTTAGCACTATGTGATTCTACTTTTTAGTGGATGGCATTACCATCCTCTTTACTGGGTTTTTGTTTCATTTTTTGTTACCCTTCTATCTTTGCCCCTCTCCCTTTTTTTTACATGATATTTATATTTTATCTATTATGAAATAAACTATCTTTTTAACATGTAATAGCAATGACTCATTGTTCTCCTTCTTTAAAAATGTTCTGAATTTAGTTGTGCAACATTTCATAGATAAATATGCCTGCTTGAGGAATGTGTTGGCTATGGCCAGGAAAGTGTCACCTTATTTCAAACTATCTTATGTAGCAAAGCACGCCCAACTGGCAGGGCAAACCCAAAATGGTCTGCCAGTGTGCCACCTGGTTTATGATGTTACAACCAGCTGGAAATTGACATTGCATATGTTGCACCATTTATACAAGCAACGTAATGTGGTGAAGAACTGCATCATGCAGCAGACACACTGAAGCATGGGTTATTTTGGGATTCAACATTGGCAGCTGATGAGGGATGTGTGTCGACTACTGAAGTCCAAAATTTGTCTCTAGGAACACATTTGGAATGAATCACATCATCTCCCTTACATTTATTCTGGAAAAAACTCACCAGAATGCATGAGGTAACGGAGTAAGGAAAGCAACTTGTACCTTTTCATCACCGCCATGTTGGGGTCTCTTAAAGTCCATGTTACATGCTGCAGTATTTGGAGAAAGAAGAAGAGGATGAACAGATGTATGTGGAGAAGGATATAAACTTAGCACATGCAGAAGATGAGGCTGACAGTCCTGTGAATTCAAATTTCAAACAATTCATAGATTTAAAATTTTGACTAAAGTTGGGCAAATTTATTAGACTGGAACTGAATTCTAAACTAATATGACAAAATTCGCATTCTGAAGAATATGGAATTTCTTAAATTCACTACTTGTGGATTCAGCAAAATATGAAGGACAGCTGAGGTCGCTATCTCACTTCACTGCTCACTAGGGTGACAATGCCTTCTATAGAAAAAATAAAAATTAGTTTTATTCAAAGTCTTACCCCCTATAATTGTTATACATAATGATCTGTAATATCCTTTAAAAATTGTTTCTTTTGGTTGAGTTTAAAAGATGACTCAATGTCCTCTATGTCAGCCCTAGAGCACTTAATAGCCATTAAAAGAGGATTTGGGTAGTTTTAATATAGAGCAGCAATAAGGGCCCTGCCGCTCCTTGAAAATCTGCAATTTGCTTATTTGTAATTTGTAAAGAATATTTAATATTATTAATATTAGTTTATACTTCCTGTTTCAAAGTAAACTTGCCAGATTACATACAACATTCAGTATTATTCACTGTTTTAGTTAAGTCAAATCTCTAAATACTTACGCAGCAGCCCACACCACTTTCAAATGTCTTTTACTATCTAATTACATTTTTGCCTGAAATTCACTTACTTTAATTTATAATACTAATTTGCAAACGTTGATTTGCTGTTATGGGGACGGTTGCAACAACTTTATTAGAATGGAAAGCAACTGAACCCGGGGTCCGCGATGCAGCCTAGAAGACTGCGGCCGAATACCCACTGGGTAAGAATGTAAAACAACCAACTAAAGTATAAATCCCTCCAGTGTTACTACACACCGGGATGGCAAAGGATTCACACTATCTCCGATAACTGCACGGGAGATGTGCGATAAATAATGTAGCCGTAGCTCTGTTGACTGCACAGAGACTACGCAGCAGGTGCTAGGAAGTGTGTGTGACTTAGGCCGGAGTGTACGTGCTCCCAGCCAGAATGTGACTGGCCTGCGGAGTAACTCTCCAAGTGGGTAACAGGTGGTGCTAGGGATACGGAACCCGCAGTCTGCTCGGGGTGTATAGCAACCCCCTTGCCGGAGCCAGACTGCCAAACGGGAACTACCTGCCTAAGCACATCTAAGCCTGCCTAAGCAACCTGTGCTAATCACCCGAGTGAACTCTGGCATCGGCAGATCACCGAGAGAGCAGCTAGGGAGCACGTAGAGCCCAAACAGACAAACGTCCACACAAGAACACAACCTAAAAGGAATGATCAGAGCGCACCGCCATGCTTGTGGTCGGGCTATTTAAAGACTAAGCCCTGCCCACCGTCGCATTATTGGTCGCACTACTGATGACGTCACCAGCGGCCAATCAGGCGGTACCAGGTCACCGGATCAGCTGACACCAAACCACCAATCACGGTCCGCCATGTCACAGGCATGCTCAGTGCAGTGCACCCTGGACTTAGGCTGTAGCAGCCCTGTTCCCCTCCGCAACCTATGCTTAACACTACTAGGAACAAAGACCCAAGTGACAGCTTTTACATCTCGTGCACTAGCTAGGCGTTGGGACCGATGGCAATGCTGAGCAGCATCTGCCCCAGCTGGACCAGAATGGGAGACCACAAAATCCACTGATGATTCTGACCCAATTTCAGATCCAGCCAATGCTCGACGCCTAACATTATCCCGCGCTTCTAACATCTCCCTCCACTTGACGCTCATATTCCTCAATGAGCAGAGGAGCATGAATGTGATCCACCGGTTCCCAGGAGCGATCCTCAGATCCATGACCCCTCCAGTGTACCAGGTAATATTTTTTTCCACGAACCGTCTTAGACCCCACAATCGCCTGTACCTCGAGATCATCACTTCTGGTGTCTGAAGCAGATTGGGATTCAGAGAATTTTGTCAGGTGAACGGGCTTAAGGAGCGACACATGAAAAGTGTTGTGAATCTTCAGGTGTCATGGTAACTGTAAACGGTACACTATGGGGTTTACTTGGGCCAAAATTTTGAAAGGACCAATAAAACAAGGGGCAAACTTAGCAGATTCCCCGCATCCTCTCATTCGATTCTTGGAAGCCAATATAGCATCCTGGATATGGTCCCAAACCTCCCGCGCCTCCAGAGCCCAATCCCTGACACCAGGTTCCACAGAGGAAACGCATAGGAACTGGGACGTGTGTATGTTGGCCATTATTCAGGAGAAAAGGAGTCTGACCTGTGGAATCCGCCACTGCGTTGTTTAGAGCTCTGCCCAAGGAAGCAATATCGCCCAATCATTATGGTTGGCAGAAACGAAATGGCGCAAGTATGTCACAAGCGTCTGGTTAGTGCGTTCCACCAGACCATTGGTCTGCGGGAGATAGGCCATAGAAAGATTCAGTTCAATGCTAAGCAAATTACACAATTCTCTCCAGAACCGGGAGGTAAACTGTGGACCCCGATCACAGACAATCCTATCAGGCATTCCGTGGAGACGGAAAATGTGACGAATGAACAGTGATGCCAGAACCCGGGAAGAAGGAACCCTAGGAAGAGGAACCAGGTGAACCATCTTAGAAAAATGGTCAGAAACCACCCATATTGTCGTGTTTCCCTGGGACTTAGGTAACTCGACAACGAAATCCATCCCAACCAGCTCCCAAGGTCTATCCGCCACAGGTAATGGATGAGCAAAACCAGCCGGCCTCTCGCACAGGAGACACACGCTTGAACATATTCCTTAACGTCCTGGGGCAACCGAGGCCACCAATACGACCGTTGGAGAAACTCCGTGGTACGTTTGACCCCAAAATGACCTCCGATCTTAGAGGTATGTGCCCAGGAGAGCACCTCATTTTGTAGATTAGGAGGAACGAACGTCCTCCTGGGAGGAACCTGGTTTAGGAGCACTGGAGCCACCGTCCGCATAGTCTCGGGAGGAACGATAAACCTGGGCTCGTCCTCGTCCTCAGCCGTATCCATAGACCGGGACAAAGCATCCGCCTGAGGGTTCTTCTACCCTTTTAGAAAGTGAATGGAAAAATTGAATCGGGAAAAGAAAAGGGACAACCGGGCCTGCCTCGGGTTAAGATGCTGCGCCGTCTGTAGGTATGAGAGATTCTTATGATTGGAAAATACCACAAAAGGGTGCTTAGCTCCCTTCAAGAGGTACCTCCACTCCGAAAAAGCCATCTTAATAGCAAGTAATTCTTTGTCCCCAATCGTGTAATTCCTCTCTGCTGGAGAGAAGGTCTTGGAGAAGAAAAAACATGGTCTTCTCCGACTCTGTTCTTTCTTTTGAGAGAGAACCGCTCCTGCTCCTACAGAGGAAGTGTCGACCTCCAGGAAGAATGGTCTGTCAACATCCGGGTGATGGAGAATGGGAGCTCTAGAAAAATAGTATTTAATCTCCCGGAACGCCTCGGATGTCTCCTTAGACCAATTCTTGGGATTGGCACCCTTCCTGGTTAAAGCGGCCAAAGGAGCCACCAGTGTAGAAAAATGTGGTATGAATTGCCGGTAGTAGTTGACAAACCCCATGAAGCGTTGCACTGCCTTAAGGGAATGGGGCTCCTGCCAGTTCTGTACCACCTCCAACTTTTGTGGGTCCATGGCCAATCCCTTACTGGATAAGATGTAACCCAGGAACGGTAGAGACTCCCGTTTGAACTGGCATTTCTCCAGCTTACAATACAGAGAATTTGCACGCAAGTGTTCGAAAATTCTGCGAACATCCTCTCTGTGTGTGGAGAGGTCCAGGGAAAATATAAGAATATCAAGATAGACTACCATGGATGATAGCAGCAAATCTCGAAAGATATCATTGACAAAATCCTGAAAAACAGCGGGGGCATTGCATAACCCGAAGGGCATGACGAGGTACTCATAATAACCATCACGAGTGTTAAAAGCCGTTTTCCACTCGTCACCCTCACGGATTCGCACGAGATTTTATGCCCCTCACAGGTCCAATTTTGTGAAGATGTTAGCCCCTCGCAACTTGTCAAACAGTTCAGAAATAAGGGGCAGAGGGTATTTATTTTTGATGGTGATGGCATTTAGTCCTCTGTAATCCATGCAAGGACGTAAATCACCCTCTTTCTTCTGGACGAAGAAAAACCCAGCTCCAGCAAGAGAGACCGATTTTCTGATAAACCCCCGGGCCAGGTTCTCTTTGATATAATCTGACATGGCCTGGGTCTCGGGGACAGACAGAGGATAAACCCTACCGCATGGAGGCTCCGTGCTTGGGACCAAATCAATAGGACAGTCATACGGTCGGTGGGGAGGTAAAGTCTCTGCAGCCTTTTTGGAAAAGACATCTGCAAAACTCTGATATTGCACAGGAAGAGCGGCCAAGTTGGTAGAAGGCTCTGAGACTACCCTCCGGGCGGCTGTAACCATACACTGAGAAACACAATTCTCACCCCAGGAAGAAATTCTCCCCATATTCCAGTCAATGTGTGGAGTGTGACAACGTAGCCATGGAAGACCCAATAGCACCTCATCCAATCCATCGGGAATAATAAGAAAGGAGATAACCTCCCGGTGACCCTGAGGAAACAACATGGTGAGGGGAATCAACTGGTGGGTGATTTGAGTATCCAGCAGTGAACCGTTGACTACCCTAATGTTCATTGGCTTTGGCAGTAACTCCATAGGAATGGCGTGCTTCAGGGCAAACGTTGATGACAAAACATTGCCATCGGCGCTAGAATCCACCCACGCCTTGGCAGTAACCGTGGTTGTTCCGAAGAGCAGCGTCACCTCATACAATAATTTGGAGGAAGAAGGCCCAGAAACTATCACACCTCCTCCAATGGCGGTTAGACACATTGGTTTCCCGACCGCTTGGAACCCTTATTAATGGGATACTCCAAGAGATGTGCTGGTCGGAAACGAGGGGACCTAGACTTTGTCCGGGATATATCCATAGCCTCAGACTCCGGGTCGGGAACCGCGGGTTTAGAAATAGGTTTAGAGAATGAAGGTGCCAGCCAAAACCGAGGTCTGGAAACCTCCAGCTCTAACTTGCGTTCTGCATGAAGCAAATCTATTCGGTTAGCGAGAGTGATTACCTCTTCCAGAGAGGTTGGAATCTCTCTGGTAGCTAGAGCATCTTTAATATGCCCAGCCAGACCATTCCTGAACACCGGAATTAGCGACCGCTCAGACCAATCCAATTCAGCCGCTAAGGTTCTGAACTGGATGGCATAGTGGCTGGCGGTGGCCGGACCCTGGACCAACTCAAGTAGCTTAAGAGCTGTATCGTGCATGACATGAGGACCTAGGAAAACACTCTTTAGGGTTCTAAGAAAGAGACCCGCATTAGCCACTACTGGGTCATTCCGCTCCCACAGAGGGGTAGCCCACTCCTAAGCCCTGTGAGAAAGTAACGAGATGACAAAACCCACTTTGGCCCTTTCGGAGGGGAACCGTGCCTCCATCATCTCTAACTGAATGGAGCACAGATTAATGAAACCTCTGCAGGATCTGCTGTCGCCAGAAAATTTTTCGGGGAGAGCAAAACGGGGCAATGGGGCAATAGCAGCTGCCGCAGCATTCACCGCAGCCGTGTTAACAAGATTAGCCGCCTGGGTAGCTACTGCAGTGAGATCAGCAACCGGGACAGTTTGTTCCAGAGTCCTAAGTCTGGCTTCAAGTTGTTGTATATAGCGCTGCAGTTGCTGGTTGTCAGCCATGTTCGTCTAGACCCTGGTGCTCTGATACTGTTATGGGGAGAGTTGCAACAACTTTATTAAAATGGAAAGCAACCGAACCCGACTGCGGCCGAACACCCACTGGGTAAGAATGTAAAACAACCAACTAAAGTATAAATCCCTTCAGTGTTACTACACACCGGGATTGGAAAGAATTCGCACTATCTCCATTAACAGTAAGGGAGATGTGCGATAAATAATGTAGCCGTAGCTCTGTTGACTGCACAGAGACTACGCAGCAGGCGCTAGGAAGTGTGTGTGACTCACGCCGGAGTGTACAGTACAGACCAAAAGTTTGGACACACCTTTTCATTTAAAGATTTTTCTGTATTTTCATGACTGTGAAAATTGTACATTCACACTGAAGGCATCAAAACTAAGAATTAACACATGTGGAATTATATACTTAACAAAAAAGTGTGAAACAACTGAAAATATGTCTTATATTCTAGGTTCTTCAAAGTATCCACCTTTTGCGTTGATGACTACTTTGCACACTCTTGGCATTCTCTTGATTAGCTTCAAGAGGTAGTCACTGGAAATGGTCTTCCAACAATCTTGAAGGAGTTCCCAGAGATGCTTAGCACTTGTTGGCCCTTTTGCCTTCACTCTGCGGTCCAGGTCACCCTAAACCATCTCGATTGGGTTCAGGTCGGGTGACTGTGGAGGCCAATGAGCCAATGAACATGCAGGGATTGCCAGCCAGTCACTGTAATGCCGCAGCCATGTTGTTTGTGGGCATTACAGTGATTGGCTGGCCTCACAGCGTCACCTCGAGTATTTAAAACCGGGCGCCGCCATCTTGGACACAGACGCTCCGGATCAGACAGTGTAGGGACAGCGCTTCTGAGCTAGGGAGAGATTTTTCCTGCGAAATAGTTAGTGTAGGGTCTGTAAAGGCTGCCAGAACAAACAAACAGTCCTTCTCAGGACTAATATCCATACCAGATATCAGGCAGGCAGGCAGGCAGGCTCTATAGGAGACGCAGTGGTTATACCTGCAAACGCTGCATTACAGTTCTGTGTGCTCCTGTTTCTGAAATTGCTGGACTTAGCTGCAGGTCTCGGGGGCCAGTAAAAATCCTTTTTTTTCATCTAAATCCTCTTTTTTTTTTCTTCCTACACACTGTACAAATACCCGTCCTATTAACCTATTGGTCCCCCCCCCACCCCCCCAATAAAAAAAGTGTGTCTCTGATTTTTCTGACACAAATATATCTGTTGAAAAGAGTCTGGTATAGGCCACAGAAACAGAAGTTTGGTTTTTCAGTTCCACGGGTAAAATCTCTGCAGTATCCAGTTTTGGGCCTTTGGTATCTGAAAAAAACAACAGTTTGAGTGTGTCGCTCACTGTTCAGCCGCAAATCGATATTTTAAAAAAGTCTGGTATGTACACCAGTAAATTAAAACTGTGGTTTTGCTGTTCCACGGTAAAAAATCTCTATTATCCTGCTTTTCGCATTTTTTGCAGTAAAAAAAAACAGTAGTGTCTCCTGAGTGTTCTGACACAAAAATGTATCTGTTGAAAATAGTCTGGTTTACGCCTGACAAATCCCAGTGTGGTTTTGCAGTTCTATGGGTAAAATCTCTGTGGTATCCAGTTTTGGGCCTTTGGTATCTAAAAAAAAAACAGTTTGAGTGTGTCGCTCACTGTTCAGCTGCAAATTTATATATTTTAAAAAGTGTGGTATACACCAGTAAATTAAAACTGTGGTTTTGCTGTTCCACGGTAAAAACTCTCTATTATCCTGCTTTTCGCATTTTTTGCAGTAAAAAAAAACAGTAGTGTCTCCTTAGTGTTCTGACACAAAAATATATCTGTTGAAAATAGTCTGGTGTACGCCTGACAAATCCCATTGTGGTTTTGCAGTTCTACGGGTAAAATCTCTGTAGTATCCAGTTTTGGGCCTTTGGTAACTTAAAAAAAAACAGTTTGAGTGTGTCGCTCACTGTTCAACCGCAAATCTATATATTTTAAAAAGTGTGGTATACACCAGTAAACAATAACTGTGGTTTTGCCATTCCGCGGTAAAAAATCTCTATTATTCAGGTTTTGGTATTTTTTCGTAAAGTAAACAATAACAGTTTCTCCCTGATTGTTCTGATTGTTTAAAAGAGTCGGGTGTAGGCCAGAGAAATACAACTGTGGTTTTCCTCTTCCACGGTTCTAATCTACTTTTTGTTACACTTTTTCCATTGATAGTGCGAGAGTAAGCTATTTTACTTCCTTTACAATGGGCAAGGCGCGTGGCAAGAGACGTGGAACTGGAAGTTCTGGTGATGGTGCGTGCAGAGGACGGGGCCGTGGCCAAGGTGAAAATGGCCCACAACCAACAGCCACATCTTCTCGCTCCCACTTCTTGACCGAATTACTAGGGAAGCACAGAACAACACCAGTATTGCGAACTGATCAGTGTGAACAGGTTATTAATTGGATAGCAGATAATACTTCCAGTTACGAGGGCACCACCACCTCCGGTCTGTCTTCCACACGGTCAACTCTTATTAGCCGTGAGTCTCGAACGCATACTCCTCCTCACTCTGATGCTCCTTCCTCCCACCATGCCGAGTGTCGTCAGACAGCAATTGATCCCACAGTTGGACACTCTGAAGAGCTGTTCACTGGTCCATTTCCATATTTGTGCCCCTCGCCTGCTACGCTTGAAGTGGTGGAAGAGGAGATCCCATGTAGCGATGCCCAAATATTTGAACAGCCACGGCCACAGTAAGTCGACGCTGGCAATTTGTCACAAGAGGTGGACGATGACGAGACACAATTGCCAGGTAGTGAGGAGGAGCATCATGGTGCACAAGTGGAAGAGGAGGAGGTTGTGGATGATCTAGTAACTGACCCAACATGTCTGGAGGACATGCAGAGTGACGCCAGTAGCACACAGGGGGAGGGAGGCAGAGTACCCCAACAGGCAGGAAGAATAAGTGTGGTGGCCACAGACAGAAGGCGGGCAACCGTTCCCTGTAACACCAACACGAGGGACGTTGCCAGTACAAGCGGTAGGTCTTCCAGAGTCTGGAATTTTTTTAAAGACTCTGCTGATAACCCCAAAAAGGCCATTTGTATCACCTGCCATGCCAGCATCAGCAGGGGTGACAAAACTACCAGCCTGACCACCACCAGCATGATCAGGCACATGGCAGCAAAGCACCCGACTTTGTGGGGTGAAACCCAGGGTCCACAAGCAGTGTCAGCGGGTGTCACCACTGCGTCTTCCGCTGTTGAGCGTGCAATAGAACTCCCTGTTGTGTGTGCAATGCAATCCCCTGTCCATACTGCATGTAAATGTGCCCCCTCCTCTCAGTCTTCACTTGTTATGGCAGTTTCTCAAGAAACAGCATCAACGTCCACGTCAACGTCCCACCGCAGCGTTCAATTGTCCATATCCCAGACCTTTGATCGAAAGCGGAAATTCGCAGCTAATGCCCCACAGGCCACAGTCCTAAATTCGCACTTTTCACGACTGCTTGCGTTTGAAATGCTGCCTTTAAGGCTGGTGGAGACGGAATCCTTCCGCAACCTTATGGCGGTGGCCGTCCCTCGGTACTCGGTCCCCAGCCGACACTATTTTGCCCGTTGTGCCATCCCCGCACTACACAAGCACGTGTTCCAAAACATCTGCCGTGCCCTCAACAACGCAGTTACTGGGAGAGTCCACCTGACAACGGACACGTGGACAAGTGCTTGTGGCCAGGGACGGCACAGCTCCCTGACGGCACACTGGGTAAGCATAGTGGAAGCCGGGACCCAGTCGGACCTTGGGACGGAACACATCCTCCCCACTCCGAGGATTGCGGGCCCTATGTCAGTCAGAGTTGCCTCCACACTGTACAGCTCCTGCGCATCCTCCTCCTCCTCATGTTCAGCCTCCATCTCAGATATCACCACATCAGTTACAAGCTGGAAGCACTGCAGTACTGCCTCTGCCAAGCGGCAACAGGCGACACTGAAACTCATAAGCTTAGATGATAAACCTCACACTGCTTGTGAGTTGTGGACAGCTGTGAAAGAGCAGGCAGATCTGTGGCTGAGACCGCAGAACCTACATCCAGGCATGGTCGTGTGTGACAATGGCCGTAAACTGGTGGTGGCTCTGAGGCGAGGCGAGATCACACACGTACCATGCCAGGCTCATTTGCTTAACCTCGTGGTTCAGCGGTTTCTTAAATCGTACCCCGAGTTGCCAGATCTGTTCGTGAAAGTGCGCCGCCTGTCAGCTTATTTTCGCAAGGCGGCTACAGCTTCCGCCGCCCTTGCTGTGTTGCAGCAGTGTTTGCAGCTTCCGGCACACCGACTGGTGTGTGATGTCCCCACATGTTGGAACTCTACCCTCCACATGTTGCAAAGGATTTGTGAGCAGAAGAGAGCAGTTGTGGAGTCCCAGCTGCAACATGGCCGTCGATATTCAGGTCAGACTCCACACATAAGACCTCATGAGTGGACCTGGATGTCTGACATATGTACCATCTTGACTAACTTTGAGGAGGCCACCAAGATGGTGAGTGGCGATGACGCCATCATTATTGTCAGCAACCCACTTGTCTGTCTTTTGCAACGCTCTCTGCAGAGAATTAAAGAGGAGGCATTGCAGCCAGAGTATGATGAGATGGAACAAGAAGCCGTAGTGGGCGATTACACACAGCCCAGCCTGATCTCATCCCAACGTGCATTGGGGGACATTGAGTGAGAGGAGGAGGAGGAGGAGGAAGAACAGGAGCTGTTATCATGCGCTGTAGACGGTAGTACCTGTACAAGTGTCATACCGTCGGTTCAGCGTGAATGGCCTGAGGACAGGGGGGAGGAGGAGGAGGAGGAGGAGAGCATGGTCAGTCATCATCTTGGTGAGGACACGGAAATCTTGCCCATTGCCAGCCTGGCACACATGGCTGACTTTATGTTACGCTGCCTTAACCGTGACCCTCGCGTTGTCAAAATGTTGGGTGACAGTCATTACTGTTTGGTGACACTTGTAGACCCCCGCTACAAGGAGAACTTTCACTCTCTTATTCCTGACGTGGGAGGTCTGCAAAAATGGGCCAGTACCAGAAGGCCCTTGCTGCAGAACTGTTAAAAAAATTCCCCTCTGAACACGCTAGCGGCAGAGGTCATAGTTTGTTGACCAACCAAAGTGTACAAGCGAGAGAGAGGCAACTCCAATACAGCAGAGGCAGGGGAACACTGTCAACATTCTGGGACAGTTTTCTCAGACCCTCCCTTTGGACAGACCCTGAGGCGCGGGGTACTCTCACAAGGAGTGGAAAGTTTCAAAAGATGGTGAGGGAGTACCTTGCTGACCGTACCAGCATCCTCCGTGATTCCTCTGTGCCTTTTAAATATTGGGTAACCAAGCTGGACACTTGGAATGAACTCGCTCTGTACGCCTTGGAGGTCCTGGCCTGCCCTGCCGCTAGCGTGTTATCGGAGCGTGTTTTTAGTGCCGCTGGGGGAATTATAACTGATAAGCGCACTCGCCTGTCAACTGACAATGCTGACAAGCTGACCCTTATCAAAATGAACAAGGGCTGGATTGGGCCAGACTTCTCATCACCACCAAATGACAGCAGAGTAACATAAAGTCAAATCCACTGTGTTTTTTCGGGAGGTGTATTCACATGCACCGCTTCACACCCACACATGGGTATACGCTTCCTCATTTCGGCTGTTTTATGTTATTCTCCTTATCCTCAGCCTCCACCACCACTATACCACCAGGGTGACCGTGGTCTGTGTTGCCATTATTGAAAGTTCCTCCGTCCTTATTTTTGTCAGCTTTTGCTTGGAAGGCATAAGCAAAGACTGTGGGAGACCCACTCTCCAATAATGGGAATAATATTTTTAAGATGCTGCACTGTATGGCTCTTGTAAAGGGCATTTAAGGCTTCTTGTTATACCCCTTTGACCTCCACGTCTCTTCTGAGGGGCATTAAAAGTGTCTTGATATACCACTCTGACCTCCACGTCTCTTGTAAGGGGCATTAAAAGCATCTTGTTATACCACTCTGACCTCCACGTCTTTTGTAAGGGGCATTAAAAGCGTCTTGTTATACCACTCTGACCTCCACGTCTTTTGTAAGGGGCATTAAAAGCGTCTTGTTATACCACTCTGACCTCCACGTCTCTTCTGAGGGGCATTAAAAGCGTCTTGTTATACCACTCTGACCTCCACGTCTCTTGTAAGGGGCATTTAAAGCATCTTGTTATACCACTCTGACCTCCACGTCTCTTCTGAGGGGCATTAAAACCGTCTTGTTATACCACTCTGACCTCCACGTCTCTTCTGAGGGGCATTAAAAGTGTCTTGTTATACCACTCTGACCTCCACATCTCTTGTAAGGGGCATTAAAAGCATCTTGTTATACCACTCGGACCTCCACGTCTCTTGTAAGGGGCATTGAAAGAGTCTTGTTATACCACTCTGACCTCCACGTCTCTTCTGAGGGGCATTAAAAGCGTCTTGTTATTCCACTCTGACCTCCACGTCTCTTGTAAGGGCCATTAAAAGCGTCTTGTTATACCACTCTGACCTCCATGTCTCTTCTGAGGGGCATTAAAAGCATCTTGTTATACCACTCTGACCTCCATGTCTCTTGTAAGGGGCATTAAAACCATCTTGTTAAGCTACTGGGACCTCCACGAGTCTTCGAACGGGCATTGCATTTTCTCCTTATTTTTGGAAGCTTTTGCTTGGAAGGCATAAGCAAATACTATGGGAGACCCACTCCCCAATAATGGGACTTATGTTTGTAATATGCTGTACTGCATGGCTCTTGTAAGGGGCATTGCAAGTTGCTCCGTCCTAATTTTTGAAGCTTTTGCATGGAAGGCCTAAACACATACTATGGGAGACCCACTCCGCAATAATGGGAATAATATATTTAAGATACTGTGCTGTATGGCTCTTGTAAGGCGCATTAAAAGCATCTTGTTAAGCTACTGTGACCTCCACGTCTGTTCCAAGGGGCATTCAAACCGTCTTGTTAAGCTACTGGGACCTTCACGTCTTTTCCAAGGAGCATTAAAACCGTCTTGTTAAGCTGCTGCGACCTCCACCACTTTTCCAAAGGGAATTAAAACCGTCTTGTTAAGCTACTGTGACCTCCACGTCTCTTCCAAGGGGCATTCAAACCGTCTTGTTAAGCTACTGGGACCTCCACGCCTCTTCCGAGGGGCATTAAAACCATCTTGTTAAGCGACTGTGACCTCCACGTCTCTTCAAAGGGGCATTAAAAGCGTCTTCTTAAGCCACTCTGAACTCCACATCTCTTCCAAGGGGCATTGCATTGTTGATTTTAATTACCTCTAACCTCCACTACTCTTCCAACCGGCATTGCATTTCCTCCTAATTTTAGTCAGCTTTTGTTTTTCAATGCAAAGGTGAAACCTAAGGGAGACCCACTCCCCAATAATGGGTAGAAGGTTTTTAGAATGCTGTAATCCACGTCTGTTTCAAGTGGCATTGCAGTTCCTCATAATTTTTGGAAAGCCTTCCATTCACTGCTTAGGCTAACAGTGTACAGGAGACCCAGTTGCTATAAATGGAAAAAACGGTTTAGTTAAGGCTCTCTGACCTCCATGTCATTTCCAAGGGGCATTGGAGTGCCTCAAAATTTTTGGTAGGCATTGCACTCACTGTATGCCCTATAACTGTGTAGCCGAACCGCTCCTTTTGTTACAGAAACATATCCTACAAGACATATGTGGTTGACTGGCCTGATATTGATGAGAATGGTCCCTGTTCCTCCTGCTCTTTCTCATTTGTCACTACCTCATCCATCGTTTATCACCTGAAGCTTTGTTTTAACGGGAGGCATAGAACTGGAATAGTAGCAGGAAAACATCCAGCAATCCGCGGAGGAGGTAGGATATGCGCCAAAACGCTGACCACCTTAGGCCTAGCCGCTACTAAATACATGCGCTTACATTCCAAGAAAACAAAGCAGATGCTAACTTGTATCATCATCATCATGGTCCTCACCTTGGTACTCTCAACTCCCCTGATGGAAAAGCCAGGGCCCACCGGAGGAGTCTGGTTCTCTGGTGGGCTCGTCCAATGCTGCCCTAAAGCAGGCCGGGCTAAGAAAAGTGTGGGGGGGTGTTCCAAGGAGAAATAGGGGCGGCTGGGGACCGTTTATGGACACCCGGCCGCGGGGCGGCTGGGGACCGAGTATGGACACCCGGCCGCCGGACGGCAGCGGACAGAGTATGGATTCCAGGCCGCCAAAACAGCCATGACGTGGTGGCCAGATTCTGCCTCCACATGCCTAAAAGGCCCAATTTCAAGTGCAAGCAAGCAAGCAGTATGGTATTGCAGCCTGGGGGTGGGTGGGTGGCAGGAGGCATACTTGCGCTTGCATTGCAAGGAATGGGAGAGGTACAATTGAACACTGCCCTGGGACAAGGACTTGAATGGGGATAGTTGCAAGTCTGCAACGATAGGTGCAGGGTGGGAGGCATCTTCACATGTACCATGAATAGGGGTTTGGCATGCACACACTACAGCATAATAGGCTGTCCTTCCCACTAAATGCACTGGGGAGGGCACAGGTAATGTTTTGGTATACGCGCTTAATCTTATGTATAAGACACACCGGGACAAATAGGGGCGGCTGGGACTGAGTATGGATACCTCGCTGCCGAAGAAGCCATGAGGTAGTGGCCAGCTTCGGCCTCCTCCAAACTAAAAGGCCCCATTTCAAGTGCAAGCTAGCAGTATGGCATTGCAGCCTGGGTGTGGGTGGGTGGCAGGCTGCACACTTATGCTTGCATTAAAAGAAAACAAAGCAGATGCTAACTTCTATCATCATCATCATGCTCCTCACCTTGGCACCCTCAACTCCCCTGATGGTAAAGCCAGGGCCCACCAGAGGAGTCTGGTTCTCTGGTGGTCTCATCCAATGCTGCCCTAAAGCAGGACGGGCTAAGAAAAGTGTGTGGGGGGAAGTTGACAGGAGAAATAGGGGCGGCTGGGGACCGTTTATGGACACCCAGCTGCCCCAGGCGGCTGGGGACCGTGTGTGGACACCCTACCGAGTGGGTGGGTGGTTGGCTGCATATTTGCACTTGCATTGCAAGGAATGGGGGAGGTACAATTGAACAGTGCCCTGGGACATGAGCTTGTACGGGGATAGTTGCAAGTCTGCATCTTCTGATGCGGCAAGGATGACTTCTGATGGGCACACTTTTAGGCAGTGACCTGGGTGTCAGAGATGCTTCCAGGGGTCTTCCCCATGCTGTTCCCATGTCTTTTCAGCACTGTATGCATGTGTCACACAGCACATGGCCAGATAAGGTTGTAAAATGTTAAAATGTTAAAACGCATAAAAAATGCTACTTGTGAACATAGCCCAAGGTGTGCAGGAGTATTTTTTTGGGGGGGGGTATTTATTTTACCTTATACACAAGTCTTCTTTACCCTGGAAAGGAAGTTCCTTAACATATTTCACAGGAAAGCAGTTTCAGTTTAGTTTTTGAACGTTTTATTGTGAGCCCTTAAAAGTGGCTTAATACCTCTGACCACATTGTTGACAGCACTGAACTCGGCGTCAGAAATGCTTCCTGGGGCAATCCCCATGCTGTCCCCATGTCATTTGAGCACTGTCGCTATCGTTTTGGGCACTTATTAGGATTTTAAAAGACTGCTGTGGGTGCCGCGCCAAAAATGCTCGGGTCTCCCATAGACTAACATTGGGCTCGTTGCTCGGGTCGAGCACCCGAGTATCACGGCGAGCTGGGCCCGAGCTTCGAGCATTTTAGTGCTCGATCAACACTATTAAGTATATAATTCCACATGTGTTAATTCATAGTTTTGATGCCTTCAGTGTGAATGTACAATTTTCATAGTCATGAAAATGCAGAAAAATCTTTAAATGAGAAGGTGTGTCCAAACTTTTGGTCTGTACTGTACGTGCTCCCAGCCGGAGTGTGACCGGCCTGCGGAGTAACTCTCCAAGTGGGTAACAGGCGGTGCCAGGGATACGGAACCCGCAGTCTGCTCGGGGTGTATAGCAACCCCCTTGACGGAGCCAGACTGCCAAACAGGAACTAGCTGCCTAAGCACATCTAAGCCTGCCTAAGCGACCAGTGTTAATCAGCCAAGTGAACTCTGGCATTGGCAGGTCACGGAAAGAGCAGCTAGGGAGCATGTGGAGCCTGCCTAAGCGACCTGTGCTAATCAGCCGAGCGAACTCTGGCATCGGCAGGTCACGGAGAGAGCAGCTAGGGAGTACGTGGAGCCCAAACAGACAAGCGTCCACACAAGAACACAACCTAAACGGAATGATCAGTGTGCACCGCCATGCTTGTGGTCGGGCTATTTAAAGACTAAGCCCTGCCCACCATCGCATTTTTGGTCGCACTACTGATGACGTCACCCGCGGCCAATCAGGCGGTACCAGGTCACCGGATCAGCTGACACCAAACCATCAATCACGGTCCGCCATGTCACGGGCATGCTCAGTGCTGTGCACCCTCGACTTAGGCGGTAGCAGCCCTGTTCCCCTCCGCAACCTATGTTTAATAGTGTTGAGCCACCCCCGTAGTGTTCGAGTTCGGTTCGGTTCGTCGAACACCCGTGTGTTCGCCGAACTGTTCGTCGAACTGTTCGTCGAACACCTTCGAACACCGTTAAAACCAATGGCAGGCAAACAAAAACACATAGAAACACATAGAAAACACCTTCAAAGGTGTCCAAAAGCTGACAAACTGCTCAGAAGACATAACTAACACATGGAAAAGTGACAAGTACATATAGTCATGCGAAAATAAAAGAGGTGGAGGAGTAAAAGGAGGGGGAGACACAGATATAGGCATGTCATGCCCTTCTAAAATCCAAAAAGTGAGAAGCCGACACGGCCAGTCCGCTCCTGCCCGTGCCACCTCCGTGTCACCGGGTTTGTGCCAGAGCCGCGGTGAACCCTGACGGCCAGCCCCCCTCTCCCAATACTGGTGCCTGTCCGCTGGTGGGTCGAGCGAGCCCCCCTGTGGTGGAGGCAGCTCTAAGCTTTTTAATTTAAATTGTCTCTCTAATTTGAATGAATACACTTTAAATCCATTTACAAGGATCTATTGGAGGGCAAGTCTCATGCCAGCAGCCGCGGTAATTCCAGCTCCAGTAGCGTCCACTAAACCTGCTGCAGTTAAAAAGCTTTTATAAGGATCGAGCTCGGCTGTCCACCGCAAGGCATCCTACTGCCAGTCCCAGCCCCTATGCCTTGGGGTGCCTCCTGATGCTCTTCACTAAGTATCCCATGGTCCCGAAGCATTTCCTTTGAAAAAATTAAGTGTCTAAACTACAGGTGGTGTAGCTTGCTTAACAGCCGGGATAATCCGCTGACTAGCAGACACTGCTACTAGGCACAAAGTATTTCCTGGGCTAGATGCAGTTAAAAATTTGTAATTAGATACTCTCGTTGGATGCTGAGAAAGCATTCCATAGAGTCTCCTGGCACGCCATATATGATTCTCTTAAAAAGCTTGGGGTAGAGGTCTAGGGGACCCTTTTATAGCCAAAATCACGGCCCTGTATCGCAATACGTCACCTAGGCTGGAGATAAATGGAACTGTAGCACCCTGAGGGCTCGGTTGCTACAGACGTATTGCACCTCACCCAGAGGTGTGATATCTCACTCTCAGGTAAGGATGGAGTGTGGATCAGGACCCGACACCTGCATGCATTACACCACATTGCCGTGGGGCAGGGCGACCAATATGCCCCTGAGATGGGCACGACAGTCCCTGTCCCTGGCTGGAGTGGGGGGAGGGAACACTGAGGAAGGGGAACCCTGTAGTGCAGGAGCAGGGAGGAAGCAGTTCCTGGGTGCATTGAGAAGGGAGTATAAAAGGTGGGCACCATCTTAGTTCAGTGCAGAGAAGTCTGAGCAGAAGTGGCAGGGAGCAGGGGCTCTGCATGAGCTCTGCTCCGGAGGCGGGCCTAGTAACAGAGGCCCAGGCCTGGAAGAGGGAGAAGGAAGGAAGAGGAGCAGAGAAGGCTCCAGGAACGAGGAATGAAGGGATCCCAGGGGTGCGGACGGGCGAGTCGCCACCGCACGCCCGAATCCAACTGCGTGGAGGGGTCAGGCCAAAGGGGGAGACCGGTCCCCGAACTAGTGGAGGCAGGAAACGACCCTCAGCTAGAAACCGGAGGCTCTGACATTTTATGTGGCGCAGCCCCTCGCTACACCCGCTAGGAAGGCACCACATAGGGTCAGGGAAACTGGCGCCAAGTTTACCAAGAGGAGGCCCGAGGCAGCCGGACAGAAGTGTTCTTAAGAAAGGCCAGACAAAGGACACACAAAGGGGGTCCTGTGAAGTGCTCCAAAGTTATCTGGGAGTTGTCTGAGCCCCTCACCTGGTGAGCACAGTACGACGTGGGCAGCCATTACCTGCAGACGTGGTCTGGATAATAAGAACTGTGAGTAAAGGCCCTGGACTGCATCACTGACTCCGTGTCGTTACTGCTGCTGCCCTGCACCATCACCCCCATCCTCCGCATACACTGCCCTGAGGCTACACTCCTCCCGTGGGGAGTTATGCTACGCTCTGCTGCACCCACAACACCAGCCTCAGCGGTCTGCCCTGTAGCGGCGGTTCACTCTGACCGCAATCCACGGGTGGCGTAGTCGGACATTTAAACATCAAAACCACATAAATAGTTCCGCCACTGGTTTGACCGCCCTGAGCCACGGAACCGGGTCGCCGCCACGAAGACTACAACCACCAGCATCCACCAAAAAGGGTCCGGCTCCGGGTGTCCCAAGGCCCAGGGGGTGCGTCAGAACATTTTCATCACCTTTCACAATCACCAATGGGACAAGGCAGGGATGTCCTCTGTCCCCTCTCTTATACATCCTAGTGACGGAGCACCTGCTCTCATCAATTCACCATAACCCCAATATTAGGTGGATTGAGGTGGGAGGCACCGAGTACAAGTGCTCTCTATTTGCTGATGATGTCCTAGTATATATCACTCAATCACATATATCCATCCCTGCTGTTATGGCTGAAATAGATCACTTTGTTACATGGTAAAATTTTAAAATCAATGCAGCGAAGTCTGAGGCCCTCGATGTCTCCCTCCCCAAATCCATATAGGATTCCATCCAGTCCAACTTTCCCTTTGCCTGGCCCTCACAGGGTATCAAATACTTAGGAATTTCTATTCATAGAGACCTCTCCCATCTATGTTATCTTAATTTTGGGCCCTTTATTGAACAATTCCATACAGACCACGGTTGGCAAGTTAGAACTGTAAGATTCACTACGTGAACCACTGATGTTTTGTGGAAAAGCACATGTACACTGCGTTCCAAATTATTATGCAAAAAGTGTTTAGGAGTGATAAGGGAAGAATTTGTTTGTTTGTCAGTTAAACTCATTGATGGTGATGTGTGTCAGAGCTCTTTATATCACTGTAAGCAATTGCAGACACCTGTGCTAATTAGTTTGGCAGGTGTGTCCAATGAAAGGCAAGACTACTTAAGAAGGCTCTCTCACATTATTAAGCAGCCTACATTTTCTGCCAAAATGGGAAAGAAAAAGGATGTGTCGGCTGCTGAGAAGCAACAAATTGTGGAGTGTTTAGGTCAAGGCATGACTACAATCAACATTGTGCGATGATCAGGATGAAGTGTCTTGGCAATCAAGAAGTATGTAGCTGATTCACAGTACACACGTGTGCGTGCTGATAAGGGCAAATTGAGGACTCTTTCCTACAGGCAATTACGTCAGGTTGAAAGAGCAGCGGCAAAAAAGCCTTGTCATAGCAGCAGACAAGTTTTTGAAGCTGCTTGTGCCTCCAACGTCCCCCGAACAACAAGATGCAGGGTCCTTCAGAGGTTTGCAGCTGTGCATACGCCATCCTGTCGACCTCCTCTATCCACTTCACACAAGCAGAAACGGCTCCAGTGGGCCAAACATTACATGAAGACTGATTTCAAAACTGTTTTGTTCACGGATGAGTGCCGTGCAGCGCTCGATGGTCCAGATGGATGGAGTGGAGGATGGCTGGTTGATGGACACCCCACGCAAACACGGCTACAGCGCCAACAAGGAGGAGGTGGAGTAATGTTTTGGGCTGGAATCATGGGGAGAGAGATTGTCGGCCCCTTTAGGATCCCTGAAGGCGCTAAAGATGAACTCCATAATGTATGTGGATTTTCTCAAACAGCACTTCCTGCCATGGTTCAAGAAGAAGAACCGTGTATTTCACAGCAAGATCATTTTTCTGCATGATAATGCACCATCTCATGCTGCACATAAAACATCTGCATCTCTGGCTGATATGGGCATAAAAGGGGACAAACTTATGGTGTGACCCCCATGCTCCCCTGACCTCTACCCCATTCAGAACCTTTGGAGCATCATTAAAAGGAGTGTCTATGATGGCGGGAGGCAGTTCACATCTAAGCAACAGCTCTGGGAGGGTATTCTGTCCTCATGCAAAACAATTGAAGCAGAAACCATCCAAAACCTGACAAATTCAATGGACGAGAGAGTTCAGAAGCTCCTTTCGAACAAGGGGTCCTATGTGAAAATGTAACATCACCTAGAATAAAGTTTTGAGTTGAAAACTGTTTGATTTCAGTTTCTAACAACCTGCTAATGCTTATAATTTCAAAAATGACCATTTTTTTGGTCTTTATTAAAATGAAAAGGTTGATCGAAAAGTTTGGGGGATCTAAGAGTGTGGCAACCCAGTAGTCATGATTACTTCGAATTCTGACAATATGAGGGTCATGCTGCAGGTAGTGCAGCAAGAAGGCACTTATGTGTCTTGCGCATCTCAGAGCCCCAAAATTATTTTCCGGGCTAGATGCAGCTAAAAATTATTTTTAATTTTAAATCTGGTGGAGCTTATTATAGATGGCCTAATAGGATCAGTGCTGCACACTGCTACAAAGCCCAAATTATTTTCCAGTCAAGATACAGATAAACATGATTAGTAATTTGAAAGCTTAAAACGGTTGGTAGAGTGATTTTAACCAATCATCAAGCTTTTACTCTCCCAAGGATGACACAGGGGTAGAAAAGTCGTTTCGGATCCATGATTTGTTCATCTTTATGAACGTGAGTCTGTCTACATTATCAGTGGAGAGCTGCGTGCGCTTATCTGTCAGCACACCACCAGCAGCGCTGAACACACGTTCAGACAGAACGCTGGCTGCGGGGCATGACAAGATCTCCAAGGCGTAAGTGGCTAGCTCCGGCCATTTATCCAGATTGGAAGCCCAAAAAGAGCAAGGGTCCAGTGACACAGTCGTGGCTTCAATGTTTACTTGGAGATACTCCTGTACCATCGTCTCTAGGCGTTGACTATGTGTCAGACTTCTTGTCTCCTGTGGCCTTGCAAAGGATGGGCTAAAAAAGTGGTGAAATGATTCCGCAAAATTGATGTTACCAGCAGATACTGTGGTTCTGTTACGGTTTGAGTGCTGAACACTTGACGGTCCCACGGTTGGCAAGTTGGAACTGTGAGATTCACTACGTGCACCACTGGTGTTTTGTGGAAAAGCACATGTAAGATTCTGCAACAGTCTCTGCTGATACTCCTGCATGCGTGCATCCCTTTCTATGGCAGGAATAATTTCGGCAAATTTACTTTTGTACCGGGGATCTAACAGTGTGGCAACCCAGTAGTCAGGATTATTTCTAATTCTCACAATTCGAGGGTCATGTTGCAGGTAGTGCAGCAAGAAGGCACTCATGTGTGTTGCGCATCCATGAGCACCAAGTCCCTGTTGTGTTGGTGGCGAGGTAACAATCATGCTTCCTTCCTCTGTCCTCTCCCCCCAACCTCGCACAACAGAAATGTGATCAAGGTCTCCCTCATCTGATGAGTCTTCCATCAGTTCGTCCTCCACTTCTTCCTGGGCTCCTGCACCTTCCTCACTAGTTTGGCTGCTACCATGCGCCCTGGTAAAACCATCTCCCCCACCCTCACATGCCTGCCGCCTTGGTGCTGCCGACCGTCTGGACCTTGCAGATGTTAGCCCTTCCGCATACAACTCCTCCTCCTCTACTTCCTCCACCTCCTCTTGTGCCACCACCTGACTCCGAATTCTGTTTAACATGTGCTCCAGCATGTAAATCACCGGAATAGTCATGCTGATAATGGCATCATCAGCACTAAACATCTTCGTCGCCATTTCAAAACTGTGCAGAAGGGTGCATAGGTCCCTGATCTGAGACCACTCCTCCAGCGTGATTTGCCCCACCTCTGGATCTCGTTGGCCCAGGCTATACGTCAGAACGTATTGCACCAGGGCTTGTCGGTGCTGCCACAGTCGCTGCAACATGTGCAGAGTTGAATTCCACCGGGTAGGCACATCGCATTTTAGCCGGTGAAGTGGCAGGCCCAACGACTTCTGTAGAGATGTAAGTCGCTGAGCTGCGGGATGCGAACGGCGGAAGTGAGCACACAGCGACCGTGCCCTCTGCAGAAGGCCATCTAGTCTGGGATAGTGGGCTAAAAATTGCTGGACAACCAGGTTCAACACGTGAGCCATACAAGGCACGTGTGTGACATTGCCCCGGCGAAGGGCCGCACCCAGGTTTGCAGCATTGTCGCACACGGCCTTCCCTGGTTTCAGGTCCAGTGGAGACAGCCATTCATGAAATTGGTTCTCCAGAGCTGACCACAACTCCTCAGCTGTGTGACTCACATTTCCCAGACATTTCAAAGTAAAAACCGCCTGATGACGTTGAGCCCTACTGCCAGCATAGTAAGGAGGTGTGCAGGATCCCTTCTGCGCAGTTAGAAAGCTTGTGGCATGACCAGACAGGCTTTGGGTGCAGGTGGAAGACCGAGAGGAGGTTGAGGAGGCAGAAGCAGTGGAGGAACTTTGACATAAAGAGGATTGACGCACAACTCGTGGGGACGGCAAGACTTGGACAGCAGCCCCTTGTCCTGCTGTCACCATAGTTACCCAGTGCCCAGTCAGCGATATGTAACGCCCCTGTCCATGCCTACTCGTCCAAGTGTCTGTGGTGAAATGCACCCTGTCACACACAGAGTTTCTCAAAGAAGCGGTGATGTTGTGTGCGACATGCTGGTGGAGCGCAGGCACACCTTTCTTTGAGAAGTAGTGCCGACTGGGCATCTGGTACTTGGGCACTGCGACGGACATAAGGTCTCGAAAATCCTCTGTGTCCACCAGGCGGAAAGGCAGCATTTCTGTAGCCAAGAGCTTGCAGATGGTGAAATTCAACCTCTTTGCTTTCTCATGGCTAGGAGGAAATGGTCTTTTACTTGTCCACATCTGAGGGACCGAGGGCTGGCTATTGTGCTCAGACGGGGTTGATAAGGGTGTCCCCGGCAAACTGCCGGTCTGTGAGGAAGATGCAGGCGGACATGTTAGGTTGCCTTGATCCAAAGGTGGTGCTATTGATGTCGGACAGCGCTCAACACCAGCTGGTGTTACCACCTCCAAAGAAAATGATGACCTGCCAATCACGCTGGCTGTTGCGGGTAAAGAGGTGGCAGGTCTGCGCCCCAAAACAGGTGTGACTGCTGTCCCCCCAGTCACAGAGGATGAAGAGGCCGCGGATGCACAAGATATGGCAGACGGTGGTTGGCCCGGCCGGCTAGGCCGCATTGTAGCACACTGAGCTTCCCATTGCAACTTATGCTTCATGTCCATGTGCCGGTTCATGCATGAAGTACTCAAACTATGTATTTTTTGGCCTCTACTTAGCTTTTGCTGACAAATGTTACAGATAACACGAGTTGGGTCATCTTTATCGATCTGAAAAAATGCCCAGGCTATGCAAGGCTTAGCACCCATGCGACCTGAAGAGCCACCACGACTTGTGGTGAGAGGCAGAGTTGTGTTTGAGGATGCAGTTGTTGACGTGCTTCCAGTACTACGTCTCTGTCCAGGAAGGCGCAACCTGACCTCGTCGTCACTAGCATCTTCCTCCACCTCCTCTGCTGACCTCATCTCTTGGCTGACTGTGGGTTGACAGTAAGTGGGATCTCCAACCTCATCATCATCACCCTGTGTGTTGTCACACCCGTCGTCCTCAGAGCCAACCTGTTCCTGCCCTGACAAAAAACTAAAGTTGTCGCTCCAATCAGGTATTTGAGTCTTATCATCGTCTTCCTCATTGTCTCCACCAACAGGAGTTACAGTTTGGGAATGAGGGTCTACATTATGGTCAGAACCTTCTGCGTCTGGTCCTGGATCCGACTCATAAAGATTCTGGGCATCAGTGCAGATCATTTCCTCGTCTGGATTCACAGAAGCGCTGGAGTCGACCTCTGATTCCCAGGCTATAGTATGAGTAAACAGCTCTGCAGACTCAACCATCTGTTCTACCTCATACTCAGACGGGCAGCTGGAGATTTGGGAGCTGTGAGGAAGCAAGTGCGATTTGGGTGACACCTTTGAGGACTGGAGTATTTGTGATGTTGAAGTTGATGTGGAGGAGAGCCCACTTAAAGGAGCACTTGATATCCGTTGAAGCACCTGCTGTTTTTGTGCCTCATCTGGAATTTGTAGCGATTGGCGTGGCCGTAAGAAAGGGATCTTTTCACATTGTCCGCTAAAAGAAGTAGACATTTTAGTTTGGCTGGAAGATGGTCTTTCTTCTGCAGATGTTACTGTTGCTTTAACACCTACCCCACGGACACAACCTTTTTTCCCCTTCCCAACACGCCTATTCCCCTTTCCACCAGCAGCAGGCCTTTTTCCACTCATTTTGGTGGTTAACTAATTTACAACTCTGGAGTTATTTGCACAAAAAAACAATGGATGGTAACCGAGCAGAGCTGAGTGGCCAAACTGTGGTATTAGGCCAAAACTATTGGCTGGGTTAGATGCAGAAAAAAATTATATTCAATTTGCAACCTGATGGAGGTCAGTATAGATGGACTAATACAACAAGTCCCACACACAGCTAGAAGCCCAATATTTTTTCAGAGGTAGATGCAGAAAAAAATATATTCAGTTTGCAACCTGATGGAGGTCAGTATAGATGGACTAATACAACAAGTCCCACACACAGCTAGAAGCCCAATATTTTTCAGAGGTAGATGCAGAAAAAAATATATTCAGTTTGCAACCTGATGGAGGTTGTATAGATGGATTAATAGAACAAGTCCCACACACAGCTAGAAGCCCAAGATTTTTTCAGAGGTAGATGCAGAAAAAAATTATATTCAGTTTGCAACCTGATGGAGGTCTGTATAGATGGATTAATAGAACAAGACCCACACACAGCTAGAAGCCCAATATTTTTTCAGAGGTAGATGCAGAAAAAAATATATTCAGTTTGCAACCTGATGGAGGTCAGTATAGATGGACTAATACAAAAAGTCCCACACACAGCTAGAAGCCCAAATATTTTTTCAGAGGTACTGTAGATGCAGATAAAAATTATTTTTAATTTGCAACCTGATGGAGGTCAGTATAGATGGACTAATAGAGAAAGTCCGACACACTGCTAGAAGGCCAAATATTTTTTCAGAGCTAGATGCAGAAAAAAATTAGATTCAGTTTGCAACCTGATGAAGGTCAGTATAGATGGACTAACAGAGAAAGTCCCACACACTGCTAGAAGGCCAAATATTTTTTCAGAGCTAGATGCATACAAAAAATTATTTTGAATTTCCAACCTGATGGAGGTCAGTATAGGTGGACTAATACAACAAGTCCCACACACATCTAGAAGCCCAATATTTTTTCAGAGGTAGATGCAGAAAAAAATATATTCAGTTTGCAACCTGATGGAGGTCAGTATAGATGGACTAATACAACAAGTCCCACACACAGCTAGAAGCCCAAATATTTTTTCAGAGGTACTGTAGATGCAGATAAAAATTATTTTTAATTTGCAACCTGATGGAGGTCAGTATAGATGGACTAATAGAGATAGTCCGACACACTACTAGAAGGCCAAATATTTTTTTCAGAGCTAGATGCAGAAAAAAATTATATTCAGTTTGCAACCTGATGGAGGTCAGTAAAGATGGATTAATAGAACAAGACCCACACACAGCTAGAAGCCCAATATTTTTTCAGAGGTAGATGCAGAAAAAAATATATTCAGTTTGCAACCTGATGGAGGTCAGTATAGATGGACTAATAGAATGATGCTATGCCCAAAAGATTTTACTTCACTAGGTGCAGTAAAAAAATTCTTATTCTATACACAGGTGGTATATCTTGCAACACAGATAGGCTACTCCACTGACTAACACACTCTGCAATAGGCCAAAAAGGATTAGCTTTGCTAGATTCAGCCAAATGCTGTGAAAAAAACTTGCACAGCACTGGCACAGACCTGCCTGGCAAAAACTGATAGGAACTGATGTAACCTAGTCCTGAAAAGGACTCCAATTACAATTAGTCTTTACTCCCACAACCTATCTATTTAAGAGCACAGACCTGCCTGATAAAAGTCGTAGGAAATGCTGTAACCTAGTCCTTAAAAGGACTGCAATCACAACTATTCCCTACTCCCAAGCTATCTGTATATTTGTGCGAAAATTGGCTTGAAATTAACAAGGTATAGCGCACACAGCAACAGCGGTGTCGTCTAACATGCAGCTGCAGCAGTGAGAAAATGGTGGCGACGGGGAAAATGGCTTGGTCTTATAGGGCAAGGACATGTGACATACACTGCCAATGACACATGCCCTTGCTTGTGTGAAAAAAAGCACTTCGCTGCTGATAGGCTGACAGATTGCACCTCCCCACTGTAAATGCGGGAAAGAGAAAAAAAAATGGAGATCTTCATTGTTCCTGCAGAGATCCATCCCCTGCCCCTCCCCCCACCCCGCTGTACACTCAAACTGCGTATTAACATTAATTTTCATCATTACTGAGAAAAAATCCAGTTATGATTTTGGTGCACGAACAGTTATCGAACATAACCTCGAACAGCCGAATTTTTCTCAAATTGTTCGTGTTCGCCGAACGGCTCGAACACCGCCCAAAACAGCTCGAATTTGAGATTGGCGAACAGTTCGAGTAGAACAACGCTCATCTCTAATGTTTAACACTACTAGGAACAAAGACCAAAGAGACAGCTTGTACATCTCGGGCACAAGCTAGGTGTTGGGACCAATGGTGATGCTGAGCAGCATCAGGCGGTGCCAGGGATACGGAACCCGCAGTCTGCTCGGGGTGTATAGCAACCCCCTTGACGGAGCCAGACTGCCAAAACGGGAACTAGCTGCCTAAGCACATCTAAGCCTGCCTAAGCGACCAGTGTTAATCAGCCAAGTGAACTCTGGCATTGGCAGGTCACGGAAAGAGCAGCTAGGGAGCATGTGGAGCCTGCCTAAGCGACCTGTGCTAATCAGCCGAGCGAACTCTGGCATCGGCAGGTCACGGAGAGAGCAGCTAGGAAGCACGTGGAGCCCAAACAGACAAGCGTCCACACAAGAACACAACCTAAACGGAATGATCAGTGTGCACCGCCATGCTTGTGGTCGGGCTATTTAAAGACTAAGCCCTGCCCACCATCGCATTTTTGGTCGCACTACTGATGACGTCACCCGCGGCCAATCAGGCGGTACCAGGTCACCGGATCAGCTGACACCAAACCATCAATCACGGTCCGCCATGTCACGGGCATGCTCAGTGCAGTGCACCCTCGACTTAGGCTGTAGCAGCCCTGTTCCCCTCCGCAACCTATGCTTAACACTACTAGGAACAAAGACCAAAGAGACAGCTTGTACATCTCGTGCACTAGCTAGGTGTTGGGACCAATGGTGATGCTGAGCAGCATCTGCCCTGGCTGGACCAGAATGGGAGACCATAGAATCCACTGCTGATTCTGACCCAATTTCAGATCCAGCTGACACTTAACATTTGCAACAACTAAGGTCAAGTGAAGTTTGTCTTTTGACATGACCAGTAGTAGCACTGTTACAAAGGCTGGTGCATGTGTCCTCTTAAAGCAGAAACTGCAGAAAGAACTACTTAGTTTGCCATGTAGACACCACATTCATGAGCTAATTGTTGCAAGCGTATTTGATAAATTGTGGCCAGCATCAACAGGTCCAAATATAATTGTTCAAGAGATTTTCAGCTGCCTGGAATCAACTGGATAAAACTGGAAAATCAAGACTGTAATGGAAGATGACAGTTTGAACTGAGCTAGGTCCACTGTTTAATTGAATTTTGAACCAGCCAGTTTGACAATCCAAGAGATGATTACACGGAATTGTTAACACTGGCACTCTTGTTGCTTGGTTCGCCGGCAAACCCAGACATACACATCAACACTCCAGGTGCCTACCATCGGCCTGATGAATGGCCAAAGTGATATATGCTTTGAAGATCTTCATGTTTCGTCACCAGTTTAATTTTGACATAGTTAAAAAATGTCTGGCAATTTTGCACTTTTAACGTCTGCTTATACTTGAAGGCTAAGTACCTCTGTGAGATCCCAGCCACATCGCTGCAAAATGACTTGACATTATTGCAAGAACTTGTAGCATACAAAGGAATCAATGGCATCACCTATAGTACCTCAGTGAGATTATGGTGGGTTTCGCTTTTTTTGAAGTGAGGTTACAACCGCAGAAAAGGTTGAGATGGTACTGGCTCTGCAGAATGAAGGCATCGATGTCTGCTCAATTTGCATGCAGCTTGCCAAAAATCTTGCATCACACAAGAAGCTTCATTACTTCATGTTGTCCAACACAAACAAAAATGTTTGTTGCACTAGAAACCAAGAATTTCTTCATGAAGATCCTTGTTTGTGGCACACCAATACAAGTTACATCAATGCATCCTGAAAAGCCGCTGGATTGAAAATCGTGAATGATACCACCGAACGCTCTATTGCACTCATGAGTACATTCAATTAGTCACTGAGCACTCAAGAAAACAATAAACAGTTTATTCTCAAGTGTGTAGAGAATCATCGCTATGACTATCCTGAATCAAATAAAGCGTAGTTCGTTAAAAAAGTGAAACTACTGCAAGACATTTATGACAAATAATTCTTATTTTTGTGATGATTGAGCCACCAGTAAACAATGTTGCAATGTTACAAAACTTTGTGCATGTTACAATCACACAAAAGGGAACTATTCCCAGGCATGAGAACTAAAAATGTACACAAAATTTTTTTGACTGTCACCCTACTGCTCACCTCTCTAGTCACTCCCACTGCTCCCTACTTGCTTTCCTGTCCTCTATCTTCAGTCGTGTTGCATTTTTGGCCCCATGTTTACTCTAGGATGTGACTTTTGGACACAATCAGGTCCCAAAGTTCACTGTGCATGATCTAGAGTGAACACTGGGCTTGTACTTACGATCTCAGCCCCAAGAGGTTGCTGCACATGCGTACTGTACCCCGGGACTGCTAGCAGCCAGAACCTCAACCTAGAATAAACACAGGCCCTGAGATACGATACAGCAAAGGCACAGAGGACTGAACACCTGGCAGAGAGTAGCAGAGATGGCCATAAAGGTGAGCAGTGAAGTTAGTATGTTCGTTTTTCTGTTTAACCTTTAGCCAGCTGCTTACCTCTCTGACTGCAACAACTGCTCCCTGCCTGTTGTTCAGTTCTCTGTGTCTCTGTCATGTCTAATCTTCGACCAGTTGTCCACTCTAGGCCAGAGCTTCCAGTCATGAGCAAGCTTTGGAGTTCACTACACATTAGTGTTGAGCCACCCCCGTAGTGTTCGAGTTCGGTTCGGTTCGTCGAACACCCGTGTGTTCGCCGAACTGTTCGTCGAACTGTTCGTCGAACACCTTCGAACACCGTTAAAACCAATGGCAGGCAAACAAAAACACATAGAAACACATAGAAAACACCTTCAAAGGTGTCCAAAAGCTGACAAACTGCTCAGAAGACATAACTAACACATGGAAAAGTGACAAGTACATATAGTCATGCGAAAATAAAAGAGGTGGAGGAGTAAAAGGAGGGGGAGACACAGATATAGGCATGTCATGCCCTTCTAAAATCCAAAAAGTGAGAAGCCGACACGGCCAGTCCGCTCCTGCCCGTGCCACCTCCGTGTCGCCGGGTTTGTGCCAGAGCCGCGGTGAACCCTGACGGCCAGCCCCCCTCTCCCAATACTGGTGCCTGTCCGCTGGTGGGTCGAGCGAGCCCCCCTGTGGTGGAGGCAGCTCTAAGCTTTTTA
The DNA here is from genome assembly GCF_046119375.1 of Phyllobates terribilis. Classification (NCBI taxonomy): domain Eukaryota; kingdom Metazoa; phylum Chordata; class Amphibia; order Anura; family Dendrobatidae; genus Phyllobates; species Phyllobates terribilis. The sequence continues at coordinate 288,178,729 of NW_027362771.1, forward strand.
ATTTAAATTGTCTCTCTAATTTGAATGAATACACTTTAAATCCATTTACAAGGATCTATTGGAGGGCAAGTCTCATGCCAGCAGCCGCGGTAATTCCAGCTCCAGTAGCGTCCACTAAAGCTGCTGCAGTTAAAAAGCTTTTATAAGGATCGAGCTCGGCTGTCCACCGCAAGGCATCCTACTGCCAGTCCCAGCCCCTATGCCTTGGGGTGCCTCCTGATGCTCTTCACTAAGTATCCCATGGTCCCGAAGCATTTCCTTTGAAAAAATTAAGTGTCTAAACTACAGGTGGTGTAGCTTGCTTAACAGCCAGGATAATCCGCTGACTAGCAGACACTGCTACTAGGCACAAAGTATTTCCTGGGCTAGATGCAGTTAAAAATTTGTAATTAGATACTCTCGTTGGATGCTGAGAAAGCATTCCATAGAGTCTCCTGGCACGCCATATATGATTCTCTTAAAAAGCTTGGGGTAGGGGTCTAGGGGACCCTTTTATAGCCAAAATCACGGCCCTGTATCGCAATACGTCACCTAGGCTGAAGATAAATGGAACTGTAGCACCCTGAGGGCTCGGTTGCTACAGACGTATTGCACCTCACCCAGAGGTGTGATATCTCACTCTCAGGTAAGGATGGAGTGTGGATCAGGACCCGACACCTGCATGCATTACACCACATTGCCGTGGGGCAGGGCGACCAATATGCCCCTGAGATGGGCACGACAGTCCCTGTCCCTGGCTGGAGTGGGGGGAGGGAACACTGAGGAAGGGGAACCCTGTAGTGCAGGAGCAGGGAGGAAGCAGTTCCTGGGTGCATTGAAAAGGGAGTATAAAAGGTGGGCACCATCTTAGTTCAGTGCAGAGAAGTCTGAGCAGAAGTGGCAGGGAGCAGGGGCTCTGCATGAGCTCTGCTCCGGAGGCGGGCCTAGTAACAGAGGCCCAGGCCTGGAAGAGGGAGAAGGAAGGAAGAGGAGCGGAGAAGGCTCCAGGAACGAGGAATGAAGGGATCCCAGGGGTGCGGACGGGCGAGTCGCCACCGCACGCCCGAATCCACCTGCGTGGAGGGGTCAGGCCAAAGGGGGAGACCGGTCCCCGAACTAGTGGAGGCAGGAAACGACCCTCAGCTAGAAACCGGAGGCTCTGACATTTTATGTGGCGCAGCCCCTCGCTACACCTGCTAGGAAGGCACCACATAGGGTCAGGGAAACTGGCGCCAAGTTTACCAAGAGGAGGCCCGAGGCAGCCGGACAGAAGTGTTGGTAAGAAAGGCCAGACAAAGGACACACAAAGGGGGTCCTGTGAAGTGCTCCAAAGTTATCTGGGAGTTGTCTGAGCCCCTCACCTGGTGAGCACAGTACGACGTGGGCAGCCGTTACCTGCAGACGTGGTCTGGATAATAAGAACTGTGAGTAAAGGCCCTGGACTGCATCACTGACTCCGTGTCGTTACTGCTGCTGCCCTGCACCATCACCCCCACCCTCCGCATACACTGCCCTGAGGCTATACTCCTCCCGTGGGGAGTTATGCTACGCTCTGCTGCACCCACAACACCAGCCTCAGCGGTCTGCCCTGTAGCGGCGGTTCACTCTGACCGCAATCCACGGGTGGCGTAGTCGGACATTTAAACATCAAAACCACATAAATAGTTCCGCCACTGGTTTGACCGCCCTGAACCACGGAATCGGGTCGCCGCCACGAAGACTACAACCACCAGCATCCACCAAAAAGGGTCCGGCTCCGGGTGTCCCAAGGCCCAGGGGGTGCGTCAGAACATTTTCATCACCTTTCACAATCACCAATGGGACAAGGCAGGGATGTCCTCTGTCCCCTCTCTTATACATCCTAGTGACGGAGCACCTGCTCTCATCAATTCGCCATAACCCCAATATTAGGTGGATTGAGGTGGGAGGCACCGAGTACAAGTGCTCTCTATTTGCTGATGATGTCCTAGTATATATCACTCAATCAAATATATCCATCCCTGCTGTTATGGCTGAAATAGATCACTTTGTTACATGGTAAAATTTTAAAATCAATGCAGCGAAGTCTGAGGCCCTCGATGTCTCCCTCCCCAAATCCATATAGGATTCCATCCAGTCCAACTTTCCCTTTGCCTGGCCCTCACAGGGTATCAAATACTTAGGAATTCCTATTCATAGAGACCTCTCCCATCTATGTTATCTTAATTTTGGGCCCTTTATTGAACAATTCCATACAGACCACGGTTGGCAAGTTAGAACTGTAAGATTCACTACGTGAACCACTGGTGTTTTGTGGAAAAGCACATGTACACTGTGTTCCAAATTATTATGCAAAAAGTGTTTAGGAGTGATAAGGGAAGAATTTGTTTGTTTGTCAGTTAAACTCATTGATGGTGATGTGTGTCAGGGCTCTTTATATCACTGTAAGCAATTGCAGACACCTGTGCTAATTAGTTTGGCAGGTGTGTCCAATGAAAGGCAAGACTACTTAAGAAGGCTCTCTCACATTATTAAGCAGCCTACATTTTCTGCCAAAATGGGAAAGAAAAAGGATGTGTCGGCTGCTGAGAAGCAACAAATTGTGGAGTGTTTAGGTCAAGGCATGACTACAATCAACATTGTGCGATGATCAGGATGAAGTGTCTTGGCAATCAAGAAGTATGTAGCTGATTCACAGTACACACGTGTGCGTGCTGATAAGGGCAAATTGAGGACTCTTTCCTACAGGCAATTACGTCAGGTTGAAAGAGCAGCGGCAAAAAAGCCTTGTCATAGCAGCAGACAAGTTTTTGAAGCTGCTTGTGCCTCCAACGTCCCCCGAACAACAAGATGCAGGGTCCTTCAGAGGTTTGCAGCTGTGCATACGCCATCCTGTCGACCTCCTCTATCCACTTCACACAAGCAGAAACGGCTCCAGTGGGCCAAACATTACATGAAGACTGATTTCAAAACTGTTTTGTTCACGGATGAGTGCCGTGCAGCGCTCGATGGTCCAGATGGATGGAGTGGAGGATGGCTGGTTGATGGACACCCCACGCAAACACGGCTACAGCGCCAACAAGGAGGAGGTGGAGTAATGTTTTGGGCTGGAATCATGGGGAGAGAGAATGTCGGCCCCTTTAGGATCCCTGAAGGCGCTAAAGATGAACTCCATAATGTATGTGGATTTTCTCAAACAGCACTTCCTGCCATGGTTCAAGAAGAAGAACCGTGTATTTCACAGCAAGATCATTTTTCTGCATGATAATGCACCATCTCATGCTGCACATAAAACATCTGCATCTCTGGCTGATATGGGCATAAAAGGGGACAAACTTATGGTGTGACCCCCATGCTCCCCTGACCTCTACCCCATTCAGAACCTTTGGAGCATCATTAAAAGGAGTGTCTATGATGGCGGGAGGCAGTTCACATCTAAGCAACAGCTCTGGGAGGGTATTCTGTCCTCATGCAAAACAATTGAAGCAGAAACCATCCAAAACCTGACAAATTCAATGGACGAGAGAGTTCAGAAGCTCCTTTCGAACAAGGGGTCCTATGTGAAAATGTAACATCACCTAGAATAAAGTTTTGAGTTGAAAACTGTTTGATTTCAGTTTCTAACAACCTGCTAATGCTTATAATTTCAAAAATGACCATTTTTTTGGTCTTTATTAAAATGAAAAGGTTGATCGAAAAGTTTGGGGGATCTAAGAGTGTGGCAACCCAGTAGTGATGATTACTTCGAATTCTGACAATATGAGGGTCATGCTGCAGGTAGTGCAGCAAGAAGGCACTTATGTGTCTTGCGCATCTCGGAGCCCCAAAATTATTTTCCGGGCTAGATGCAGCTAAAAATTATTTTTAATTTTAAATCTGGTGGAGCTTATTATAGATGGCCTAATAGGATCAGTGCTGCACACTGCTACAAAGCTCAAATTATTTTCCAGTCAAGATACAGATAAACATGATTAGTAATTTGAAAGCTTAAAACGGTTGGTAGGGTGATTTTAACCAATCATCAAGCTTTTACTCTCCCCAGGATGACACAGGGGTAGAAAAGTCGTTTCGGATCCATGATTTGTTCATCTTTATGAACGTGAATCTGTCTACATTATCAGTGGAGAGCCGCGTGCGCTTATCTGTCAGCACACCACCAGCAGCGCTGAACACACGTTCAGACAGAACGCTGGCTGCGGGGCATGACAAGATCTCCAAGGCGTAAGTGGCTAGCTCCGGCCATTTATCCAGATTGGAAGCCCAAAAAGAGCAAGGGTCCAGTGACACAGTCGTGGCTTCAATGTTTACTTGGAGATACTCCTGTACCATCGTCTCTAGTCGTTGACTATGTGTCAGACTTCTTGTCTCCTGTGGCCTTGCAAAGGATGGGCTAAAAAAGTGGTGAAATGATTCCGCAAAATTGATGTTACCAGCAGATACTGTGGTTCTGTTACGGTTTGAGTGCTGAACACTTGACGGTCCCACGGTTGGCAAGTTGGAACTGTGAGATTCACTACGTGCACCACTGGTGTTTTGTGGAAAAGCACATGTAAGATTCTGCAACAGTCTCTGCTGATACTCCTGCATGCGTGCATCCCTTTCTATGGCAGGAATAATTTCGGCAAATTTACTTTTGTACCGGGGATCTAACAGTGTGGCAACCCAGTAGGATTATTTCTAATTCTCACAATTCGAGGGTCATGTTGCAGGTAGTGCAGCAAGAAGGCACTCATGTGTGTTGCGCATCCAGGAGCACCAAGTCCCTGTTGTGTTGGTGGCGAGGTAACAATCATGCTTCCTTCCTCTGTCCTCTCCCCCCAACCTCGCACAACAGAAATGTGATCAAGGTCTCCCTCATCTGATGAGTCTTCCATCAGTTCGTCCTCCACTTCTTCCTGGGCTCCTGCACCTTCCTCACTAGTTTGGCTGCTGCCATGCGCCCTGGTAAAACCATCTCCCCCACCCTCACATGCCTGCCGCCTTGGTGCTGCCGACCGTCTGGACCTTGCAGATGTTAGCCCTTCCGCATACAACTCCTCCTCCTCTACTTCCTCCACCTCCTCTTGTGCCACCACCTGACTCCGAATTCTGTTTAACATGTGCTCCAGCATGTAAATCACCGGAATAGTCATGCTGATAATGGCATCATCAGCACTAAACATCTTCGTCACCATTTCAAAACTGTGCAGAAGGGTGCATAGGTCCCTGATCTGAGACCACTCCTCCAGCGTGATTTGCCCCACCTCTGGATCTCGTTGGCCCAGGCTATACGTCAGAACGTATTGCACCAGGGCTTGTCGGTGCTGCCACAGTCGCTGCAACATGTGCAGAGTTGAATTCCACCGGGTAGGCACATCGCATTTTAGCCGGTGAAGTGGCAGGCCCAACGACTTCTGTAAAGATGTAAGTCGCTGAGCTGCGGGATGCGAACGGCGGAAGTGAGCACACAGCGACCGTGCCCTCTGCAGAAGGCCATCTAGTCTGGGATAGTGGGCTAAAAATTGCTGGACAACCAGGTTCAACACGTGAGCCATACAAGGCACGTGTGTGACATTGCCCCGGCGAAGGGCCGCACCCAGGTTTGCAGCATTGTCGCACACGGCCTTCCATGGTTTCAGGTCCAGTGGAGACAGCCATTCATGAAATTGGTTCTCCAGAGCTGACCACAACTCCTCAGCTGTGTGACTCACATTTCCCAGACATTTCAAAGTAAAAACCGCCTGATGACGTTGAGCCCTACTGCCAGCATAGTAAGGAGGTGTGCAGGATCCCTTCTGCGCAGTTAGAAAGCTTGTGGCATGACCAGACAGGCTTTGGGTGCAGGTGGAAGACCGAGAGGAGGTTGAGGAGGCAGAAGCAGTGGAGGAACTTTGACATAAAGAGGATTGACGCACAACTCGTGGGGACGGCAAGACTTGGACAGCAGCCCCTTGTCCTGCTCTCACCATAGTTACCCAGTGCCCAGTCAGCGACATGTAACGCCCCTGTCCATGCCTACTCGTCCAAGTGTCTGTGGTGAAATGCACCCTGTCACACACAGAGTTTCTCAAAGAAGTGGTGATGTTGTGTGCGACATGCTGGTGGAGCGCAGGCACACCTTTCTTTGAGAAGTAGTGCCGACTGGGCATCTGGTACTGGGGCACTGCGACGGACATAAAGTCTCGAAAATCCTCTGTGTCCACCAGGCGGAAAGGCAGCATTTCTGTAGCCAAGAGCTTGCAGATGGTGAAATTCAACCTCTTAGCTTTCTCATGGCTAGGAGGAAATGGTCTTTTACTTGTCCACATCTGAGGGACCGAGGGCTGGCTATTGTGCTTAGACGGGGTTGATAAGGGTGTCCCCGGCAAACTGCCGGTCTGTGAGGAAGATGCAGGCGGACATGTTAGGTTGCCTTGATCCAAAGGTGGTGCTATCGATGTCGGACAGAGCTCAACACCAGCTGGTGTTACCACCTCCAAAGAAAATGATGACCTGCCAATCACGCTGGCTGTTGCGGGTAAAGAGGTGGCAGGTCTGCGCCCCAAAACAGGTGTGACTGCTGTCCCCCCAGTCACAGAGGATGAAGAGGCCGCGGATGCACAAGATATGGCAGACGGTGGTTGGCCCGGCCGGCTAGGCCGCATTGTAGCATACTGAGCTTCCCACTGCAACTTATGCTTCATGTCCATGTGCCGGTTCATGCATGAAGTACTCAAACTATGTATTTTTTGGCCTCTACTTAGCTTTTGCTGACAAATGTTACAGATAACACGAGTTGGGTCATCTTTATCGATCTGAAAAAATGCCCAGGCTATGCAAGGCTTAGCACCCATGCGACCTGAAGAGCCACCACGACTTGTGGTGAGAGGCAGAGTTGTGTTTGAGGATGCAGTTGTTGACGTGCTTCCAGTACTACGTCTCTGTCCAGGAAGGCGCAACCTGACCTCGTCGTCACTAGCATCTTCCTCCACCTCCTCTGCTGACCTCATCTCTTGGCTGACTGTGGGTTGACAGTAAGTGGGATCTCCAACCTCATCATCATCACCCTGTGTGTTATCACACCCGTCGTCCTCAGAGCCAAGCTGTTCCTGCCCTGACAAAAAACTAAAGTTGTCGCTCCAATCAGGTATTTGAGTCTTATCATCGTCTTCCTCATTGTCTCCACCAACAGGAGTTACAGTTTGGGAATGAGGGTCTACATTATGGTCAGAACCTTCTGCGTCTGGTCCTGGATCCGACTCATAAAGATTCTGGGCATCAGTGCAGATCATTTCCTCGTCTGGATTCACAGAAGCGCTGGAGTCGACCTCTGATTCCCAGGCTATAGTATGAGTAAACAGCTCTGCAGACTCAACCATCTGTTCTACCTCATACTCAGACGGGCAGCTGGAGATTTGGGAGCTGTGAGGAAGCAAGTGCGATTGGGGTGACACCTTTGAGGACTGGAGTATTTGTGATGTTGAAGTTGATGTGGAGGAGAACCCACTTAAAGGAGCACTTGATATCCGTTGAAGCACCTGCTGTTTTTGTGCCTCATCTGGAATTTGTAGCGATTGGCGTGGCCGTAAGAAAGGGATCTTATCACATTGTCCGCTAAAAGAAGTAGACATTTTAGTTTGGCTGGAAGATGGTCTTTCTTCTGCAGATGTTACTGTTGCTTTAACACCTACCCCACGGACACAACCTTTTTTCCCCTTCCCAACACGCTTATTCCCCTTTCCACCAGCAGCAGGCCTTTTTCCACTCATTTTGGTGGTTAACTAATTTACAACTCTGGAGTTGTTTGCACAAAAAAACAATGGATGGTAACCGAGCAGAGCTGAGTGGCCAAACTGTGGTATTAGGCCAAAACTATTGGCTGGGTTAGATGCAGAAAAAAATTATATTCAATTTGCAACCTGATGGAGATCAGTATAGATGGACTAATACAACAAGTCCCACACACAGCTAGAAGCCCAAGATTTTTTCAGAGGTAGATGCAGAAAAAAATATATTCAGTTTGCAACCTGATGGAGGTCAGTATAGATGGACTAATACAACAAGTCCCACACACAGCTAGAAGCCCAATATTTTTTCAGAGGTAGATGCAGAAAAAAATATATTCAGTTTGCAACCTGATGGAGGTCTGTATAGATGGATTAATAGAACAAGTCCCACACACAGCTGGAAGCCCAATATTTTTTCAGAGGTAGATGCAGAAAAATATATATTCAGTTTGCAACCTGATGGAGGTCAGTATAGATGGACTAATACAACAAGTCCCACACACAGCTAGAAGCCCAATATTTTTTCAGAGGTAGATGCAGAAAAAAATTATATTCAATTTGCAACCTGATGGAGGTCTGTATAGATGGATTAATAGAACAAGACCCACACACAGCTAGAAGCCCAATATTTTTTCAGAGGTAGATGCAGAAAAAAATATATTCGGTTTGCAACCTGATGGAGGTCAGTATAGATGGACTAATACAACAAGTCCCACACACAGCTAGAAGCCCAATATTTTTTCAGAGGTAGATGCAGAAAAAAATATATTCAGTTTGCAACCTGATGGAGGTCTGTATAGATGGATTAATAGAACAAGTCCCACACACAGCTGGAAGCCCAATATTTTTTCAGAGGTAGATGCAGAAAAATATATATTCAGTTTGCAACCTGATGGAGGTCAGTATAGATGGACTAATACAACAAGTCCCACACACAGCTAGAAGCCCAATATTTTTTCAGAGGTAGATGCAGAAAAAAATTATATTCAATTTGCAACCTGATGGAGGTCTGTATAGATGGATTAATAGAACAAGACCCACACACAGCTAGAAGCCCAATATTTTTTCAGAGGTAGATGCAGAAAAAAATATATTCGGTTTGCAACCTGATGGAGGTCAGTATAGATGGACTAATACAACAAGTCCCACACACAGCTAGAAGCCCAAATATTTTTTCAGAGGTACTGTAGATGCAGATAAAAATTATTTTTAATTTGCAACCTGATGGAGGTCAGTATAGATGGACTAATAGAGAAAGTCCGACACACTGCTAGAAGGCCAAGTATTTTTTCAGAGCTAGATGCAGAAAAAAATTAGATTCAGTTTGCAACCTGATGGAGGTCAGTATAGATGGACTAACAGAGAAAGTCCCACACACTGCTAGAAGGCCAAATATTTTTCAGAGCTAGATGCATACAAAAAATTATTTTGAATTTTCAACCTGATGGAGGTCAGTATAGGTGGACTAATAGAACAAGTCCCACACACTGCTAGAAGGCCAATTATTTTTTCAGAGCTAGATGCAGAAAAAAATTATATTCAGTTTGCAACCTGATGGAGGTCTGTATAGATGGATTAATAGAACAAGACCCACACACAGCTAGAAGCCCAATATTTTTTCAGAGGTAGATGCAGAAAAAAATATATTCAGTTTGCAACCTGATGGAGGTCAGTATAGATGGACTAATACAACAAGTCCCACACACAGCTAGAAGCCCAATATTTTTTCAGAGGTAGATGCAGAAAAAAATATATTCAGTTTGCAACCTGATGGAGGTCAGTATAGATGGACTAATACAACAAGTCCCACACACAGCTAGAAGCCCAATATTTTTTCAGAGGTAGATGCAGAAAAAAATATATTCAGTTTGCAACCTGATGGAGGTCAGTATAGATGGACTAATACAACAAGTCCCACACACAGCTAGAAGCCCAATATTTTTTCAGAGGTAGATGCAGAAAAAAATATATTCAGTTTGCAACGTGATGGAGGTCAGTATAGATGGACTAATACAACAAGTCCCACACACAGCTAGAAGCCCAAATATTTTTTCAGAGGTACTGTAGATGCAGATAAAAATTATTTTTAATTTGCAACCTGATGGAGGTCAGTATAGATGGACTAATAGAGAAAGTCCGACACACTACTAGAAGGCCAAATATTTTTTCAGAGCTAGATGGAGAAAAAAATTATATTCAACTTGCAACCTGATGGAGGTCAGTATAGATGGATCAATAGAACAAGACCCACACACAGCTAGAAGCCCAATATTTTTTCAGAGGTAGATGCAGAAAAAAATATATTCAGTTTGCAACCTTATGGAGGTCAGTATAGATGGACTAACAGAGAAAGTCCCACACACTACTAGAAGGCCAAATATTTTTTCAGAGCTAGATGCAGAAAAAAATTATATTCAGTTCGCAACCTGATGGAGGTCAGTATAGATGGACTTATACAACAAGTCCCACACACAGCTAGAAGCCCAAATATTTTTTCAGAGGTACTGTAGATGCAGATAAAAATTATTTTTAATTTGCAACCTGATGGAGGTCAGTATAGATGGACTAATAGAGAAAGTCCGACACACTACTAGAAGCCAAATATTTTTTCAGAGCTAGATGCAGAAAAAAATTATATTCAGTTTGCAACCTGATGGAGGTCAGTATAGATGGATTAATAGAACAAGACCCACACACAGCTAGAAGCCCAATATTTTTTCAGAGGTAGATGCAGAAAAAAATATATTCAGTTTGCAACCTGATGGAGGTCAGTATAGATGGACTAACAGAGAAAGTCCCACACACTACTAGAAGGCCAAATATTTTTTCAGAGCTAGATGCAGAAAAAAATTATATTCAGTTTGCAACCTGATGGAGGTCTGTATAGATGGATTAATAGAACAAGACCCACACACAGCTAGAAGCCCAATATTTTTTCAGAGGTAGATGCAGAAAAAAATATATTCAGTTTGCAACCTGATGGAGGTCAGTATAGATGGACTAATACAACAAGTCCCACACACAACTAGAAGCCCAATATTTTTTCAGAGGTAGATGCAGAAAAAAATATATTAAGTTTGCAACCTGATGGAGGTCAGTATAGGTGGACTAATAGAACAAGTCCCACACCCTGCTCGAAGGCCAAATATTTTTTCAGAGCTAGATGCAGAAAAAAATTAGATTCAGTTTGCAACCTGATGGAGGTCAGTATAGATGGACTAATAGAATGATGCTATGCCCAAAAGATTTTACTTCACTAGGTGCAGTAAAAAAATTGGTATTCTATACACAGGTGGTATATCTTGCAACACAGATAGGCTACTCCACTGACTAACACACTCTGCAATAGGCCAAAAAGGATTAGCTTTGCTAGATTCAGCCAAATGCTGTGAAAAAAACTTGCACAGCACTGGCACAGACCTGCCTGGCAAAAACTGATAGGAACTGATGTAACCTAGTCCTGAAAAGGACTCCAATTACAATTAGTCTTTACTCCCACAACCTATCTATTTAAGAGCACAGACCTGCCTGATAAAAGTCGTAGGAAATGCTGTAACCTAGTCCTTAAAAGGACTGCAATCAGAACTATTCCCTACTCCCAAGCTATCTGTATATTTGTGCGAAAATTGGCTTGAAATTAACAAGGTATAGCGCACACAGCAACAGCGGTGCCGTCTAACACGCAGCTGCAGCAGTGAGAAAATGGTGGCGACGGGGAAAATGGCTTGGTCTTATAGGGCAAGGACATCTGACATACACTGCCAATGACACATGCCCTTGCTTGTGTGAAAAAAAGCACTTCGCTCCGTGTGTGCGCTGCTGATAGGCTGACAGATTGCACCTCCTCACTGTAAATGCGGGAAAGAGAAAAAAAAATGGAGATCTTCATTGTTCCTGCAGAGATCCATCCCCTGCCCCTCCCCCCACCCCGCTGTACACTCAAACTGCGTATTAACATTAATTTTCATCATTACTGAGAAAAAATCCAGTTATGATTTTGGTGCACGAACAGTTATCGAACATAACCTCGAACAGCCGAATTTTTCTCAAATTGTTCGTGTTCGCCGAACGGCTCGAACACCGCCCAAAACAGCTCGAATTTGAGATTGGCGAACAGTTCGAGTAGAACAACGCTCATCTCTACTACACATCCTCTGGGGCCTACTCATAGTCGCAGCCCTGGGCTACAATTAACACCAGGTTTGAGACACGAAGGACTGGACAGCAGACAGGGAGAAGAAGGAGTTGCCAGAAAGGTGAGCATTGAAGTGAGTATAAGTATTTCTCAAATCAATATAGGATGAATGTTCAGTACACAGTCTCGATCCATATTCCATTGATGGAGCTGTGCTGTGCAGGTCTGCAACTGAGCAGTTCCAGCTGCCACCACCACTGGAAGAATCTGATTGGTTGGGGTGCGATAGACGGCACCCTACCAATCAGCCATTGATAACCTATTCTAAGGATATATCAATATTAAAGTCCCAGACAACCCCTAACATCTGGAAATCAGAATACTTCAATATAAAGAAAGAAAGCAACAACTAATAACCACCTCAAATGGGAAAGCTGTCACTCCACTTCATTAAAATTGGGAATTCTTTAGTGCCAGTATATAAAAATGATGAGTAATTGCGGCACAATCATTAGCTATCAACAAAACTGAAGAGACTTGAGGGCACATTTTAGAACTAGAGGGTACTCTTATAAAATCCTAAGAGATGCATATCACAAGACATTAGGGAAAGAGAGACAATCATTAGTGTTTCCTAAGCAACCTATAGCGATACAGAAAGTGACAATGCTCATAGAAACCTATGGCACAAAACACAAATAGATTATAGAGTTACTGTTCTTCTATTTGGGCATTATGTTGGCAAATAATGATCTTTGGTGTAATAATACAAAAAAGCAATTGGTGACTTTTATTATATCAAAAAAATTGTAGGGTCAGCTGGTTCACAGTAATTTCCACCAGAACAGCCTATGCAAACATGGCTGTATAGAAAAACGCTTAGTACTTTTGGAAGCGAGTATTGTGTTACATATGAATCTCTCAAAATGGGGAACTTTTTTGATTGTGTAGCCACTGAATAGATGTACATAATCAGGGACTTTATCGATTGTTCTACAACTGATTTTGTGTACCTGGCAGAGTGTTCTTGCCCAGAACGTGATGGAAAAGTATGTAATTCAGGAAAAGGAAGCATAATACCAATGAGTATTGGAAGTATTTTCTTCCAAGGTATGGAATGGGTTAGGCATCAAAGTAGAGATGGAGATTGAAACAATTTAAAGATTTATTCCCAGCGCAGCAGTATTTTTTACAAAGCACAACAAATGTATAATGTAAGGTTGCAGCCGGACAGGTCGTGGACAGGAGATGTATCCCCGAGGTGCCAAGCTTCGGTGATGTAGGACTCGGAAAAGCAGGCTCCAGCACACATAGTAATGGGCCCGGATTATGGGGTCGGGTTTTACGAGCAGCTGAAAGAGCTGAGTAGGATCAGCTGCTCACTTACCTCCAGTCCAGGTCATGGAAGGTCTGATTTAAGACAGCTGCGCACGTCTCAGTCTGTCTGTGGGTTGTGCAAGGTGAGTAGACTCCGGGGGAGGCATTCCTGGCCATGTTTGCAAGGGTGGCAGACCACCACCGGAGCAGTGGGCGGAGGTTCTAGTGCTATATCTGACCAGGGAACCACAGAAGGCGTATTTTGATCTGGTCTTTCAGGACGCTAAGGAGTAAAGCAAGCTTAAGGCTGAGATCCTGGCGCGACTGGCAGTCAGGGCACAATGAATCCACGTCTGGGACTTCCACAGGGGCAAACCTCCTCGATCACAAATATTTGATCTTTTGCACCTGGTACAGAAGTGGCTGCAGCCAGAGACTTATTCCCCAGCCCAGATAGTCGAGAGAGTGGTCATGGATCGGTTTATCCACTCACTTCCCAAGCCGATTCAGTCTTGGGTTGTCAAGGGAGATCCTCAAAATGCAGATGACCTGGTAGGCCTAGTAAAGAGGTATTGAGTGGTAGAGGGTTACCTTGGTGGTCAAGCAGGGGTTAAGTCACCTTTCTGAGGCTCTCAAAAGAAAGGGACTAAATCTTCACTGGGAGGGCGTCCTAAGTCCCAGGAGGCAGCTGAATCGCAGCTGGATAATCAATCCCATTCCATCCTCTGTTGGAGGTGTAATGCCCCTGGCCGGCATTGCTCCTATTTGGCCTACCCCACCTGCAGCGCTGTTCCTCAACATGGCGAGGGCCTTCAGGCATGCTCAGTGTCCGTAAACTGGGTGCAAGTGTCTGGACTGTTGGACTCAGGAAGTTTGGTGACCCTGATAAGGGCCACACTCCCTCATTGGCTGGTTCCTGGGAAGGTGGTGGATGTCCGGTGTATCCATGGGGACGCTAAAAACTATCCTGTGGCCCGGGTGGATGTAAACACGGACTATGGCACCACATCTCAGGAAGTTGGGGTCATTAAAGACTTGTTGCACCCGATAATAATCAGACAAGACTTTGCATTATGGGGGACACCTGGTTGCTCGGACGACAGCCAGATCACCCCTGAAGAAACCTCGCCTCAGGCCGTGACGGACGATTTTCCCATGTGTGTGTTTGTGGATAATAAGGATGAGATAGCATCCCCTGAAGCCAATATCCCTGAGCTGAAGGTGTCCAAGGGAAACTTTGGAACTGCCCAACTCAGGGATTTAACTTTGAAAGTGGCGTTTGAAAATGTTATTGTTTTAAATGGAGTGCCTCAGGAGCCGGGGGCCGACAGTCGGTTCCCTCATTTGGCTGTGAATGGGTATTTGCTGTACAGAGTAACAAAGCCAAGGGGTGAAGTAATAGAGCATTTGCTAGTGCCAGGGCCCTATAGATGCAGGGTGTTAGACATGGCTCATTCCCATGTGTTGGGTGGTCACCTCGGCGCAGATAAGACTCAGGAATGGATTCTCCAGAGATTTTACTGGCCAGGTTGTACATAAAAATAAGATAGCTGGCATGCCCAACATGCCAGCTAACCTCCCCGGTGGTCCACTTCAAAAGTCCTGTAGTACCGCTAGCTGTCATCGAGGTCCCTTTTGAATGCATAGCAATGGATCTAGTGGGGCCCCTGGTCAAGTCCGCCCGAGGGCATCAGTATATACTGATGGTATTAGATTATGCTACACGGTATCTGGAGGCCATACCAGTACGAAACTCCTCCGCCAGGTGTATAGCCCTGGAGTTAGTCCATATATTTTCCAGAACAGGGTTGCCTAAGGAGATTCTAAGAGACCAATAGACTCCATTTATGTCGAAGGTCATGAGGGAATGGTGCTAGACACTACAGATTGCACAGCTCAGAACCTCAGTGTACCATCCCCAGATGGACGGACTAGTGGAGAGGTTTAACAAAACCTTGAAGGCGATGTTGAGGAAAGCAGTGGAGAAGGATGGCCGAGATTGGGACTGTCTACTTCCCTATCTGTTGTTCTTCATCAGGGAAGTTCCCCAAGCTTCCACAGGCTTATCCTCATTTGAACTACTTTATGGCAGACACCCTCCAGGACTCATGGATGTGGCAAAAGCTGAGTCCACTCCCTATAGGAGCATGGTGGAGCATATTGCCCAGATGCAAGAGGATTGCCAACGTGATGCCCATTGTGAAGGAGCACCTCCTCAAGGCACAGGAGGCAAAGTCCAGGGTGTATAATAGGTCAGTCAGAGTGAGACAGTTTAACCCAGGAGACCAAGTACTTGTGTTAGTGCTCACAGTGGAGAGCAAGTTCCTGGCCATGTGGCAGGGCCCATATGAGGTGGTAGAGAAAGTTGGGGAAGTCAACTATAACATCCACCAACCGGGGGAAGAGGAAGCCCTACCAAATTTACAGTGTTAACCTGCTTAAGTCGTGTCAGGACAGAGAACCCATAGAAGCTCCTTGTCTGGTAGCCAGGTCTGACGTCAACGCAGAAGATGTTAAGGTGGCAGACACCTTGTCCTGCTCACAGAAACAGCAATGTCGGGAGCTGTTGCAGTGAAATAAAGACGTGTTTTTGGAGTTGTCAGGACTCACTCAGGTCATAGAGCATAAAGTACTCACAGAGCCTCGTCTTCGCGTCAACCTAAAACCTTATTGGATCCTAGTGGCCTGCAGAGAGGTGATCTCGAAAAAGGTGAAGCGGATGCTTAACCTTGGAGTCATTGAGGAGTCCAAGAGTGGCTGGTCCTGCCCCATAGTCTTAGTGCCGAAACCAGATGGAGAATGGAGGTTTTGCAACGACTATAGGAAGCTGAACGGGGTCTCGAAGTTCGACGCCTACCCAATTCCTAGGGTAGATGAGCTTATTGAAAGGCTAGGACCAGCTTGGTATATCACCACCCTGTACCTCACCAAAGGAAACTGGCAAATTCCCCTGTCTAAAGAGACCAAGGAGAAGACGGCCTTCTCAACACCAGACGGATGTTATCAGTACGTCTGGATGCCGTTTAGGTCGCAGGGAGCTCCAGACACTTTCTAGAGAGCCATGGACCGGATCTTCGCACCCCACAAAAAGTATGCAGAGGCCTACCAAGATGACATCGTCATATTTAGCCAGGACTGGGGAAGTCACCTTGGCAAAGTCCAAGCCATACTTGATGCCCTAAGGAAGGCGGGCTTTATCATCAATCCAAAGAAATGTGCTATGGGGATGGAGGAAGCCAAGTATCTGGGCTATGTGGTTGGTAGAGGGGAAATAAAACCACAAATAAATAAGGCGATCCTGAACTTGCCACAGCCCCTCTCAAAGGAGCAGGTCAGGGCATTTCTAGGCATCATTGTACCTAATTTTGCCCTGATAGCAGCCCCGCTGACGGATCTTCTGAAAGGGGTGAAGTCGGCTATGGCTAAGTGGTCCCCGGAAGCTAAGGCGGCCTTCCAGGAACTAAACCTGGCCCTCTGTAAACAGCCAGGCCTGTTGGCACCCAACTTCTCCAAAGAGTTTATGGTCCAGACCGACTCATTAGATGTCGGTCTGGGAGCAATCTTGTCCCAGGAGATGAATGGAGAGGAACACCTTGTAATGTACCTCAGTCAGAAGCTGTCCACGTGTGAGAAGAACTACTCCATAGTGGAAAAACAATGTTAAGCCATCAAATAGGCATTGGACACTGAGGTATTAACTGTTAGGTAGAAGGTTCAGGTTAGTGTAGGGCCATGCCCCACTGAAGGGGAACAATGCCCAAGTAACTAGGTGGTTACTAGCCCCACAAGATTTTAGTTTCCAGGTGGAGCATAGGCCTGGGAAAACAACATGGGAATGCTGATGCCCTATCAAGGGTTTATTATATGTTGGCAGAAGGTGCCAAGCCCACCAGCTTTGGGCAGAGGGGGGGTATGTAAGGTTACAACCAGACAGGTCGTGGATGGGAGGTATGCGTCCCCGAGGTGCCAAACTTCGGTGATGTAGGACTTGGAAAAGCAGGCTCCAGCACACATAGTGCTGAGAGGTGTTTAATGAGCCTGGATTATGGGGTCAGGTTTTACCAGCAGCTGAAAGAGCTGGGTGGGATCAGCTGCTCACTTACCTCCAGTCTAGGTCTTGGAAGGTCTGATTTAAGAAAGCTGAGCATGTCTCAGTCTGTCTGTGGGTTGTGCAACGTGAGTAGACCTTGCATGTGTTGCTCAGACCCTGCTGAAGGGAAGGAAAAGAACTTCATTTAAACGACTGAGGCCATGCTGTATTGACTGGTTATTTTGGAGTTTTATTCTGTTATGCCTTTTGAAGCCTGAAAGAGGCTGTTATATTTTGTTTCCTGACTGGTTTATGGACGCTTAGTAAACCACCAGTTTGTTTTGAACCTGCGGACTGCATCCCTGCGTTAACCTGCGTCTACCTCAGAGCTAATCCTTCACAATAATTATTGTTAATATGCAGACTAAGCAAAACAAAACGTTTATTTTTTGTACCTTTTGTGTTTATTTCATCTCTATCTGCCCCAATGTGCATTCAGGGTCACATATAAGAATGGACTGTCCTCTTCTTATTTGCCAAAACTACATTTCTCAGGATTGCTTCTTCCCAGGCCCCTCCATTCTTCTCCTGTGTGTTTTGGACTAGCCCCACCCTTCTGATTTATCATCAAGCTAATCTAATTGTAGAATTTACCTTCTGCTTGTGTGCACTCTCTCTTCTTGTACAGTACCTGTCTGATTTTCTGGCATCTACAGCCATATAGCTGCCTGTGTAGTTTTACATTATTATCTGGTTCTAGCAGAGCTCAAATTCCCTGACCTCCTCCAAAATGATAATGCAGAGTTTGTTGCCTGCTGCTTAGAGGTCAGTGACTTTAAATTACAAATAGTGCTCTATTGATGCATGCACTGGAAGATAATCCTCTAACATGTGCATCAGTAGAGCAGCGCTTGCAGTTTTACATACATTTTAATCCACTCTGTGCACAAATCACAAGCAGTTTTTTAAAGACTAATTTTAGAGCATACCAAAATAAAATAGTTGTTTTAAAATAACAGTCCCCTACTGGAAAAGTAAGCCTACGTGTACATATGCATATGGATATGTGTATGTCCAGCAGGACTATGACCCCAAACATACTTCAAAAAGCACTTTGAAATTAATGGAAACAAAGAGCTGGAGATTTCTGAAGTGGACAGTATTTTTGTCTAGATCTAAATCCTATTATACACTTGTGGAGAGTTCTTACAATTGCTGTTGGGAGAAGGCACCCATCAAATATGGGAGACCTAGCGGAGTTTGCAAAAGAAGAGTGGACCAAAATTCCAGTTGAGAGGTATAAGAAGCTTGTTGATGGTTATAGGAAGTGATTGCAGTTAACTATTCCAAAGCATGTACAACCAAATATTAAGTTGTGGGTGCCAACAATTTTGCCTGGACCATTTTTGGGGTTTTGTGTAAAATTATGTCCAATTTTCCTTTTTTTTCTCTGTTTTTTTGTGTTGTTTCAATGCATACAAAGGAAATATATGCATACCTTTCTGTATAACAAAACATGTGTAGTTGCAATAATTTTCTGGGAGAAATACTTCATTTTCTGGAGCAATTTCAAGGATGCCAAGGAGAAGTCTCTAATTTTTATTGTAGGTATACTTCTGTTAGAGACAGAATCTAAAAAAAATCACATTGTATGATTTTTAGAAAATTAATTTGCATTTTTTTCCTTAAATAAGTATTTGATACAATAGAAAAACAGAACTTAATATTTGGTACAGAAACCTTTGTTTGCAATTACAGAGGTACGACGTTTCCTGTAATTCTTCACCAACTTTGCGCACACTGCAGCAGAGATTTTGTCCCACTCTTCCATACAGATTTTCTCCAGATCTTTCAGTTTTCGGGGCTGTCATTGGGCCACTGTCATGCAAGGTGTGGGAAAGATTAAGTGCAAAACCAAGGGAGGAGGGGGGGGAGCCCAAAAACTAGAGAAAGGAGGAGTGGAGACCCCTAGGCAGATCTAATATCACCCTGGCTACCCTACCATCCCTATATAGGTACCTCACCTATCACCAAGCAGGACCCTAAACCCTGTATGTCCCTAGAGCTTGGCCCTAGATATGGAGGAGGAGGAGTGAGCACTGGTCAGACCCCACTGCAAACTAAAGACAACAAGGTAGACAAACAAAGGCGATAAACTTAGCTTGAGCAGACACCAGAAAGATAATGCCAACTGTCCTCCAAGAGCACCAGAGAAGAAGCTAACCAACTGCTAGTGTTCCAAGCCTGCACAAAGGAACATAGAACTATCACCAGCTATTTCCTGGAGCAAACTGAGAGTTTTTTACTACAAAGCAAGGGTAAGTCAATCAGCAGCAGGAGGAAGGTTACCGCTGGGTCCTAAAGGAAGAAGGATTAAGAAGGTGTCTGCAATGCCCAACGCAGTGACCTTCTACAGCCAGATCCAGAGCGACTGTCTGTTACACCTGACACACCCGTGACCGCAACACTGAGTTTCAGCTCATTCCAAAGATTTTCTATTTGATTCAGCTCTGAAGACTGGCTAGGCCACTCCAGGATCTTGAAATGCTTCTTATGGAGCCACTCGTTAGCTGCCCTGGCTCCATGTTTTGGGTCACTGTCTTGTTGGAAGACCCAGCCATGACCCATCTTCAATGCTCTTATTGAAGAAAGGAGGTTGTTAGCTAAAATCTCACGATACATGACCCCATCCATCCTCTCTTCAATACGGTGCAGTTTCCTGTCCCCTTTGCAGAAAAGCACCCCCAAAGTTTGATGCTTCACAGTTGGGACGGTGTTCTTGGGGTTATACTTATCCTTCTTCTTCCTCCAAACATGGCGAGTGGAGTTGATACCAAAAAGTTAAATTTTGGTCTCATCTGACCACATAACATTCTCCCATGCCTCCTCTGGATCATCTAGATGGTCATTGATGAACTTCAAATGGACATGTGCTGACGAGAGCAGGGGTACCTTGCGAGCCCTGCTGTTTTTTAATCAATAACAGCGTAGTGTGTTACTAACGGTAATGTTTGAGACTGTGGTACCAGTTCTCATAAGGTCATTGACCAGGTCCTCCCATGTAGTTCTGGACTGATTCCTGACCTTTCTCAGAATCATCCTTACCCTACGAGGTGAAATTCTGCATGGAGCCCCAGACCGAGGAAGATTGACAGTCATCGTGTGTTTCTTCCATTTTCCAATAATTGCGCCAACAGTTGCTTTCTCAAAAATCTGCTTGCCTATTGTCCTGTAGCTCATCCCAGCCTTGTGCAGGTCTACAATTTTGTCCCTGTTGTCCTCAGAGAGGTCTTTGGTCTTAGCCATGGTGTAGAGGTTGGAGTGTGATTGATTGAATGTGTGGACAAGTGTCTTTTATACAGGTAACAAGTTCAAATAGGTGAAATTAGTTCAGAGTAGGGAGGTTTCATACAGAAAAACTAACAGGTCTGTAAGAACCAGAATTATTGCTGGCTGGTAGGTGATCAAATACTTATTTCATGCAATAAAATGCAATTTAAATATTTAAAAATCATAAAATGTGATTTTCTGTTTTTTATTTGTAGATTGTCTCTCACAGTTGAAGTGTACCTACGATAAACATTACAGACCTCTCAATTCCTTGTAGGTGGGAAAACTTGCAAAACCGGCAGTGTATCAAATACTTATTTTCCCAACTGTATACATATATTACCATTTAAAGCATGCACAACTCTTTGTATTTTTCAACATGGCCACAACTAATGGCAATCTGGATATGACCGATGTTTTCTACTACACCATAGAGGATGAAGAGAGGGTCCTTGGAGGGATTAAGGTTATGCCACATTCATAGGTGGATTATAATGAGGACGATCCGGGCCCCGGGCAGTCTCATGGCCAGATCGCCCTCATTATAATGTTTTCTGCAGAGGCAGGGGCAGGGGAACCGCACCATACAATTAGACGCCGGCCGCATCAGGGAGACAGACACGCCCCCTGCACGCTATGTGCTGTGTATCCAGGACTGACGTCACACAGCAGCGCCTGGAGCTGCATCACTTCAGCCTGCCGGAGAGGAGCTCCTGGATCAGTGGATGGCGGTAAATAGTAAATGCAAGGTCGGGTCCAGGGCAGGATGTCTGGAGTGAGGAGGGGGCTGCAGGACCCTGTTCCCCTCCTGATGAGTTCACACGGATCCCTTAGTGTCAGGTGGGCGGCCGCTCTGCTGGGGCTCTGTATGACTTATTGCCAGAGTCTGACCTTTGCTGCAGATCAGGACACGCTGTCAGTGCCAGGTCATCAGGCTCTATCGTCACCAGATCTGCATGAAAATTCACAGTCCTGCAATTAATCCCACTGAGCCCCAGCAGAGCAACCACAGGCATAAGCATAGAGGATCCTGCACTGACTGATCAACCCTGAACCTACAGGACATCACATACTATACTGCTTCATATATAATATGTGCGGTCCTGTAGGCAGGTCCAGGTGTGATCAGTACAGTATATATCCCTGTTCAAAAAATGTCATCCAGTATTCAGATTAATGTATGGTATACTGTGGTAAACACATCAGATGGGATATAACAATGTGTATAGTATATAACATCTGATGTCTGTATCACAGTATATCGTACCAGCTATTGAACCCATTGTACGCCTGGGTGGCAAATTTTTTTATTGGTATATGCTCTCCCATCCTGGACCCCCATCCTGGTATATGCTCGCCCATCCTGGTATATGCTCCCCCATCCTGGTCCGCCATCCTAGTGTGTGCTTCCCCATCCTGGTATATGCTCCCCCATCCTGATCCATGCTTACCCCCATCCTAGTCCATGCTCCCCCCCATCCTGGTCCATGCTCCTCCATCCTGGTATGTGCTCCCACATCCTAGTCCATGCTTCCCCCCCCATCCTGGTATATGCTCCCCCATCCTGGTCCCCCATCCTGGTATATGCTTCCCCATCCTGGTCCTCCATCCTGGTCCATGCTTCTCCCCCATCCAGGTATATGCTCCCCCATCCTGGTCCATGATTCCCCCCCATCCTGGTATATGCTCCCCCATCCTGGTCCGCCATCCTGGTCCATGCTCCCCCCCCATCTTGGTCCGCCATCCTGGTATATGCGCCCCCTTCCTGGTATATGGTCCCCCATCCTGGTATATGCTCCCCCATACTGGTATATGCTCCCCTATCCTGGTCCATGCTTGCCCCCATCCTGGTATATGCTCCCCCATCCTGGTATATGCTCCCTCATCCTGGTTTCCCATCCTGGTATATGCTCCCCCATCCTGGTCCCCTATCTTGGTATATGCTCCCCCCTCACCCTGGTCCATGCTCCCCATGTCCGCATAGCGCGATATCTGGTTTCATTTGAATGAATACAAATGTGCAAAGTGTATTCAATAAAATGGCGCCAAAGTATGCGCATGCACATACCACGCTGTCCATTTTGTTGAAGACACTGTTCATATTTGTCTTCACTAAAATAGCTCCGGAAATCACATTATGCGCAGGCGCCAATTCTGGCGCCACACTCCTGCCCCGGCCTCTCCAGAGATGACAGGACAGAACAGGTATGTGTTTATGGTGCATTTGCATACCACGATCTCAGGCGCCACACTCCTCATCCATGTCTGGGATGTGGATGTGTCTTTCTGTCTGCGGCCAGACTGCGCAGGTATTACGCTTGCTCAGTCTATAGAGGCTTCTGACAGAAGGACACATCCCTGATTGTACTATAGATACCAGTCATGTATTGTCATATAAACTGTACAGGGCAATACCTAGGGGAATCAGGGGGGGGGGGCATGTGACCTGGGTACAGCCGTCAGGGGGGTACCTTAGGGCCACCTCATGTGGTGGTCAGAGGTGTCTCCCAGGTAGCAGCATTTTGCATTCGACCATTCTCTGAACTGGCTGTGGAACCGACAGTTGATCAGAGAAGGGAGCTATGTACAGGCTCATATTGTAAATAGGGAGCTATGTGGGTGCTCATACTTTATATAGGGAGCTATGTGGGTGCTCATACTGTATATAGGGAGCTATGTGGGGCTCATATTGTATATAGGTTGCTACGCGGGGGCTCATACTATATTTAGGGAGCTCTATGTGGGGCTTATACTGTATCTAGGGAGCTATGTGCAGGCTTATACTGTATCTAGGGAGTTATGTGGGGGCTCATACTGTATATAGGGGGATGTCAGCATACTTAATTCCTCTCAATATTAAGTCATACAATTTATATATATTTTTTATTATTTTGTTAATATTATTAATATTGAGCAGAATTAATTTCAGCCTATTGGTTCGACTTCCACAACAGTCATGGTCTCTCATGTGGCCCCTCAAGGAAATTAATCTCTACTATATATAGCGCTATGTTATGTATAGGGCTGTGTACATAATGGAAAAAAATTTCCATCATTTTCCGTCTACAGATGTGACCAAAGCATCTGTGTGTTAGTCACATGACCTATCACATGATCTATCAAGGGGATCATGTGACATGTCACGTGATACATCGGGTACCTGGGGGGTCCCACACCTTCTAAACTGCCCGGGGCCCTGGCTACTCTTAATTCACCCCTGGCCACATTTTTAAGTATGCCTTCAATTTTGGATCTCAAACGCAAGTATGGCTTTGAAATGAAATGTATGCTCATTTTCCAGCTCGAACTTTTTCAAGAATAGAAAAATCCCGAGAGGTCTTAGATCTAACATCCGTCCAAACCTGTTTATTAACAACAATGTGTTTTGTGAACGTTTTTTGTCTTTGATAAACAAGTATGCTATGGACATTCTATTACTGAACATGGAATTTTTACAAGAGGAAATTTCAACGCTTAATGCTATCACTATTGAAACAGAGTAAATTGAAAGATATAATGGGCCCTGAAGCATGGGATAAATTTAAAGAGACATTAGATAAACGCCTAGCTAAAATCAAGGCTGATTTAGGAGAAACTAACAGACGTAAATGGAACAGGGATGCTGAGGACTACCAATTGGGGAACATTTATGGCTGGCAGAAAGATGGTAATAGGACTCCAAGAGAAAAAAAGACTGCAATGACAACAGGTTATGCTCACTCTTTGAGAGATTGTATTGATGTTCACTATGATGCCTTACCTCTTTCTAATCATATTTCCAGAAAAACTAATGAGTGGAATGGAGGAGGACAACAGAGGAATAGGATGAATCCACCAAGACAGACAACAGTGAGGAAAAACTATCAAGTCTGGTAGCAAATCTTTCCTCTAAAACCCTCTCTGAGAATGAGCTCAGTATTTTAAACAAAAGTTTCTCATATAGTCCGAGTACTCATGTGAATTGGTTTAATCTAGAAACTGAGTTGTTTAGATTTTTTAGCTTTATCAAATTGAAGTACTGGTATAGTAAAAGTGTTAAGAAACCGTCTATGGATACAACAACCAGAACTACTTTCAAACTGCAAGATTTTAAGCTTTCTAACAAGAGTGATTTTGTGCCTGTTGTTAATGCTCCTGAATAGTGATGGGTGAACCCGAACACTAAAGTTCGATGTCCGTACCGAACACCTACTGTTCGGGCATGGACCCCGAACATTGACTTCCTCAGTTAGTCCATGTTAATATTCAGGTTCGTGTTCGGGTGTTTTCCGCCCTGTCACTTGCGTGACAGTGCAGGAAACACAGGATTTGATCGGCGGTAATAGCATTACTGTGGTCAGAGCGCTGTGGCATCATGCTGACAGGTGTCAGCATGATGACACAGCTGTGACGGTGACAAACGGTAAAAAGCTTACCGCGGGTCATAGGCGCCGGCTGATGGTACTACTGCCACCATCAGCCAGCGCCTACTGCCATAGGAAACAGTGAGCGCAGATGCCGCTGGATGGGAGCAGTAGTCTCTCATGCGCCGGCGCCTGTGCTGTGCTGAAAGTAAAAAAAAAAAATAAATGTTAAAATTATTAAAAAAATATTAAAATAAATATAAAACACATTATACTCACCTACACCTTGTCCCTGATGTTCTTCACCCCTGCAAAAAGTAAAAAATAAGAAAAACACTATATACTCACCTTACAGCTAATCCCCGAAGCCCATGATCACCTGCAGTAAAAGTAAAATAATAAAGCAACCTCATTCTCACCTGTCTGCCACAGTCCAAATAGCGAGGGTCCCACGATGATCCCATGAACAGAACGGCCACATTGTAAAATGTGACCGCTTTGTTCATTTGCCGGCACTACACTGACGCTCATTGAGTGCATTGAGGTCAGCGCATGCGCAGTCAGTATTTTCCCACGCTTGCGCTGATGTCACTGAGTTGAACAGAGTACAACTCATTAACGCAAGCATGGTAAAATACTCACCGTGCATGCGCTGACTTCATTTGCCGGCAATGAGCGTCAGTGTATTGCCGGCAAATGACCGGTCACGTTTTACAATGTGGCCGTTCTGTTCATGGGATCATTGTGGGACCCTCGCTATTTGGACTGTGGCAGACAGGTGAGAATGAGGTTGCTTTATTATTTTACTTTTACTGCAGGTGACAATGGCTTCAACTGGAATGGGTGTGATGGTAAGTATGGTTTAATTTAGAAAATTAAAGGTGTCTGTCTTTATTTCAATTAAAATATTTTATTCTGGGTGTCGGAGTCTTTATTTTACATTTCATCCTCACAATGTATTTAGTAATGGGGGTGTCTTATAGATGCCTCTCCATTACTAACCGGGGCTTTATGTCAGCTGGCATCATTATAAGCTGATATCAACCCCAACCCTATAACGCTACTGCCAACAAAACAGGGCAGTGGGCAGAGCGAGGCTAAGTGCCAGAATTGGTGCATCCTATGGATGCCCCACTCCTGGGGTGGCTGAGGGCTGCTGTTTCTAACCTCGGAGGAGGCCAATATTCATGGCCCCTTCCTAGGCTATTAATATCAGCCCCCAGCTGTCTGCATAGCCTTTGCTAGCTTTTAAAATAGGGGGACCCAACGTAATTTTTTTTGGGGGGTCCCCGAATTTAATAGCCAGTAAAGGCTAAGTATACAGCTGGGGTTTGATATTAGTAGCCTGGGAAGCTCCATGAGTATTACCCCCTTCCCAGGTTAAAAACATCTGCCCCAGCTGTTCGCTTTCCCTTTGCTGGTTAATAAAATTACGGTGGACCCCACGCCATTTTTTTCCAGAAATGTACTCATTTATTAATAAATTACATGTACTTTAAGGTACACACGCAAAGCACAGATTATACATCTCACATATTTAGATCTATCGGTATATCAATCTATAATCTATATATCTAGCTATCCATATATCTATCTATTATCTATTTATCTATCTTTCTATCCATATATCTATCCATTTATCTATTAATCTATTTATCTATCTATTTCCACATATCTATCTATCCATCTATTTATCTATCTATCTATCCATATATCTATCTATGGGCACCAATATGGCGCCCGCATATGCTAATTTGACCATGGTGGCCATGGAGGAGAACCTCATCTATGTGTCCCACCACTTCAACCATGTTTATGGGTGGTGGAGATACATAGATGATGTTATCCTCCTATGGTAAGATTCCATTGATGGACTGATGGATTTCCATTCATTTTTGAACAGTTTAAATGATAACATTAAATTTACTTTGGTATATTCAGAGACTTATATCCAGTATTTAGATGTACTTATTAAGTGTGGAGACAATGGTCTGAGTACCGAAATATTTGTGAAACCAACAGATAAGAACAATTTGCTGAGGTATGACAGTCATCATCCATGGAGAATGGTGGAATCTTTACCATTTAGTCAATATCTACGTCTAAGGAGAATTGTAAGAAATGAGAGTATATTGAACACATCCTTGGAATCCACGACTAGGAGATTTAGAGAGAGAAAATACCCTAGAAAACTCTTAAGTGAATGGAATGATAAAGTAAAGTGTATTAATCATGAATAGAACTACTAACAAAGATAAATCAACTGAAAGAATACCGATGGTGACCACCTTTTGCGAGGAGAGTAGAGAGAGAGACAGTATTGTCCGATGACATTGACCCATATTGGGTAGATGTTTACCTGAGGTAAAGAAATTTAAATCAGCTCCACTGGTTTCATATAGGTGTGCTAAAAACATCACGGAGAAATTAGTCTGATCTGATGTATATTGTTTTAGAACGTCAATTCAAAGCTCCTTAACGGTTGTGCGTAGGACTGGATGTTTCCCGTGCCTTAACTGTGCTAATTATCCTAATATGCTGAAAGGTAATGTAGGGTAATCATTATCTTACATGTTCACCGGAATACATTATTTATATCCTGCAATGCCCATGTAATCTTCTATACGTGGGCAAGACCACATTGAATTTCAAGACAAGAATGAAGTACCATAGGTATACAATTAAAAAAAAGAGACTTGAGATATCTGTTTCAAAACACTTCATTGAGAGTGGACACTCTGAAAAACAGCTTAAATTTAGGATCATTGATCACATACCCCCACTTAGATGGGGTGGTGATAGAGTATGCTTACTTAGAATCAGAGAGTTGGAGTGGATTAGGAGGTTAAATACGCTTAAACTACATGGGTTAAATGTGGACTTTAAACTGAGCATTATACTTTACATTTAAATTAAAATTTCTGAATTTCCACTTTGGATCTGTCTGTTTATGCCTATGGTGCAGTTATTAGGTACTAATAATCACTCTTTTTCTTCTCTTTTATAGATTTTATATTGACAGCTGAGAACCTTGGAAAACATGATTCATCCCCATTTATAATTTATTAATGTATTAAGATTAGTGATGAGCAGTGTTGAGCATTCCGATACTGAAATATCGGGTATCGACCGATATTCGCGGTATCGGAGTTCCGATACTGAGTTCCGATACTTTTAGAATATCGAATACCGGAATCGGAAGTTCCCATAATGCCTGCGCTCTGCAGTATCTCTGAAGGATGACAGGCTGGATGGCAGTGCTCAGCTTACTGTACTTGTCATTTAGTGTTAAAGGATTTATTAAAAAAAATAATAGTGTTTTCATGCATCGTCTCTTTAAAAAAGCCGGCCGGCAATGCAGCATCGGTACCCGACAATTTAGAATAGAAAGAATAGAGCATCACACATAGATTAGATACATAGAAACATGTCAGTCACATATATAAGAAGTACAGTGATAGTGTTGATTACTGTACTTGTCATTTAGTGTTAAAATAAAAGAGTTATTAAAAAAAAAATTGGCGTGGGGTTCCCCGTAATTTTAGTCTCTAGCGGAGGTTAAGCAGACAGCTGGAGCAGATGTTTGAAGCCTGGGAAGGGGGTAATACCCACGGAGCTTCCCAGGCTACTAATATCAGCCCCCAGCTGTATACCTAGCCTTTACTAGCTATTAAAATGGGGGACTCCCTAAAAAAATGACGTGGGGTCCCCCCTATTTTAATAGCTTGCAAAGGCTAGGCAGACAGCTGGGGGCTGATATTAATAGCCCAGGAAGGGTGCCATGAATATTGGCCCCCTCCCAGGCTAGAAACACCAGCCGTCAGCCGCCCCAGAAATGGCGCATCCACAGGATGCGCCAATTCTGGCACTTAGCCTCGCTCTTCCCACTGCCCTGTAGCGGTGGCAGTGGGGTAATAGGGTTGGGGTTGATGTCAGCTTATAATGCCAGCTGACATCAAGCCCAGGTTAGTAATGGAGAGGCATCTATAAGACACCCCCATTACTAACCCCATAGTCAAAGTTAAAAAAAAACACAAACACCCAGAATAAAGTCCTTTAATTGAAATAAACACACAATTCTTTATTGTTCTAAATTAAACCATACTTACCATCACGCCCATTTCAGCTGAAGCCAATGTCTTCTGCAATGAAAGTAAAATAATAAAGCAACCTCATCCTTACCTTTCCATGGTTCCCATGAAGGCTCTAGCTCTGCTACATTCACATGACAGGCTGGAACGCAGCCGAAAGCTGCCATCCAGCTTGCCATGCCGCAGACACTGAGAAGCGCAGGCATGCTTGCGCTCCTCAGTGTCTGGCTGTGACGGCATAAAGATGAGCCGAGGTCATGTCCAATGAACTCAGCTCACCTCATGCACGTCACTGACAGCGTGGGAGAATTCTCCTGTGCATGCGGTGAGCATGAAAGAATTCTCCTGCTGAAGCGCTGAGCGCAGGAGAATTTTCCTGCGCTGTCAGTGACGTGCATGAGGCAAACTCATGTCCAATAAACTCAGCTCACCTCATGCACGTCACTGCCAGCGTGGGAGAATTCTCCTGCGCTCAGCGCTTGAGCAGGAGAATTCTCCCACGCTGGGATGGCATTGAGATGACAGGCTGGATCGCAGCTGAACGCTGCCATCCAGCTTCTCATCCTTCAGAGACACTGCAGAGCTCAAGCATGCCTGCGTTCTGCAGTGTCTATGAAGGATGGCATGCTGGATGGCAGCGCTCAGCTACGATCCAGCCTGTCATCTCAATGCCATCCCAGCGTGGGAGAATTCTCCTGCTCAAGCGCTGAGCGCAGGAGAATATTCCCACGCTGTCAGTGACGTGCATGAGGTGAGCTGAGTTCATTGGACATAACCTCGACTCATCTGGATGCCGTCACAGCCAGACACTGCAGAGCGCAAGCATTCCTGCGCTTCTCAGTGTCTGCTGCATGGCAAGCTGGATGGCAGCTTTCGGCTGCGATCCAGCCTGTCATGTGAATGTAGCAGAGCTGGAGCCATCATGGGAACCATGGAAAGGTAAGGATGAGGTTGCTTTATTATTTTACTTTTATTGCAGAAGACATTGGCTTCAGCTGGAATGGGCGTGATGGTAAGTATGGTTTAATTTAGAACATTAAAAAATTGTGTATTTATTTCAATTAAAGGACTTGCGCTGTGGATGCCAGCCCCCAGCTGCCTAGTTGTATCTGGCTTAACACAAAAATAGGGCAAAGCCCCACGTATTTTTTTTTTTTAATTATTTCATGAAATAATTAAAAAAAAAAAGGGCATCCCTATATTGTTGTGTCCATCCAGCTTGCCATGCCGCAGACACTGAGAAGCGCAGGCATGCTTGCGCTCTGCAGTGTCTCTGAAGGATGAGAAGCTGGATGGCAGCGTTCAGCTGCGATCCAGTCTGTCATCTCAATGCCATCCCAGCGTGGGAGAATTCTCCTGCTCAAGCGCTGAGCGCAGGAGAATTCTCCCACGCTGTCAGTGACGTGCATGAGGTGAGCTGAGTTCATTGGACATGAGCTCACCTCATGCACGTTACTGACAGCGTGGGAAAATTCTCCTGCGCTCAGCGTTCAGCAGGAGAATTCTTTCACGCTCACCGTATGCACAGGAGAATTCTCCCACACTGTCAGTGACGTGCATGAGGTGAGCTGAGTTCATTGGACATGACCTCGGCTCATCTTTGTGCCGTCACAGCCAGACACTGAGGAGCGCAAGCATGCCTGCGCTTCTCAGTGTCTGCGGCATGGCAAGCAGGATGGCAGCTTTCGGCTGCGATCCAGCCTGTCATATGAATGTAGCAGAGCTGGAGCCAACGTGGGATCCATGGAAAGGTAAGGATGAGGTTGGTTTATTATTTTACTTTTATTGCAGAAGACATTGGTTTCAGCTGGAATGGGCGTGATGGTAAGTATGGTTTAATTTAGAACAATAAAGAATTGTGTGTTTATTTCAATTAAAGGACTTTATTCTAGGTGTTTGTGTTTTTTTTAACTTTGACTATGGGGTTAGTAATGGGGGTGTCTTATAGACGCCTCTCCATTACTAACCTGGGCTTGATGTCAGCTGGCATTATAAGCTGACATCAACCCCAGCCCTATTACCCCACTGCCACCGCTACAGGGCAGTGGGAAGAGCGAGGCTAATTGCCAGAATTGGCGCATCCTGTGGATGCTCCATTTCTGGGGCAGCTGTCAGCTGGTGTTTCTAGCCTGGGAGGGTGCCAATATTCATGGCACCCTTTCTGGGCTATTAATATCAGCCCCCAGCTGTCTGCCTAGCCTTTGCTAGCTATTAAAATAGGGGGGACCCCACGTTATGTTTTTGGGGAGTCCCCAATTTTAATAGCTAGTAAAGGCTAGGCATTCAGCTTGGGGCTGATATTAGTAGCCTGTGAAGCTCAGTGGGCATTATCCCCTTCCCAGGCTTCAAACATCTGCCCCTGCCATCTGCTTAACCTCCGCTAGAGACTTAAATTAAGGGGAACCCCAGGCCAATTATTTTTTTAATAAATCCTTTATTTTAACACTATATGACAAGTACAGTTATCAACACTATCACTGTAATTCTTATATATGTGACTGACATGTTTCTATCTATCTAATCTATGTGTGATGCTCTATTCTTTCTGTTCTAAATTGTCGGGTACCGGTGTATGCCGCTGCTGAATTGCCGGCTTTTCATGTAATACATTCTACATTATTCTTAGTTGTTTTCCTTCATGTAGAATTAACCTACAAGGAAAGAAAGGGTTTATTTTCATTCCGATATTTGTGTCCCATTGACTTGCATTGGTTTCCGGTATCGGAATTGGCGATATCCGATATTTTTTGGGTATCGGTCCGATCCGATCCGATCCGATATTTCCCGATATCGGAAGGTATCGCTCAACACTAGTGATGAGCGAACGTGCTTGCCACTACTCGGTACTTGCACGAGCATCACGGTGCTCGACAAGCTTGGCGAGCATTTCTGGCTTGGTAGGGCGGGAGCTTGGGTCCCCGCCCTGCGTGTTTGGCGCTCTTTAGAGAGCCAATGAACATGCAAAGATTGCTTGCCATGCACTTTAATGCCATAGCCATGTTGGTTGTGGCATTACAGTGATTGGCTGGTCGCATAGCGTCATCGGGTCTATTTAAGACCCGATGATGCTAGGGTCATCTCAGTCTACCCTGGAAACAGGCAGAGTAGGGAGAGATACTGCTGCATGAGGGAGAGATTTGCTTGTTTATTAGTTAGTGTAAGTATTCCACAACATGTCTATATATCCATCTGAACTAACAGTCCTTCTGAGAACTAATCCAGCTGCATATAGTCAGTGGTTATAGCAGGAGTTAGGCAGACAGAGAAATTTGTGAAAACTATACAGCACGATAATGTCCATTGCACGTTCTTTCTGCTCCTGCTGTTACACATATCCGTAGACATAGCCCCAGATATCAGGGGCCAGGGCTAATTTTTTTTTATCTTAATCCTGATTATTTGCTTAAAAAGCCGTCCAGAGTATACTATTTTTCTGCCCCATTTACTTGTTAGCACTGCAGAATACAGCCAGATCTTTTCCAAATTACAGCGATAAAAATCCAGAAATTTATAGTAAACATGGAAAATATTGGCCTCCATTGTTGCAGTGTGTCAGTGAAGATATTCACATGTGCTCACTGTGAAGAAAAGTTAACCACAAGCCTGCTATTTAAAACCGTGATTGTCGGTCAGACATACCACATATAACTGCAGTCCAAATTCAGCCAATTCTGTCCTCCATTTACAGTTTGTTGCAGTGTGTCAGTGAAGCTATTCACACGTGCTCTCTGTTAAGAGTAGTAAATTACAAACCCGCTATTTAAAACCGTGGTTGTCTGTCAGACATATCACATATAACTGTGGTCCAAATTCAGTCATTTCTGTCCTCCATTTACAGTTTGTTGCAGTGTGTCAGTGAAGCTATTCACACGAGCTCCCACTGAAGAAAAGTAAACCACAAGCCCGCTATTTAAAACCGTGATTTTCGGTCAGACATACCACATATAACTGCAGTCCAAATTCAGCCAATTCTGTCCTCCATTTAAAGTTTGTTGCAGTGTGTCAGTAAAGCTGTTCACACGTGCTCTCTGTTAAGAGTAGTAAATTACAAACCCGCTATTTAAAACCGTGGTTGTCTGTCAGACATATCACATATAACTGTGGTCCAAATTCAGTCATTTCTGTCCTCCATTTGCAGTTTGTTGCAGTGTGTCAGTGAAGCTATTCAGACGTGATCGCTGTGAAGAATAGTAAACTACAAGTCCACTATTTAAAACCGTGAGTGTCTGTCAGACGTATCACATATAACTGCGGTCCAAATTCAGATATTTCTGTCCTTCATTTACAGTTTGTTGAAGTTTGTCAGTGAAGCTATTCACACTTGCTCACTGTGAAGAATAGTGAACTACAAGCCAGCTATTTAAAACCGTGGTTGTCCGTCTGACGTATTATATATAACTGCGGTCCAAATTCAGCCATTTCTGTCCTCCATTTACAGTTTGTTGCAGTGTGTCAGTGAAGCTATTCATATGTGCTCACTGCGACAAATAGTAAACTATAGGCCAGCTATTTAAACAGTCATTGTCCTTCAGACGTATCACATATAACTGTGGTCCAAATTCAGCCAATTCTGTCCTCCATTTACATTTTGTTGAAGTGTGTCAGTGAAGCTATTCACACGTGCTCGCTGTGAAGAACAGTAAACTGCAAACCCACTATTTAAAACCGTGATTGTCCATCAGACATACCACATATAACTGCAGTCCAAAATCAGCCATTTCTGTTCTCCATTTACAGTTAGTTGCAGTGTGTCAGTGAAGCTATTCACACATGCTTGCTGTGAAGAATAGTAAACTAGAGGGCGGCTATTTAAAACCGTACTTGTCCGTCAGATGTATCACATATAACTGCGCTCCAAATTCAGCCATTTGTAGTGAATGTGGAAAATATTGTCTTCTATTTAAAATGGGCAAGGCGTGTGGCAAGTAAAGGAAAGAGGACGTGATGGTGCATGCAGAGGTCGAGGCCATGGCCGTGTGCAAGTTGAAATTGAGCCACAACAAACACCCACATCTTGTCGCTCAACCTTTCCGTCCCAATTACTAGGGACTGCAGAACACCACTATTTAACACAGAGCAATGTCAAAAGGTTGTTGGTTGGATAGCTGATAATGCTTCCATTCACTGTGCCACCACCACCACCACCCTGGCCTCTGCATGCACCATAACGTCCACTTTCCTGTCACTTGCCACATGCCTTGCCCATGTTAAATTGAGGACAATTTGATGTCTTGAGGACAGGGTTTCTTCCACACAGTCGAGTCTAAGTCGCCGTGAGTCTAGACCGCATATTCCTCACCCTGATCCTCCTTCCTCCCACCATGCAGAGTGCCCGGAGACAATTGATCCCACAATTGAACACTCCGAAGAGCTGTTCACTTTTCCATTTGTAAATTCGGGCCTCTCGCCAGGGCCAGCTTCAAGCGAGGCAAGAGCAGAACGCGTGTAGCAATGACCAAATATTTGATCAGCCATGGTCACAAGAAGGCAACCGTGGGAAAGTGCAATTACTGTCGCAAGATGTGGATGATGTGACACAATTGGCAGAAAGTCAGGAGGAGGAAAAGGGTGCGGAAGTTGAAGACGAGGTGGTGGACGAAATAGTAACTGACCCAACCTGGCACGGAGACCAGCAGAGTGAGGACAGCAGCACACAGTGGCAGGGAGGCGTAGCACCATGACAAGCAGGAACAAGCAGTGTGGTGGCTGCAGACACAAGGTGGGCAAGCGTTCCCCGTAATACCAACACGACGGAAGTTGCCAGCACAACTGTTAGGTCTTCCCAAGTCTGGTTGTTTTTTAAAGACTCCGCAGATAACCCCAAAAAGGCCATTTGCACCATCTGTCAGGCTATCATCAGCAGGGGTAACAAAACTAGCAGCCTGACTACAACCAGCATGATCAGGCACATGGCAGCAAAGCACCCGACTTGGTGGGCTGAACGTCAGGGTCCAGAAACCATGTCTGCGGGTGACACCACTGCTTCTTCAGCTGTTGCGCGTAAACGCCAATACCCTGTCCATGGCACATGCCAAGATGCCTCCCACCCTGCACCTGTCATTGCACACTCTCAACTAGCACCATGAGAAAGCACGTCCACGTCCTTGTCCCAGCGCAGCGTTCAGTTGTCCCTACCCCAGTCCTTGGAGCGCAAGTGCAAATACGCAGCCAATGGCCAACAGGCTATACTACTAAATTCATACATTTTGCGAATGCTTGCGCTCGAAATTTTGCCTTTTAAAATCGAGGAGACGGAAGCTTTCCGCAACCTTCTGGCGGGGGCCGTGCCTCAGTACTCGGTCCCCAGCCGCCACTATTTTTCCTGGTGTGCCGTCCCCGCATTACACAAGCACGTGTCCCGCAACATTAACCGTGCCCTCGACAACGCAGTTACTGGGAAAGTCCACCTAAATATGGACACATCGACAACTGCTTGTGGGCAGGGACGGTACATCTCGGTGAAAGCACACTGGGTTAATATAGTGGAAGCCGGAACCCAGTCGTGCTTTGTGATGGAAAATGTCCTCCCTACGCTGAGGATTGCAGGCCCTGGGTCAATCATGGTCGCCCCCACAGTCTACAGATCCTGCACCTCCTCCTCCTCTTCAGCCTCTATCTCGGAAATTACCACATCAGTCACAAAATACTGGAAGCACTGCAGCACTGCCTCGGCCAAGTGGCAACAAGTTGTGCTGAGTTGTGACAAACCGCCCACCACTGAAGAATTGTGGACAGCTCTGAAAGACCAGGCAGATCTGTGGCTGACACCACTGAACCTGCAGCCAGGCATGGTCGTGTGAGTCAATGGCCAGAACCTGGTGACGGCTCTGAAGCGAGGCAAGCTCACACATGTACCATACCTGGCCAATGTGCTTAACCTCGTGGTTCAGTGGTTTTTCAAAATCTTCCTGCATCTGACGGATCTGCTTGTCAAAGTGCGCCGCGTATGTGCTCATTTTAGAAAGACAGCTACAGTTTCCGCCGCCCTTGCCGTGCTTCAGCACCATTTGCAGCTTTTAGCTCACCGACTGGTGTGCGATGTACCCACACATTGGAACTCAACAGTGAAGATGTTGGTAAGGATTTGTGAGCAGCAGAGGGAAGTTGTTGACTACCAGCATCAACACGGCCATCAGTATTCAGGTCAGCCTCCACACATAGGACCTCAGGAGTGGGCATGGATGTCAGACATCTGTGCCATTCTCCAAAACTTCGAGGCTTCCATCAAGATCGTGAGCGGTGATGACACCATAATTAGCATCACCATCCCGCTTCTGTCTTCTCTGTCTTCTGTAATGCTCACTGCATCCTCTTGGTGAGGAGATGGAAGTTTTGCCTGTTAGCAGTCTGGCACACGTGGCTGAGTTTGTTATGCTGCCTTTTCCATGACTCTCGTGTTGTCCAAATTTTGAGTGACAATCATTACTGGTTGGTGACACTTTTAGACCCACGCTCCAAGGAGAACTTTCTATCTCTTATTACCACGGCGGACAGGTCTTCTAAAATAGGGCAGTACCAGAATGCCCTTGTTGCAGAATTATTAAACAATTCCCATCTGAAAATGCTGACAGCAGAGGTTACAGTTCATAGAATCATAGAATGGTAGAGTTGGAAGGGACCTCCTGGGTCATCTGGTCCAACCCCCTGCTCAAAGCAGGATTCACTAAATCATCTCAGACAGATGTCTGTCCAGCCTCTGTTTGAAGACGTCCATTGAAGGGGAACTCACCACCCCTCGTGGCAGCCTGTTCCACTCATTAATCACCCTAACTGTCAAAAAGTTTTTTCTAATATCTAATCTGTGTCTCCTCCCATTTAGTTTCATCCCATTGCTTCTAGTCTTTCCTTGTGCAAATGAGAATAAAGATGATCCTTCTACAATGTGACAGCCCTTGACATATTTGTAGACAGCTATTAAGTCTCCTCTCAGTCTTCTTTTTTGCAAGCTAAACATTCCCAAATCCTGCAACCGTTCCTCATAGGACATGGTTTGCAGACCAGTCACCATTCTGGTCGCTCTTCTCTGAACTTGCTCCAGTTTGTCGATGTCTTTTTTAAAATGTGGTGCCCAAAACTGTACACAGTATTCCAGATGAGGTCTGACCAAAGAGGAGTAAAGACCGATAATGACTTCACGTGATCTAGACTGTATGCTTCTGTTAATACATCCCAGAATTGTATTTGCCTTTTTTGCTGCTGCATCACACTGTTGACTCATGTTCAGTCTATGATCTATTAGTATACCTAAGTCTTTTTCACATGTACTGTTGCTTAGCTCTATTCCTCCCATTCTGTATATGCTTTTTTTCATTTTTATTGCCCAGATGTAGTACTTTGCATTTTTCCCTGTTAAAAACCATTCTGTTGGTTGCTGCCCGCTGCTCCAGTTTATTTAGGTCTTTTTGAATCCTCTCTCTCTCTTCTCTAGTATTAGCTATCCCTCCTAGCTTTGTGTCATCAGCAAATTTAATCAGTTTACCCTCAATTCCTTCATCTAAATCATTGATAAAGATGTTGAACAATACAGGTCCCAGGACGGAGCCCTGTGATACCCCACTTGAGACATTCATCCAGCTGGATGTGAAGCCATTTACAACCACCCTTTGAGTCCGATCACTAAGCCAGTTATGAATCCACCTAACAGTTGCCTGGTCCATTGCATACTTGGTCATTTTTTCAATAAGGATGGTGTGAGATACTTTGTCAAATGCTTTGCTGAAGTCAAGATATACTATATCTACAGCATTTCCCTGATCCACCCAGTCAGTGATTCTGTCATAGAAGGAAATTAAGTTAGTCTGACATGACTTGTTAGTTACAAACCCATGCTGACTCTGGTTAATCACTTCATTCTTATCCATGTACTTACATACATGTTGTTTAATAATTTGTTCAAAGATCTTTCCTGGTATAGAAGTCAGACTCACCGGCCTATAGTTCCCTGGGTCCACCTTCTTCCCCTTTTTGAAGATAGGAACAACATTTGCTCTTCTCCAGTCTTCTGGGACTTCTCCTGTTCTCCAAGAATTTTCAAAGATTATGGAGAGTGGTTCTAAAATTTCTTCTACAATCTCCTTCAGTACTCTGGGGTGTAATTCATCTGGACCTGGAGACATGAACTCATTTATGTTAGCTAAATATTCCCTCACAATCTTTCTGTTTACTGATAACTTGGATTCCTCTATTCCTTTAAAAGGACAGTGAAGATCAGTTGATGTTACATTTTCTTTCTGAGAGAAAACAGATGCAAAATAGGAATTAAAAAGTTCGGCTTTCTCAACATCCTCTCTTACCATTTCTCCATTTTCATCCTGTAAAAATCCTATAGCATCTTTGACTTTTCTTTTACTTTTGACATACCCCCAAAATCCTTTTTTATTGCTTTTGACATCTCTTGCAAGCCTTAATTCATTGTCAGCTTTAGCTAACCTGATACGTGCCCTACAGGATCTGCAGACTGCATTATAATCTTCTTTAGATATGCCTCCCTCTTTCCATTTAATAAACATTTCTTTCTTTCTTTTTAGCATGTGTTTAAGTTCTGTGTTCATCCATCCTGATTTCCTTAAATGCTTCCCATTCTTCCTACTTTTCGGGATTGTTAACGATTGTGCTTTGAGAATCTCATTTTTAAAAATTTCCCATCCTTCCTGGACATTTTTGTCCTTAAGGACATCCAGCCATTGGATCCCTCCTATTCTCTTTCTGAGTCTCTTAAAATCTGCCTTTCTAAAATCTAACCTTGAAGTTTGAGTCTTCACATGTCTTCCTCCTCTAGTTATCCAAAATTCTATAATAGCATGATCGCTGCCTCCTAGGGTCCC
Organism: Phyllobates terribilis; assembly: GCF_046119375.1. Lineage (NCBI taxonomy): Eukaryota > Metazoa > Chordata > Amphibia > Anura > Dendrobatidae > Phyllobates > Phyllobates terribilis. The sequence goes on from NW_027362771.1 coordinate 288,217,502, forward strand.
AGCCACCTTTACCTCCTCAACCATTTCCTCCCTGTTTATAAGGATTAGATCCAAAGTAGCAGATCCCCTTGTTTTCTCCCCTACCTTTTGGAAGATAAAGTTGTCAGCAAGAGAGGATAAGAATTTGCTTGACCTGTTAGTTTTACTTAAGAGAGATTCCCAACAAATGTCTGGATAGTTGAAATCTCCCATGACCACTACGTCATATTTTTTGGAGAACTTGGTCATTTGATACATAAAGAGTTCATCCATATCTTCAGCTTGCCCAGGTGGCCTGTAGTAAATGCCTACAATGGTGTCCTTTCCGTTGTTCTCTCCTTGTATTCTTACCCAAACAGTTTCCACAGAACTCCCAGTCTCTGAAGCTTCAATCTCTGTGCAGATATACGCTTTTCTAACATACAATGCAACACCTCCTCCTCGTTTATCAAGTCTGTTTCTTGCAAATAAGTTGTATCCTTTTAGCCTTTTATTCCAATCATGTGTATCGTCCCACCAAGTTTCAGTGATTCCAATGACATCATATTCCTTTTCCTGCATTAGTAGTTCCAATTCTCCTTGTTTGTTGCCCATGCTTTGTGCATTTGTATAAAAACATTTTAGTTTGTGATTGGTTTCTCTTCCTCCCATATTTTTATTATTTAGATTTTTTTGTCTTTGTTCTTCTTTTCCACTTCCAGTAGCAGAGATCTCAATAGTATTTGTCAGCTGTATGGCTTTTTCTGGCCTTTTGCTTCCCTTCCCACATTGTTCTAGTTTAAAGCTCTTCTGATGAGTGTAGCAAGGCGACTTCCAAATACATGTTTTCCAGTCTTCGTAAGGTGCACCCCATCTCTAGCAAGTAGTCCATCGTATAGGTAATTCATTCCGTGATCCAGAAATCCAAATCCTTGTTGACGGCACCATCGACGTAGCCAGTTGTTCACCTGTAGAATCTTATTCCACCTCATTGTTCCATGGCCATCCACTGGGAGGATGGATGAGAAGACCACCTGCGCTCCCAATTCTTTCACTTTCTTGCCTAAGTCTTCAAAGTCACTGCAGATGGTTTCCAGGTCCTTTCTTGCGGTGTCATTTGTCCCCACATGTATTAGCAGGAATGGGTAGTGATCTGTAGGTCTGAAGAGTCTTGATATCCTGTCAGACACATCTTTAATTTTTGCTCCTGGAAGACAGCATATTTCTCTTGAGGTTATGTCTGGTCTGCAGATAGCGGCCTCTGTTCCTCTTAACAGGGAATCCCCCATGACCACCACTCTCCGTTTTTTCTTCACAACATTCTTCTTTCTCCATCCAGGAGGATTCTGAGGGCTTACAAGGTTATTCATTGCTGGCAAAGTCTTATCTTGCTGTATTTCTTCATGGTTCTCCTGTGTGAGAGCCTGGTACTGGTTCCTGAGCAGTATGGGTGCTGACTGCCTCTCGATCCTCCTGCTTCTGTGGGTCACATGCTTCCATTCCTCTGTTTCGTCAGGTGCAGTTCGAATTTCTTCTCTTTCTGAATCATGAAGAGATAATTCTGCTCTGTCTAAGAACTCTTCACCTTCCTTAATGATTTTCAAGGTAGTTAACCTCTCTTCTAGATTTCGCAACTTTTCCTCCAACAGGGACACAAGCTTGCATTTCTGGCATGTGAAGTCTGGCTTTTCCACTGGCAAGTCTGTGAACATGTAGCAGGATATGCAGCTCACTAAATGGCTCCTGGACTCTTCCATGTTCTTATTGTTAATGTTCTGAAAACAGTGAAAAAAGCTTAAAAAAAAAGCTTCAAAATGCGCGCGCCAGTAGGCGCGCGGTTTACCGATGTCCTCTTTTCAGCTCCAACAGCCAAAATCCAGTGTTCTTTGAGCTCGCGGAGACTCTTCACTTACCCCAAAATGCAGTGGGAATATGCAAATTATCTCCTCAGGACTCCTCCCCTGGTTTACCGATGTCCTCTTTTCAGCTCCAACAGCCAAAATCCAGTGTTCTTTGAGCTCGCGGAGACTCTTCACTTACCCCAAAATGCAGTGGGAATATGCAAATTATCTCCTCAGGACTCCTCCCCTGGTTTACCGATGTCCTCTTTTCAGCTCCAACAGCCAAAATCCAGTGTTCTTTGAGCTCGCGGAGACTCTTCACTTACCCCAAAATGCAGTGGGAATATGCAAATTATCTCCTCAGGACTCCTCCCCTGGTTTGGACAACCAAGGAGTACAGGTGAGAGAGACACAAATCCAATCCAGCAGAGGCAGGGAAACACTGTCAAAGTTCTGGGACAATTTTTAAGACCCTACCATCGCACAAGCCCTGATGCACGGGGTAGTCTCACAAGGAGGGAAAAGTTTGGGAAGATGCTTAAGGAGTACCTTTCCGACCATACCGACATCCTCCGTGATTCCTCTGTGTCTTATAATTATTGGGTATCCAAGCTGGACTTGTGGCATGAACTGTATCTCTACGCCTTGGAGGTCCTGGCCTGCCCTGCAGCTAGCATTTTGTCAGAGTGGGTTTTTAGTACTGCCAGGGAAATTATAACCGATAGGCGCATCCCCCAGTCAACTGAAAATGCTGATGGGCTGCTGACGCTTATAAAAATGAACAAGGGCTAGATTGGGCTAGACTTCTTAACACCACTGAATGATAGCAGCGTAATATATACTCAAATATAGTGTCTTTTTTGTGAGAGGTCTAACTATTCTCATACACCTCTGTCTTCCCACCCAGACATGGGTATGCGCTTCCTGATTTTGTCTATTTTTGGTTGTCCTCCTCCTTCTCCTCATCCTGTACCACCATATCATCACTTTATCTACCATATCACCATATCTATGTCTCTTCTTGCAAGGGGCTATTGGAGTGCCTCCAAATTTTTGGCAGCCGTTGCATTCACTGCATAGGCAAGGTCACCGGATCAGCTGACTCCCAAACCACCAATCACGGTCCGCCATGTCACGGGCATGCTCAGTGCAGTGAATCCTGGACTTGGGCTGTAGCAGCCCTGTCTCCCTCCGCAACCTATGCTTCATGTTGCTAGGAACAAAGACCCAAGCAACAGCTTGTACATCTCGTGCACCAGCTAGGCGTTGGGACTGACAATGGTGCTGAGCAGCATCAGCCCAGGCTGGACTGGAATGAGAGACCACAGAATCAACTGATGGTTCTGAACCCATTTCAAATCCAGGAAACACATAACAATTATCAATGTAAATTAGTTGCCTTAAATATCTTGCACCTTGTATTTGCATGAGAAAGGCCCATATTATTGGACAAAAACATCACAACATGGGCTGTTAACAATATTAACTTTTTCACCTTCATTGTGTGCTGCCTCAATATTTTTTGGATTATAATACAGGACTAGTATGTACCTAGGGGACTCTGCACATACAGTTAGGTCCATATATATTTGGACAGAGACAGCATTTTTCTAATTTTGGTTCTAGACATTACCGCAATGAATTTTAAATGAAACAATTCAGATGCAGTTGAAGTTCAGACTTTCAGCTTTCATTTGAGGGTATCCACATTAAAATTGGATGAAGGGTTTAGGAGTTTCAGCTCCTTAACATGTGCCACCCTGTTTTTAAAGGGACCAAAAGTAATTGGACAATTAACTCCAAGGCTATTTCATGGACAGGTGTGGGCAATCCCTTCATTATGTCATTGTCAATTAAGCAGATAAAAGGCCTGGAGTTGATTTGAGGTGTGGTGCTTTCATTTGGAAGGTTTTGCTGTGAAGTAAACATGCGGTCAAAGGAGCTCTCCATGCAGGTGAAACAAGTCATCCTTAAGCTGCAAAAACAGAAAAAAACCATCCGAGAAATTGCTACAATATTAGGAGTGGCAAAATCTACAGTTTGGTACATCCTGAGAAAGAAAGAAAGCACTGGTGAACTCATCAATGCAAAAAGACCTGGGCGCCCACGGAAGACAACAGTGGTGGATGATCGCAGAATAATCTCCATGGTGAAGAGAAACCCCTTCACAACAGCCAACCAAGTGAACAACACTCTCCAGGAGGTAGGCATATCAATATCCAAATCTACCATAAAGAGAAGACTGCATGAAAGTAAATAGAGAGGGTTCACTGCACGGTGCAAGCAATTCATAAGCATCAAGAATAAAAAGGCTAGACTGGACTTTGCTAAAAACATCTAAAAAAGCCAGCACAGTTCTGGAAGAACATTCTTTGGACAGATGAAACCAAGATCAACCTCTACCAGAATGATGGAAAGAGAAAGGTATGGCGAAGGCGTGGTACAGCTCATGATCCAAAGCATACCACATCATTTGTAAAACACAGCGGAGGTAGTGTGATGGCTTGGGCATGCATGGCTGCCAGTGGCACTGGGTCACTAGTGTTTATTGATGATGTGACACAGGACAGAAGCAGCCGAATGAATTCTGATGTATTCTGAGCCATACTATGTGCTCAGATCCAGCCAAATGCAGCCAAACTGATTGGTTGTCGTTTCATACTACAGATGGACAATGATCCAAAACATAAAGCCAAAGCAACCCAGGAGTTTATTAAAGCAAAGAAGTGGAATATTCTTGAATGGCCTAGTCAGTCACCTGATCTCAACCCAATTGAGCATGCATTTCACTTGTTAAAGTCTAAACTTCAGACAGAAAGGCCCACAAACAAACAGCAACTGAAAACCACCACAGTGAAGGCCTGGCATAGCATTAAAAAGGAGGAAACAAAGCGTCTGGTGATGTCCATGAGTTCAAGACTTCAGGCAGTCATTGCCAACAAAGGGTTTTCAACCAAGTACTAGAAATGAACATTTTATTTACAATTATTTAATCTGTCCAATTACTTTTGGTCCCTTTAAAAACAGGGTAGCACATGTTAAGGAGCTGAAACTCCTAAACCCTTCATCCAATTTTAATGTGGATACCCTCAAATGAAAGCTGAAAGTCTGAACTTCAACTGCATCTGAATTGTTTTGTTTAAAATTCATTGTGGTAATGTCGAGAACCAAAATTAGAAAAATGTTGTCTCTGTCCAAATATATATGGACCTAACTGTATATATATAAATACATACATATAAATATATATATACTGTATATATATATATATATATATATATATATATATATACAGTGGGAGAAATAAGTATTTGATCCATTGTTGTTTTTTAAGTTTGCCCACTGACAAAGACATGAACAGTCTATAATTTTAAGGGTAGGTTAATTTTAACATTGAGAGTCAGAATATCCCAAAAAAAATCAAGAAAATCACATTGTATAAATTTGATAATTTTTTTGCATTTTGCAGTGAGAAATAATTATTTGATCCCCTACAAACCATTATGAGTTCTGGCTCCTACAGACCAGTTAGACTCTCCTAATCAACTGGTTACCTGCATTAAAGACAGCTGTCTTACATAGTCACCTGTATAAAAGACTCCTGTCCAAAGACTGAATTAATCTGTCAGACTCTAACCTCTACAACATGGGCAAGACCAAAGAGCTTTCTAAGGATGTCAGGGACTAGATCATATATGTGCACAAAGCTGGAATGGGCTACAAAACCATAAGTAAGTCGCTTGGTGAGAAGGAGACAACTGTTGGTGCAATAGTAAGAAAATGGAAGAAATACAAAATGATTGTCAATCGACATCAATCTGGGGCATGATGCAAAATCTCACCTCGTGGGGTATCCTTGATCATGAACAAGGTGAGAGATCAGCCTAAAACTACACGGGGGGAACTTGTTAATAACCTCCAGGCAGCTGGGACCACAGTTACCAAGAAAACCATTGGTAAGACATTATGCCCTAAAGGTTTAAAATCCTGCAGTGCCCGCAAGGTCCCCCTGCTCAAGAAGGCAGATGTGCAGGCCCGTCTGAAGTTTGCCAATGAACACCTGGATGATTCTGTGAGTTATTGGGAGAAGGTGGTGTGGTCAGATGAGACAAAAATTGAGCACTGTGGCATTAACTCAACTCGCCGTGTTTGGAGGAAGAAGAAGGATGAGTACAACCCTAAGAACATCGTCCAAACCGTGAAGCATGGTGAGGAAAACATTATACTTTGGGGGTGCTTTTCTGCAAAGAGGACTTGACGACTGCACCGTACTGAAGGGAAGATGGATGGGGTCATAAATCACGAGATTTTGGCCAACAACCTCCTTCCCTCAGTAAGAGCATTGAAGATGGGTCATGGCTGGGTCTTCGAGCAAGAAAATGACTCAAAACATACAGTCAAGGCAACAAAGGAGTGGCTCAAAAAGAATCACATTAAGGTCATGGAGTGGTCTAGCCAGTCTCCAGACCTTAATCCCATAGAAAACTTATGGAGGGAGTTGAAGCTCCGAGTTGCCAAGTGACAGCTTCAAAATCTTAATGATTTCGAGATGATCTGCAAAGATGAGTGGACCAAAATTCCTCCCGACATGTGCGCAAACCTCATCATCAACTACGAAAAATGTCTGACTGCTGTGCTTGCCAACAAGGGTTTCGCCACCAAGTATTAAGTGTTGTTTGCCAGAGGGGTCAAATACTTATTTCTCACTTCAAAATGCAAAAAAAAATATCTCATTTATACAATGTGATTTTGTTGATTTTTTTGGGGGGGATATTCTATCTCTCAATGTTACCCTTAAAATTATAGACTGTTCATGTCTTTGTCAGTGGGCAAATATACAAAAAGAGCAATGGATCAAATACTTGTTTCCCCCATTATATATATATATATATATATATATATGTACACTGCTCAAAAAAATAAAGGGAGCATTTAAACAACACAATGTAACTCCAAGTCAAACACGCTTCTGTGAATTCAACCTGTCCAGTTATGAAGCAAGTGATTGTGCATCAATTTTTCCTGCTGTTGTGCAAATAGAACAGACAACCAGTTGAAATGGTAAGCAATTAGCAAGACAACTCCTATAAAGAAGTGGTTCTGCAGGTGGTGACCATAGACCATTTCTCTGTTCTCATTCTTTTTGTCTGTTGTCTTGGTCACTTTTGCATTTTGTCATTGTTCTCACCCCTAGAGGTACAGTAACATGAGGCGGTGTCTAAAGCACATTCCACAAAAGTTGCTCAAGTAATGCAGCTCATCTAGGATGGAACATCAATGCTAGCTGTGTTTGTCAGCACAGTGTCCAGAGCATGAAGCAGATGCCAGTAGACAGGCCAGTACACCAGGAGACATGGAGGGGGCCGTAGGAGGGCAACAGCCAAGCAGCAAGTCCGCTACTTCCCCCTTTGTGCAAGGAGGAATAGGAGGAGTAGTGCTAGAGCCCTGCAAAATGACCTCCAGCAGGCCACTAGCATTCATGTGCCTGCTCAAACTGTCAGAAACAATCTCCATGAGGGTGGTATGAGGGCCCGATGTCCACAAGTGGATGTTGTGCTCTTCAAGGATGAGATCAGGTTCACACTGAGCACATGTGACAGACGTGACAGAGTCGGTAAATGCCGTGGAGAACATTTTTCTGTCTTCAACATCCTCCAGCATGACCGGTTGGCAGTGGGTCAGTAATGGTGTGAGGAGGCATTTCTTTGGATAGGCGCACAGCCCTCAATGTGCTAGCCAGATGTACCCTGACTCCCTTTAGGCACCGAGATGAGATCCTCAGACCGATTGTGAGACCATATGCAGGTGCAGTGGGTCCTGGGTTCCTTCTGATGCATGACAATGCTAGACCTCATGTGACTGAAATGTATCAGTAGGTCCTGAATGATGAAGGCATTAATCCTTTGGACTGGCTTGCCCGTTCCCCAGACCCGAATCCAATCAAGCACATCTTGTAAATCATGTCTCGTTTCATCCACCAATGCCGCGTTGCACCACAGAATGTCCAGGAGTTGACTGATGTTATAATCCAGGTCTGGGAGGAAATCCCTCTGGAGAACATATACCTTATCAGGAGAAAGTCCAGGTGTTGTAAGGAGGTCATACAGGCACGTGGAGGCCCACACACTACTAAGCATCATTTCCTTGTCTTGAGGCATTTCCACTGAAGTTGGATCTGCCTGTAATTTGATTTTCCACTTTGATTTTGAGTATCATTCCAAATCCAGACCTCCATGGAATTTTCATTTTGATTTACATGGACCATTTTTATGCTTTATTGTTCTCAATGCATTCCACTATGTAATGAAAAAAGATTTTCAACTGGAATAATTCATTCAGTGATATCTAGGATGTGGTATTTTAGTGTTCCCTTTATTTTTTGAACAGTGTGTATGTGTGTATATACATCCAGTGTGTATATACGTCCAGTGACGTTCCAGATGTGCTCGATGGGAGCCAAGTTTAGAGGCACTGCAGGCCATGGTAGTACAATTAGGCCACACAGTATGCTCACAATAGCATGAGCAACATGCAGTTTTGCATGGTCCTGTTGAAAAAAATGGCTCCTTGGACACTTTGAAATAATGGCTATACCACTGGATCCAAATTAACATAACACCAAGCTGTTAGTAAACCTACTATGCCACCCCACAAAATAATCCTGAGGGAGCTCTGGCATGGCATTCCGTAATGAAGGTCTTTTCATGGAATTGCGCATGTGCTCTCCAGACCAATCTCTGGCTATCATTGCATCCAAGACAAAAGCAAGATTCATAGCTGAAGAAGAGACCTATATTCCATCCTCAAGAGACCACATGATAGTATTAGATAAAACATGGGAGGAAACAGCGTACATATCATCTGCATTGATTTTGGTTTGCAGGGGATACTGTTTTAGGCAAGCGCAAGTTCATGTTATTGAAAGCTACTGAATATAATAAAGATTAAGTACTACTCTAGCTATTATTACCAATTATTTATAAAGGAAGAACATAATTGCCTACAGTGCAGTGTAATAGGGATTCAATTAGCGTGCTGAAAGATACTGAAGACAAAGGGACAATGGACAGCGAAGAAGAATGTACATTAGGAAAAAAAGAAGCACAAAAGCTTAGAAATTTTCATTGTTATTAACTCTGTGTTTGCCAAATGAGCAACTGTAAACTTAATAAATTATTTCTCTGTATACAGTATGTTTTACCATCGATCCACAACAGTGTGTGACTAAATATGAACATGTGCATCTACATATTTTGTAATGATGCACATAACAACAACACATAATAAAAGCTTTTATCTACAGAGATTTCTTATGTCACTTTGATTATTTACACTAAATTGAGGAACAGAAGGCATTAATGTGACTATTGACAATATTTTTTTTATGCTCCGTTTCTGGAGGAGGACTTGTGTGTTTCTGCAGACCAACCTATAAGGAAAATATGTTGCTGTATGTATAATTTATTTAAAAACCTGTTTTTGCAATCTGCCCTTTTTAAAAAAAAAAACAGACTGTTCCGATCCACTATTGCCAAGTAATGCTTAATTCATTTAAAATAATATATCTATAAGGTAATGGAAGAGTTGTTTTCTGTTTGAAGCATTTCCTGAGAAGGTGTGTGATAGTGTTTGCAACCAATATTAGCAGATGCAGAGTTTCTTTTCCAAGCAATCATGCACTGTGCTCTAAGACAGAACCCAATAATGCATACATTTTTAAAAGTAAGGAATGTTAAATAAACTCCAGGTAGTCTTGGAGGTTGTAAGAGAGTAAATGGGTTTTCCCACTGAATAAAGCTTCGTACCTTTAGGACATGACATCACTTCTTAGTGAGAGAGGCCCATTGATCCTCGAAATTTACATTTTCTCTTGAACAGCAGCTCTTCAGTTTGCCAGTTGTGCAGGGAACTATAACATGACTCAATTAATTGTATTAACAATGATGGAATTTCAACTGGGAAAGGCCCCATGGGATTTTAATTTGACCAGATGGACAAATATTGAAAAGGTGTATTCTGTATGCTCATATGAAATGCATTCTTTATCAAAACACTGGGTTAGTCTTAACTAGTGATGAGCGAGCACTAAAATGTTTGGGTACTCGTTGTTCGAGTCGAGCAAATTGGAATAATCGAGTGCTCAGACCGAGTAATGAGCCCAATGTAAGTCTAAGGGAAACTCGAGCGTTGTCAGAGGTATTGCGCCATTTTTACGGACTTACAATAAAACATGCAAAAACTAAACCAAAATGGATTTTCTTGGGAAAAATGTTAAGGAACAACCTTTCCAGGGTAATGACTTGTATATAAGGCAAAACAAATAACCAAAAATAAAAATACTCCTCCACACCTTGGGCTATGTTCATATGTAGCATTTTTTATGCAATTTTGCACTTTTGCATTGCTTTCAACCAAGACAAATGCATTCACTGTGAAACGTCATTTTAACATTTTACAACCTTATCTGGTCTTGTGGTGTTTGACACATCATCAGACACATGCATACAGTGCTGAAAAGACATGGGAACAGCATGGGGAAGACACCTGGAAGCATCTCTGACTCCCAGGTGACTGCCTAAATGTGTGCCCATCACAAGTGATCCTTGGAGCATGCGAAGATGCCTCTGTCGTTGCAGACTTGCAACAATCATCATCCACATCCTTGTCCCAGAGCAGCATTCAGTTGTCCCTACCCCATTCCTTGGAATGCAAGCGCAAGTATGCAGCCAGCTACCCACCCACAGGCTGCAGTACTATACTGCCAAACTTTTGACAGCTGCTTGCACTTGAAATGTGGAAGCAGAAGCTGTCTACAACCTTATGGCGGCGGCGGCCAGATGTCCATACTCGTCCCCAGCCACCACTATTTGTCCCGGTGTCGTCTCCGCCTTCCACAAGCATGGGTGCTACAACATTACCCATGCCCTCCCCAGTGAACTTACTGGGAAGAACCGCCTATCCACAATCACATGGCAAGTGAATGTGGCCAGGGACGGTACGGAACCAGTCCACAGCTTGTCAGAGAGTTGTATTTCACCACAGCCATATTTTTTAGCTCGGTGAAAGGACTGACTTGGGGAAACCGTATCTACTCCAGCTGTCATTTCCCCAAGAAATCCTCTAATGCAGCTTGGTGCATAGGCAATGGCAGCAGCCCATCCAACATCAGCTCAGCTCACACTTGTCGATGGTGCTTCAACACACAAACATCTTTCTTTGCCCTTTAATTTCATGACTACAGAGTTGGGCAATGGCCTGATCTGCAATGCGGTTTCAGAAATAACATGCAATTAAACATGTCCAATCCACATTAAAAAAAGACGTCATATAGTGTCCTGGAACCTTCCCACACACTTTTCTTAGCCAGGGCTGCTTCTTGGCAGGGTTGGACGGGCCCACCCGAGAACCGGAGATTCCTACGGTGGGCCCTGGCTTCTCCATCAGGAGAGTTCATGGTGCCGAGGTGAGGCCATGATGATGATAGAGGCCACCATTTGCTTAGTTTTCTGTTACTTAGAATGCAAGCGCAAGTATACAGCCAGCCACCCACCCACAGGCTGCAATACTGTACTGCCAAATTTTTGACAGCTGCTTGCACTTGAAATGTGGCCTTTTAGGCTCATGGAGGAGGAAGCTTTTCACAACCTTATGGCGGCGGCAACGGCCGGGTGTCCATACTCAGTCCCCAGCCACCACTATTTGTCCCGCTATTGTCTCCGCCTTCCACAAACAAGGGTCCCTGAACATTATTGCTGGTACTTTTCTGTGGCAATCAGCTTGCCTCCTACCAGCCTGTAATATTTCCAGTGAACTATGGTATGACGCCATGATATTAGCACTGCCCCCTGTACCAGTAGTGAAGCCATTCCCATTTTCCCTTTCAGGAATTCTATTTGGTAGACTGAGTGGCTGCCCAAATACATTAGTTTCTCACAAAGGAGCTGAAGATACAGAGAGGCAGTAGGTGCAAGTTTCTCCAGCCTGTTAGATATCAGAGGGTGAACAGCAGCACATTGGATCAGTGGTTAGCACTGAAGCCTTGCAGCGCTGGGATCCTGGGTTCAAATCCCAGCAAGGACAACATCTGCAAGTATTTAGTATACTTTCCTCCTGGTTCTATGGGTTTCCACCTCAGTAAAAAAGGAGCCATAGAGTGTCCAGGTACCTTCCCACACACTTTTCTTAGCCAGGACTGCTTCACGGCAGGGTTGGACAGTCCCACAAGATAATCTTCGGGTGGGCCCTGGCTTCTCCATCAGGAGAGTTCTTGATAGCGCAAACTTTGCAGCAGCTATGGGGTTCTTGAGCAGGGGAGAAAGGTGAGCCCTCAGAATCAAATCCTCTGGTGGGCACAATGTTTTTCAGTTTGAAACTGCTTTTCAGTGAGAGTTGTATTTCACCACAACCATTTTCTCTAGCTCGGTGAAAGGACTGGCATAGAGGGAAACCGTATCTACTATGGCTGTCATTTCAGTTTTCAACAACTCTGCAGCGGTGGGTTGTTTGTCACCTAAGCATTAAGCATGTTATTTTCAGCACAGCCTGTTGCCGCTTGGCCAAGGCAGTGCTGCAGAGCTTTCAGCTTGTGACTGATTTGGTCATTTTGGAGATGGAGTCCGAACTGGAGGAGGGGGTGCAGGAGCTGAACAATGTGATTAAATTGAGGTTACATTTAAAATGGATTAATTGACCTTTGAGGTCACATGGTAGTAGGTAATCAAAATTACGACCATAAACTCTGTTCAACGTCTCAAACGACAATTCATATAGACAAAGATGACGTACACGAACATATTCTATTCCAAAAGCTGTTAAATTTATTAGCACATATCAGTAAAAAAGACAACATATTCATTATAAAAGTAGCACAAATACATAAATAATGAGCCAAAACAAGGATGCCAGCGCTGACACAACAAATAGATATATATAGCAGATGGAGAAGATATGTGTATATATATATATATATATATATATATATATATATATATATGTAACAAACCCCAACCCACCCATACAGTATAATCACAAAGCTGGAGCTATAAATGTAAAAGTGCACAGTGCACATCCAAACAGAGGATATAATGGATATAGGTATAGGTATAAATATATAACTCACATATCCCCATCCCAACTACAAGCATGTATACCAAGGCGTTAAACTATCCAACTACCAATAGAAAAACACAAGGCTTCAAACTAAGCCCTAAGATGCATAAAGACCGCTCACAGAGGTCAGGTTAGTTAAACACCTAAGGTCCTACGCAATAACTAAGTGGGGTAGAGCATTACTCACTTATTGTAGCGTTATATCAGCGCAGGCATCCGCAACCCTACGCGTGTTTCGGCGCTGTGCCTTCTTCTGTGCCCCCATCCTCTTTCATTTCTGAAAGTCACAAAGCCTATTTTTATAGGGCCATCAGGCGGCCCTTATTATTCCTAAAGGTCCAGCAGTCGGCCCTCGCTATTGTTAGACTGCAAGGGCTGCCAAAAATTTGGATGCAACCCAATACCCTTTTGAAGAGACATAGAGGAGGGTCTCGGTAAAAAAAATGTTCCCATTATAAAGGAGTGGGTCTCCTATAGTGGTAATGCCCATGCTGTGACTGCAACGGCTAACAATATTTGTGAAAAACCCCACTAACAATTTATAGACACATAGAGCATGGACACAGTAATGACATGTTTCCATTATAAAGGAGCAGGTGTGCTATACAGTTATATGGTATGCAGTGAGTACAACGGCTGACAAAATTTAGGAAAAACCCCACTAACAATTTAAAGACACATAGAGCAGGGCCACAGTAACAACATATTCCCATTAGAAAGGAGAGGGTCTCCCATACTGTTTGCCTATGCAGTTACTGCAATGGTTGTCAAAAAATTGGAGGCATTCCAATGCCCCTTGAAAGAGATGTAGAGGTCGAAGGGCCTCCTGAAAACAATGTTCTCATTATTAGGAAGTGAGTCTCCCATCCTGTTTGCCTATGCAGTGAAGTAACGGCTGCCAGAAATTTGGATCAACTCCAATGCCCCTTGCAAGAGACGTAGAGGTCGGAGGGCCTCCTAAAAACAAAGTTCCCATTATTAGGAAGTGGGTCTCCCATACTGTTTGCCTATGCCCTTAGCAACGGCTAAAAAAATTTGGAGGAACTCCAATTCCCCTTGCAAGAGATGTAGATATGTTGATATGGTACATATGGTGGTGATATGGTGGTGGAGAATGAGGATGCAGCGAAGCAGGAGGACAAGAGCAAATGGATAAAATCAGGAAGCGTATACCCATGTCTGGGTGTGAAGACAGAGGTGCATGGGAGTTAGACCTCCCCAAAAAAAGACACTGTATTTGAGTTTATGTTATGCTGCTATCATTCGGTGGTATTGAGAAGTCTGGCCCAATCCAGCCCTTCTTCATTTTTATAAGAGTCAGCCTGTCAGCATTGTCAGTTGACAGGCAGATGCGCCTATCAATTATAATTCCACTGGCGGCACTAAAAACCCGCTCTGACTAAAAGCTAGCTGCAGGGCAGGCCAAGACCTCCAAGGCGTAGAGAGCCATTTCATGCCATGTGTCCAGCTTGGATACCCTTGGATAGTTATAAGGCACAGAGGAATCACGGAGGATATTGGTACGGTCGGCAAGGTACTCCCTCAACATCTTCCGAAACTTTTCACTCCTTGTGAGAGTACCCCATGAATCAGGGCCTGTGCAATGGGAGGGTCTGAGAAAACTGTCCCAGAACTTTGACAGTGTTCCCCTGCCTCTGCTGGATTGTATTTGTGGTTTTCTCGCCTGTACTCCTTGGTTGTCCAACGAACTGTGACCTCTGACGCCTGCGTTTTCAGATGGGAATTTTTTAATAATTCAACAACAATGGAATTCTCGTACTGCACCATTTTATTAGGCCTGTCCTGCAAGGGAATAAGAGACATAAAGCTCTCCCTGTAGTGTGGGCCTAGAAGCGTCACTAACCAGTAATGACTGTCACCCAAAATTTGGACAACACAAGGGTCACGGGAAAGGCAGCATAACATAAACTCTGCCATGGGTGCCAGACTGCAAAGAGGAAAGACTTCCGTGTCTTCTCCTCCTCATTCTCCTCCTCTTCTTTCTCATCCCTTTCCTCAGGCCATCCACGCTGGACGGATGGTATGACAATTGTGCAGGTAGTACCGTCTATAGTGCATGAAACTAGCTCCTGTTCTTCCTCCTCCTCTTCCTCATTGTCACCCAGTTCACGTTGGGATGAGATGAGGCTGGACTGTGTGTAATCAGCCTGTATGGTTCCTTGCTCCATCTTATTGTGCTCCGTCTGCAATGCATCTTCTTTGATTGTGAGCAGAGAGTGTTTCAGAAGACAGAGAAGCGGGATGATGGCGCCAATTATGGTGTCATTGCCGCTCACCATCTTGGTGGAGTCTCAAAGTTATGGAGGATGGTACGTATGTCTGACATCCATGTCCACTCCTGAGGTCTTATGTGTAGAGACTGAACTGAATACCGATGGCTTTGTTGGTGCTGGTAGTCAACAACAGCCCTCTTCTGCTTACAAATGCTTACTAGAGATGAGCGATGTTCGACTCGAACTGTTCGCCAATCTCAAATTCGAGCTGTTTTGGGCGGTGTTCGAGCCGTTCGGCGAACACGAACGATTTGAGAAAAATTCGGCTGTTCGAGTTTATGTTCGATAACTGTTCGTGCACCAAAATCATAACTGGATTTTTTCTCAGTAATGATGAAAATTAATGTTAATACGCAGTTTGAGTGTACAGCGGGGTGGGGGAAGGGGCAGGGGATGGATCTCTGCAGGAATAATGAAGATCTCCATTTTTTTTTCTCTTTCCCGCATTTACAGTGGGGAGGTGCAATCTGTCAGCCTATCAGCAGCGCACACACGGAGCGAAGTGCTTTTTTTCACACAAGCAAGGGCATGTGTCATTGGCAGTGTATGTCACATGTCCTTGCCCTATAAGACCAAGCCATTTTCCCCGTCGCCACCATTTTCTCACTGCTGCAGCTGCGTGTTAGACGGCACCGCTGTTGCTGTGTGCGCTATACCTTGTTAATTTCAAGCCAATTTTCGCACAAATCTACAGATAGCTTGGGAGTAGGGAATAGTTGTGATTGCAGTCCTTTTAAGGACTAGGTTACAGCATTTCCTACGACTTTTATCAGGCAGGTCTGTGCTCTTAAATAGATAGATTGTGGGAGTAAAGACTAATTGTAATTGCAGTCCTTTTCAGGACTAGGTTACATCAGTTCCTATCAGTTTTTGCCAGGCAGGTCTGTGCCAGTGCTGTGCAAGTTTTTTTCACAGCATTTGGCTGAATCTAGCAAAGCTAATCCTTTTTGGCCTATTGCAGAGTGTGTTAGTCAGTGGAGTAGCCTATCTGTGTTGCAAGATATACCACCTGTGTATAGAATACCAATTTTTTTACTGCACCTAGTGAAGTAAAATCTTTTGGGCATAGCATCATTCTATTAGTCCATCTATACTGACCTCCATCAGGTTGCAAATTGAATATAATTTTTTTCTGCATCTAGCTCTGAAAAAATATTTGGGCTTCTAGCAGTGTGTGGGACTTGTTCTATTAGTCCATCTATACTGACCTCCATCAGGTTGCAAACTGAATATAATTTTTTTCTGCATCTAGCTCTGAAAAAATATTTGGCCTTCTAGCAGTGTGTGGGACTTGTTCTGTTAGTCCATCTATACTGACCTCCATCACGCTGCAAATTCAAAATAATTTTTTGTCTGCATCTAGCTCTGAAAAAATATTTGGCCTTCTAGCAGTGTGTGGGACTTTCTCTATTAGTCCATCTATACTGACCTCCATCAGGTTGCAAATTAAAAATAATTTTTATCTGCATCTACCTCTGAAAAAATATTGGGCTTCTAGCTGTGTGTGGGTCTTGTTCTATTAATCCATCTATACAGACCTCCATCAGGTTGCAAACTGAATATAATTTTTTTCTGCATCTAGCTCTGAAAAAATATTTGGCCTTCTAGCAGTGTGTGGGACTTGTTCTATTAGTCCACCTATACTGACCTCCATCAGGTTGCAAATTCAAAATAATTTTTTGTATGCATCTAGCTCTGAAAAAATATTTGGCCTTCTAGCAGTGTGTGGGACTTTCTCTGTTAGTCCACCTATACTGACCTCCATCAGGTTGCAATCTGAATCAAATTTTTTTCTGCATCTAGCTCTGAAAAAATATTTGGCCTTCTAGCAGTGTGTCGGACTTTCTCTATTAGTCCATCTATACTGACCTCCATCAGGTTGCAAATTAAAAATAATTTTTATCTCCATCTACAGTACCTCTGAAAAAATATTTGGGCTTCTAGCTGTGTGTGGGACTTGTTATATTAGTCCATCTATACTGACCTCCATCAGGTTGCAAACTGAATATATTTTTTTCTGCATCTACCTCTGAAAAAATATTGGGCTTCTAGCTGTGTGTGGGTCTTGTTCTATTAATCCATCTATACAGACCTCCATCAGGTTGCAAACTGAATATAATTTTTTTCTGCATCTACCTCTGAAAAAATATTGGGCTTCTAGCTGTGTGTGGGACTTGTTGTATTAGTCCATCTATACTGACCTCCATCAGGTTGCAAACTGAACATATTTTTTTCTGCATCTACCTCTGAAAAAATATTGGGCTTCTAGCTGTGTGTGGGACTTGTTCTATTAATCCATCTATACAGACCTCCATCAGGTTGCAAACTGAATATATTTTTTTCTGCATCTACCTCTGAAAAAATATTGGGCTTCTAGCTGTGTGTGGGACTTGTTGTATTAGTCCATCTATACTGACCTCCATCAGGTTGCAAACTGAATATATTTTTTTCTGCATCTACCTCTGAAAAAATATTGGGCTTCTAGCTGTGTGTGGGACTTGTTGTATTAGTCCATCTATACTGACCTCCATCAGGTTGCAAATTGAATATAATTTTTTTCTGCATCTAACACAGCCAATAATTTTGGCCTAACACCACAGTTTGGCCACTCAGCTCTGCTCGGTTGCCATCCATTGTTTTTTTGTGCAAACAACTCCAGAGTTGTGAATTAGTTAACCACCAAAATGAGTGGAAAAAGGCCTGCTGCTGGTGGAAAGGGGAATAGGCGTGTTGGGAAGGGGAAAAAAGGTTGTGTCCGTGGGGTAGGTGTTAAAGCAACAGTAACATCTGCAGAAGAAAGACCATCTTCCAGCCAAACTAAAATGTCTACTTCTTTTAGCGGACAATGTGATAAGATCCCTTTCTTACGGCCACGCCAATCGCTACAAATTCCAGATGAGGCACAAAAACAGCAGGTGCTTCAACGGATATCAAGTGCTCCTTTAAGTGGGCTCTCCTCCACATCAACTTCAACATCACAAATACTCCAGTCCTCAAAGGTGTCACCCAAATCGCACTTGCTTCCTCACAGCTCCCAAATCTCCAGCTGCCCGTCTGAGTATGAGGTAGAACAGATGGTTGAGTCTGCAGAGCTGTTTACTCATACTATAGCCTGGGAATCAGAGGTCGACTCCAGCGCTTCTGTGAATCCAGACGAGGAAATGATCTGCACTGATGCCCAGAATCTTTATGAGTCGGATCCAGGACCAGACGCAGAAGGTTCTGACCATAATGTAGACCCTCATTCCCAAACTGTAACTCCTGTTGGTGGAGACAATGAGGAAGACGATGATAAGACTCAAATACCTGATTGGAGCGGCAACTTTAGTTTTTTGTCAGTGCAGGAACAGGTTGGCTCTGAGGACGACGGGTGTGATAACACACAGGGTGATGATGATGAGGTTGGAGATCCCACTTACTGTCAACCCACAGTCAGCCAAGAGATGAGGTCAGCAGAGGAGGTGGAGGAAGATGCTAGTGACGACGAGGTCAGGTTGCGCCTTCCTGGACAGAGACGTAGTACTGGAAGCACGTCAACAACTGCATCCTCAAACACAACTCTGCCTCTCACCACAAGTCGTGGTGGCTCTTCAGGTCGCATGGGTGCTAAGGCTTGCATAGCCTGGGCATTTTTTCAGATCGATAAAGATGACCCAACTCGTGTTATCTGTAACATTTGTCAGCAAAAGCTAAGTAGAGGCCAAAAAATACATAGTTTGAGTACTTCATGCATGAACCGGCACATGGACATGAAGCATAAGTTGCAGTGGGAAGCTCAGTGTGGAACAATGCGGCCTAGTCGGCCGGGCCAACCACCGTCTGCCATATCTTGTGCATCCGCGGCCTCTTCATCCTCTGTGACTGGGGGGACAGCAGTCACACCTGTTTTGGGGCGCAGACCTGCCACCTCTTTACCCGCAACAGCCAGCGTGATTGGCAGGTCATCATTTTCTTTGGAGGTGGTAACACCAGCTGGTGTTGAGCTCTGTCCGACATCGATAGCACCACCTTTGGATCAAGGCAACCTAACATGTCCGCCTGCATCTTCCTCACAGACCGGCAGTTTGCCGGGGACACCCTTATCAACCCCGTCTAAGCACAATAGCCAGCCCTCGGTCCCTCAGATGTGGACAAGTAAAAGACCATTTCCTCCTAGCCATGAGAAAGCTAAGAGGTTGAATTTCACCATCTGCAAGCTCTTGGCTACAGAAATGCTGCCTTTCCGCCTGGTGGACACAGAGGATTTTCGAGACCTTATGTCCGTCGCAGTGCCCCACCAGTACCAGATGCCCAGTCGGCACTACTTCTCAAAGAAAGGTGTGCCTGCGCTCCACCAGCATGTCGCACACAACATCACCGCTTCTTTGAGAAACTCTGTGTGTGACAGGGTGCATTTCACCACAGACACTTGGACGAGTAGGCATGGACAGGGGCGTTACATGTCGCTGACTGGGCACTGGGTAACTATGGTGACAGCAGGACAAGGGGCTGCTGTCCAAGTCTTGCCGTCCCCACGAGTTGTGCGTCAATCCTCTTTATGTCAAAGTTCCTCCACTGCTTCTGCCTCCTCAACCTCCTCTCGGTCTTCCACCTGCACCCAAAGCCTGTCTGGTCATGACACAAGCTTTCTAACTGCGCAGAAGGGATCCTGCACACCTCCTTACTATGCTGGCAGTAGGGCTCAACGTCATCAGGCGGTTTTTACTTTGAAATATCTGGGAAATGTGAGTCACACAGCTGAGGAGTTGTGGTCAGCTCTGGAGAACCAATTTCACGAATGGCTGTCTCCACTGGACCTGAAACCAGGGAAGGCCGTGTGCAACAATGCTGCAAACCTGGGTGCGGCCCTTCGCCGGGGCAATGTCACACACGTGCCTTGTATGGCTCACGTGTTGAACCTGGTTGTCCAGCAATTTTTAGCCCACTATCCCAGACTAGATGGCCTTCTGCAGAGGGCACGGTCGCTGTGTGCACACTTCCGCCGTTCGCATCCCGCAGCTCAGCGACTTACATCTCTACAGAAGTCGTTGGGCCTGCCACTTCACCGGCTAAAATGCGATGTGCCTACCCGGTGGAATTCAACTCTGCACATGTTGCAGCGACTGTGGCAGCACCGACAAGCTCTGGTGCAATACGTTCTGACGTATAGCCTGGGCCAACGAGATCCAGAGGTGGGGCAAATCACGCTGGAGGAGTGGTCTCAGATCAGGGACCTATGCACCCTTCTGCACAGTTTTGAAATGGCGACGAAGATGTTTAGTGCTGATGATGCCATTATCAGCATGACTATTCCGCTGATTTACATGCTGGAGCACATGTTAAACAGAATTTGGAGTCAGGTGGTGGCACAAGAGGAGGTGGAGGAAGTAGAGGAGGAGGAGTTGTATGCGGAAGGGCTAACATCTGCAAGGTCCAGACGGTCGGCAGCACCAAGGCGGCAGACATGTGAGGGTGGGGGAGATGGTTTTACCAGGGCGCATGGTAGCAGCCAAACTAGTGAGGAAGGTGCAGGAGCCCAGGAAGAAGTGGAGGACGAACTGATGGAAGACTCATCAGATGAGGGAGACCTTGATCACATTTCTGTTGTGCGAGGTTGGGGGGAGAGGACAGAGGAAGGAAGCATGATTGTTACCTCGCCACCAACACAACAGGGACTTGGTGCTCCTGGATGCGCAAGACACATGAGTGCCTTCTTGCTGCACTACCTGCAACATGACCCTCGAATTGTGAGAATTAGAAATAATCCTGACTACTGGGTTGCCACACTGTTAGATCCCCGGTACAAAAGTAAATTTGCCGAAATTATTCCTGCCATAGAAAGGGATGCACGCATGCAGGAGTATCAGCAGAGACTGTTGCAGAATCTTACATGTGCTTTTCCACAAAACACCAGTGGTGCACGTAGTGAATCTCACAGTTCCAACTTGCCAACCGTGGGACCGTCAAGTGTTCAGCACTCAAACCGTAACAGAACCACAGTATCTGCTGGTAACATCAATTTTGCGGAATCATTTCACCACTTTTTTAGCCCATCCTTTGCAAGGCCACAGGAGACAAGAAGTCTGACACATAGTCAACGCCTAGAGACGATGGTACAGGAGTATCTCCAAGTAAACATTGAAGCCACGACTGTGTCACTGGACCCTTGCTCTTTTTGGGCTTCCAATCTGGATAAATGGCCGGAGCTAGCCACTTACGCCTTGGAGATCTTGTCATGCCCCGCAGCCAGCGTTCTGTCTGAACGTGTGTTCAGCGCTGCTGGTGGTGTGCTGACAGATAAGCGCACGCGGCTCTCCACTGATAATGTAGACAGGATCACGTTCATAAAGATGAACAAATCATGGATCCGAAACGACTTTTCTACCCCTGTGTCATCCTGGGGAGAGTAAAAGCTTGATGATTGGTTAAAATCACCCTACCAACCGTTTTAAGCTTTCAAATTACTAATCATGTTTATCTGTATCTTGACTGGAAAATAATTTGGGCTTTGTAGCAGTGTGCAGCACTGATCCTATTAGGCCATCTATAATAAGCTCCACCAGATTTAAAATTAAAAATAATTTTTAGCTGCATCTAGCCCGGAAAATAATTTTGGGGCTCCGAGATGCGCAAGACACATAAGTGCCTTCTTGCTGCACTACCTGCAGCATGACCCTCATATTGTCAGAATTCGAAGTAATCATGACTACTGGGTTGCCACACTCTTAGATCCCCCAAACTTTTCGATCAACCTTTTCATTTTAATAAAGACCAAAAAAATGGTCATTTTTGAAATTATAAGCATTAGCAGGTTGTTAGAAACTGAAATCAAACAGTTTTCAACTCAAAACTTTATTCTAGGTGATGTTACATTTTCACATAGGACCCCTTGTTCGAAAGGAGCTTCTGAACTCTCTCGTCCATTGAATTTGTCAGGTTTTGGATGGTTTCTGCTTCAATTGTTTTGCATGAGGACAGAATACCCTCCCAGAGCTGTTGCTTAGATGTGAACTGCCTCCCGCCATCATAGACACTCCTTTTAATGATGCTCCAAAGGTTCTGAATGGGGTAGAGGTCAGGGGAGCATGGGGGTCACACCATAAGTTTGTCCCCTTTTATGCCCATATCAGCCAGAGATGCAGATGTTTTATGTGCAGCATGAGATGGTGCATTATCATGCAGAAAAATGATCTTGCTGTGAAATACACGGTTCTTCTTCTTGAACCATGGCAGGAAGTGCTGTTTGAGAAAATCCACATACATTATGGAGTTCATCTTTAGCGCCTTCAGGGATCCTAAAGGGGCCGACAATCTCTCTCCCCATGATTCCAGCCCAAAACATTACTCCACCTCCTCCTTGTTGGCGCTGTAGCCGTGTTTGCATGGGGTGTCCATCAACCAGCCATCCTCCACTCCATCCATCTGGACCATCGAGCGCTGCACGGCACTCATCCGTGAACAAAACAGTTTTGAAATCAGTCTTCATGTAATGTTTGGCCCACTGGAGCCGTTTCTGCTTGTGTGAAGTGGATAGAGGAGGTCGACAGGATGGCGTATGCACAGCTGCAAACCTCTGAAGGACCCTGCATCTTGTTGTTCGGGGGACGTTGGAGGCACAAGCAGCTTCAAAAACTTGTCTGCTGCTATGACAAGGCTTTTTGGCCGCTGCTCTTTCAACCTGACGTAATTGCCTGTAGGAAAGAGTCCTCAATTTGCCCTTATCAGCACGCACACGTGTGTACTGTGAATCAGCTACATACTTCTTGATTGCCAAGACACTTCATCCTGATCATCGCACAATGTTGATTGTAGTCATGCCTTGACCTAAACACTCCACAATTTGTTGCTTCTCAGCAGCCGACACATCCTTTTTCTTTCCCATTTTGGCCGAAAATGTAGGCTGCTGTGAGAAAGCCTTCTTAAGTAGTCTTGCCTTTCATTGGACACACCTGCCAAACTAATTAGCACAGGTGTCTGCAATTGCTTACAGTGATATAAAGAGCCCTGACACACATCACCATCAATGAGTTTAACTGACAAACAAACAAATTCTTCCCTTATCACTCCTAAACACTTTTTGCATAATAATTTGGAACGCAGTGTACATGTGCTTTTCCACAAAACACCAGTGGTTCACGTAGTGAATCTTACAGTTCTAACTTGCCAACCGTGGTCTGTATGGAATTGTTCAATAAAGGGCCCAAAATTAAGATAACATAGATGGGAGAGGTCTCTATGAATAGGAATTCCTAAGTATTTGATACCCTGTGAGGGCCAGGCAAAGGGAAAGTTGGACTGGATGGAATCCTATATGGATTTGGGGAGGGAGACATCGAGGGCCTCAGACTTCGCTGCATTGATTTTAAAATTTTACCATGTAACAAAGTGATCTATTTCAGCCATAACAGCAGGGATGGATATATGTGATTGAGTGATATATACTAGGACATCATCAGCAAATAGAGAGCACTTGTACTCGGTGCCTCCCACCTCAATCCACCTAATATTGGGGTTATGGCGAATTGATGAGAGCAGGTGCTCCGTCACTAGGATGTATAAGAGAGGGGACAGAGGACATCCCTGCCTTGTCCCATTGGTGATTGTGAAAGGTGATGAAAATGTTCTGACGCACCCCCTGGGCCTTGGGACACCCGGAGCCGGACCCTTTTTGGTGGATGCTGGTGGTTGTAGTCTTCGTGGCGGCGACCCGGTTCCGTGGCTCAGGGCGGTCAAACCAGTGGCGGAACTATTTATGTGGTTTTGATGTTTAAATGTCCGACAACGCCACCCGTGGATTGCGGTCAGAGTGAACCGCCGCTACAGGGCAGACCGCTGAGGCTGGTGTTGTGGGTGCAGCAGAGCATAGCATAACTCCCCACGGGAGGAGTATAGCCTCAGGGCAGTGTATGCGGAGGATGGGGGTGATGGTGCAGGGCAGCAGCAGTAACGACACGGAGTCAGTGATGCAGTCCAGGGCCTTTACTCACAGTTCTTATTATCCAGACCACGTCTGCAGGTAACGGCTGCCCACGTCGTACTGTGCTCACCAGGTGAGGGGCTCAGACAACTCCCAGATAACTTTGGAGCACTTCACAGGACCCCCTTTGTGTGTCCTTTGTCTGGCCTTTCTTACCAACACTTCTGTCCGGCTGCCTCGGGCCTCCTCTTGGTAAACTTGGCGCCAGTTTCCCTGACCCTATGTGGTGCCTTCCTAGCGGGTGTAGCGAGGGGCTGCGCCACATAAAATGTCAGAGCCTCCGGTTTCTAGCTGAGGGTCGTTTCCTGCCTCCACTAGTTCGGGGACCGGTCTCCCCCTTTGGCCTGACCCCTCCACGCAGGTGGATTCGGGCGTGCGGTGGCGATTCGCCCATCCGCACCCCTGGGATCCCTTCATTCCTCGTTCCTGGAGCCTTCTCCGCTCCTCTTCCTTCCTTCTCCCTCTTCCAGGCCTGGGCCTCTGTTACTAGGCCCGCCTCCGGAGCAGAGCTCATGCAGAGCCCCTGCTCCCTGCCACTTCTGCTCAGACTTCTCTGCACTGAACTAAGATGGTGCCCACCTTTTGTACTCCCTTCTCAATGCACCCAGGAACTGCTTCCTCCCTGCTCCTGCACTACAGGGTTCCCCTTCCTCAGTGTTCCCTCCCCCCACTCCAGCCAGGGACAGGGACTGTCGTGTCCATCTCAGGGGCATATTGGTCGCCCTGCCCCACGGCAATGTGGTGTAATGCATGCAGGTGTCGGGTCCTGATCCACACTCCATCCTTACCTGAGAGTGAGATATCACACCTCTGGGTGAGGTGCAATACGTCTGTAGCAACCGAGCCCTCAGGGTGCTACAGTTCCATTTATCTTCAGCCTAGGTGACGTATTGCGATACAGGGCCGTGATTTTGGCTATAAAAGGGTCCCCTAGACCCCTACCCCAAGCTTTTTAAGAGAATCATATATGGCGTGCCAGGAGACTCTATGGAATGCTTTCTCAGCATCCAACGAGAGTATCTAATTACAAATTTTTAACTGCATCTAGCCCAGGAAATACTTTGTGCCTAGTAGCAGTGTCTGCTAGTCAGCGGATTATCCCGGCTGTTAAGCAAGCTACACCACCTGTAGTTTAGACACTTAATTTTTTCAAAGGAAATGCTTCGGGACCATGGGATACTTAGTGAAGAGCATCAGGAGGCACCCCAAGGCATAGGGGCTGGGACTGGCAGTAGGATGCCTTGCGGTGGACAGCCGAGCTCGATCCTTATTAAAGCTTTTTAACTGCAGCAGCTTTAGTGGACGCTACTGGAGCTGGAATTACCGCGGCTGCTGGCATGAGACTTGCCCTCCAATAGATCCTTGTAAATGGATTTAAAGTGTATTCATTCAAATTAGAGAGACAATTTAAATTAAAAAGCTTAGAGCTGCCTCCACCACAGGGGGGCTCGCTCGACCCACCAGCGGACAGGCACCAGTATTGGGAGAGGGGGGCTGGCCGTCAGGGTTCACCGCGGCTCTGGCACAAACCCGGCGACACGGAGGTGGCACGGGCAGGAGCGGACTGGCCGTGTCGGCTTCTCACTTTTTGGATTTTAGAAGGGCATGACATGCCTATATCTGTGTCTCCCCCTCCTTTTACTCCTCCACCTCTTTTATTTTCGCATGACTATATGTACTTGTCACTTTTCCATGTGTTAGTTATGTCTTCTGAGCAGTTTGTCAGCTTTTGGACACCTTTGAAGGTGTTTTCTATGTGTTTCTATGTGTTTTTGTTTGCCTGCCATTGGTTTTAACGGTGTTCGAAGGTGTTCGACGAACAGTTCGACGAACAGTTCGGCGAACACACGGGTGTTCGACGAACCGAACCGAACTCGAACACTACGGGGGTGGCTCAACACTACTCATTACAGTGATTGTCTTGCTGCACAGCCTCATCAGGTCTATATAAGACCTGGTGCCGCTATGCTCATCACAGTGTACCCCTGAATCAGGCAGAGTAGGGAGAGGTGCTGCTGCGTCAGGGAGAGATTTGCTTGTTTATAGTTAGCATAGATATACCACAATATATACATATATATCCAACAGAACAGTCCTTCCGAGGACTTATCCAGCTGCATATAATCAGTGCAAGGCATGCA
The DNA here is from genome assembly GCF_046119375.1 of Phyllobates terribilis. Taxonomy (NCBI): domain Eukaryota; kingdom Metazoa; phylum Chordata; class Amphibia; order Anura; family Dendrobatidae; genus Phyllobates; species Phyllobates terribilis. Next base: position 288,243,801 of record NW_027362771.1, read on the forward strand.
GGCAGTGTATGTGGCAGACTGCAGTGTATGATACAGCACAAGAGGGTCCATTGAACATCCTGTCTACTGCTGCTGAAATAATTACAGATATTTGTAGACATAGCCCCAGATATGAGGGGCCAGAACAAATTTTTTTTTTATCTTAATCCTGGTTATTTGCTTAAAAAGCAATCCAGAGTACATAATTTTTTTTGCTCCATTTGCTTGTTTTCACTGCAGAATAAAGCCAGATCTGTTCCATATTTTAGCGATAAAAATTCAGAACTGAACGTGGAAAATATTGGCGTCTTTTTTCATTATGTGGCAGTGTGTCAGTCAAGCTATTCACACTAGGTCTCTGTGAAGAATAATATTAGTAAATTACAGGCCTGCTATTTAAAACCGTGGCTCTCTGTCAGACATATCACCTATAAGAGTGCTCTAAAATCAGACATTTCTTCCATTTTCATTTTGTTTCAGTGTGTCGGTCAAGCTATTCACACTAGGTCTCTGTGTAGAGTAATATTAGTAAATTACAGGCCTTCTATTTAAAATCGTGGTTCTCTGTCAGACTTATCACCTATAAAACTGTTTCAAAATCAGACATTTCTTCCATTTTCATTCCATTGCAGTGTGTCGGTCAAGCTATTCACACTAGGTGTCTGTGAAGAATAGTATTAGTAAACCACAGGCCTGTTATTTAAAACCGTGGTTCTCTGTCAGACATATGACCTATAAGAGTGTTCTAAAATCAGCCAATACTTCCATTTTCATTTTGTTGCAGTGTGTCGGTCAAGCTATTCACACTAGGTCTCTGTGTAGAATAATATTAGTAAATTACAGGCCAGCTATTTAAAATCGTGGTTCTCTGTCAGAAGTATCACACATAACTGCATTCCAAACTCAGCCAATTCTCGTGAACGTGGAAAATATTGTCCTCCATTTAAAATGGGCAAGGTGCGTGGGAAGGGATGGGGAAGTGGACGTGATGATGCATGCAGAGGCTGAGGACGTGGCCGTGGGCAAGCTGAAATTGTGCCACAACAAACACCAAAATCTTGTCGCTCAACCTTCCTGTCCTAATTAATAGGGGACCACAGAACACCACTATTGTACACAGAGAAGTGTGATAAGGTTATTGGTTGGAGAGCAGATAATGCTTCCAGTCACTTGGCCACCACCACCTCCACTCTGTCTTCCACATGGTCAAGTCTCAGTAGCCGTGAGTCTGGACCGCTTATTCCTCACCGTTATCCTCCTTCCTCCCTCCATGCCGAGTGCCTGGAGATAACTGATCCCACACTTGGACACTTAGAAGAGCTGTTCACTTTTCCATTTGTAGATTCGGGCCTCTTGCCCTGCCAGCTTCAAACGAGTCAATAAAAGAACGAGTGTAGCGATGCAAAATATTACATGAATGTCAGACATATGTACCATCCTCCAAAACGTTGAGGAATCCACCAAGACGGTGAGCGGCGATGACGCCATAATTAGCATCACCATCCCACCTCTCTGTCTTCTGAAACGCTCTCTGCTCGCAATTAAAGAGGATTAGTGTTGAGCAAGCATGCTTGACACAGCTCGGTCTCCGCCCTGCACGTTTGGCGCTCTTTACAGAGCAAATCAACATGCAGGGATTGCCAGCCAGTCACTGTAATGCCGCAGCCATGTTGCTTGTGGGCATTACAGTGATTGGCTTGCCGCACAGCGTCACCTCGAGTATTTAAAACCAGGCGCCGCCATCTTGGACACAGTCGTTCCAGATCAGACGGTGTAGGGAGAGTGCTGCTGAGCTATTGAGAGATTTATACTGCGAAATAGGTAGTGTAGGGTTTCTAAAGCCTGCAAAATCAAACTAACAGTCCTTCTCAGGACTAATATCCATCCCAAATATCAGGCAGGCAGGCAGGCAGGCTGTATAGTAGACGCAGTGGTTATACCAACAAACACTGCATTACAATATTGTGTGCTGCTTTTCAAATTGCTAGACTTAGCTCCAGGTCTCAGGGGCCAGGAAAAATCAATTTTTTTTCATCTAAATCTTCTTTTTTTTTTTTTTTTCCTCCGTCAGACTATACAAATACCCGTCTTATTAACCTTTAGGTATTTCCCCCACCAAAAAAAAAATTGAGTGTGTCTGTGAGTGTTCAGACAAAAATATATCTGTTTAAAAGTGTCTGGTGTAGGCCAGATAACTAGAACTGTGGTTTTGCAGATCCACGGTTCGAATCTCTGTATTATCCACTTTTTTGCCTTTTTTCCATAAAAAAAAACATTTTGAGTGTCTCGCTGACTGTCAGACACAAATATATCTGTTTAAAAGATTCTGGTGTAGGCCATATAACTAGAATTGTGGTTTTCCTCTTCCACGGTTCAAACCTGGGTGTAATCCAGCTTTTTGCATAAAAAAAAACAGTTTCATTGTCTCGCTGACTGTACAGACACAAATATATCTGTTTAAAAGATTCTGGTGTAGGCCAGGTAATTAGAACTTTGGTTTTCCTCTTCCATGGTTCAAATCAGGGTGTAATCCACATTTTTGCATAAAAAAAACAGTTTCAGTGTCTTGCTGACTGTTCAGACACAAATATATCTGTTTAAAAGAGTCTGGTGTAGACCAGAGAACTAGAACTGTGGTTTTCCTCTTCCACGGTTCAAATCTCTGTATTATCCACTTTTTTGCCTTTTTTCCATAAAAAAAAATTTTTTGAGTGTCTCGCTGACTGTTCAGACACAAATATATCTGTTTAAAAGAGAGAGGTGTAGGCCAGATAACTAGAACTTCGGTTTTCCTCTTCCACGGTTCAAATCTGGGTGTAATCCACCTTTTTGCATAAAAAAAACAGTTTCACTGTCTCGCTGACTGTTCAGACACAAATATATCTGTTTAAAAGAGCCTGGTGTAGGCCAGATAACAAGAACTGTGGTTGTGCAGTTCCACGGTTCAAATCTGCATTATCCACTTTTTTGCCTTTTTTCCAAAAAAAAAACATTTTGAGTGTCTCGCTGACTGTTCAGACAAAAATATATCTGTTTAAAAGATTTTGGTGTAGGCCAGATAACTAAAACTGTGGTTTTGCAGTTCCACGGTTCTAATCTGTATTATCCACTTTTTTGCCTTTTTTCCAAACAAAAAACATTTTGAGTGTCTCGCTGAATGTTCAGACACAAATATATCTGTTTAAAAGATTCTGGTGTGGGCCAGATAACTAGAACTGTGGTTTTCCTCTTCCACGGTTGAAATCTGGGTGTAATCCACCTTTTTGCATAAAAAAAAACATTTTGAGTGTCTTGCTGTCTGTTCAGACACAAATCTATCTGTTTAAAAGAGTCTGGTGTAGGTCAAATAACTAGAACTGTGGTTTTGCAGTTCCATGGTCCAAATCTCAGTATTATCCACTTTTTTGCCTTTTTTCCATAAAAAAAAACATTTTGAGTGCCTCGCTGACTGTTCAGACACAAATATATCTGTTTAAAATATTCTGGTGTAGGCCAGATAACTAGAACTGTGGTTTTGCAGTTCCACGGTTAAAATCTCTGTATTATCCACTAGTTTGCATTTTTTCCATTAAAAAAAACATTTTGAGTGTCTCGCTGACTGTTCAGACACAAATATATCTGTTTAAAAGATTCTGGTGTAGGCCAGATAACTAGAACTGTGGTTTTCCTTTTCCACGGTTCAAATCAGGATGTAATCCACCTTTTTGCATTAAAAAAAACATTTTGAGTGTCTCGCTGACTGTTCAGACACAAATATATCTGTTTAAAAGATTTTGGTGTGGGTCAGATAACTAGAACTATGGTTTTCCTCTTCCAAGGTTCAAATCAGTGTGTAATACACCTTTTTGGATAAAAAAAAACAGTTTCAGTGTCTCACTGACTGTTCAGACACAAATATATCTGTTTAAAAGAGTCTGGTGTAGGACAGATAACTAGAACTGTGGTTTTGCAGTTCCACGGTTCAAATCTGTATTATCCACTTTTTTGCCTTTTTTCCATAAAAAAAACATTTTTAGTGTCTCGCTGACTGTTCAGACACAAATATATCTGTTTAAAAGAGTCTGGTGTAGGCCAGATAACTAGAACTGTGGTTTTGCTCTTCCACGGTTTAAATCTCCTTTTCATTACCCTTTTGCCATTGATAGTGCGAGTGTAAGCTATTTTACTTGATTTTCAATGGGCAAGGCGCCTGGCAAGAGACGTTGAACAGGACGTTCTGGTGATGGTGCGTGCAGAGGACGGGGCCGTGGCCAAGGTGAAAATGTGCCACAACCAAGAGCCACGTCTTCTCGCTCCCAGTTTTTGACCGAATTACTAGGTAAGCACACAACAGCACCACTATTGTGAACTGATCAGTATGAACAGGTTATTAATTGGAAAGCAGATAATACTTCCAGTCACCTGGGCACCACCACCTCTGGTCTGTCTTCCATTCGGTCAAGTGTTAGTTGCCGTGAGTCTCGACTGCATACTCCTCCTCACCCTGATGCTCCTTCCTCCCACCATGCCGAGTGACGTCAGACAGCAACTGATCCCACAGTTGGACACTCTGAAGAGCTGGTCACTGGTCCATTTCCATATTTGGGCCCCTCGCCTGCTCCGCTTGAAGTGGTGGAAGAGGAGATCCCATGTAGTGATGGCCAAATATTTGAACAACCACAGCCACAGGAAGGCGACGCTGGCAATTTGTCACAAGAAGTGGTCGATGATGAGACACAATTGCCACGAAGTGAGGAGGAGGACCGTAGTGCGGAACTGGAAGAGGAGGAGGTGGTGGATAATCTACTAACTGACCCAATGTGGCTGGAGGACACGCAGAGCGAGGCCAGCAGCACACAGGGGGAGGGAAGCAGAGTACCCCAACCAGAAGGAAGAAGCAGTGTGGTGGCCGCAGACAGAAGGCGGTCAACCGCTCCCCATAACACCAACACGAGGGACGTTGCCAGTACAAACGGTAGGTCTTCCAGAGTGTGGAATTTTTTTAAAGACTCTGCTGATAACCCCAAAAAGGCTATTTTTACCACGTGCCAGGCCAGCATCAGCAGGGGTGACAAAACTACCAGCCTGACCACCACCAGCATGATCAAGCACATGTCACATGTCAGCAAAGCACCTGACTTTGTGGAGCGAACCCCAGGGTCCATGACCAGTGTCAGCGGGTGTCACCACTGCTTCTTACGCTGTTGTGCATGTAAGAGAACCCCCTGTTGTGTGTGCAAGGCAATCCCCTGTCCATACTGCATGCAAAGATGCCCCCTCCTCTCAGTCTTCACTTGTTATGGCAGTTTCTCAAGAAACAGCATCAACGTCCACGTCCACATCCCACCGCAGCGTTCAATTGTCCATATCCCAAACCTTTGAACGAAAGCGCAAATTCGCAGCCAAAGCCCCACATTCCACAGTTCTAAATTCGTACTGCATGCGTTGGAAATGCTGCCTTTTATGCTGGTGGAGACGGAATCCTTCCGCAACCTTATGGCGGTGGCCGTCCCTCGGTACTCGGTCCCCAGCACTACTACACAACCAAGTGTCCCAAAACATATGCCGTGCCCTCAACAACGCAGTTACTGGGAGAGTCCACCTGACAACGTAAACGTGGACAAGTGCTTGTGGCCAGGGACGTTACATCGCCCTGACGGCACACTGGGTATACATAATGGAAGCCAGGACCCAGTCGGATCTTGGGACGGAACACATCCTCCCTACACCGAGGATTGCGGGCCCTATGTCAGTCAGAGTTGTCCTCACAGTGTACAGCTCCTGCGCATCATTCTCCTCCTCCTCTTCATGTTCAGCCTCCATCTCAAATATCACCACATCAGTAACAAGCTGGAAGCACTGCAGTACTGCCTCAGTCAAGCGGCAACAGGCTGTGCTGAAACTCATAAGCTTAAGTGATGAACCTCACACTGCTTGTGAGTTGTGGACAGCTGTGAAAGAGCAGGCAGATCTGTGGCTGAGACCGCTGAACCTACATCCAGGCATGGTCGTGTGTGACAATGGCTGTAACCTGGTGGCGGTTCTGAGGCGAGATCACACATGTACCATGCCTGGCTCATGTGCTTAACCTCGTGGTTCAGCGGTTTCTTAAATTGTAACCCGAGTTGCCAGATCTGCTCATCAAAGTACGACGCCTGTCAGATCATTTTCGGAAGTCGGCTACAGTTCCGCCGCCCTTCCTGTCTTGAAGCAGCGCTTGCAGCTTCCGGCACACCGACTGGTGTGTGATGTCCCCACACGTTGGAACTCTACCCTCCACATGTTGCAAAGGATTTGTGAGCAGAAGAGAGCTGTTGTGGAGTACCAGATGCAACAAGGCCGTCGATATTCAGGTCAGACTACACACATAAGACCTCAGGAGTGGACCTGGATGTCTGACATATGTACCATCCTGACAAACTTTAAGGAGTCCATAAAGATGGTGAGTGGCGATGATGCCATCATTAGCATCAGCATCCCACTTGTCTGTCTTTTGCAATGCTCTCTGCAGAGAATTAAAGAAGAAGCATTGCAGCTAGAGTATGATGAGATGGATCAAGAAGCCGTAGCGGGCGATTACACACAGCCCAGCCTCATCTCATCTCATCATGCACTGGGGGGCAATGAGGGAGAGGAGGAGGATAAGGAAGAACTGGAGCTGGTATCATGCGCTGTAGACGGTAGTACCTGTACAACTATCATACCATTGGTTCAGCGTGGGTGGCCTGAGGACAGGGGGGAGATGGAGGAGGAGGAGGAGAGCATGGTCAGTCGTCATCTTGGTGAGGACACGGAAGTCTTGCCCGTTACCAGTCTGGCACGCATGGCTGACTTTATGTTACGCTGCCTTAACCGTGACCCTCGCGTTGTCAAAATGTTGGGTGACAGTCATTACTGGTTGGTGACACTTGTAGACCCCCGCTACAAGGAGAACTTTCACTCTCTTATTCCTGAGGTGGAGAGGTCAACAAAAATGGGGCAGTACCAGAAGGCCCTTGCTTCAGAACTGTTAAAAAAATTCCCATCTGAACACGCTAGCGGCAGAGGTCACAGTTCGTTGCCCAACCAAGGCGTACAGGCGAGAGAGACTCTACTCCAATCCAGCAGAGGCAGGGGAGCACTGTCAATGTTCTGGGACAGATTTCTGAGACCCACCCAGCTTATAGGCCCTGAGGCACGGGGTACTCTCACAAGGAGTTGAAAGTTTCAAAAGATGGTGAGGGAGTACCTTGCCAACCCTACCAGCATCCTCTGTGATTCCTCTGTGCCTTTTAATTATTGGGTATCCAAGCTGGACACTTGGAATAAACTCGCTCTGTACGCCTTGGAGGTCCTGGCCTGCCCTGCCTCTAGCGTGTTATCGGATCGTGTTTTTAGTGCCACTGGGGATATTATAACTGATAAGTGCACTCGCCTGTCAACTGACAATGCTGACAAGCTGACCCTTATCAAAATGAATAAGGGCTGGATTGGGCCAGACTTCTCATCACCACCAAATGACAGCAGAGTAACATAAAGTCAAATCCACTGTGTTATTTCGGGAGGTGTATTACCATGCACCGCTTCACACCCACACATGGGTATACGCTTCCTCATTTCGGCTGTTTTTTGCTCTTTTCCTTATCCTAAGCCTCCACCACTACTATACCACCATGGTGACCGTGGTCCATGTTTCCAGCATTGCAAGTTCCTTTGTCCTAATTTTTGGAAGCTTTTGCTTGGAAGGCATAGGCAAAGACTATGGGAGACCCACTCCCCAATAATGGGAATAATGTTTTTAATATGCTGTACTGCATGGCTCTTGTAAGGAGAATTAAAATCGTCTTTTTAAGCTACTGTGACCTCCACGTCTGTTCCATGGGTCATTGATATTGTCTTTTTATTCCACTGGGACCTTCACATCTCTTCCGAGGGGCATTAAAACCGTCTTGATAAACCACTCTGAACTCCATGTCTCTTCCAAGGGGCATTAAAACCATCTTGTTAAGCTACTGTGACCTCCACATCTCTTCAAAGGGGCATTGATATTGTCTTTTTATTCCACTGCGACCTCCACCACACTTCCAAGGGGCATTGATATTGTCTTTTTATTCCACTGCGACCTCCACGTCTCCTCCAAGGGGCATTAAAACTGTCTTGTTAAACCACTCTGAACTCAACGTCTCTTCCAAGGGGCATTAAAACCGTCTTGTTAAGCTACTGTGACCTCCACGTCTCTTCCAAGGGGCATTAAAACCGTCTTGTTAAACCACTCTGAACTCAACGTCTCTTCCAAGGGGCATTAAAACCGTCTTGTTAAGCTACTGTGACCTCCACGTCTCTTCAAAGGGGCATTGATATTGTCTTTTTATTCCACTGCGACCTCCACCACACTTCCAAGGGGCATTGATATTGTCTTTTTATTCCACTGCGACCTCCACGTCTCCTCCAAGGGGCATTAAAACCGTCTTGTTAAACCACTCTGAACTCAACGTCTCTTTCAAGGGGCATTAAAACCGTCTTGTTAAGCTACTGTGACCTCCACGTCTCTTCCAAGGGGCATTAAAACCGTCTTGTTAAACCACTCTGAACTCAACGTCTCTTCCAAGGGGCATTAAAACCGTCTTGTTAAGCTACTGTGACCTCCACGTCTCTTCAAAGGGGCATTGATATTGTCTTTTTATTCCACTGCGACCTCCACCACACTTCCAAGGGGCATTGATATTGTCTTTTTATTCCACTGCGACCTCCACGTCTCCTCCAAGGGGCATTAAAACCGTCTTGTTAAACCACTCTGAACTCAACGTCTCTACCAAGGGGCATTAAAACCGTCTTTTTAAGCTACTGTGACCTCCACGTCTCTTCCAAGGGGCATTAAAACTGTCTTGTTAAACCACTCTGAACTCAACGTCTCTTCCAAGGGCCATTAAAACCGTCTTGTTAAGCTACTGTGACCTCCACGTCTCTTACAAGGGTCATTAAAACCATCTTGTTAAGCTACTGTGACCTCCACGTGTCTTCCAAGGGTCATTGATATTGTATTTTTGTAGCATCGGCATCTCTGCCCCCTGCCAGGCAAAGACGCCGTCCCTCTCACCTCCCAGCTCCCCGCGCGGCGTCCTTCTGCGCTCCTCTTCCTGCTGCTGCCGGCACGCGCAGCTTCCCGGGCACTGTGCTTATGGCGCGTGCGCTTCCCCTCTCTTAAAGGGGCCGCGAGCGACGTCCTAAGGAGTCCCCGGCCAATAGCCGGAGGACCTCCCATATATAAGGCACCTCCTCCAAAATGGAGGTGCCCGAGCAAAAGTTGATGCACAGCATACTTACCTCTGCTTCAGCCCTCAGGTCCAGTTACCAGCCTGACTACTGTTCCAGTCTTCCAGTCTGACTACTCTCCAGCCCGACTGTCTGCCTTCCGTTCAACCCACCAGTCTGTCTATGGGCAAGTCCGCCTGCTTACCCGGAAGCACCTGCCAGTTACCTGCCTGTTACCTGCTAGCCTACCCGGAGGCTCTGCCGTCACTTGCCGTGACCACCAGCCTGCTTACCTATAGACTTCAGCCTGCTTGGCCGTCACTTTCCGTAGCCTACCGTAGTTACAAGGACACTAAACTTCAGGAAGGCAATTTTCCAACGGTTGAGAGATGATCTTAGTGCAATAAACTGGGACTATATCCTGAGACATAAAGCTACACAAAGCAAATGGGAGACATTTATTAACATCCTGAATAGGACCTGTGCACAATATATACCCTTTGGGAATAAACATGCTAGAAATAGGAGGAAACCACTATGGATATATAGAGCTGTAAGGGGCGCAATAAGTGACAAAAAGAAAGCATTTAGAGAACTAAAGCAAGTAGGTAGTGATGAGGCATTAAATAAATATAGAAAATTAAATAAATTATGTAAAAAACAAATCAAGGCAGCAAAGATTGAGGCAGAGAAAATCATTGCCAGAGAAAGTAAAAATAACCCCAAAATATTCTTTAACTACATAAATAGTAAAAAACTAAAAAATGATAGTTTTGGCCCCCTTAAAATTAGTCTGGGTGAAATGGTGGATGAGGATGAGGAAAAAGCCAGTATGCTAAATGTTTTTTTTTCAACCGTATTTACACAAGAAAATCGCATGACAGAAAACATGAGTAGTGATAACAAAAATTCTCCATTAAATGTCACTTGCTTAACCCAGCAGGAAGTACGGAGGCGTCTAAAAATCACTAAAGTTGACAAATCCCCGGACCCGGATGGGATACACCCGCGAGTACTGCAGGAATTAAGTAACGTCATAGATAGACCATTATTTTTAATCTTTAAAGATTCCATAATAACAGGGTCTGTACCACAGGACTGGCGTATAGCAAATGTGGTGCCAATATTCAAAAAGGGGACAAAAACTGAACTTGGAAATTATAGGCCGGTAAGCTTAACCTCTACTGTGGGTAAAATCCTGGAAGGTTTCCTAATAGATGCTATAATAGAGTATCTGAAGAAGAATAACCTCATGACCCAATATCAACATGGGTTTATGAGGGACCGTTCCTGTCAAACTAATCTGATCAGTTTTTATGAGGAGGCAAGTTCAGGACTGGACCAAGGAAATGCAGTGGATGTTGTGTATATGGACTTTTCAAAAGCTTTTGATACAGTTCCACACCAAAGGTTGATACATAAAATGAGAACAATGGGGATAGGGGAAAATATATGTATGTGGGTTAAGAATTGGCTCAGTGATAGGAAACAAAGGGTGGTTATTAATGGAAAACACTCAGACTGGGTCTCAGTTAACAGTGGGGTACCACAGGGGTCAGTATTGGGCCCCCTTCTTTTTAACATTTTTATTAATGACCTTGTAGGGGGCATACAGAGTAATATTTCAATATTTGCAGATGACACTAAACTCTGCCGGGTAATCAATACAGAGGAGGACAATTTTATATTGCAGGAGGATCTATGTAAACTAGAAGCTTGGGCTGATAAATGGCAAATGAGCTTTAATGGGGATAAATGTAAGGTAATGCACTTGGGCAGACGAAATAAAATGTATAATTATATGCTTAATTGTAAAACACTGGGCAAAACTGTAACTGAAAAAGACCTGCGTGTATTGATGGACGACAAGCTCACGTTTAGTGGCCAGTGTCAGGCCGCTGCTGCAAAGGCAAATAAAATAATGGGATGCATTAAAAGAGGCATAGATGCTCATGAGGAGAACATAATTTTACCTCTATACAAGTCATTAGTGCGACCACGCTTAGAATACTGGGTACAGTTCTGGTCTCCGGTGTATAAGAAAGACATAGCTGAACTAGAGCGGGTGCAGAGAAGAGCGACCAAGGTTATTAGAGGACTGGGGGGTCTGCAATACCAAGTCAGGTTATTACATTTGGGGTTATTTACTGTGGAAAAAAGAAGGCTTAGGGGTGATCTTATTACTATGTACAAGTATATGAGGGGACAGTACAAAGACCTTTCTACTGATCTTTTTACTCTGAGGCCTGAGACGGGGACAAGGGGGCATCTTCTACGTCTGGAGGAAAGAAGGTTTAATCATAGTCACAGATGGGGATTCTTTACTGTAAGAGCAGTGAGACTATGGAACTCTCTGCCGCATGATGTTGTAATGAGTGATTCACTGTTAAAATTTAAGAAGGGCATGGATGCCTTTCTTGAAAAGTATAATATTACAGGTTATAAATACTAGATTCCTTGATAGGGCGTTGATCCAGGGAACTAGTCTGATTGTCGTATGGAGTCGGGAAGGAATTTTTTTCCCCAATGTGGAGCTTAGTGTTTGCCACGTGTTTTTTTTTTGCCTTCCTCTGGATCAACATGTTAGGCTATGGGTTGAACTAGATGGACTTAGTCTTCATTCAACCTTAAAAACTATCTTACTTTGTCACTACCTGGAGGCTCCTGCCGTCACTTGCCGTGACCTCCCGCCTGCTAACCTAGAGACTTCAGCCTGCTTGGCCGTCACTTTCCGTAGCCTACCTGGAGGCTCCTGCTGTCACTTGCCGTGACTACCTGTCTGTTAACCTAGAGACTTCTACCTGCTCTGCCGTCACATGCCGTGACCACCTGTCAACTATCCAGAGACTTCTGCCTGCTTGTTGTGTCTATCCGCTATACCGGTCAGTCCCAGTCTGCTGACCCGTGGGAGCCACCTGCTCTCTTACAAGGTTGTCCCCAGAGTAGCACCTGGTCCCTCTGCTCGATCCCTCCCTGGTCACGGAGTTGTTAGCCGCCGTACGACCAGGGTCGGTTGGAGTTCATACTTAGTTACTCCCCTCTGGGTCCCTCTTTGCACCGCGGCACAAAGGTTCCACCACCCGGATCCATCACAGTTTGCTCGGGCCATGGAACCTGGTGGCTCCCAGACCCCCGCAATCTTCGACCTGCACCCGGAGGTCTTACGCCAGAGGGCTCAACAGGAGTCGGTCCTGTCCTACCTGTGGTCTGTTAACTCTTGCCTAGGTGCATTGTTCGATCCGTCTGCGTCCTTCTCTGGTCAGGCAGCACCTACTTCCGCGGCACCAAAACCTAATCCTATTATGGTGACCGGCTATGGACCCCGGATCTCGGCACCTCCATGTTTTGCTGGCAACCCTACCTTAGCTCGGGGTTTCATAAACCAGTGCACCCTGCACTTTGAAATCTTGGCTCATCAGTTCATCTCCGACCGGGCCAAGGGGGCATTCATCATGTCCTTTCTCACTGGGGAAGCACTGGCTTGGCTAAATCCCCTGTGGGAGAGAGGGGATCCCCTGGTGTCCGACCTATCATCTTTCTTCGCTGCTTTCTGGAAAGTCTTCGATGAACCAGGACGAAAATCCTCTTCAGCCTCCTCTCTGCTACGTCTCCACCAAGAGAGTCTCACTGTGGGCCAATATGCCATACGGTTGCGTACCCTCGCTTCTGAGCTTGCCTGGGATAATGAGGCTCTGGTGTCCGTCTTCTGGGAGGGTCTTTCCGGCCGGATTAAGGATGAGCTAGCCGGTCGGGACATTCCTACCACCCTGGATGACCTGGTGTCACTCGCTACCCGGATTGACATCCGGTTCCAAGAACGCACCAAAGAGACTACCCGGGAGAGAAAATTCCTCCGCCTTGCTCCTACTTTCCAGAGACCTGCCTCTCAACCAGTCACTCCCCGGGCGCACTCGCCCGAACCCATGCAGATCGACCAGACCAAGATACTCAAATCTCGCCAAGAGTCAAGTCGAGCCGAGGGGAGCTGTTTCTGTTGTGGCAGTAAAGAGCACCTGATCTGTTCCTGCCGGGAGAGGTCGGGAAACTTCAGTGTCTAGGACAGCTCGGAGAGGTCATCCTAGGCAAAAGTAAGCCCTCTCCATCCCTGACTTTGTCTGTCTCTATCTCCTGGGGAGAGAACCGCCTCTTTGAAATTGCTCATCTGGATTCTGGAGCTGCTGGAAACCTCATTTCCCAGTCCCTGGTAGAGAGATACCGAATTCCCACCAAACCTCTGGCTGAACCATTGTCCGTCGCCTCCGTGGATGGAAGACTCCTTCCGGTGACCATCCTGCTCGTCACTGAGCCCCTAACCCTGCAGGTGGGAATGCTGCACTCAGAGAAAATCTCCTTCCATGTGCTGTCCGGACTCTCTCACTCCCTATAGCTGGGTCTACCCTGGCTCCAGACACATGAACCCGTGTTGAACTGGCAATCCGGTGAAGTACTCCGGTGGGGGCAGGACAGCCATAGGACCTGCCTGATTCCGGTTCGCCCGACTCGTCCACCACCTACCCCAGCTAATTTACCCGGTCTACCGGTTCCTTACTGGTCCTACGCGGATGTCTTCGGTAAAAAGGAAGCAGAAACACTGCCACCTCATAGGCCATATGATTGCCCGATCGACCTGGTACCTGGCGCCACTCCACCCCGTGGGCGTATTTACCCATTGTCGGTGGCCGAAACCCGGGCCATGTCTGAGTACATTGAGGAGAATCTGGCTTGGGGATTCATCCAGAAATCTACCTCCCCGGCTGGAGCCGGATTCTTCTTTGTCAAGAAGAAGGATGGCTCGCTACGCCCCTGTATTGATTATAGAGGACTCAATCAGATCACAGTAAAAAACACATATCCCCTGCCACTAATCTCCGAGTTGTTTGATCGCCTTAAGGGTGCCAGGATCGTTTCCAAGCTGGATCTTCGTGGAGCATACAACCTGGTCCGAATCCGTCAAGGAGATGAGTGGAAGACGGCATTCAATACCCAGGACGGTCACTATGAATACCGTGTGATGCCCTTCGGTCTCTGCAATGCTCCCGCTGTCTTCCAAGAATTGGTCAACGACATCTTCCGTGATCTTCTTTACTCCTGCGTGGTGGTATACCTGGACGATGTCTTGGTCTTCTCTCCGGATCTTCCGACACACCGGAGGGATGTTCGTCAGGTCCTGCTTAGGCTCAGGCAGAACCACCTTTATGCAAAATTTGAGAAGTGCCTCTTCGAGCAGACCTCTCTTCCATTCCTGGGCTACGTTATCTCCCAGACAGGCTTACGAATGGATCCCAAGAAACTCTCTGCTGTCCTAAAGTGGCCCCGTCCGGAGGGGTTGAAGGCGATTCAGCGGTTCCTGGGCTTTGCCAACTACTATCGTCTCTTAATTCGGCACTTCTCTTCCCGGACTGCTCCCATATCTGCGCTGACCCGTAAGGGAGAAAATCCTAAGGTATGGTCGCCCGAAGCTGAGGAGGCCTTCCTCTCCTTAAAGCAAGCCTTCTCCTCTGCTCCGGTACTGCACTGTCCGGACTGCAACAAACAATTCTACCTGGAGGTTGATGCTTCCTCCTCCGGAGCCAGAGCGGTGCTCACCCAAAAGTCTTCATCCGGAAGAATGGTAACCTGCGGCTTCTTCTCCAAACTCTTCTCCTCATCTGAGCGCAACTACTCCATTGGAGACCGAGAATTGTTAGCCGTTAAATTGGCGCTGGAGGAATGGCGCTACCTGCTTGAAGGGGCTCTATACCCGGTGATCATCTATACGGATGACAAAAATCTGGCATATCTCCAAAATGCCCAAAGACTCAATCCACGTCTGGCCCGGTGGTCTTTGTTCTTCGCCCGCTTTGACTTCGTCCTACATTACCGCCCTGCGGACAAGAATGTCAAAGCCGATGCCTTGCCCCGATCCTTCCTGTCCTCCGATCAAGAGGAGAAGCCTTTGCACATCATCGACCCCTCCAAGGTGATGAAGGTGGCTCCCTTGGATCTGACTCGTCTTCCACCCGGTAAGACCTTTGTAGCAGTACCAGATCGTGAGAAGGTTCTTCTCTGGGGTCATTCATCTAAACTAGCCAGCCATGCTGGCCAAAAGAAGACCTTCCTGATCATCTCCCGGCATTACTGGTGGCCTACCCTGCGCAAGGATGTGGTAGACTTCGTCTCAGCCTGTTCGTCCTGTGCCCGCAACAAAGTTCCCAGACATCTACCAGCCGGTCATCTCCTGCCTCTTCCCGTACCTGATGCCCCATGGCAACACATTGCTATGGACTTTCTTACAGATCTCCCTGTCTCTGCCGGTTGTACAGTCATTTAGGTGGTCGCCGACCACTTTTCTAAAATGGCCCACTTCCTCCCTCTGCCTGGTCTCCCATTTGCATCTGAGCTAGCTAAGGACTTCTTCCTTCACATCTTCTGTCTGCATGGCATACCCCTCCACATCGTGTCAGATGGAGGGGTTCAGTTCACCTCACGTTTCTGGAGAGATACGTGTAAGCTGCTGGATGTCACCCTGGATTTCTCCTCCGCTTACAATCCACAGTCCAATGGTCAAGTGGAGCGGATCAACCAGATCCTTACCAGCTACCTCCGGCACTTTGTTAACGCTCACCATACTGATTGGGTGGATCTCCTGCCATGGGACGAATTCTCCTACAGCAACCATGAGAGCGAATCGTCTTCCAAGTCTCCCTTCTTTATAGTCTATGGTCAACATCCCCCGATTCCGTTTCCCGTCTCCGCTTCTGTGGACAACCCTGCCGCGGATTCTCTGTTCAGCGAATTTTCCACCATTTGGGAGAATACTAGGTCCGCACTTCTTCAGTCCTCCGAGTGGATGAAGAGACATGCTGACAAAATACGTCTTGACCCGCCTCAATTCCATCCGGGAGACAAGGTTTGGCTCTCCTCCAAACATGTTCGGCTCAAAATACCCTCCTACAAGTTGGGTCCTCTGTTCATCGGTCCATTTGAAGTCCTTAAACAAATTAATCCAGTGGCCTACAAGTTAAAACTCACAGCCACGTTACGGATTCCCAACGCCTTCACGTAACCAGTAGTCTTTAATTCTTTTTCCAACAATCCAGGTTCTTCCCCTGCTCTGGTTTCCGCTGACGACGTTTTTGAGGTAGAGAATATTCTGGCCACCAAAAGGGTAAGAGGAAAAACCTTTTTTCTGGTGGATTGGAAGGGGTTTGGCACAGAGGAGAGGACTTGGGAACCCAGGGAGAACATCCATGCCCCGCTTCTCCTTGAAAAATTTCTTTCTGGCCTAAAAAAGAGGGGGCGTAAAGGGGGGGGTACTGTTGCATCGGCATCTCTGCCCCCTGCCAGGTAGAGATGCCGTCCCTCTCGCCTCCCTGCTCCGCGCGCGGCGTCCTCCTGCGCTCCTCTTCCTGCTGCTGCCGGCGCGCGCAGCTTCCCGGGCACTGTGCTTAGGGCGCGCGAGCGCGAGCTCCCCCTCTCTTGAAGGGGCCGCGTGCGCCGTCCTAAGGAGTCCCCGGCCAATAGCCGGAGGACCTCCCATATATAAGGCACCTCCTCCAAAATGGAGGTGCCCGAGCAAAAGTTGATGCACAGCATACTTACCTCTGCTTCAGCCCTCAGGTCCAGTTACCAGCCTGACTACTGTTCCAGTCCGCCAGTCTGACTATTCTCCAGCCCGACAGTCTGCCTTCCGTTTAACCTGCCAGTCTGTCTATGGGCAAGTCCGCCTGCTACCTGCCGTGCCTGCTAGCCCGCTCACCTGGGAGCACTCACCTGTTACCTGCCTGCTACCTGCCATGCCTGCTAGCCGCTCACCTGGGAGCACACTCCTGTTACCTGCCTGTTACCTGCTAGCCTACCTGGAGGCTCTGCCGTCACTTGCTGTGACCTGCCGCCTGCTAACCTAAAGACTTCAGACTGCTTGGCCGTCACTTTCCGTAGCCTACCTGGAGGCTCCTGCTGTCACTTGCCGTGACTACCTGTCTGTTAACCTAGAGACATCTACCTGCTCTGCCGTCATGTGCCGTGACCACCTGTCAATTATCCAGAGACTTCTGCCTGCTTGTTGTGTCCATCCGCTATACCAGTCAGTCCCAGTCTGCTGACCCATGGGAGCCACCTGCTCTCTTACAAGGTCATCCCCAGAGTAGCACCCGGTCCCTCTGCTTGGTCCCTCCCTGGTCACAGAGTCGTTAGCCGCCGTACGACCAGGGTCGGTCGGATTTGATACTTAGTTACGCCCCTTTGGGTCCCTCCTTGCACCGTGGCACAGAGGTTCCACCACCCGGATCCGTAACACTTTTTATTCCACTGGGACCTCCACATCTCTTCCAAGGGGCATTGATATTGTCTTTTTATTCCACTGGGACCTCCACGTCTCCTCCAAGGGTCATTAAAACCGTCTTGTTAAACCACTCTGAACTCCACGTCTCTTCCAAGGGGCATTAAAACCATCTTGTTAAGCTACTGTGACCTCCACGTCTCTTCCAAGGGGCATTGATATAGTCTTTTTATTCCACTGTGACCTCCACCACTCTTCCAAAGGGCATTGATAGTGTCTTTTTATTCCACTGGGACCTCCACGTCTCTTCCAAGGGGCATTAAAACCATCTTGTTAAGCTACTGTGACCTCCACGTCTCTTACAAGGGGCATTGATATTGTCTTTTTATTCCACTACAACCTCCACCACTCTTCCAAGGGGCATTGATATTGTCTTTTTATTCCACTGGGACCTCCAAGTCTCTTCCAAGGTGCATTAAAACCGTCTTGTTAAACCACTCTCAACTCCACGTCTCTTCCAATGGGCATTGATATTGTCTTTTTATTCCACTGTGTCCTCCACCACTCTTCTAAGGGGCATTGATATTGTCTTTTTATTCCACTGGGACCTCCACGTCTCTTCCAAGGGGCATTAAAACCGTCTTGTTAAACAACTCTGAACTCCACGTCTCTTCCAATGGGCATTAAAACAGTCTTTTTAAACCACTCTGAACTCCACGTCTCTTCCAAGGGTCAATAAAACCGTCTTGTTAAGCTACTGTGACCTCCACATCTCTTCCAAGGGGCATTGATATTGTCTTTTTATTCCACTGCGACCTCCACCATTCTTCCAAGGGGCATTGATATTGTCTTTTTATTCCACTGTAACCTCCACCATTCTTCCAAGGGGCATTGATAATGTCTTTTTATTCCACTGGGACCTCTACGTCTCTTCCAAGGGGCATTAAAACCGTCTTGTTAAACCACTCTGAAGTTCACGTCTCTTCCAAGGGGCATTAAAACCATCTTCTTAAGCTACTGTGACCTCCACGTCTCTTTCAAGGGGCATTAAAACCGTCTTGTTAAACCACTCTGAACTCCACAGCTCTTCCAAGGGGCATTGAAATGTTGTTTTTAATTACCTCTAACCTCCATGACTCTTCCAACGGGCATTGCATTTCCTCCTAATTTTAGTCAGCGTTTGCTTTTCAATGCATAGGCGAACACTAAGGGAGACCCACTCCCCAATAATGGGTAGAAGGTTTTTAGTACGCTGTAATCCACGTCTGTTTCAAGGGGCATTGCAGTTCCTCATAATTTTTGGAAAGCCTTCCATTCACTGCTTAGGCCAACAGTGTACAGGAGACCCAGTTGCTATAAATGGAAAAAACTGTTTAGTTAAGGCCCTCTGACCTCCATGTCACTTCCAAGGGGCATTGGAGTGCCTCGGAATTTTTGGTAGGCATTGCACTCACTGTATGCCCTATAACTGTGAAGCCGAACCGCTTCTTTGGTACAGAAATATATCCTACAAGACATGTGTGGTTGACTGGCCTGATATTGATGTGAATGGTCCCTGTTCCTCCTGCTCTTTCTCCTTTGCCACCACCTCATCCATCATTCATCACCTGAAGCTTTGTTTTAATGGGAGTCATAGAACTGGGATAGTAGCAGGAAAACATCAAGCAATTCCCAGAGGAGGTAGGATATGCGCCAAAGTGCTGACCACCTCAGGCCTAGCTGCTACTACATACTTGCGCTTGCATTCCAAGGAACAGAAATCTAAGGAGATGGATGGCCTCATGATCATGAATAATTTACCCGTTGTGTAGGAGGCCGACCACTGCTGCTGTCTACCTTCTGAACTTTGTGTTGAAGCTTGATTGACCCAGGACCTGCAATCCTCTATGTCTGGAGGACGTGTTGCATCCCAGTGTCCAACTGTGTCCCGGCTTCCACAATATTAACCCAGTGTGAAGGCGTCAGTGAGATGGACCATCCCTGGCCACATTCACTTGTCCACGTGTTTGTGGTTAGGCTGTCCTTCCCACTATATGCACTGGGGAGGGCACAGGTAATGTTTTGGTATGTGCGCTTGTGTATAAGGCGCACCAGGACAAATAGGGGCGGCTGGGGACCGTTTACGGACACACGGATGTCCCCGGCGGCTGGGTCCGTGTTTGGGCACCCGGCCTCGGGGTGGCTGGGGACCGAGCATGGACACCCGGCCGACCCCTAGTGGCTGGGAACCAAGCGTGGACACCCAGCTGCCGGACGGCTGGGGATTGAGTATGGATACCAGGCCGCCAATGCAGCCATAACGTGGTGGCCAAATTCCGCCTCCACATGCCTAAAAAGCCCAATTTCAAGTGCAAGCAAGCAAGCAGTATGGTATTGCAGCCTGGGGTTGGGTGGGTGGCAGGCTGCATACTTGCGCTTGCATTGCAAGTAATGTGGGAGGTACAATTAAACACTGCCCTGGGACAAGGAGTTGCACGGGGATAGTTGCAAGTCTGCATCTTCTGATGCGGCAAGGATCACTTCCGATGGGCACACTTTTAGGCAGTGACCTGTATGTCAGAGATGCTTCCATGGGTCTTCCCCATGCTGTTCCCATGTCTTTTCAGCACTGTATGCGTGTGTCACACAGCACATGGCCAGATAAGGTTGTAAAATGTTAAAATGACATTTCTCGGTGAATGCATTTGTCACGGTTGAAAGCAATACAAAAGTGCAAAAAAATGCTACTTGTGAACATAGCCCAAGGTGTGGAGGAGTATTTTTTGTCTTTGGTTATTTATTTTACCTTATACACAAGTCTTTTCCCTGGAAAGGATGTTCCTTAACATATTTCACAGGAAAGCAGTTTCAGTTTCGTTTTTGAACATTTTATTGTGAGCCCTTAAAAGTGGCTTAATACCTCTGACCATACAGGGTGATTACACACTGCCCAGCCTCATCTCTTCCGAACATGGATTGGGTGACAATGAGGAAGAGAAGGAGGAGAAGGAGAAAGAATTGGAGCTAGTTTCCTGCAGTATAAATTGTATTACCTGCACAACTGTCATACCGTCTGTTCAGCGTGGATGGCCTGAGGACATGGAGGAGGAGGAAGAGGTAGATGATGAGGAGAGTATAGTCAGTCTTCCTCTTTTTGAGGACACGGAAGTCTAGCCTCTTTGCAGTCTGGCACACATGGCTGAGTTTATGTTACTCTGCCCTTCCTGTGACCTTCACGTTGTCCAAATTTTGAGTGACAGTCATTATTGGTAGGTGACACTTCTAGACTCACGCTACCGGGAGAACTTTCTGTCTCTTATTCCTGCGCAGGACAAGCCTAATAAAATGGGGCAGTATGAGAAAGCCCTTGTTGCGGAATTATTTAAAAAATTTTCATCTGAAAACGCTGGCGGCAGAGGTCACAGTTCTTTGGACAACCAAGGAGCTCAGGAGAGAGAGACACAAATGCAATCCAGAAGAGGCAGAGGAACACTGTCAAAGTTCTGGGACAGTTTTCTCAGGCCCTCCCAGCGCACAATCCCTGATGAGCGGGGTACTATCCTAAGGAGGGAAAAGTTTTGGAAGATGCTGAGGGAGTACCTTGCCAACCGTACCAATGTCCTCTGTGCCTTATAATTATTGGCTATCCAAGCTGTACACGTGGCATGAACTGGCTCTCTACGCCTTGGAGGTCCTGTCCTGCCCTGCCTCTAGCGTTTTGTCACAGCTGTTTTTTTGTGCCTCTGGTTGATTTATAACCGATATGCGCATCCATCTATCAATTGAAAATGTTGACAGGCTGACTCTTATAAAAATGAACAAGGGCTGGATTGAGCCAGACATCTCAACACCACCGAATGATAGCAGTGTAACATAAACTTAAATAAAGTGTCTTTTTTCTGTATGTCTAATTCTATTCCCATGCACCTCTGCCTTCACACCCAGACATGGGTATACGCTTCCTGATTTTGTCTATTTACTCTTGTACTCCTCCTTCTCTGCATCCTCATCCTCCACCACTATATCACGACCATAGGTACCATGTCAGCATATCTATGTCTCTTGCAAGGGACATTGGAGTTCCTTCAAATTTTTGGCATCCGTTGCTTCACTGCATAGGCAAACAGTATGGGAGACACACTTCCGAATAATGGGAACATTGTTTTCAGGAGGCCCTAAGTCTCTTACAAGGTGCATTGTAGTTCCTCCAAATTTTTGGCAGCCGTTGCTTCACTGCATAGGCAAACAGTATGGGAGACCCACTTCCTAATAATGGGAACATTGTTTTCAGGAGGCCCTCCGACCTCTACGTCTCTTGCAAGGGGCATTGGAGTTCCTCCAAATTTTTGGCAGCTGTTGCTTCACTGCATAGGCAAACAGTATGGGAGACCCACTTCCTAATAATGGGAACATTGTTTTCAGGAGGCCCTCCGACCATGTGATATTTCAGTTTTTCTTTTTTAATAAATTTGCAAAAATTTCTACATTTCTGTTTTTTTTCAGTCAAGATGGGGTGCAGAGTGTACTTTAATAAGAAAAAAATGAACTTTTTAGAATTTACCAAATGGCTGCAATGAAACAAAGAGTGAACAATTTAAAGGGGTCTGAATACTTTCCGTACCCACTGTATATACCAAGATGGGGCACATTATATCAGCATGGGGCACATTGTATCAGGATGGGGCACATTATACCAGGATGAAGGACATATATACCTGGATGGGCACATTATACCAGGATAGCGGGCATATATACCCAGTAGGGGCACAATATACCAGATGGGTTACAGTATACTTGGAAGGGGACCAGGATATGGCACATTATGGCAGGAAGGGACCAAAATGGGAGACATTATACAAGGAAGTGGACCAGGAAGGGGGACATTATACCAAGAAGATGACCAGGATAGGGGACATTATACTAAGAAGGAGGCCAGGTTGGGAAATATTATGCAAGGAAAGGGTCTAGTATGGGGGACATTCTAACTCACTACTTGTGTATGGGATGGTCCCTTAATATCTAGCTTCCTATGGTGTTATGTCCAGCGGCGTCCCATTATTACATAGTATCACCTCTTGGTATGAATATCACCCTTCCTTACATAGTGTATTCTCATTATTCTTGTTTTTTAATGTGCCCTCTCTTTATTACATAGTGTCCTCTCTTGTTACATATAAAATGACTGCAGAAGTGGCAGCATCTGATCACAAGTCCAGTTCACCAGCCGCGTCCATCAGAAAATAAGTTTTCCTATGCTCCATCAGGAGTCATTTCAGTTTATATCTAACAAGAGTGGGCAATATGTAATAAAGAAGAGGGCACTATAAATAACGAGAATCCCATGTGTAAGGGACAGTGCTGTACATAATAAGAAAAGGCACTGTGTAATAAGGGACGGAATATACATGATGAAAGAAGCTATGTACAGTAAATCTATATATACAGGGTGGGCCATTTATATGGATACACCTAAATTAAATGGGAATGGTTGTTGATATCAACTTCCTGTTTGTGGCACATTAGTATATGGGAGGGGGAAAACTATTCCAGATGGGTGGTGACCATGGAGGCCATTTTGAAGTCGGCCATTTTAGATCCAACTTTATTTTTTTCAACGGAAAGAGGGTCATGTGACACTTCAAACTTATTGAGAATTTCATAAGAAAAACAATGGTGTGCTTTGTTTTAACGTAACTTTATTATTTCATGAGTTTTTTTACAAGTTTATGACCACTTATAAAATGTGTTCAAAGTGCTGCCCATTGTGGGATTGTCAATGCCACCCTCTTCTCCCACTCTTGACACACTGATAGCAACACCGCAGAAGAAATGCTAGCACAGGCTTCCAGTATCTGTTGAATAAAAATAAAGTTCTCTGTATTCTCCGCATCTGTGCTGCAAATCTCTCATCTGAGAGAATTAGATCACACTAAGGTGACACACGGATCAAACTCTAACAGAATTTGATCCAAGTGACATTAGCATAAACGGCCAGATTCTCTCACATGAGAGAATCGATGGTCATGTGACCCCAGCCATAGAATTTAATGATAGTAGTTATTTGAAATTCATTATACTATTATTAATTTATAAAAAAAAATAGCTGTTAAGCTAATGTTCTTTACTTGAATGTATGTCTTCCTGTAATTTTTTTTGTGTTATGTATAAATAACAAGTAACTACAAGAAACAGTATGCTTTAGCTTAAGATGAATATGTATTTGCAATTCTTATAAATTATATTGTATATGTGCTTTGCAAAATAATAAGTAAAATTAAAATATTTTCAGTAAATGGCATAGCAACCATTATTATAGAACACAATATTGACTTGCATACTGTGGAAGCACCTGTATATGAATAGAGGTGGGACAAAGAGATATGAAGTGCACGGCATAGTTCTTACAGCTACACTGTGTTAGAAATTCTATTGTTTACGTCGGATTGCTAGATTTGCAGATAATCTAATGCATACAGTAAACAGTAGATATCAATGGGTGTTTACAAACAAACAATATATGCCTCACCATTAGTGTTGAGCGATACCTTCCGATATCGGGAAATATCGGATCGGATTGGATCGGACCGATACCGAAAAAGTATCGGATATCGCCGATTCCGATACCGGAAACCAATGCAAGTCAATGGGACAGAAATATTGGAATGAAAATAAACCCTTTCTTTCCTTGTAGGTTAATTCTACATGAAGGAAAACAACTAAGAATAATGTAGAATGTATTGGGGGAGGTGGGGGAGACAATAAAGGCATAGAGGTTTAGCCCAGTCAAATGGAATAGCAGGAATTAATATTTTTTTTAAGACGTTCTGAGTTACGGAAATATTGACTATGTTAAGTATTTTTATATTTTGTCAGATATTTATGTTTCACTACTTCCATGCTCTTCACCTTCTTTTTTCTTCTCCCACACTTTCTCCTTCATCATCCTCAGCATCGTTTTCATCCTCTTCTTCTTCACCTTCTTCATCTTCTTCTTCTTCACCTTCTTCGCATTATTCTTTTTTTTTACATTCTTCATATTCTACTTCTTCATCTTCTTCATATTCTTCTTCTTCATCATATTCTTATTTGTGACTGGCATTCCTGTAGTTGTTATCTATAAAAGGTTGGATATTACACCTTTCGTTCTGCCCGTCACAAAAGATTTACAACAGGATTTGTCCGCGTTCAGTTTGGCCTGCAGCAGCAGGTCTTTTCCAGGGGCACCACGAGGAGGAACGGACTCACCCCCATACACTGCTTAGTCATCTTCTGCTTATAATTTAGATATTATCTTTTGCTCTGATTTTTAGTCTTATGCTTAATGTTCTTCCGCTTTTTGTTCTGCAGCTTCTTGTATTTCTGCTTCTTGGTTTTCTGTCTCTTGTTCTTCTGTATCTTGGTGCTTGTCTTCCCTTCTTTGTCCTCTTGGTCAACTTCTTCAGGGTCATCTTCTTGGTCTTCTTCGGGGTGGTCTTCTGGGTCGTCGTCTTCGGGGGTCCTCGTCTTCGGGGTCCTCGTCTTCTTCGGGGTGGTCTTCAGGGTCCTCGTCTTCTTCGGGGTGGTCTTCAGGGTCCTCGTCTTCTTCGGGGTGGTATTCAGGGTCCTCGTCTTCAGGGTCGTTGTCTTCGGGGTCCTCGTCTTCTTAGGGTTGGTCTTCAGGGTCCTTGTCTTCAGGGTCCTCGTCAGGGAGAGCCAGAGTGATTACCAAGAACCATTTCAAAAAGCTTGAACTTGGAAATGTAGCAGAAGGTACAAGAAAGCTGAGGAACTACCGAGAACCAGCTGACAGTACTGGAACCCGGATGGGTAGCAGAAGGAACAAGAGCCAATGGAACTGCCGAAGACCAGCTGACGGTACTGGAACTCGGTTACTAAGCAGGAGGTACCTGTGCCAGAAAGCACTACCAAGGACCAGCAGACGTTGGTGGAACTTGGATACCGAGAAGGAGGCACCTAATCCAAAGGCACTGCCGAGAACCAGCTGACGGTACTGGAACCCGGATGGGTAGCAGAAGGTACCCATGTAAAAAAAAGTTCAAGGCCGCGAGCCGGCCGCAGTTACCAAAACCCACAGTCCTACAGGGGGTGCTTGTCCTATAGGCACTATGGAACCAGCCTTCATTGCCAGATCCCGCAGCCCACATAGGAGTCACCTAAACTGCAGGCACCATAGAGTCAGCTAACCCAACCGCAACACGACAGGACAACGCATTGGAGGCAAAGTGACGTTGACACTACCTGGAAACAGCTGGCGTGCTGGAACCAGGCTGGGCAGGAGGGAGTACCCGTGCCAAAGCCACTGCCAAGAACCAGCTGACGGTACTGGAACCCGGATGGGTAGTAGAAGGTACAAGAGCCAATGGAACTGCCGAAGACCAGCTGACGGTACTGGAACTCGGTTACTAAGCAGGAGGTACCTGTGCCAGAAAGCACTACCGAGGACCAGCAGACGTTGGTGGAACTTGGATACCGAGAAGGAGGCACCTAATCCAAAGGCACTGCCGAGAACCAGCTGACGGTACTGGAACCCGGATGGGTAGCAGAAGGTACCCATGTAAAAAAAAGTTCAAGGCCGCGAGCCGGCCGCAGTTACCAAAACCCACAGTCCTACAGAGGGTGCTTGTCCTATTGGCACTATGGAACCAGCCTTCATTGCCTGATCCCGCAGCCCACATAGGAGTCACCTAAACTGCAGGCATCATAGAGTCGGCTAACCCGACCGCAACACGACAGGACAACGCATTGGAGGCAAAGTGACGTTGACACTACCTGGAAACAGCTGTAGTGCTGGAACCAGGCTGGGCAGGAGGGAGTACCCATGCCAAAGTCACTGCCGTGAACCAGCTGACGGTACTGGAACCCGGATGGGTAGTAGAAGGTACAAGAGCAAATGGAACTACCGAGGACCAGCTGACGGTACTGGAACCCGGATGGGTAGCAGAAGGTACAAGAGCCAATGGAACTGCCGAAGACCAGCTGACGGTACTGGAACTCGGTTACTAAGCAGGAGGTACCTGTGCCAGAAAGCACTACCAAGGACCAGCAGACGTTGGTGGAACTTGGATACCGAGAAGGAGGCATCTAATCCAAAGGCACTGCCAAGAACCAGCTGACGGTACTGGAACCCGGATGGGTAGCAGAAGGTACCCATGTAAAAAAAAGTTCAAGGCCGCGAGCCGGCCGCAGTTACCAAAGCCCACAGTCCTACAGGGGGTGCTTGTCCTATAGGCACTATGGAACCAGCCTTCATTGCCAGATCCCGCAGCCCACATAGGAGTCACCTAAACTGCAGGCACCATAGAGTCGGCTAACCCGACCGCAACACGACAGGACAACGCATTGGAGGCAAAGTGACGTTGACACTACCCGGACACAGCTGGCGTGATGGAACCAGGCTGGGCAGGAGGGAGTACCCGTGCCAAAGTCACTGCCGAGAACCAGCTGACGGTACTGGAACCCGGATGGGTAGTAGAAGGTACAAGAGCAAATGGAACTACCGAGGACCAGCTGACGGTACTGGAACCAGGATGGGTAGCAGAAGGTGCAAGAGCCAATGGAACTGCCGAAGACCAGCTGACGGTACTGGAACTCGGTTACTAAGCAGGAGGTACCTGTGCCAGAAAGCACTACCAAGGACCAGCAGACATTGGTGGAACTTGGATACCGAGAAGGAGGCACCTAATCCAAAGGCACTGCCGAGAACCAGCTGACGGTACTGGAACCCGGATGGGTAGCAGAAGGTACACATGTAAAAAAAAGTTCAAGGCCGCGAGCCGGCCGCAGTTACCAAAACCCACAGTCCTACAGGGGGTGCTTGTCCTATAGGCACTATGGAACCAGCCTTCATTGCCAGATCCCGCAGCCCACATAGGAGTCACCTAAACTGCAGGCACCATAGAGTCGGCTAACCCGACCGCAACACGACAGGACAACGCATTGGAGGCAAAGTGACGTTGACACTACCCGGAAACAGCTGGCGGGCTGGAACCAGGCTGGGCAGGAGGGAGTACCCGTGCCAAAGACACTGCCGAGAACCAGCTGACGGTACTGGAACCCGGAAGGGTAGTAGAAGGTACAAGAGCAAATGGAACTACCGAGAACCAGCTGGCGGTGCTGGAACCCAGGGTGAATACTAAAAACAGAGTGGAGCCAGAGGTGTAATTGGAGCAAGTTTTAAATCAGTAGTACAGTGGATGTGGACAAAGCAGGAGAATTTGCCGGACACACAGCAGGGGAAAAGCTGACGTTACTGAACCCCAATAACACTGGAGCAAGCGTTGACTGTGCCGACGGCACTTCTGAGCAGCAACTAGCGGTATTGGAGCCCAGGGTAAATACTAAAAACAGAGGAGCCAGAGGTGTATTTGGAGGACGTTTTAAATCAGTAGTACAGTGGATGTGGACAAAGCAGGAGAAATTGCCGTCCGCACAGCAGGGGAACAGCTGACGTTACCGAACCCCAATAACACGGCAGCAAGTGTTGACTGTGCAGACGGCACTTCCGAGCGCCAACTGGCGGTGTTGGAGCTCAGGGATAATACTGAAAACAGAGGAGCCAGAGGTGTATTTGGAGGAGGTTTTAAATCAGTAGTACAGTGGATGTGGACAGAGCAGGAGAAATTGCTATCCGCACAGCAGGGGAACAGCTGACGTTACTGAACCCCAATAACACGGCAGCAAGTGTTGACTGTGCAGACGGCACTTCCAAGCGCCAATTGGCGGTGTTGGAGCTCAGGGATAATACTGAAAACAGAGGAGCCAGAGGTGTAATTGGAGCAACTTTAAAATCTGTAGTAGTGAGAATGTGGACAGAGCAGGAGAAATTGCCGTCCGCACAGCAGGGGAACAGCTGACGTTACCGAACAACAATAACATGGCAGCAAGTGTTGACTGTGCAGACGGCACTTCCGAGCGCCAACTGGCGGTGTTGGAGCTCAGGGATAATACTGAAAACAGAGGAGCCAGAGGTGTATTTGGAGGAGGTTTTAAATCAGTAGTACAGTGGATGTGGACAGAGCAGGAGAAATTGCCGTCCGCACAGCAGGGGAACAGCTGACGTTACTGAACCCCAATAACACGGCAGCAAGTGTTGACTGTGCAGACGGCACTTCCGAGCGCCAACTGGCGGTGTTGGAGCTCAGGGATGATACTGAAAACAGAGGAGCCAGAGGTGTAATTGGAGCAACTTTAAAATCTGTAGTAGTGAGAATGTGGACAGAGCAGGAGAAATTGCCGTCCGCACAGCAGGGGAATAGCTGACGTTACTGAACCCCAATGACATGGCAGCAAGTGTTGACTGTGCAGACAGCACTTCCGAGCGCCAACTGGCGGTGTTGGAGCTCAGGGATAATACTGAAAACAGAGGAGCCAGAAGTGTATTTGGAGGAGGTTTTAAATCAGTAGTACAGTGGATGTGGACAGAGCAGGAGAAATTGCCGTCCGCACAGCAGGGGAACAGCTGATGTTACTGAACCCGAATAACATGGCAGCAAGTGTTGACTGTGCAGACGGCACTTCCGAGCGCCAACTGGCGGTGTTGGAGCTCAGGGATAATACTGAAAACAGAGGAGCCAGAGGTGTAATTGGAGCAACTTTAAAATCTGTAGTAGTGAGAATGTGGACAGAGCAGGAGAAATTGCCGTCCGCACAGCAGGGGAATAGCTGACGTTACTGAACCCCAATGACATGGCAGCAAGTGTTGACTGTGCAGACAGCACTTCCGAGCGCCAACTGGCGGTGTTGGAGCTCAGGGATAATACTGAAAACAGAGGAGCCAGAAGTGTATTTGGAGGAGGTTTTAAATCAGTAGTACAGTGGATGTGGACAGAGCAGGAGAAATTGCCGTCCGCACAGCAGGGGAACAGCTGATGTTACTGAACCCCAATAACATGGCAGCAAGTGTTGACTGTGCAGACGGCACTTCCGAGCGCCAACTGGCGGTGTTGGAGCTCAGGGATAATACTGAAAACAGAGGAGCCAGAAGTGTAATTGGAGCAACTTTAAAATGTGTAGTAGTGAGAATGTGGACAGAGCAGGAGAAATTGCCGTCCGCACAGCAGGGGAACAGCTGACGTTACTGAACCCCAATGACATGGCAGCAAGTGTTGACTGTGCAGACGGCACTTCCGAGCGCCAACTGGCGGTGTTGGAGCTCAGGGATAATACTGAAAACAGAGGAGCCAGAGGTGTAATTGGAGCAACTTTAAAATCTGTAGTAGTGAGAATGTGGACAGAGCAGGAGAAATTGCCGTCCGCACAGCAGGGGAACAGCTGATGTTACTGAACCCCAATAACACGGCAGCAAGTGTTGACTGTGCAGACGGCACTTCCGAGCGCCAACTGGCGGTGTTGGAGCTCAGGGATAATACTGAAAACAGAGGAGCCAGAGGTGTAATTGGAGCAACTTTAAAATCTGTAGTAGTGAGAATGTGGACAGAGCAGGAGAAATTGCCGTCCGCACAGCAGGGGAACAGCTGACGTTACTGAACCCCAATAACATGGCAGCAAGTGTTGACTGTGCAGACGGCACTTCCGAGCGCCAACTGGCGGTGTTGGAGCTCAGGGATAATACTGAAAACAGAGGAGCCAGAGTTGTATTTGGAGGAGGTTTTAAATCAGTAGTACAGTGGATGTGGACAGAGCAGGAGAAAGTGCCGTCCGCACAGCAGGGGAACAGCTGACGTTACTGAACCCCAATAACATGGCAGCAAGTGTTGACTGTGCAGACGGCACTTCCGAGCGCCAACTGGCGGTGTTGGAGCTCAGGGATAATACTGAAAACAGAGGAGCCAGAGGTGTATTTGGAGGAGGTTTTAAATCAGTAGTACAGTGGATGTGGACAGAGCAGGAGAAAGTGCCGTCCGCACAGCAGGGGAACAGCTGACGTTACTGAACCCCAATAACACGGCAGCAAGTGTTGACTGTGCAGACGGCACTTCCGAGCACCAACTGGCGGTGTTGGAGCTCAGGGATAATACTGAAAACAGAGGAGCCAGAGGTGTAATTGGAGCAACTTTAAAATCTGTAGTAGTGAGAATGTGGACAGAGCAGGAGAAATTGCCGTCCGCACAGCAGGGGAACAGCTGACGTTACTGAACCCCAATGAGATGGCAGCAAGTGTTGACTGTGCAGACGGCACTTCCGAGCGCCAACTGGCGGTTTTGGAGCTCAGGGATAATACTGAAAACAGAGGAGCCAGAGGTGTAATTGGAGCAACTTTAAAATCAGTAGTAGTGAGAATGTGGACAGAGCAGGAGAAATTGCCGTCCGCACAGCAGGGGAACAGCTGACGTTACTGAACCCCAATAACACGGCAGCAAGTGTTGACTGTGCAGACGGCACTTCCGAACGCCAACTGGCGGTGTTGGAGCTCAGGGATAATACTGAAAACAGAGGAGCCAGAGGTGTAATTGGAGCAACTTTAAATCAGTAGTAGTGAGAATGTGGACAGAGCAGGAGAAATTGCCGTCCGCACAGCAGGGGAACAGCTGACGTTACTGAACCCCAATAACACGGCAGCAAGTGTTGACTGTGCAGACGGCACTTCCGAGCACCAACTGGCGGTGTTGGAGCTCAGGGATAATACTGAAAACAGAGGAGCCAGAGGTGTAATTGGAGCAACTTTAAAATCTGTAGTAGTGAGAATGTGGACAGAGCAGGAGAAATTGCCGTCCGCACAGCAGGGGAATAGCTCACGTTACTGAACCCCAATGACATGGCAGCAAGTGTTGACTGTGCAGACAGCACTTCCGAGCGCCAACTGGCGGTGTTGGAGCTCAGGGATAATACTGAAAACAGAGGAGCCAGAAGTGTATTTGGAGGAGGTTTTAAATCAGTAGTACAGTGGATGTGGACAGAGCAGGAGAAATTGCCGTCCGCACAGCAGGGGAACAGCTGATGTTACTGAACCCCAATAACATGGCAGCAAGTGTTGACTGTGCAGACGGCACTTCCGAGCGCCAACTGGCGGTGTTGGAGCTCAGGGATAATACTGAAAACAGAGGAGCCAGAGGTGTAATTGGAGCAAATTTAAAATCTGTAGTAGTGAGAATGTGGACAGAGCAGGAGAAATTGCCGTCCGCACAGCAGGGGAACAGCTGACGTTACTGAACCCCAATGACATGGCAGCAAGTGTTGACTGTGCAGACGGCACTTCCGAGCGCCAACTGGCGGTGTTGGAGCTCAGGGATAATACTGAAAACAGAGGAGCCAGAAGTGTATTTGGAGGAGGTTTTAAATCAGTAGTACAGTGGATGTGGACAGAGCAGGAGAAATTGCCGTCCGCACAGCAGGGGAACAGCTGATGTTACTGAACCCCAATAACACGGCAGCAAGTGTTGACTGTGCAGACGGCACTTCCGAGCGCCAACTGGCGGTGTTGGAGCTCAGGGATAATACTGAAAACAGAGGAGCCAGAGGTGTAATTGGAGCAACTTTAAAATCTGTAGTAGTGAGAATGTGGACAGAGCAGGAGAAATTGCCGTCCGCACAGCAGGGGAACAGCTGACGTTACTGAACCCCAATAACATGGCAGCAAGTGTTGACTGTGCAGACGGCACTTCCGAGCGCCAACTGGCGGTGTTGGAGCTCAGGGATAATACTGAAAACAGAGGAGCCAGAGGTGTATTTGGAGGAGGTTTTAAATCAGTAGTACAGTGGATGTGGACAGAGCAGGAGAAAGTGCCGTCCGCACAGCAGGGGAACAGCTGACGTTACTGAACCCCAATAACATGGCAGCAAGTG
Organism: Phyllobates terribilis; assembly: GCF_046119375.1. Taxonomy (NCBI): domain Eukaryota; kingdom Metazoa; phylum Chordata; class Amphibia; order Anura; family Dendrobatidae; genus Phyllobates; species Phyllobates terribilis. Next base: position 288,275,971 of record NW_027362771.1, read on the forward strand.
TTGACTGTGCAGACGGCACTTCCGAGCGCCAACTGGCGGTGTTGGAGCTCAGGGATAATACTGAAAACAGAATAGCCAGAGGTGTATTTGGAGGAGGTTTTAAATCAGTAGTACAGTGGATGTGGACAGAGCAGGAGAAAGTGCCGTCCGCACAGCAGGGGAACAGCTGACGTTACTGAACCCCAATAACACGGCAGCAAGTGTTGACTGTGCAGACGGCACTTCCGAGCGCCAACTGGCGGTGTTGGAGCTCAGGGATAATACTGAAAACAGAGGAGCCAGAGGTGTAATTGGAGCAACTTTAAATCAGTAGTAGTGAGAATGTGGACAGAGCAGGAGAAATTGCCGTCCGCACAGCAGGGGAACAGCTGACGTTACTGAACCCCAATAACACGGCAGCAAGTGTTGACTGTGCAGACGGCACTTCCGAGCACCAACTGGCGGTGTTGGAGCTCAGGGATAATACTGAAAACAGAGGAGCCAGAGGTGTAATTGGAGCACCTTTAAAATCTGTAGTAGTGAGAATGTGGACAGAGCAGGAGAAATTGCCGTCCGCACAGCAGGGGAACAGCTGACGTTACTGAACCCAAATGACATGGCAGCAAGTGTTGACTGTGCAGACGGCACTTCCGAGCGCCAACTGGCGGTTTTGGAGCTCAGGGATAATACTGAAAACAGAGGAGCCAGAGGTGTAATTGGAGCAACTTTAAAATCAGTAGTAGTGAGAATGTGGACAGAGCAGGAGAAATTGCCGTCCGCACAGCAGGGGAACAGCTGACGTTACTGAACCCCAATAACACGGCAGCAAGTGTTGACTGTGCAGACGGCACTTCCGAGCACCAACTGGCGGTGTTGGAGCTCAGGGATAATACTGAAAACAGAGGAGCCAGAGGTGTAATTGGAGCAACTTTAAAATCTGTAGTAGTGAGAATGTGGACAGAGCAGGAGAAATTGCCGTCCGCACAGCAGGGGAACAGCTGACGTTACTGAACCCCAATGACACCGCAGCAAGTGTTGACAGTGCAGACGGCACTTCCGAGTGCCAACTGGCGGTATTGGAGCTCAGGGATAATACTGAAAACAGAGGAGCCAGAGGTGTAATTGGAGCAACTTTAAAATCTGTAGTAGTGAGAATGTGGACAGAGCAGGAGAAATTGCCGTCCGCACAGCAGGGGAATAGCTGACGTTACTGAACCCCAATGACATGGAAGCAAGTGTTGACTGTGCAGACAGCACTTCCGAGCGCCAACTGGCGGTGTTGGAGCTCAGGGATAATACTGAAAACAGAGGAGCCAGAAGTGTATTTGGAGGAGGTTTTAAATCAGTAGTACAGTGGATGTGGACAGAGCAGGAGAAATTGCCGTCCGCACAGCAGGGGAACAGCTGATGTTACTGAACCCCAATAACATGGCAGCAAGTGTTGACTGTGCAGACGGCACTTCCGAGCGCCAACTGGCGGTGTTGGAGCTCAGGGATAATACTGAAAACAGAGGAGCCAGAGGTGTAATTGGAGCAAATTTAAAATCTGTAGTAGTGAGAATGTGGACAGAGCAGGAGAAATTGCCGTCCGCACAGCAGAGGAACAGCTGACGTTACTGAACCCCAATGACATGGCAGCAAGTGTTGACTGTGCAGACGGCACTTCCGAGCGCCAACTGGCGGTGTTGGAGCTCAGGGATAATACTGAAAACAGAGGAGCCAGAAGTGTATTTGGAGGAGGTTTTAAATCAGTAGTACAGTGGATGTGGACAGAGCAGGAGAAATTGCTATCCGCACAGCAGGGGAACAGCTGATGTTACTGAACCCCAATAACACGGCAGCAAGTGTTGACTGTGCAGACGGCACTTCCGAGCGCCAACTGGCGGTGTTGGAGCTCAGGGATAATACTGAAAACAGAGGAGCCAGAGGTGTAATTGGAGCAACTTTAAAATCTGTAGTAGTGAGAATGTGGACAGAGCAGGAGAAATTGCCGTCCGCACAGCAGGGGAACAGCTGACGTTACTGAACCCCAATAACATGGCAGCAAGTGTTGACTGTGCAGATGGCACTTCCGAGCGCCAACTGGCGGTGTTGGAGCTCAGGGATAATACTGAAAACAGAGGAGCCAGAGGTGTATTTGGAGGAGGTTTTAAATCAGTAGTACAGTGGATGTGGACAGAGCAGGAGAAAGTGCCGTCCGCACAGCAGGGGAACAGCTGACGTTACTGAACCCCAATAACATGGCAGCAAGTGTTGACTGTGCAGACGGCACTTCCGAGCGCCAACTGGCGGTGTTGGAGCTCAGGGATAATACTGAAAACAGAGGAGCCAGAGGTGTATTTGGAGGAGGTTTTAAATCAGTAGTACAGTGGATGTGGACAGAGCAGGAGAAAGTGCCGTCCGCACAGCAGGGGAACAGCTGACGTTACTGAACCCCAATAACACGGCAGCAAGTGTTGACTGTGCAGACGGCACTTCCGAGCGCCAACTGGCGGTGTTGGAGCTCAGGGATAATACTGAAAACAGAGGAGCCAGAGGTGTAATTGGAGCAACTTTAAATCAGTAGTAGTGAGAATGTGGACAGAGCAGGAGAAATTGCCGTCCGCACAGCAGGGGAACAGCTGACGTTACTGAACCCCAATAACACGGCAGCAAGTGTTGACTGTGCAGACGGCACTTCCGAGCACCAACTGGCGGTGTTGGAGCTCAGGGATAATACTGAAAACAGAGGAGCCAGAGGTGTAATTCTAGCAACTTTAAAATCTGTAGTAGTGAGAATGTGGACAGAGCAGGAGAAATTGCCGTCCGCACAGCAGGGGAACAGCTGACGTTACTGAACCCCAATGACATGGCAGCAAGTGTTGACTGTGCAGACGGCACTTCCGAGCGCCAACTGGCGGTTTTGGAGCTCAGGGATAATACTGAAAACAGAGGAGCCAGAGGTGTAATTGGAGCAACTTTAAAATCAGTAGTAGTGAGAATGTGGACAGAGCAGGAGAAATTGCCGTCCGCACAGCAGGGGAACAGCTGACGTTACTGAACCCCAATAACACGGCAGCAAGTGTTGACTGTGCAGACGGCACTTCCGAGCACCAACTGGCGGTGTTGGAGCTCAGGGATAATACTGAAAACAGAGGAGCCAGAGGTGTAATTGGAGCAACTTTAAAATCTGTAGTAGTGAGAATGTGGACAGAGCAGGAGAAATTGCCGTCCGCACAGCAGGGGAACAGCTGACGTTACTGAACCCCAATGACACGGCAGCAAGTGTTGACAGTGCAGACGGCACTTCCGAGTGCCAACTGGCGGTATTGGAGCTCAGGGATAATACTGAAAACAGAGGAGCCAGAGTTGTAATTGGAGCAACTTTAAAATCTGTAGTAGTGAGAATGTGGACAGAGCAGGAGAAATTGCCGTCCGCACAGCAGGGGAACAGCTGACGTTACTGAACCCCAATGACATGGCAGCAAGTGTTGACTGTGCAGACGGCACTTCCGAGCGCCAACTGGCGGTGTTGGAGCTCAGGGATAATACTGAAAACAGAGGAGCCAGAGGTGTATTTGGAGGAGGCTTTAAATCAGTAGTACAGTGGATGTGGACAGAGCAGGAGAAAGTGCCGTCCGCACAGCAGGGGAACAGCTGACGTTACTGAACCCCAATAACACGGCAGCAAGTGTTGACTGTGCAGACGGCACTTCCGAGCGCCAACTGGCGGTGTTGGAGCTCAGAGATAATACTGAAAACAGAGGAGCCAGAGGTGTAATTGGAGCAATTTTAAATCAGTAGTAGTGAGAATGTGGACAGAGCAGGAGAAATTGCCGTCCGCACAGCAGGGGAACAGCTGACGTTACTGAACCCCAATTACACGGCAGCAAGTGTTGACTGTGCAGACGGCACTTCCGAGCACCAACTGGCGGTGTTGGAGCTCAGGGATAATACTGAAAACAGAGGAGCCAGAGGTGTAATTGGAGCAACTTTAAAATCTGTAGTAGTGAGAATGTGGACAGAGCAGGAGAAATTGCCATCCGCACAGCAGGGGAACAGCTGACGTTACTGAACCCCAATGACATGGCAGCAAGTGTTGACTGTGCAGACGGCACTTCCGAGCGCCAACTGGCGGTTTTGGAGCTCAGGGATAATACTGAAAACAGAGGAGCCAGAGGTGTAATTGGAGCAACTTTAAAATCTGTAGTAGTGAGAATGTGGACAGAGCAGGAGAAATTGCCGTCCGCACAGCAGGGGAACAGCTGACGTTACTGAACCCCAATGACACCGCAGCAAGTGTTGAAAGTGCAGACGGCACTTCCGAGTGCCAACTGGCGGTATTGGAGCTCAGGGATAATACTGAAAACAGAGGAGCCAGAGGTGTAATTGGAGCAACTTTAAAATCTGTAGTAGTGAGAATGTGGACAGAGCAGGAGAAATTGCCGTCCGCACAGCAGGGGAATAGCTGACGTTACTGAACCCCAATGACATGGAAGCAAGTGTTGACTGTGCAGACAGCACTTCCGAGCGCCAACTGGCGGTGTTGGAGCTCAGGGATAATACTGAAAACAGAGGAGCCAGAAGTGTATTTGGAGGAGGTTTTAAATCAGTAGTACAGTGGATGTGGACAGAGCAGGAGAAATTGCCGTCCGCACAGCAGGGGAACAGCTGATGTTACTGAACCCCAATAACATGGCAGCAAGTGTTGACTGTGCAGACGGCACTTCCGAGCGCCAACTGGCGGTGTTGGAGCTCAGGGATAATACTGAAAACAGAGGAGCCAGAGGTGTAATTGGAGCAAATTTAAAATCTGTAGTAGTGAGAATGTGGACAGAGCAGGAGAAATTGCCGTCCGCACAGCAGAGGAACAGCTGACGTTACTGAACCCCAATGACATGGCAGCAAGTGTTGACTGTGCAGACGGCACTTCCGAGCGCCAACTGGCGGTGTTGGAGCTCAGGGATAATACTGAAAACAGAGGAGCCAGAAGTGTATTTGGAGGAGGTTTTAAATCAGTAGTACAGTGGATGTGGACAGAGCAGGAGAAATTGCCATCCGCACAGCAGGGGAACAGCTGATGTTACTGAACCCCAATAACACGGCAGCAAGTGTTGACTGTGCAGACGGCACTTCCGAGCGCCAACTGGCGGTGTTGGAGCTCAGGGATAATACTGAAAACAGAGGAGCCAGAGGTGTAATTGGAGCAACTTTAAAATCTGTAGTAGTGAGAATGTGGACAGAGCAGGAGAAATTGCCGTCCGCACAGCAGGGGAACAGCTGACGTTACTGAACCCCAATAACATGGCAGCAAGTGTTGACTGTGCAGATGGCACTTCCGAGCGCCAACTGGCGGTGTTGGAGCTCAGGGATAATACTGAAAACAGAGGAGCCAGAGGTGTATTTGGAGGAGGTTTTAAATCAGTAGTACAGTGGATGTGGACAGAGCAGGAGAAAGTGCCGTCCGCACAGCAGGGGAACAGCTGACGTTACTGAACCCCAATAACATGGCAGCAAGTGTTGACTGTGCAGACGGCACTTCCGAGCGCCAACTGGCGGTGTTGGAGCTCAGGGATAATACTGAAAACAGAGGAGCCAGAGGTGTATTTGGAGGAGGTTTTAAATCAGTAGTACAGTGGATGTGGACAGAGCAGGAGAAAGTGCCGTCCGCACAGCAGGGGAACAGCTGACGTTACTGAACCCCAATAACACGGCAGCAAGTGTTGACTGTGCAGACGGCACTTCCGAGCGCCAACTGGCGGTGTTGGAGCTCAGGGATAATACTGAAAACAGAGGAGCCAGAGGTGTAATTGGAGCAACTTTAAATCAGTAGTAGTGAGAATGTGGACAGAGCAGGAGAAATTGCCGTCCGCACAGCAGGGGAACAGCTGACGTTACTGAACCCCAATAACACGGCAGCAAGTGTTGACTGTGCAGACGGCACTTCCGAGCACCAACTGGCGGTGTTGGAGCTCAGGGATAATACTGAAAACAGAGGAGCCAGAGGTGTAATTCTAGCAACTTTAAAATCTGTAGTAGTGAGAATGTGGACAGAGCAGGAGAAATTGCCGTCCGCACAGCAGGGGAACAGCTGACGTTACTGAACCCCAATGACATGGCAGCAAGTGTTGACTGTGCAGACGGCACTTCCGAGCGCCAACTGGCGGTTTTGGAGCTCAGGGATAATACTGAAAACAGAGGAGCCAGAGGTGTAATTGGAGCAACTTTAAAATCAGTAGTAGTGAGAATGTGGACAGAGCAGGAGAAATTGCCGTCCGCACAGCAGGGGAACAGCTGACGTTACTGAACCCCAATAACACGGCAGCAAGTGTTGACTGTGCAGACGGCACTTCCGAGCACCAACTGGCGGTGTTGGAGCTCAGGGATAATACTGAAAACAGAGGAGCCAGAGGTGTAATTGGAGCAACTTTAAAATCTGTAGTAGTGAGAATGTGGACAGAGCAGGAGAAATTGCCGTCCGCACAGCAGGGGAACAGCTGACGTTACTGAACCCCAATGACACGGCAGCAAGTGTTGACAGTGCAGACGGCACTTCCGAGTGCCAACTGGCGGTATTGGAGCTCAGGGATAATACTGAAAACAGAGGAGCCAGAGGTGTAATTGGAGCAACTTTAAAATCTGTAGTAGTGAGAATGTGGACAGAGCAGGAGAAATTGCCGTCCGCACAGCAGGGGAACAGCTGACGTTACTGAACCCCAATGACATGGCAGCAAGTGTTGACTGTGCAGACGGCACTTCCGAGCGCCAACTGGCGGTGTTGGAGCTCAGGGATAATACTGAAAACAGAGGAGCCAGAGGTGTATTTGGAGGAGGCTTTAAATCAGTAGTACAGTGGATGTGGACAGAGCAGGAGAAAGTGCCGTCCGCACAGCAGGGGAACAGCTGACGTTACTGAACCCCAATAACACGGCAGCAAGTGTTGACTGTGCAGACGGCACTTCCGAGCGCCAACTGGCGTTGTTGGAGCTCAGAGATAATACTGAAAACAGAGGAGCCAGAGGTGTAATTGGAGCAACTTTAAATCAGTAGTAGTGAGAATGTGGACAGAGCAGGAGAAATTGCCGTCCGCACAGCAGGGGAACAGCTGACGTTACTGAACCCCAATAACACGGCAGCAAGTGTTGACTGTGCAGACGGCACTTCCGAGCACCAACTGGCGGTGTTGGAGCTCAGGGATAATACTGAAAACAGAGGAGCCAGAGGTGTAATTGGAGCAACTTTAAAATCTGTAGTAGTGAGAATGTGGACAGAGCAGGAGAAATTGCCATCCGCACAGCAGGGGAACAGCTGACGTTACTGAACCCCAATGACATGGCAGCAAGTGTTGACTGTGCAGACGGCACTTCCGAGCGCCAACTGGCGGTTTTGGAGCTCAGGGATAATACTGAAAACAGAGGAGCCAGAGGTGTAATTGGAGCAACTTTAAAATCAGTAGTAGTGAGAATGTGGACAGAGCAGGAGAAATTGCCGTCCGCACAGCAGGGGAACAGCTGACGTTACTGAACCCCAATAACACGGCAGCAAGTGTTGACTGTGCAGACGGCACTTCCGAGCACCAACTGGCGGTGTTGGAGCTCAGGGATAATACTGAAAACAGAGGAGCCAGAGGTGTAATTGGAGCAACTTTAAAATCAGTAGTAGTGAGAATGTGGACAGAGCAGGAGAAATTGCCGTCCGCACAGCAGGGGAACAGCTGACGTTACTGAACCCCAATAACACGGCAGCAAGTGTTGACTGTGCAGACGGCACTTCCGAGCGCCAACTGGCGGTGTTGGAGCTCAGGGATAATACTGAAAACAGAGGAGCCAGAGGTGTATTTGGAGGAGGCTTTAAATCAGTAGTACAGTGGATGTGGACAGAGCAGGAGAAAGTGCCGTCCGCACAGCAGGGGAACAGCTGACGTTACTGAACCCCAATAACACGGCAGCAAGTGTTGACTGTGCAGACGGCACTTCCGAGCGCCAACTGGCGGTGTTGGAGCTCAGAGATAATACTGAAAACAGAGGAGCCAGAGGTGTAATTGGAGCAACTTTAAATCAGTAGTAGTGAGAATGTGGACAGAGCAGGAGAAATTGCCGTCCGCACAGCAGGGGAACAGCTGACGTTACTGAACCCCAATAACACGGCAGCAAGTGTTGACTGTGCAGACGGCACTTCCGAGCACCAACTGGCGGTGTTGGAGCTCAGGGATAATACTGAAAACAGAGGAGCCAGAGGTGTAATTGGAGCAACTTTAAAATCTGTAGTAGTGAGAATGTGGACAGAGCAGGAGAAATTGCCATCCGCACAGCAGGGGAACAGCTGACGTTACTGAACCCCAATGACATGGCAGCAAGTGTTGACTGTGCAGACGGCACTTCCGAGCGCCAACTGGCGGTTTTGGAGCTCAGGGATAATACTGAAAACAGAGGAGCCAGAGGTGTAATTGGAGCAACTTTAAAATCAGTAGTAGTGAGAATGTGGACAGAGCAGGAGAAATTGCCGTCCGCACAGCAGGGGAACAGCTGACGTTACTGAACCCCAATAACACGGCAACAAGTGTTGACTGTGCAGACGGCACTTCCGAGCACCAACTGGCGGTGTTGGAGCTCAGGATAATACTGAAAACAGAGGAGCCAGAGGTGTAATTGGAGCAACTTTAAAATCTGTAGTAGTGAGAATGTGGACAGAGCAGGAGAAATTTCCGTCCGCACAGCAGGGGAACAGCTGACGTTACTGAACCCCAATGACATGGCAGCAAGTGTTGGCTGTGCAGACGGCACTTCCGAGCGCCAACTGGCAGTGTTAGAGCTCAGGGATAATACTGAAAACAGAGGAGCCAGAGGTGTAATTGGAGCAACTTTAAAATCTGTAGTAGTGAGAATGTGGACAGAGCAGGAGAAATTGCCGTCCGCACAGCCGGGGAACAGCTGACGTTACTGAACCCCAATGACACGGCAGCAAGTGTTGACTGTGCAGACGGCACTTCCGAGCGCCAACTGGCGGTGTTGGAGCTCAGGGATTACAGTTCAGGTGGTAGAAACATGAACAGAACAGGAGACCTGGATACTTTTGCCAACAATTATTTATTCTGGAAGAGGACTGGCAAATTCATGAGAGATCCAGGCCTTGTTCATTTTGAGAAAAGTAAGCCGGTCAACGTTATCGGAGAATAGTCGCATGCGACGGTCTGTTAGTACACCACCTGCGGCACTAAAGACGCGTTCCGATAATACACTAGCAGCAGGGCAAGCTAACACCTCCAATGCATACTGACTTAGCTCTGGCCATGTATCTAGCTTACAGACCCAAAACTTGAAGGGAGAAGAGCCATCTGGGAGTACACTAAGAGGGCAAGACATGTAGTCTGTCACCATCTGACGGAAACGTTGCCTCCTGCTGACTGGAGCCGTCTGTGATGGTGTAGACATTTGTGGCGGCGGGGACACAAAACTTTGCCACATTTCGGCCATACTGGTCTTGCCTTGTGCTGAGGCGCTGCTTCTGCTCCCTCTTTGTGCAGAGCTTCCTCCACTGCCTCGACGCACTGAGCTGCTTTGTAAAGCACTAGCAGCACTGCTCTCGGTTGGAATGGAGAACATGATGGAATGCACCAGTGCGTCTTGGTACTCCCGCATTTTATGCTCCCGGTTCAACTGTGTTATGAGGCTTTGTAAGTTGTCCCGGTAGCGAGGATCTAGGAGCGTGGACACCCAACAATCAGCCGTGTTGAGAATGTGGGCGATGCGGCGGTGGTTTCTCAGGCACTGCAGCATGAAATCAACCATGTGCTGCAGACTGCCAACTGGCCAAGAAACGCTGTCCCCTGCTTGAGGCGTGATCTCTGCCTGCTCTGCATCACCCCACCCTCGCTCTAGATACTGACTACTAGAGCATTGTGTACCTCCCTCCTCTGGACAGATGTCTTCCTCAACCATTGACTCCTCCTCATCCTCCTCACAAAGTGTCCCCTGCCTAGGCCTTTGTGAGGAACCACGTTGCGCAGACTGTAGAAAAGCAGATGGCATTTGTGACTCCTCATCCTCCACCTCTTCCAAAACCTCGTCCCTTAGTGCTTGCAGTGTTTTTTCAAGCAGGCAGATAAGGGGGATAGTCATGCTGACTAGTGCATCATATGCACTCGCCATCCGCGTGGAATAATCGAAGGCACGCAAAACGTGGCAAATGTCCTTCATAGAGGCCCACTCAGTGGTGGTGAAGTGTGAACGGCGCGCACTGCGACTTCTTTGCACTTGCTGCAGCTGGTACTCCATTACTGCTGCCTGCTGCTCACACAACCTCTCCAACATATGTAACGTTAAATTCCACCTGGTGGGTAGGTCACATATGATGCGATGCTCCGGAAGACGTAATCTGCGCTGCAGAGCTGCAATGCGTGATCTTGCATTGCTGGAACGCCGCAAGTGAGCGCACTCTATGCGGACCTTGTGAAGCAGTGCATCAAGATCCGGAAAGTCCCTCAAAAAACTCTGCACGACCAAGCTGAGCACATGAGCCAGACATGGGATGTGAGTGAGGTTGCCTAGGCCCAGAGCTGCCACCAGATTTCGGCCATTGTCACACACTACCATGCCTGGCTGGAGATTCGCTGGCACAAACCACACGTCGCTCTGCTGTTTGATGGCATTCCAGAGCTCCTGCGCTGTGTGGCTTCGATTCCCCAAAGAAATTAATTTTAATACGGCCTGTTGACGTTTGGCCACGACTGTGCTCATATTGGTCACCATAACAGGTAACCGTTCACGGGTCGATGTGGAGGCAGACCGTGACGGCTCCTGCAGCGCTGATTCAGAGGAACTGGAGTATGAGGAGGAGTCAATGTGTACAGACTGGATTCCTGCAATCCTTGGAGTTGGCAGAACACGTACAGCGCCACTCTCAAGATCTGTACCCGGCTCCACAACATTTACCCAATGGGCAGTGAGGGAAAGGTATCGTCCCTGTCCATGCTTACTGGTCCACGCATCGGTGGTCAGGTGGACCTTGCTACTGACGGCGTTTTGTAGCGCATGTTTAATTTTTCCCTCCACATGATGTTGCAGGGCAGGGACGACTTGCCTGCTGAAATAAAATCGGCTGGGCACGTTGTATTGTGGGACTGCCAATGCCATAAAGTTACGGAATGTGTCAGTCTCCACCAGCCTGAATGATAGCATTTCAAGGGCCAGTAGTTTAGCTATGCCAGCATTCAGAGCCTGTGCTCGGGGGTGGTTTGCCGAGTATGGGTGCCTTTTCTCCCATGCCTGTGCTAACGATGGCTGTAGACTGGCCTGGGAGTGTGAGGATGACTGGGAAAGTGGTGCTGTGGGTGGAATTACACTGTGTCTCTGTACAACAGTGCCAAAGATTCTTCCATGGTGATCCTGTGAGGAAGCCGAACCAGCTGTGTGTGAGCTGGAGGAAGAGGCTACAACACGAGCTGAAGAGGTGGTAGGTGGCGCTGTAGGTTGGCCTAGGTCTTCAGTGTGTTTTTGTAACTCCACCACGTGCTTGGTCCGCACATGTTTCCACATATTTGTGTTATTGAGGTTGCTGACACTTTTCCCTCTTTTCACCTTCTGATTACACAGCTTGCATTTGACAAAGCAAATGTCATCTGCAACTATGTCAAAAAAGGACCAGGCACTGCAAGTCTTGGGAGCACCCGCTTTGGATTTTGGAAGAGCCATGCTCCTAATGGGTGCCGAAGTGGAGGCTACAGGCAACCAAGTCTGCCCCCTCCCTCTCCCTCCTTTTTGGGCTGTTCGGGGAATCTCTTCCTCAGAGCTGCTCCCACCACCTTCCTGTCCCTCACGCCATGATGGGTCAAGGACCTCATCATCTACACCACCCTCTTCAAACAACTGCTTCTCCTGGGTAGTCTCGACAGCACAGTACGCACCAGAAAGTGGCACCTGAGTCTCATCATCAGATGCGTACTGAGGTGTGCTGCTGACCATAGGCACTGGCCCACCCGCCTCTTCAGATTCAGAGAGACAAAACGGTTGCGCATCACTGCATACTACCTCTTCTTCAAATTCTCGAATTCTGCTTGGCTGGCCCCCTCTTTCCAAGCCAAGAGATTCAGAGAACAGAAGTAGAGATGGCTCCTGTCCAGGGCTCTCTGACTGCCTGGGCAATTTGGCAGGTGGTGAAAAGACAGATGGGTGCTCTTCAGTGCTCAGGACCTGAGAGGATCTGGAACTAATTGAAGTCGATGCGTTAGCTGCCATCCATCCGACAACGGCTTCAATTTGGTCCTCTCGCAGCAGTGGGGTACGGCTAGCTCCTACAAAGCTGCGCATAAAGGACTGTTCCCTGGTAAAACTGGGGGATGCTGAGTCACTGGTGCCCGCAGCAGGCACAGAATCCCCACGTCCTCTCCCTGCCGTCCCTGCGTTACACAAGGATGTGTTGAACAATCTGAACCGTACTCTCACCAATGCCATACCCGGGAAGGTCCACCTAACAACAGAACCCTGGACAAGTTGTTGTGGGCAGAGACGATACATTTCTGTCACGGCACACTGGGTAAACCTGGTGGAGGGTGGGACAAAGGCGTAAACTGGAACATCACACATCCTACCCATGCCAAGAATAGCGGGCCCAACCTCTGTCAGGGTTTCCGCCTCTTCACATTCCACTTCCTCTCTCCCCTCCTCCTGCTCCTCATCCTATACTGAATTACCCTCCCCATTACTATCAAGCTGGGACCTGTGCAGCAGTACATCGGCAAAGCGGCAACACGCTCTGCTGAAGCTGATCTATTTAGATCAGAAAGCACACACTGCAGCAGAAGTGTGGCAAGCTTTAAAGCAACAAACCGATCAGTGGCTCTCCCCGCTGCACCTCCAACCCGGTCTGTTCGTCTGCGATAATGGGCGTAACCTGGTGGTGGCTTTAAAGGTCGGCAAGCTGGTACACGTGTCATGCATGGCTCATGTGCTGAACTTAGTAGTTCAGCAATTACTGAAAACTTACCCTGACTTACCGTACCGACTTGAGAAAGTGCGCTGTATTAGTGCTCATTTCCGCCATTCCTCTACCGCTTTTGCTGCTCTTACAGCACTGCAAAACTGCTTGAATTTGCCAAATCACCAACTCATTTGTGACCTGCCCACATCGTGGAACTCAACCTATCATATGTTGGCGAGGATTAGTGAACAGCAGAGGGCAGTAGCTGAATACCATCTTCAACATGCCCATCAGACTGAGAGTCAGCCACCACACATAACAACTGTCGAGTGGGTGTGGATCGCTGACATTTGTGAGTTTCTTGAGAACTTTGAGTACTGCACCAACCTTGTGAGAAGTGATCAGGCTATTATCAGGGTAACCATCCCGCTGCTGTGTCTCTTGAAACAATAACTGCATAATCTCAATGAGGAAGCTTTGAGTACCCAGCATGTTGGTATGGAGCCAGATTTCCCAATGGTGATACTACCCAGCTCAGCCAATATTCTGAGGCAACATTGGTTGATGAGGAAGATGAGGAGGATGAGGAGGGAGAGGACTTGTTTTTCTGTGCTACCAAGGGGACTCGTAATGCTACAGAGGGGATACTCAACCCAAGCTTCATGTCTATCCAGCCTGGATGGGCTGGGGAGGAGAAGGTGGGGGAGGAGGAGGCGATTCAGCATGAGGAGAGGATGGGTACTGTTTCTACTGTTGGGAACACAGAACATTTGCCTTTTTGCAGCATGGCTCATAGGGCACAGTTCATGTGTAAGTGCCTGTGGCAAGACCCACGCGTGATACACATTTTATCCAACAGCCTATACTGGTTGGCCACCTTTCTTGATCTGCGGTACAAGGAGAAATTTCCTTCTCTCCTTTTGGAATCACAAAACAGTTTTACAATGGAATCATTCAAGAAGGCCGTTGTAGATAAGTTGCTGAAAACATCACCCTCAGACAATGCTGGTGGCAGAGGTACCGGCTCTTTTCAACACCAATGGTTAATGGGGAGAGACATGAACACTATCTCCACCAGAGGTAGGAGGAAAATGTGCACACATTGGGCAGTTTTCAATAATCCAGCACAACAGCACGGGCTATCTGTGCCTGTAACAATGTCAAGGAGGGATAAGTTGCAAAACATGGTCAAGGGGTATTTAAGTGACCATACGTGAGACCTTTCTGACGCTTCAGTTCCCTTTAATTATTGGGTGTCTAAGCTGAACACTTGGCCCGTCCTCTCCTTATATGGCTTGGAGGTGCTGGCCTGCCTGGCTGCGCGTGTGTTGTCAGAGTGTGTTTTCAGTTCCACTGGGGCAATCATCACTGATAGGCGCACACGTCTCTCCATGGAAAATGCAGACAGACTTACTCTGATTAAATTCACCAAGGACTGAGTATCTCCACAGTTTGTAATTAAACCAGATGACAGCAAGCCAACCTAAATTCACCAAAAATGCAGATTCATGTGTGGCACCCCGCTACTACAGGTACCACAGGACCCAAAAGGGTGCATGGGCGGACTTCTCCACAAGAGGCCCTCACTACAAACAAACACCTCCACCCTTCCACCTCATACCACCCGATGGAGCCTGTTAGGGATATATATATGGAGGGTGGAGTTAGGCAGTCAGAGTGTGCTGACGCTTAGAGGAGTGAAGACGCAGCACGTCTGCTGCTGTATTGAGGGCCCTGAGTGTGGCTGAGGCAAGGAGAGAGGAGAAAGGAGTGAAGGGGGCTGAGGAGCATCCCAGGCTCACCCCAAGACACAATCCGGGCACCGGGTCTGCGCCTACTGGGTCCTCTATACCCAGTAGGACTAGGACTACCGGCATACCAGGAGGTTTCCAGACCCCTAGTCATTCTGAAGCTACCATCAAATACAGGACTAGGAACTACGAAGGCCCCGGCATCCAGGGATAGTGGTTGCCAAAGAAAAGTCCTACTACCAAGCGGTCAGGTGAGAGAGCAACACAATACAGAAGCTAGGCCAAGTTCCAGGCTAGCCAGAAGCTTAGAGAGAGGAAGACATGAATCAGGAGGCCTTATACCTGCTCACTGGGGAGAGTCCTGAAGTGCACCCTTCCCAGCAAGTACACTGGACCATACCTGCCATTACACCAGTAAAGGTACTGAAGCAAATCCCCTGTGTGTGTGTCCGTCATTCCCCCTGACCTGACCGGGCCATCTCTCACGTGCATCCCATCCATCTACCCCGCCCCGGGGGCTCGCTCCACTTGTGGGGAGCAGAAACATCCCAGCTGCCATCCCATCACCCCCGGAGGTCTGCAGCAGCGCCGGTAACCGTTACCGGAAACCACAGGTGGAGTCACGAGACAAACTGTACACTAAAACCCTTTTTAAAGAGCAACCCAGAGGAAGGGCCCGGGAGCCGACTGCCGTGATACCCTGCAAAGAAGGTAAAGGCCCGGGTACCGAGTTTCCCCCCCCATATCTCCCTGGGCGAGTAACATGATACTGCTGTTAACGTCATAAAAACCCGTTTCCTACCTTTGTCAACCATGACTCAGCCCATAGGGTTAATTTTTACAAACCCTATGCACATTGTGCAGTAATCAAACCAGGACAGTATTCCTTCTCCAGCCTAACTACTATTTGTGATTGGAGGCCCTTGGGATGGTGGCTTCCTGCGTCAATCATGACTCAGCCCATAGGGCTAATTTTTACAAACCCTATACACATTGTGCAGTGGACAGTGGTCCTACCAAACTAATATTTGACATTGGAGGCCCTTGTCACAGGTTATGCCACATTATGACTGAGATAGGGGATACATATTCAATAGAAATGTACTGTCAGTCACCCTATTTGGCCAAAAAGCATGCCTGGCTTGTGCTACATTGTGACTGAGATAGGGAATACATATTCAATAGAAATGTACTGTCAGTCACCCTATTTGGCAAAAAAACATGCCTCGCTTGTGCCACAATGTGACTGAGATAGGAGACACATATTCAATAGAAATTTACACTGACTGTTGATGACCAACTGATGGCCCTCTGAAAACTTGAATTGATAGCCACAACTACTACAGTACTCCATCATAGATAATGTTTGTCAAGGGAGGACCCTTGCCATGGAATCTTCCTGCACCTATGACACAGCCCCCAGGAGTAATTTTTGGAAATACGATGCACATTCTGAACTGGACCAAGTAGTACAGTATCAAGAAGTCTTCTCTTCCTATATAATCTGGGGAATATTGACAATCAAAATCTCTGAGCCATTTGGAGAAGCTTCTCTAACCCATCCTGGAGGGGGGCACCATATATCCTTTGTTCTTTCACTTGCACAAGTGATATGTTTGAGCTCGTCATCCAGTTGACTAGTGCAGCTTTATTTTTCCGGTTCACAGAGTTCAGCCAAACCTGAGGATCGCAGACTGCACTCACTGCTACATTCTAGTGCGCCATGTCTCTTGGCCTTTTTCTCTGTAGCCTCTGCCCTTAAATGATTTAAATAATAGAGTGAGGGCCCTACAATAAGAATAAGTGAGTGCACTCTCAAATGTACACAAGAGGGATCTCCAAAATTCCTAGAGGAGGGCACTTAAAAATGTATGTTACAGGGCCACATGAGGGCTCTCAGAAAACTCAGCTTTTCTGCCTACTGCAGGCCCCCTGAGCATTTGAATTTAGGGCCACAGTATCACATGGTGGTGAAGGAGGTGGAGGAGGAGGGTCAAGCCCAACGCTACAATGGGCACATTGTAAACTGCTATGGAATATGTATTCCACTATCTGAATGTCATTGATGGAGGGACCGTCCAAATGTCTAAGTATAGCGATTATGAATATTACGGAACTCGGTCATCACTAGTCTATACTAGATTTAAAGATGTTTTCCAATTTAAGTAGAAAACATGTGACGACAGGCTGCTAAATCAAGATAGCGTATTTTCTGTACGAGTAATAACTCACAAGACCCCATGTATGTGATTTGCATAGCTGTGGTCATGTGCCAACTAGTCTCATTCAGATAGTCCTCTGTTAAGAAAAGCCAGATGATACTAGTTAGCATGTGACATTAACTATGCAAATCTCACTCTGGAAATACAGGAGGATCATGACATTGTGCGCATCTTGCACTGTCACAATTATTCAGACTGTATAGAGACAGCTAGGGAGGTCGTGTGAATTGACTCCATGAAAATAGCCCATCTCACTTTCGTGTATGGCATTTCCTAATAAGCAGTTGCCTTCTTTATAGTAATAGTGCATAGATGCTTTACATTGACATCTCTCTCCATCCATCCATTGATCAATCCATCATCCATGTCAGTGAAGGGCAGTAGGGGATAATCTTTATTGCTAGGGCTGGTGTAATGGTGTTTTGTCCATTTCTTCTAATCCCTGCATTGTATTATGCAGGAGTGCTACTGAGTCTGTGCATGAAGCTGGGAGAAAAGAGGGAGGGATTTAGGCGGAGTTATATGTCTGCTCACTGCTAGCTCGCAGCTGAGCACAAAGAATGATGGGAAATGTAGTAAGGAAGGAGCAGAGGATTCTGAACGAAAAGTGATCGCTATGACAACAGGACTGTGGCCAGGGCAAAGGAAGCAAAGCAGAAAGGCATAAAACAACATGAAATTTGGCAGATAAGTTATGTGGGGATAATTGGGGGAAATATCCTTAAGCATTTAGGGCATAACTAGTAACTTTGTCATTGTAGTGGACAACCTCTTTAATGCCCTGATGACACACTTCAGATAAAATATGGATAGGATGGTTCCATTATCTCTTATTTGTGATGCATATGCAATGTGTTGGTATGATTACTATCATTAACTGTTGGTATAAAACCACTGTTTTCATATCTTCACATCCCCTCACGCCATAGAGGGTTCGTTAATTTGATACTGTGTATTTATGTGGTCTGTTGTTTTATAATTGAGTGTTATAGTCTTTGTTGCTTTTTTTTAATAGCGAGAATAAAAGTTATATTAAATTATTATTATTGTAATTTATTTTTAGAACACCATTGATTTCATGGTGCTATACATGAGAAGGGGTCGCATACAAAATACAAATATAAATTACAGTGAACAAACTAACTAAATCACAAACTAACAAAGTGACAGACTAATAGTGACAGACTGCTACAGAAGGGACAGGGTCCTGTCCTTGTAAGCTTAAAGTCTACTGGATAATGGGGAAGGAGACAGTAGGTTGTCCAAAAATGTCCAAAATCCTCCCACTATTGCTGTTATTGATTGGTCAGTCCGCAGTCACATCGAATAGCTGCAGACTTTTCATCTCATTTTGAAAAAAATGGCATAGAAGTTTTAATTCTGCAGAATAAATGAAAGGTTACTTGCATACACTTGCATTTCTTGCATAGTTTTCATTTACAAACTAAAATAATAAATCCATGCTCACAAAGCATAGTAGTTTGGCTTTTTTTCTTCATTTGATTTAATAAACAGCATTGTAAATCTTAACCCTCCGTCACATACAATAGGCCTGACAGGTACATCTCTTTTACTTTCATTTCTCCTTCCTCCCCAGATTGTGAGGAAATCCCCTCCCTCCAGGTAGTCTCCTGTCTCTAGCAGCTCTGTGAAACCTCATACGACAGTTGGATTGCAGAGCTTCAGGAGGACAGATATAACTGCGCTAATCTCTCAGGCTCATTGTATGTGAACACGTCACACTCAATAAGGTTGGTATTTTATGTTCTTATTCATCACAATTGTTTATTTAGCTTGTTTTATGAATGTATAGCACAAAGTGTGAGGATATTTCATAGAAATAAGGCAGATTAAAAAAGAAAGTGTGCTGCTCAGGCATATACAGTAGTTCCCTAACACATATTCCTTCTCTTCCTTCAGATTATCTGCTGAAATGGAGAGGAAAATGTACAGTTTATCAAAAAACCTTGATGTTGAGGAAGTAACAAACATGCTGTTAGATGATGCAGACCCCACACTGAATGAGGATTTAGGAGAGGAAAGTGAGATTGATTCTCATGATGAGGTGGAAGTATGTGAAGTGGATTCTGAAACAGAGCAAGATGGTGACAGTGATGAGGATGAAGATGTAGAATCTTATTATATGGGAAAAGATAAAAAACAACAATGGAACAAGAAGCCACTCCAGAAAAAACGTAGGGAACCTCAAAACATTATTACTCACTTTCTTGCAGTTATAGGAACTGCAAGTAATGCAAAAACTGCAGTTGAATGCTGGAATAGTTCATTCACAGATGACATTCTGGACTCTATTGTCACATATACCAACCAATATATAGACATTATAAAGGACAAGTTCATCTGCAACAGAACCATCAAGGCCACAGATGAAATAGAACTGCGTGCTTTTTTTGGATTATTATACCTTGCAGGAGCTTATAGGGCAAATAGACAAAGTTTGGAGGAACTTTGGAGTAAAGATGGGGATGGAGTTGAAAAATTTGGCCTTGTTATGTCCATAAACAGATTCAAGCTTCTAATTCGTTGCCTTCGGTTTGACGACAGAACTACCCGAACCGAACGTAAAACACATGACTGACTTGCTCCAATTCGTGATATATTCCAAAAATTTGTTGAAAACTGTAAAAAAAGCTATTGCCCTGGGGAGAATCTCACTATTGACGAAATGCTCCCTGGTTTTTGTGGTAAATGTGCCTTTTGTCAATATATTCCATCAAAGCCTAACAAATATGGAATAAAAATGTATGCCCTTGTTGATGCCAGTAAGACCTACACTTACAACCTGGAAGTTTATGCAGGAAAACAACCAGAAGGTCCTTACTGTGTCAGCAACAAACCCAGTGATGTTGTAAAAAGACTGGCTGAGCCCTTATTTGGATCGGGTCGCAATATAACAGCTGACAATTGGTTTTCAAATTGTGATCTGATTGATTATCAGAAAATGCAGAAACTTTCATTTGTCAGAACTGTAAGAAAAAATAAAAAAGAATTGCCTACACAGTTTGTAAGTGTGAAAGAGAGACAACAGTACAGCAGTATGTTTGCATTCCATAATGGAAAGGTTTTGGTTTCCTATGTACCACAAGCAAAAAAAATTGTACTTCTTCTATCAACACTTCATGATGATGATGCCATCGATCCTGGGACTGAGGCACAAAAAAACCTGGAGATAATTACATTTTATAATGCAACCAAAGGGGGTTTTGATACAGCTGATCAGATGTGCTCAACTTTCAACGTCAGCAGAAACACCAAACGCTGGCCAATGGTCATATTTTTTGCTATGTTGAATTTGGGTGGTATAAATTCACAAGTCATTTACCTTGAAAACAAGCTTTAACCACTCCGTAGACGATTCTATCTGAAAAAATTGGCCCATGAACTTGTGCTTGGAGAGCTACGCAGGAGAAGTATGAAGACAATCGGTATCCCCTCTCGCCTTCAAGTTCAGCTCAAAAGATTCCGCCCAGAAGATGATAGTGAAAATTCACCACCTGCACCACCTCCCAAAAGAAGGAGATGCACCACCTGCACCACGGAAAGCGGAATCAGAAGGCTTTCTAATTATGAATGTCACAAATGTCATAATGCAATCTGCCTGACACATGCAAAAATGATGTGTAATTCTTGCTCTTTGCTCTGCAAGTGTAATTTTTCTGGGGAAACTTCAGGATCTAATTCTGATTGAATATGTGTTTAATAGTACTTAAGGTACCTTAAAATTAAGTTTGTTTCCATAAATTTTCTTTGTAGAGTTTTTTGACAGAGTCGAACTGGGGACTATTTGGCGGGAGTTTTGAAATGTTTGTATTTCAGAGTTATTAGTTTTATGTTAAGTAAATGGTTTTTTTTTGCACCTTATTATGTGTAGTCTCTTTTATTACATCCCTATGAAGGTCACTGATCACTTTTAGAGCACTGAAATTGCAAACATTAGATATTATAGGTATTTTTCTAGCCTGCGCCTGACAGTCACATTGTATGTAAACTCGTTAGAACCGATATTGTATGTGACGGAGGGTTAAGAGTGGAGAAAAGATGCACTGACTTTATTTGCCCACATCAAAAATGTGGAATTTTCTGCTCGAACTGCTCCCAGGGCTTAGGTAGGTAAGATAAACTTAAAAACAGGTTCAAAATATCCGGCATAAGGAAATAAAAATGATACATTTATTAAGTCTTCATTAAAAAAAATCCAATGAGCATCACATCCCAGATGACGAGTAAAATGTTCCTAACACGTTTTCAGTGCAGGTCGCACCCTTAGCTATGGTATGCTCATTGAATATTTTATTTAATTAAGACTTAATAAATGGATCATTTTTATTTCCCTCTGCCAGACATTTTGAACTTTTTTGAGCTTACTATCTAAAGGACAAAAAGATTTAGCAGAAATATTATTTTTGAATCAAAATACTCTATGAGTGGGAGTGTTGAAGAAAGTTATGAAGACTAGGGATGAACGAGCAATAAAATGCTTGGATGCTTGTTACTCAAACCAAGCATTTCCTAATGCTAGGATGCTTGTTTCGAGTAGCGAGTATAAAGGGAGTCAATGGGAAATCTGAGCATTTTTCTGGCAGACCCTACAAGGAGGTCTGGGGGGCAGTGAAAATGTTGAAATGAATGGAAAAAGTGCTGAACAGAAGGAGAACAGCATGGAGAAGATCCCTGGAAACCTCTCTGACTCCCAGATCACTGCTGAGAACAATGGTGTGACACTTTTACTCCACTTTAAGAACTTACAATAAAATATTCAAAATCAACAAGAAATTGGAGTTTACAGTAAAACAATGTCAAGAAACATTCTTTCCTGTATAATGGTAAATAACAATTTCAGTAAGCCAAAATTGAAATTTTAATTAAAAAATAGGAAATTTCAGTGTATTTTATGAAGGAAGCAAGTGCCAAAAATTTGATGGAAGAGGCACTCAGATACACCCTGAATTAGACATAAAGGAGGGTTTGTAAACATTCTGTTCAAATTGTCATGCAGTGGTAATCCTAGACTCATAAAGGATATGCACTAAGTGCAAAGCCTGACAAAAATTACAAGCAGGTTCATCCATAGACCCTTGAAGGCACCAACTGTAGTGCCTGATTCAAATATTGTGAACAAAGTGCAGTTGTGGTACTCCTACACTCATAAAAGCTCTGCACACAGGGCAAAGCCTGTCCAAAACTGCAAGCAGGGTCATCCAAACACTCTTGAAGGCACCAACTGGAGTGCCTCATAAAAAAATTAAGAAAGTTTAGTTGGGATACTTCTAAACTCATAAAGGATTTGCACACAGTTCAAAGCCAGAAAAAATATTATAAGGAGGGTCATCCATACACCCTTGAAGGCATCAACTGGAGTGCCTCATAAAAAATGTAAGAAAGTGTAGTTGTGGTGCTTTTACACTCATAAAGGCTTTGCACACAGTGATAATGATAAGGAGGGTCATCCATATACCCTTGAAGGCACCAACTAGAGTACCTCATAAAAAATTAAGAAAGTGCAGTTGTGGTACTTCTACACTCATAAAGGCTTTGCCCTGTGTGATGTACAGAATGAAATTATAAGGAAGGTCATCCATACACACTTTAAAGCAATACCTGGAGGGCATCATTCTAATATTGAAGATTAAAAACACTTTATATGCTGCTGTCATCTGGTGGTGTGGAAATTTTTTATCAGAATGAGCCTATCAGCATTTTCTGATGACAGATGAAAGAGCCTGTCTGTTATGAGTCCCCAGGCTGCACTAAAAATGACCTCAGAAAAGACACCAGCAGCAGTGCAACACAACACCTCCAAGGCATAGAGGGACCGCTCATGCCAGGTGTCCAGCTTTGAGAACCAATAGTTGAAGGAGGCAGACAAAATATAGAGTACACTGGTTTTGTCAGCCAAGTATTGCTTGACCATCTTTAAAAACGTTTCCCTCATTGTCAAAAATACCCAGTATATGCTGAGAGGGTGTTATGAAATTGGCCCAGGCATTTGACAGTGTACCCTGCCTCTGCTGTACTTGGTATGTGTCTCCCTCACCTCTCCTCCTTGGTTGGGCAAGGAAACTTGCCCCCTGCCACTAGCGTTGTCTGATGGGAATTTCTTCAACATATTTTCCAAAGTGGCCTTCTGGTATAGCAAAATTTTAGAAGACCTCTCCGCCTCACGATGGAAAGACGCAAGTTTCTCCTTGTAGCGTTAGTCTAGCAGGGTGAACAACCAGTACTCTTTTTTGGCCAAGATGAATCTAACCAGAGGGTCAAGGGAAAGGCCGAGGTACATAAAGTGCCAAGCTAACTAGAGTCAACACTACTCTGTTTCCACCATTATGGCTACTCTCCATCTCCTCTTCCTCCTCCATCTCTTCCTCCTCATTCCCCTCTTAAGCCCATCCACATAGGAGAAATGGGAAGAAGCTTGCGTGGGTATTAGCCTCCTTTGCTCTAGCAAACTGCTCCTGTTCCTCCTCCTCCTCTGTCTACACCTCCTCATTGTTACCCAATCAGCAGAAGAGATAAGGCTGGGCTGGGTAGTATATCCCTGTCTCATGTCTTCCTCCATGTCCACCTGGTCCGCATGCAAAGCTTCAGCTTTAATTGTCAGCAGCAACTGTTTATGTAGGCACAGAAGCTTGATTGTTGCACTGATTATGGCATCATTGCCGCTTACCATCTTTGTGGAGTCCTCAAAGTTTTGGAGAACTGCACAAATGTCAGACATCCGTGAACACTGTTCAGTTGTTATGTGTGGAAGCTGACCAGAAAACTGACGGGCATGTTGGAGCTGGTATTCAACAACTGGCCTCAGCTGCTCACAAAGCCTTGCCAATAAGTGCAGGGTGGATTTCCAGCGTACGGTGATGCTGCACACCAGTCGGTGAGCTGGCACTTGCCTGCGCTGCTGCACTGCCAGAGTGGTGGCAGCTGTAGCTAACTTGCAGAAATGGGTGCTGACGAGGTGTACCTTGAACAAAAGCTCTGGCAAATCTGGGTAGGTTTTCAGAAACTGCTGAACTACCAAGTTGAGCACATGGGCCAAGCATAGTATGTGTGTAAGCTTGCTGAGCTTCACAGCCGCCACCATGTTACGGCCATTATCACACACAACCATGCCTTGCTGATTCGAGATAGAGGGTGAGGAGAAGCAGGAGGGGGTGCAGGAACTGGTCTAGGAGGTGGAGGAAACCCTGATAGAAGTAGGGCAAGCAATCCTTGGCATCAGTAGCACTATCACCACTAAAGGACCAAGATGCGAATGTGCTTTCCAGTGACACAGACCTGCGATGAATCTACATCTAGCTGAGAAAGTTGTATTCCCAGAACTTCAGAAGAATTCAACAAAAATCTTTAGTCTGGCCGGCAGTGGTGCAAAATATGGATTGTCTGAAGTTCCATACATCCGATAATAATGGGACCCATATTTTTAGTGGCAAGGTCTGCCAAGGAACAATATGGATCATTTTCCATATCTGTATGCCTCTTCGGGGAACGGTTATGCCAAAGTACAGAATGACAGACCGCAGCTGTATCATGTGTGGTCTCTGGAGAAAGATAAATTCATAATGAAAAATGTGGCATCACTTTCGGGCTTCTGTGATAAACCAGCAAGAATTTATTGCAGAAACCAGATATGCTAATAAAAATATGAAGGCTGGAGCCAAACCCACATGAAATCATCACAGGGGGTGTGTGTGCAGGTCTCTCCCTTCAGCATAAAAAACACAGTCATAGTGGGGGTCAGTGCTCATTGCCGGGAGTATATGTTTCATAAGCAAGGGGTCAAATTCGCTGAACAGTCATTGGAGAGCTCCCCTCCAGCTATACTGAGTCGTCTCTGTGATCTTTATAGTAAGTTTCTTCTTTAATTCTGTTTATTTTGTGTAACTGTATATTCTGTTCTGTAAATGTTCATTTATAAAACCTTTTGTATATTTTTCCTAAACACTGCCTCCCTTTTGGATTAAATATAAAATTTAATAGTCCTGTTTCTTTTGTTCTGTAACCGTTCCCTTCCCCGAAGCCATATGCTACCAGAACGCAGGCATCCTCCCCGCCCTGTATCATATTTCAAATTGGGTTGGTGATGGCAGTGACTAATAATAATTGGGCTATTGTGAAGCTGGCAGTAACCATATGTGGGTGTATACACATACAGTATTACATGCGTTGGAATCCGGAGGTGTGTATATCATATGCTTTCTGCTTTCTTGCCGATAGCTACGTAGTGAGTAATCAGGATTGTGTGTGCGCGAATCCCTGCTCAATCCTGACAGAGTGACCTCAGCGGTGAGATATTGTGTGATCTCCCCAGTGTCATTGCTGTGAAACCCTGACAGAATATAATAATGCCTTCCTGACCAATGAGATAACTGGACTTTCATCAAAAATGAGTATAAGGTACATAATACATAAATAAAGGACATTGCTCCCAATTTTGATGATGATAAAAACAGGGGTAGACGTAACAATAATAGGATGAATAGCCTTCCGAATTACATAAGCACGCAGCATCAAACCCGCAGCGGCTCCTGATCGTGTGCACATACCCTAAGGGCACGTACTAATATGTGTGAAAAAAAAATTCAGATTTCTGGACAGAAAAAAGGATGAGTGTCATGTGAGTGCCATGCGATTGCTATGCAATTTTCTCACCTAGCATCCGTATGACATCTGTGTGACATCCATATGCAAACCGTATGCAATGCGATTTTGACATGGGCTTTTGCATAGGGAAATTGTCTAGGACTATTACACATAGTTTTATATGGCAATATTCTTCAGTATATATGTATAAATATGTATATCTATCTATCTATATATATATAATATATTATATTTTTGAGCAGTGTATGTATATATATCTATATATATATACATATATATAGCGTATATATATATATATATATATATATATATATACAGTGCAGACCAAAAGTTTGGACACACCTTCTCATTTAAAGATTTTTCTGTATTTTCATGACTATGAAAATTGTACATTCACACTGAAGGCATCAAAACTATGAATTAACACATGTGGAATTATATACTTAACAAAAAAGTGTGAAACAACTGAAAATATGTCTTATATTCTAGGTTCTTCAAAGTAGCCACCTTTTGCTTTGATGACTGCTTTGCACACTCTTGGCATTCTCTTGATGAGCTTCAAGAGGTAGTCACCGGAAATGGTCTTCCAACAATCTTCAAGGAGTTCCCAAAGATGCTTAGCACTTGTCGGCCCTTTTGCCTTCACTCTGCGGTCCAGCTCACCCCAAACCATCTCGATTGGGTTCAAGTCTGGTGACTGTGGAAGCCAGGTCATTTGTCATAGCACCCCATCACTCTCCTTCTTGGTCAAATAGCCCTTACACAGCCTGGAGGTGTGTTTGGAGTCATTGTCCTTTTGAAAAATAAATGATGGTCCAACTAAACGCAAACCGGATGGAATAGCATGGCGCTGCAAGATGCTGTGGTTGCCATGCTGGCTTAGTATGCCTTCAATTTTGAATAAATCCCCAACAGTGTCACCAGCAAAGCACCCCCACACCATCACACCTCCTCCTCCATGCTTCACGGTGGGAACCAGGCATGTAGAGTCCATCCGTTCACATTTTCTGCGTCGCACAAAGACACGGTGGTTGGAACCAAAGATCTCAAATTTGGACTCATCAGACCAAAGCAGAGATTTCCACGGGTCTAATGTCCATTCCTTGTGTTCTTTAGCCCAAGTCTCTTCTGCTTGTTGCCTGTCCTTAGCAGTGGTTTCCTTGCAGCTATTTTACCATGAAGGCCTGCTGCACAAAGTCTCCTCTTAACAGTTGTTGTAGAGATGTGTCTGCTGCTAGAACTCTGTGTGGCATTGACCTGGTCTCTAATCTGAGCTGCTGTTAACCTGCGATTTCTGAGGCTGGTGACTCGGATAAACTTATCCTCAGAAGCAGAGGTGACTCTTGGTCTTCCTTTCCTGGGGCGGTCCTCATGTGAGCCAGTTTCTTTGTAGCGCTTGATGGTTTTGCAACTGCACTTGGGGACACTTTCAAAGTTTGCCCAATTTTTAGGACTGACTGAACTTCATTTCTTAAAGTAATGAAGGCCACTCGTTTTTTTTTACTTAGCTGCTTTTTTCTTGCCATAATACAAATTCTAACAGTGTATTCTGTAGGACTATCAGCTGTGTATCCACCAGACTTCTGCACCACACAACTGATGGTCCCAACCCCATTTATAAGGCAAGAAATCCCACTTATTAAACCTGACAGGGCACACCTGTGAAGTGAAAACCATTTCCGGTGACTACCTCTTGAAGCTCATCAAGAGAATGCCAAGAGTGTGCAAAGCAGTCATCAAAGCAAAAGGTGGCTACTTTGAAGAACATAGAATATAAGACATATTTTCATTTGTTTCACACTTTTTTGTTAAGTATATAATTCCACATGTATTAATTCATAGTTTTGATGCCTTCAGTGTGAATGTACAATTTTCATAGTCATGAAAATACAGAAAAATCTTTAAATGAGAAGGTGTGTCCAAATTTTTGGTCTGTACTGTATATATGCACTGCTCAAAAAAATAAAGGGAACACTTAAACAACAGAATATAACTCCAAGTAAATCAAACTTCTGTGAAATCAAACTGTCCACTTAGGAAGCAACACTGATTGACAATCAATTTCACATGCTGTTGTGCAAATGGAACAGACAATAGATGGAAGTTATTGGCAATTATCAAGACACCCTCAATAAAGGAGTGGTTCTGCAGGTGGGGACCACAGACCACATCTCAGTATCAATGCTTTATGACTGATGTTTTGGTCACTTTTGAATGTTGGTTGTGCTTTCACACTTGTGGTAGCATGAGACGGACTCTATATCCCACAGAAATTGCCCAGGTAGTGCAGCTCATCCAGGAAGGCACATCAATGCGAGCTGTAGCAATAAGGTTTGCTGTCTCTGTCAGCGTAGTGTCCAGAGGCTGGAGGCGCTACCAGGAGACCGGCCAGTACACCAGGAGACGTGGAGGGGGCCGTAGGAGGGCAACAACCCAGCAGCAGGGCCACTACTTGCGCCTTTATGCAAGGAGGTACCGGAGGAGCTCTGCCAGAGTCCTGCAAAATGACCTCCAGCAGGCCACAAATGTGCATGTGTCTGCACAAATGGTTAGAAACCGACTCCATGAGGGTGGTATGAGGGCCTGACGTCCACAGATGGGGGTTGTGCTCACAGCCCAACACCCTGCAGGACGTTTGCCACAGAACACCAAAATTGGCAAAGTCACCACTGGCGCCCTGTGCTCTTCACAGATGAAAGCAGGTTCACACTGAGCACATGTGACAGACGTGACATAGTCTGGAGACTTCGTGGAGAGCGATCTGCTGCCTGCAACATACTTCAGCATGATCGGTTTGGCAGTGGGTCAGAAATGGTGTGGGGTGGAATTTCTTTGGAGGGCTACGCAGCCCTCCATGTGCTCGCAAGACGTAGCCTGACTGCTATTAGGTACCGAGATGAGATCCTCAGACCCCTTGTGAAACCATATGCTGGTGTGGTTGGCCCTGGGTTCCTGTAATGCAGGACAATGCCAGACCTCATGTGGCTAGGGTGTGTCAGCAGTTCCTGCAAGATGAAGGCATTAAAGCTATGGACTGGCCAGCCCATTCCCCAGACCTGAAACTGATTGAGCACATCTGGGACATCATGTCTCGCTCCATCCACCAATGTGACGTTGCCCCACAGACGGTCCAGGAGTTGGTGGATGCTTTAGTCCAGGTCTGGGAGGAGATCCCACATGAGACCATCCGCAACCTCATCAGGAGCATGCCCAGGCATTGTAGGGAGGTCATACAGGCACGTGGAGGCCACACACAATACTGAGCCTCATTTTGACTTGTTTTAAGACATTACATCAAAGTTGGATCAGCCTGTAGTGTGTTTTTCCACTTTAATTTTGGGGGTGACTCCAAATCCAGGCCTCCATTGGTTAATAAATTTAATTTCCATTGATGATTTTTGCGTGATTTTGTTGTCAGCACATTCAACTTTGTACAGAACAAAGTATTCAATGAGAATATTTAATTCATTCAGATCTAGGATGTGTTATTTGAGTGTTTACTTTATTTTTTTGAGCAGTGTATATATCTATACCTATCTATCTATATATACATATATATATATAGAGAGAGAGAGAGAGAGATAGAGAGAGAGATAAAAGTATCTATCTATCTATATATATATATACAATACAGACCAAAAGTTTGGACACACCTCATTTAAAGATTTTTCTGTATTTTCATGACTTTGAAAATTGTACATTCACACTGAAGGCATCAAAACTATGAATTAACACATGTGGAATTATATTCTTAACAAAAAAGTGTGAAACAACTGAAAATATGTCTTATATTCTAGGTTCTTCAAAGTAGCCACCTTTTGCTTTGATGACTGCTTTGCACACTCTTGGCATTCTCTTGATGAGCTTCAAGAGGTAGTCACCGGAAATGGTTTTCACTTCACAGGTGTGCCCTGTCAGGTTTAATAAGTGGGATTTCTTGCCTTATAAATGGGGTTGGGACCATCAGTTGTGTTTTGCAGAATTCTGGTGGATACACAGCTGATAGTCCTACTGAATAGACTGTTAGAATTTGTATTATGGCAAGAAAAAAGCAGCTAAGTAAAGGAAAACGAGTGGCCATCATTACTTTAAGAAATGAAGGTAGGTCAGTCCGAAAAATTGGGCAAACTTTGAAAGTGTCCCAAGGTGCAGTTGCAAAAAACAACAAGCGCTACAAAGAAACTGGCTCACATGAGGAATGCCCCAGGAAAGGAAGACCAAGAGTGACCTCTGCTTCTTTTCCGAGTCACCAGCCTCAGAAATCGCAGGTTAACAGCAGCTCAGATTAGAGACCAGGTCAATGCCACACAGAGTTCTAGCAGCAGACACATCTCTACAACAACTGTTAAGAGGAGACATTGTGCAGCAGGCCTTCATGGTAAAATAGCTGCTAGGAAACCACTGCTAAGGACAGGCAACAAGCAGAAAAGACTTGTTTGGGCTAAAGAGCAACAGGAATGGACATTAGACCAGTGGAAATCTGTGCTTTGGTCTGATGAGTCCAAATTTGAGATCTTTGGTTCCAACCACCGTGTCTTTCTGCGACGCAGAAAAGGTGAACGGATGGACTCTACATGCCTGGTTCCCACCGTGAAGCATGGAGGAGGAGGTGTGATGGTGTGGGGGTGCTTTGCTGGTGACACTGTTGGGGATTTGTTCAAAATTGAAGACATATTTGACCAGCATGACCACCACAGAATCTTCCAACGGCATGCTATTCCATCCTGTTTGCGTTTAGTTGGACCATAATTTATTTTTCAACAGGACAATGACCCCAAACACATCTCCAGGCTGTGTAAGGGCTATTTGACCAAGACGGAGAGTGATGGGGTGCTACGCCCGATGACCTGGCCTCCACAGTCACCAGACCTGAACCCAATCGAGATGGTTTGCGGTGAGCTGGACCCCAGAGTGAAGGCAAAAGGGCCAATAAGTGCTAAGCATCTCTGGGAACTCCTTCAAGATTGTTGGAAGATCATTTCCGCTGACTACCTCTTGAAGCTCATCAAGAGAATGCCAAGAGTGTGCAAAGCTGTCATCAAAGCAAAAGGTGGCTACTTTGAAGAACCTAGAATATAAGACATAGTTTCTGTTGTTTTACACTTTTTGGTTAAGTATATAATTCCACATGTGTTAATTCATAGTTTTGATGCCTTCAGTGTGAATGTGCAATTTTCATAGTCATGAAAATACAGAAAAATCTTTAAATGAGAAGGTGTGTCCAAACTTTTGGTCTGTACTGTATATATATATACACATATATCTATTAATATACTTACCTTGTAATGTCTTCACATCCTGTTCCGTCCAGATGTGTCCAGATCCCAGAATTCCAAGCGGTGGAAATTCGCCGACCGCCATATTGGGACACCAAAGTGATGAGTGTCTCAATATGGAAACCACTGGTGGTTCCAGCCTCTTGCATGGTAACACCAGCGGAACACAGTCGCACCACACACACATACACACACACACCCACTGTATATGCCGTATACACCACACGCACTAGCAAGCAAATGCCAGAAGCCTGACAAACAAGATGGATGAACTGGAAGCAGAAATATCTACAGGTAACAATGACATAGTGGGAATAACTATGGGAATAGCTATGACTGGGCAGTTAACTTACAGGGTTACAGTCTGTTTAGAAGGGATCGAAGAAATCGTAAAGGGGGTGGAGTCTGTCTATATGTAAAGACGTGTCTAAAGCCTACAATACGGGAGGATGTATGGAAGGGAAATGAGGAGGTCGAGTCCTTATGGGTGAAGATACATGGGGCAAAAAACAATAATAAAATTATCATTGGAGTCTGTTATAAACCACCAAATATAGCATAAGCCACGGAAAGTCTATTAATAAGACAAATAGACGAAGTAGCAAAAAATAACGAGGTGACTATTATGGGGGACTTCAACTACCCCGATATAGACTGGGAAACCGAAAGCTGTAAATCTCAGAAAGGAAACAGGTTTCTGTCAATTATCAAAGACAATTATTTGTCACAACTTGTGCAGGAACCAACTAGAGGGACGGCCCTTTTAGACTGAATATTAACTAACAGGCCAGACAGAATAACTGAGGTGCAGGTCGGGGGGCACCTGGGAAATAGTGGCCACAACATTATACAATTCCACATGTGCTTCTGTAGGGTGCCAAGCAAGGGAGTCACAAAAACACTGAACTTCAGGAGGGCAAAGTTTGATCAGCTAAGAGATGCCCTTCACCTTTTAGACTGGGATAGTATCTTCAGTAATAGGAGCACGGATAGAAAATGGGAAATTTTCAAAACAGTCCTACATAGTCACTGTAGAAGGTACATACCTTATGGGAATAAAAGGGCTAGGAATAGGAGGAAGCCATTGTGGCTAAATAAGGAAGTAAAGAGGGCAATGAAAAGCAAAAAAAGGGCTTTCGGTAAACTTAAACAGGAAGGCAGCGAGGAAGCGCTAATATCTTATAGGGAAAAAAACAAAATCTGTAAGAAACAAATAAAAATAGCAAAAGAGGAGACAGAGAGACTAATTGCCAAGGAAAGTAAAATGAATCCCAAACTGTTCTTTAACTATATAAACAGTAAAAGGATTAAAACTGATGGAGTTGGCCCATTGAAAAATAACCTGGGTAAAATCATAGAGGGTGATGAGGGTAAAGCTAACCTACTCAATATCTTCTTCTCCACTGTTTTCACAAAAGAAAACAATTTATCGGAGGAAATGCAGAGTGATAAAGTAAACCCTCCGCTAAATATCACACACCTAACCCAGGAGGAAGTTCAGAAACGCCTAAATAATATCAAAATAGACAAGTCACCAGGCCCAGATGGCATACACCCCCGGGTACTAAAAGAATTAAGTAATGTGATAGACAGACTGCTGTATCTTATATTCAAGCACTCTTTATGGACAGGGACTGTCCCACTAGCCTGGCCCAAGCAAATGTGGTACCAGTATTCAAAAAGGGGTCTAAAAGTGACCCTGGGAACTATAGACCAGTAAGCTTAACGTCTGTTGTGGGTAAATTGTTTGAAGGATTTCTTAGAGATGCTATTGTAGAATATCTTAATGATAATAACTGTCTAACTCCATATCAACCTGGATTCATGAGGGATCGCTCCTGCCAAACAAACCTGATCGCCTTCTACGAGGAGGTGAGCTCACAGCTGGACCGGGGAGAGTCAGTGGATGTTGTATACCTTGACTTCTCCAAAGCGTTTGATACCGTGCCACACAAAAGGTTGGTATATAAAATGAGAATGCTTGGTCTGGGGGATAATGTGTGCAAGTGGGTAAATAGCTGGTTGAGTGATAGAAAGCAGAGGGTGGTTATCAATGGAGTAAGCTCAGGGTGTGTCAGGGTTACTAGCGGGGTGCCTCAAGGGTCTGTCTTGGGCCCTATATTATTTAATATATTTATTAATGATCTAGTGGAAGGGTTGCATAGTAAAATAGCAATATTTGCAGATGATACTAAACTTTGTAAAGTAGTTAATACAGATGAGGATAGGGCACAGCTACAGGAGGATTTAGATAAATTGGGGAGTTGGGCCAAAAAATGGCAAATGGGGTTCAATGCCGATAAATGTAAGGTCATGCACATGGGAAAGAAAAACAGCATTCACCCATACATATTAAATGGGAAACCGTTGGGGAAATCTGACATGGAGAAGGACCTGGGCGTCTTGGTTAACAGCAAATTAAATTGGAGTGCCCAGTGTCAGGCAGCAGCTGCGAAGGCAAATGGAGTCATGGCATGCATCAGAAGAGGAATAGGGGCATATGATGAGAACATTGTTCTTCCTCTGTATAAAGCGCTGGTAAGGCCGCACTTAGAATATTGTGCACAGTTCTTGTCTCCGGTGCTCAGGAAAGACATATTGGAGCTAGAGAGGGTACAACGGAAGGCGACTAAGGTAATAAAGGGAATGGAGGGACTAGAATACCCAGAGAGGTTGTCAAAATTAGGCCTATTTACGTTGGAAAAGAGAAGGCTTGGGGGAGACCTCATAAACATGTATAAATACATCAGGGGGCAGTACAGAGATGTCTCCCATGACCTGTTTATACCAAGGATGGTGACAAAGACAAGGGGGCACACTATGCGTCTGGAGGAAAGGAGGTTCCTGTACCAGCATAGAAGGGGATTCTTTACGGTCAGAGCCGTGAGACTCTGGAACTCCCTGGGAGAGGAAGTGGTGATGTCCAACTCACTTAATGAGTTCAAGAGAGGCCTGGACGCCTTTCTTGAGAACAATAAAATTACATCTTATGCTTAGTGATAGTTAATTAATACAGGGATTTAATCTGACTGCCAGATTGGAGTCGGGAAGTGAATTTTTCCTCAATGATGTAAATTGGCCTATACCGCATGTTTTTTTTTTGCCTTCCCCTGGATCAACGCTGCGGAATAGCTGCAGTGCACAAGAAATAGGCTGAACTGGATGGACGCTTGTCTTTTTTCGGCCTTATAAACTATGTAACTATGTAACACACACAAACACACACTGTAAACGCTGAATGCACCACACACACAAACGCACTGTATACGCCGTACGCACCACACACACACACACACACACAGACACGCACACACTGTATACGCCGTATGCACCACACACACACACTTACAAACACACTGTATACGCCGTACGCACCACACACACAGACACACACACACACACACTGAATACGCCGTACGGACCACACACACACACACTCTGTGTACACCGTACGCACCACACACTGTATATGCATCACACACACACTGTATACGCTGTACACACCACACACGCACACACTGTATACGCCGTACGCACGACACACATACACACACACACTGTATACGCTGTAAGCATCACACACACTGTATACGTTATACACACCACACACACTGTATATGCCATACACACCACACACACACACACTGTATACGCTGTACGCACCATACACACACACTGTATACGCTGTACGCTCCACACACACTGTATACGCCATACACACCACACACACGCACACTGTATACGCCGTACGCACCACACACACACTGTATACGCCGTACACACACAATGTATACCCCGTACGCACCACACACATACACACACACACTGTATGCGCTACGCTGTATGCACCACACACACACTCTATATTCGCTAAACGCACCACACACACACTGTATATGCCGTATGCACCACACGCACACACTGTATACTCCGTACGTTCCACACACACACACTGTATACGCCGAACGCGCCCCCCCACACACTGTATACGCCGTACACACACACACACACTGTATACGCCATGTTCACCACACACACACACTCACTGTATACACCGTACGCACCACACACACACACACTGTATACGCTGTACGCACCACACACAC
Source organism: Phyllobates terribilis (assembly GCF_046119375.1). Taxonomy (NCBI): domain Eukaryota; kingdom Metazoa; phylum Chordata; class Amphibia; order Anura; family Dendrobatidae; genus Phyllobates; species Phyllobates terribilis. Next base: position 288,310,818 of record NW_027362771.1, read on the forward strand.
ACACACAATGTATAAGCCATACACATACACACATTGTATACGCCATATGCACCACACACACACGCTGTATACGCCGTACGCACCACACAGACTGTATACGCTGTACGCACCACACACACACATTGTATACGCACCACACACACACTGTATACGCCGTACGCACCACACGCACACACTGTATACGCTGTATGCACCACACACACACTGTATACGCTTTATGCACCACACACAAACACACACACACACTGTATATGCCATATGCATGACACACACACACACATGCACACACACTGTATACGCTGTGCGCACCACACACACTGTATACATTATACACACCACACACACTGTATATGCCGTACACACCACACACAGACACACTGTATACGCTGTACGCACCACACACACACACACTGTATATACTGTACCCTCCACACACATACACACTGTATATGCCGTACTCACCACACACACACACACTGTATACGCCGTACGCACCACACACACGCACACTGTATACGCCGTACGCACCACACACACACTATATACGCTACACTGTATGCACCACAAACATTCTATATTCGCCATACGCACCACACAAACACTGTATACGCCGTACGCACCACACGCACACACTGTATACGCCGTACGCACCCCCCACACACACACTGTATACGCCGCACACACACACACATTGTATACGCCATACACACACACACACACACTGTATACGCCATATTCACCACACACACTGTATACGCCGTACGCACCACACACACACACACTGTATACGCCATACACACCACACACACACACACTGTATACGCCGAACCCATACACACACTGTATACGCCATACGCACCACACACACACGCTGTATGCGCTGTACGCACCACACACACTGTATACGCTGTACGCACCACATACAGTACAGACCAAAAGTTTGGATACACCTTCTCATTTAAAGATTTTTCTGTAGTTTCATGACTATGAAAATTGTACATTCACACTGAAGGCATCAAAACTATGAATTAACACATGTGGAATTATATACTTAACAAAAATGTGTGAAACAACTGAAAATATGTCTTATATTCTAGGTTCTTCAAAGTGGCCACCTTTTGCTTTGATGACTGTTTTGCACACTCCTGGCATTCTCTTGATGAGCTTCAAGAGGTAGTCACCGGAAATGGTCTTCCAACAATCTTGAAGGAGTTCCCAGAGATGCTTAGCACATCTTTAAATGAGAAGGCGTGTCCAAACTTTTGGTCTGTACTGTACACACACACACTGTATACGCTGTATGCACCACACACACACACACACACTGTATATGCCATATGCACCACACACACTGTATACGCCGTACGCACCACACACACACTGTATACACTGTACGCACCACATACACACACACACACTGTATACGCTGTACGCACCGCACACACACACACACACACTGTATATGCCATACGCACCACACACACACTGTATACGCCGTATGCACCACACACACACACTGTATACGCCGTACGCACCGAACACACACACACTATATACGCCATATTCACCACACACACACACTGTATACGTCGTAAGCACCACACACATACACATGCACACTGTATGCGCATTACGCACCACACACACTATATATGCTGTACACACACACACTGTATACGCCGTACGCACCACACACACGCTATGTACGCTGTATGGACCACACACACTGTATGCGCTGTACGCACCACATACACACACACACTGTATATGCCGTATGCACCACACACACACTGTTTACGCCGTACGTACCACACACACACACACACACACACACACTATATATGCCGTACGCACCACACACATACTGTATACGCCGTAAACACCCCCCGTACGCACCACACACACGCAATGTATATGCCGTATTCACCACACACACACAATGTATACGCCGTACACACACACACTGTACACGACGTATGCACCACACACACACGCTGTATACGCCGTACGCACCACACACACACACTGTATACGCCGTATGCACCACACACACACTGTATAAACCGTACGCACCACCACACACACACACTCTGTATGCGTCGTACGCACCACACACACACTGTATACGCCGTACGCACCACCACACACACACTGTATACGCTGTACGCACCACACACACGCACATACACTGTATATGCCGTATGCACCACACACACACTGTATACGCCGTCTGCACCACCACACACACTCTGTATACGCCGTACGCACCACACACACTGTATACGCCGTACGCAACACACACACTGTATATGCCGTACGCACCACACACACACACTCTGTATAGGCCGTACAGACGTTTTGTCCTTATGTGGATACAATGTAAATTAAAGCACCTTTGTCATAAATATTTCCATGTTAATAAAATGTTACCTTTACCTACTTTGCTTTCTTTTTACCACGGGGGGGGCGGTGAGTGCACATAGGAAAGAGGACACACAGGGGGGAGACAGCTCAAACGAGAGAACACATGAGGGAAGAAGACAGCACAGGGGTGGAGAGAGAGAGAGCAGACAAGGGGGAGAGCACATGGGGTATACAGGTCAAAGAAGAGATCACATGAGAGGAGAAGACAGCAGATGGGGAGAGAGAAAGCGCACAAGGGGGAGAGAGACCGAGCACAGGGGGGAGACTGCTCAAATGGGACAGCACATGAGGGGAGAACACAGCACAGGAAGGAGAGAGACAGCAGACAAGGGGGATAGCATATGGGGTAGACAGGTAAAAGAAGGGAGCACAGACGGGAGAAGTCAGCACATGGGGGAAAGAGAGAGTGGATAGGTGGGTGAGCCCATGGGAGGAGAGATTCTCAACGCTGAAAAGCCTGCCCGGATCGTGACATTATCGCCCTCCCAATGCGATAGCACCGGGTCTCCATCTAGTATATACATATTTATATATGTAGTGAAGAATATTGCCATAGAAAACTATGTGTAAAAGTCCTAGACAATTCCCCTATGTAAAAGCTCATTTTAAAATCGCATTGCATACGGATGTCACACAGATGCTAGGTGAGAAAATCGCATAGCAATCGCATGGCACTTGCATGACACTCGCATGGCACTCGTCCATTTTTTCTGTCCTGAAATCAGAACGTTTTTTTTTCACACATATGAGTATGTGCCCTTAGGGTATGTGCACATGATCAGGAGCCACTGCGGAGCCAGATGTTACAGCATAGTGAATGGGATTTGTAGAAATCTCATGTCCACTATGTGTTGATCTGTGCCTGCAGATCACCTGTGGACACGGACATGTGGCGCATATTTTATGACCACACCTTGTCAATTTCTCTTGCGGAGTTGCTAATTTCCGCAAGAGGAATCTGATCAGTACAATGTATTGAATGTGATGAATCCGCATGGTTCAATGAACACATGCAGATTCATCTGCGTTCAATAGAACGCAGCGCTTTGGATGCAGCATAAATTATACTGCGTCCAAAGCACTGCTTGTCCAGATCTTGTATTGGCGGCTGACATGAAGCCCATGTTAGTAATTAAGAGCCATCTATAAGACGCTCCCATTACTAACAGCGTAGTAAAGGTTTACAACGCTTTTTCAATAAAGACACGGCCAGAATAAAGTCTTTTATTGAAATAAAATGACAATTTTTTTTATTATCCTGCTAGTCCCCGAATCCCTCGTCTCCTGAAAAAAACCTAAAATAAAATACAACCATATCCCTCACCTGTCATGACGTAATCCAGATTGTCCCAAAGCAATCACTGATGTCACTGCTGTAGAAGACAGCACTGTATACACTGAGAGGAGTGTGACATTGTCGTGGGACACTCGCTATATGGACTACTGCGGACAGGTGAGGATGAGGCTGGTTTTATTTTACCTTTATTGCAGGTGATCATGGGCTTTGGGGATTAGCTGTAAGATTAGTATATGGTGTTTTTTTATTTTTGATTTTTTACACTGGACGAGAACATTGGGGTCAAGGTGCAGGTAAGTATATGTGTTTATTATTTTTATTTAAATATTTATTTATTTTAACTTTTTTTTTTACTTTCACTTTCACCACGCAAACGCGCTGATGAGAGAATACCTCTCGCATCAGCGGCGCTCGTCTACAGTGACAGGAGGCTCTGTCTGATGGGGGTAGTGGTCCCATCAGCTGGTGCCTGTCACCTGTGGTAAGCTTTTTACTGCGGGTGACTGTCACAACTGCAGGGTTCATGCTGACAGCTGTCACTATGATCCCCACAGCACTGTTACCGGCGGTAATGATATTACCGCCAATTACAGGCCCTGATTCCCGCGCTGTCACGCAGATGACAGCGTGGGAAACCAGGGATGTTCAGGGCCATGTTTGTGTCCAGATTCGTGATCAGGAGCCCAAACACGAACATATTTTTGATGTTCGGGTTTATTTGCCGAACACGAACATCAAAACATTCGCTCATCTCTATTCACTATAGTACAGTCTAAATTCGATGAACAAGCAAAATGCTTGTTTGGTTTGCACAAAAGATAATCGTTCTCAGCAGCACATTGTCCTGTGTAAATGGATTGTTCAGTGCACATGTGAAGTGAGGTCAACCAACAAGCTATTAAACAACTGTCGACTAGCAAATATGTTGTAAGTTGGCAGCCATTTAATGCTGCTCATTGTGCAATGTAAATGGGCCAGTGGGTTTTGTAATCACTTTTTCATTTTCTGCTGATAATATCAGATCAGGTTTTTCCCCAACCTAGGTAGATTTCAGTTATTATTGATCAGATCATTAGTACAAGTCTCTAGGACTTCTTTGACCCCATTCAGAAGAAACTCAAATTTTCAATATATAGTATTTTATTTATAAAACAATATTTTTTCTCTATGGTGTGTGAGAGCATATGTAATATTTGGCCCATATATAGATATTTTTAAAGTAGGACACTAAATGCTTCCCAACTTATTATTGTGCAGATCATTAGTAAAAACCTCCAGGGCCTCTTCATCTCAAACTCAAACAGAAACTCAAATTATTAATATATGTTATTTATAAAATAATATTTTTTCTCTATGTATTATGAGAGCAGACGTAATATTTTGCACCCATATATACATTTTTAAAGTTGAGTGCCACCCCATTGCTGTCCACTTACCATTTCAGTACTGGGATTGGAATTGGAACACATTTCTATGAATAATTAATTTGATTTTTCTGTCTATTAGAGTAGTGTCAAAATTTAGAGTGGCATTAATTACTTTAATGCCCAGGATGTGTTGAATGTATGAAAATAATGAAGAGACATTAAGGTAAGTCCTTCTGTAAGTAAGTTTGCAGGTGACATTCATGGGAAGGTTAATTAAAGAATTAAAGATGAGGAGTCTTAGAGATATGAATCTAATCTAGTTATAAGTGTTTGCAATTGAAGGTTCACATATTGAGAGACAGATTACTTGCAAAAGGCTTAATCCCCACAATCATGGGACTCCCTTGGTGGGTTAAGAATGACATTAAGAATGGACATTAGTTAGGGGTGAGATGGTTAATATTTTGCTATGTTTGGATTAAGGATGATCAAATGTTCTTTTATTATTTTAGTTAAACTTTGCAGGTGACAGCTGTGTCATAATTCAGCGGAACACAGTAAGTGGTATCAAAAAAGGTATGAAGGTCATCAGTAATGTAAGTGTCATGAATTTGCTGGGCTATTCAGTCGTCTTATCTGTACTTATGACTACCAGATTGTTATTGGATAGAAACTTTATGGCAAGTCACTATTCTAGTGATATAGAGGGTGAAGGTTGGATTTTGGTTTTAGGGTGTTGTGTACTTGTAAAGATCTGCTACTGGCATATTAGAAAAAGAGATTCCATTCGATTTATGCTTACTGATTGAGTGGTCTGGCTCAATCTGGTATTGTACAACTGAGTAAGGGCAGGTCTCTCAGTCACATTGAAAAAAAGAAACTGAGTGGCATGAATGTTAAAAAGACGGATCTGATAGAAGACAAACTAATGGGAGGTAAAGTGAGAGATGAAAAGGTCTAAGCTTAATTGAATGTATTCTCCAAGGTAAGTCCATCATTGCAGTCTCATGTAATATAATGTGAATTAGGTGTGATGAGGTAAACCATACACCATATTTTTTTGCCATTTTTTTAAGTTTTTATGCACTACAAGACCCTAGTTTATTTCCTGTTCCATCTGTCTTTGCCCTCCTACAAGAAATAATAATCTGTCATCAATGCATCTCTCTCATTCATCCCGGCAGTGTGAAAACAAATCTAGAAAATTCAGGAATAATTGACGTAAAATTAATAGAGGATTCTTTAATTTTTTGTGGGCCAGCCCTGATAATGTTTCTTGCAGCATTATTGGCTCAGAGTTGAAACTTTCTTACATTAACCCCTTCTGAACATATGACATACTGGCATGTAATTGTGGCACCCCAGGGGTCCGGTTGCCACAGTGGCATTGCCTCCCTCACAAGAGGTGATGCCATGCTTGGAAGCAAGCAGGGGTCCCCTAATCAGGTTTTGCTACGCATGCAACACTGTCCTGACTCCAGACCAGCAAGGGGAGCTCCTCCCCTTGAAACTGGAATCTGGGGGCGTGGTTAGTTAGACTTAGTGTGAGCAGTTGAAGTGAGGACGCCGACAAGAGAGGAGCTGGGGAGTGGAGCTGCGCGGCAGTTCACCCCAGAAGAAACCAACACAGAGTAACCGAACACTGGAGTCCGAGACTTTGGGGCACTGAAGGCCCAGCAGCAGAAACCAGAGGGCAGGAGACTGCAGGTCTCCTGGCCCCATCAGACGCCTGGAGGCTCAGCAGCACCGCAGGGCCCGGCACCGCCACGTGGGAGCGACGCATCAGCAAGGTCCGAGCTGCCTGCCATACGGGTGAGCACAAAGACGTTGCACTCAGGGACGAAGGCCACCGCACAGCTGCAAGCAACAGGGCCAAAGAGATTAGTGGAAAGGGAAGGTCTCCAACTTCACCTGGTGAGGTAGATTCCTTACTTCCTTCCATGCTGCCCGGACTTCCACTTCTAGCCAGTACCCTAGTCCTGGTTTGCCTAATCACCGCCAGTAAAGATAAGAGGAAACTGCCATTAAGTTGTGGACTGATTATTGCTGCGCCATCAAACCCTGCACTACAACGCCCAGCATCACCTATAACATCTACACTGCCCTGGAGCTAAGCTCTACCTTTGGAGAGCCACACCAGATTTGCTGCACTAACATCAGCTCCAGAGGACCTGCTCCGCAGTGGCGGCTCCCTTTAGCCACATACCATAGGTGGCGTCACGAACTTTGTACATAAAAACTATAAAATCCCCTTTTTACTGACCGTCCTGGGTCATGGACCGGGTCACCGCTACTGTGACATCATCCCTAGCAACGACCGGCCCGGCACCGAGTACCCCACGGCCCAGGGGGCGCATCAACTTGGCGTCACGAACAGGCTTCACAAAGCCCGCTATAACCGGGTCCTGTGTGCCATAGACTTTACTAAACGGTGTTATCACGTGGTTTGCCGTCCGCCGAGGAAAAGCAAGAGGCCCGATCCGTAACCGCCGGGTAAGAGATCCCTCCACCTGCAGAGCAGCATACTGGTACGACAGCAGACGCCCCGGACCTGGCTAAGGTTCACTAGGGGGGAGGAAGATGCCCAAGCAGGGGGGAGGATTCAGCCGCAGGCGCGGCCGCCGCCACTGTAATGCCGTTATCAATGCCGTACATACCAGGGGCGGCATGGTTGCCCCAGTACTCAGGGGAGCCGCACACCCTGAACTACTTTGAGGAGAGACTGCGCAATTTGTTTAAAGTGTACCCCCTGTCTGAGGAGCAAAAAGTCAGCATCCTCATAGGCCAGCTAATCAGTGCAGCCCAGAGAGAGGTGAAGTCCTGGCTGGGCAGAGACAAAGGTACTGTAAAATAAATACTTGCCCAATTGAAGGATACCTTTGACACCCGCACCCCAGCAGAAATAAAGATGAAGTTCTACGGGTGCAAACAGAGGGTGCAGGACAGTGTACGGAACTATGCTATAAACCTGCAGGAGGCACTGCGAGCCATGAAACAGGTAGACCCCGACAGTGTGCGAGATGAGGACAGATTGCTAACTGAGCAGTTTATTGAGGGGCTCCTGTCTGGTGATCACAGGACACAGCTGCGCATTATGGCTCTGCAAAACCCTGATCTGGACTTTGCACAATTTAAAGACAGAGCCATCCGGGTGCTGCGAGAATCAATCCCAAGTGGCACTGCATCCCTCCAGCGTCCAGCTATCACATACCACCAGGTGGCGGCGTCCTTTCCCCCAGCACCTGTGGAGGCTGACAAGAAGACCCTAGATAATGATCCATCTGCAGAAGTGCGTCTTCATGTCCAGGAGCTGACCAAAAGTGTGGCTACACTAACCAAAACCGTGCAGGCCATGCAAGTGTCTCCCAAAGAAAACATCCAGTTGGCTTCCAGTCCAGATGGAGTCCTGTGGTGACGACAGAGAAGAATTCCACCAACCAGAGGGAGGAACAGCGATCGCTACGACCAGGACGGACAACCCATCTGCCGTCTCTGTCAAAAGGCAGGGCACTACGCAAGATTCTGTAATTTTAAACGGGCAACCCCTGGGGCAGAGGGCCAACCCCCAGGAGTAAGGCAACCAGGCCCACAAAGCTGGTGAGACAAGTACGTGGGAGGATGACCGGTCCTACCTGTCGTGCTTGATGGCATCCCAATTAACGCGTTGCTGGACACTGGGTCCCAGGTGACCACGATGCCATATATCCTTTATAAACATTACTGGACTGACTCAGACATTACCAACAGTCCAGATGAACATCTTAACATCTATGCCAGCAATGGTCAGCCCTTGCCTCAGGTGGGGTATAAAGAGGTGACCATAAAAGTTGGCAAAATAGAATTGCCATCACAAGGAATGATTATTGATGATATTGATCGCCGAGAAAGTCATCCCATGTGTAGCGTCGGCGTCCCTGCCTCCTGCTAGGCAGGGACGCTGTTCCCCTCACCTCTCCACTCCGTGCCCTGCGTCCTCCTCCTGCTCTGCTGGCAGCGCGCGCTGCTTCCCAGCCACTGTGCTTAGGGCGCGCGCGCGCACTCCCCCTCTCTTAAAGGGGCCGCGCGCGCCGTCCTAAGGAGTCCCCGGCCAATGGCCGGAGGACCTCACCATATATAAAGCACCTCCTCCAAAATGGAGGTGCCCGAGCAATGTTGTTGCAAAGCCTTCACTCTGCTTCAGCCCTCAGGTCCCGCTACCAGTTACCTGCCAGTCACCTGCCAGATTCCTGCTAGATACCTGCCTGATGTCCGTTTACCTGCTTGCAAGCCTGCGGTCTGACGGTCTGCCTTCCGACACCTGTCAGTCTGTCTATGGACCAGCCTGCCCACTCACCTGGGAGCGCTCATCTGCTACCTGCCTACTAGCCTACCTGGAGGCTCCGCTGTCACTTGCCGTGGCCACCTGCCCGTCCAGAGACTCTTGCCTGCTCACCTGGGAGTGCTCACCTGCTACCTGTCTGCTAGCCTACCTGGAGGCTCTGCTGTCACTTGCCGTGACCACCTGCCTGTCCAGAGACTCTTGCCTGCTCACCTGGGAGTGCTCACCTGCTACCTGTCTGCTAGCCTACCTGGAGGCTCTGCCGTCACTTGCCGTGACCACCTGCCCGTCCAGAGACTCTTGCCCGCTCACCTGGGAGTGCTCACCTGCTATCTGCCTGCTTGCCTACCTGGAGGCTCTGCCGTCACTTGCCGTGACCACCTGCCTGTCCAAAGACTTTCGCCCGCTCACCTGGGAGCGCTCACCAGCAACCTGCCTGCTGTCCTTCAACCCAGAGACTGTCCCTGTCACTTGCCGTGAGTACCTGCCCTTCTACCCAGAGACTGTCCCTGTCACTTGCCGTGACTACCTGCCCATCTTCCCCGGGAGCCACCCACTTCCTTACAAGGACCGCCCCCTTGTATAGTTGCTCAGAGGTTCCGCCTCCCAGACCCGTTACAGTTTGCTCGGGCCATGGAACCCGGTGGCACCCAAGCTCCCTCGCTCTTGGACCTATGTCATGAACTGTCCCGTCAGAGGTCCCAACAGGAATCCATCCTGAGTCATCTGCGGAATGTCAACTCTCGCCTGGACACTCTGACTGCTCCACCAGCAACCACCACTAGTGTCATGACTAGCAGCCCGGCAGCGCCGCTGCCCACCAATACCATGGCATCCTGCCCCGGACCCCGGCTTTCTGCACCTCCTCGCTTCGGAGGCGACCCCGCTCAAGCTCGGGGCTTAATAAACCAGTGCACCCTGCACTTTGAACTCCTGTCCCACCAGTTTATCTCCGACCGGACCAAAGTAGCCTTCATCATGTCCCATCTCACGGGGGAGGCACTGTCTTGGCTAAATCCTCTATGGGAGAGAGGAGATCTCCTGGTGTCCAACCTGCCAGCCTTTCTCACGGCTTTCCAGAAAGTCTTCGACGAACCCGGACGGAAGACCTCATCCGCATCATCTCTGCTACGCCTCCATCAAGGAAATCTCACCGTGGGCCAATATGCCATACGGTTCCGTACCCTTGCTTCGGAGCTGGCCTGGGATAACGACGCCCTGGTGTCTGTCTTTTGGGAGGGTCTGTCCGGCTGTATTAAAGATGAACTCGCCGGTCGGGACATACCTACCACTCTCGACGACTTAATAACTTTTGCCACCCGGATTGACATCCGGTTCCAGGAACGCGCCAAAGAGGTTACCCGTGAGAGGAGGTTTCCACGTCTAGCCCCTACCTCTCAGAAACCTGTCCCTTCTCCCGCTACTCCCCAGGCGCGCTCACCCATGCCTATGCAGGTCGACCAGTCCAAGATGGTCAAAACCCGTCAAGAGTTACGCCGTGCCGAGGGGAGCTGCTTCTACTGTGGCAGTAAGGAGCACCGGATCCGTTCCTGCCCAGAGAGGTCGGGAAACGCCTGTGTCTAGGATCGCTCAGAGAGGTCATCCTAGACAAGAGTAAACCCTCTCCATCTCTGTTGCTGTCAGTCTCTATCATCTGCGGGGAGAACCGTTATTTTGAAATAGCCCAACTTGACTCTCGAGCTGCCGGAAATCTCATTTCTCAGTCTCTGGTAGAGAAATACCGCATTCCCACCAAACCTCTAGCTGTACCCTTATCTGTCGCTGCCGTGGATGGGGGCCTCTTACCACATCCCATCCAACTCATCACCGAATCCATAACCCTGCAGGTGGGAATGCTGCACTCTGAGAGCATCTTCTTTCATGTTCTGCCTGGACTCTCTCACGCCCTATTGCTAGGCCTACCTTGGCTTCAGAAACATGCACCCGTGCTTGATTGGCAGACCGGAGAAGTCCTTCGCTGGGGACAGGACTGCCATAAGACTTGTTTAGTTCCCATCCATCCTGTCCGTCCTTCTCCTACTCCAGCCAATCCACCTGGTCTTCCGGCTCCTTATTGGTCATATGCGGACGTCTTTAATAAAAAGGAGGCAGAGACATTACCCCCTCATAGACCATACGACTGCCCAATCGACCTGATACCCGGCGCTACTCCTCCCCATGGGCGCATTTACCCTTTGTCCGCTGCTGAGACCCGATCCATGTCAGAATATATTGAGGAGAATCTGGCCCGGGGATTCATCTGGAAATCTACTTCCCCGGCGGGAGCAGGCTTCTTCTTCGTCAAAAAGAAGGATGGCTCACTCCGTCCCTGTATAGACTATAGAGGCCTTAACCAGATCACGGTGAAGAATAAATACCCCCTTCCGCTCATTCCGGAATTATTTGACCGTCTGAGGGGGGCTAGAATCTTCACCAAGCTGGACCTCCGTGGGGCGTATAACCTGGTCCGTATCCGTCAGGGGGATGAATGGAAGACGGCATTCAACACCCGGGACGGCCACTATGAATACCTGGTAATGCCCTTCGGTCTCTGTAACGCACCCGTCGTCTTTCAAGATTTGGTCAATGACATCTTCCGGGACCTTCTCTACTCCTGCGTAGTGGTGTATCTGGACGACATTTTGGTCTTCTCTCCGGATCTCCCCACACACCGGAGGGATGTTCGTCAGGTTCTGCTCAGGCTCAGGCAGAACCACCTCTACGCTAAATATGAGAAGTGCCTCTTTGAGCAGACCTCGCTTCCGTTTTTGGGCTACATAATTTCTCAGACCGGCCTACGAATGGATCCTGAGAAACTGTCTGCCATCGAGAAGTGGCCTCGACCAGAGGGGTTGAAGGCTATTCAGCGGTTCCTGGGCTTCGCCAACTACTACCGCCTCTTCATACCTCACTTCTCTTCCCGGACTGCCCCAATCTCTGTGCTCACCCGTAAGGGCACTAATCCCAGAGAATGGCCGCCCGAAGCTGAGGAAGCCTTTCTTTCCTTAAAACAGGCTTTCTCTTCCGCCCCGGTGCTGCATCGCCCGGACGGCAACAAGCAATTCTTCCTGGAAGTTGACGCCTCCTCCTCTGGAGCCGGAGCGGTACTTACCCAAAAATCGTCTTCCGGTAGAATGGTAACTTGCGGCTTCTTCTCCAAACTCTTCTCCTCTTCCGAGCGCAACTATTCTATAGGAGACCGAGAATTATTGGCCATTAAGCTGGCATTGGAGGAGTGGCGTTACCTGCTCGAGGGGGCTCTTCACCCGGTAATAATTTACACGGACCACAAGAACTTGGCTTACCTCCAGAGTGCCCAGAGACTTAACCCGCGCCAAGCCCAGTGGTCCTTGTTTTTTGCTCGCTTTGATTTTGTTCTTCATTTTCGCCCGGCTGACAAAAGCATCAAAGCTGACGCCTTGTCCCGATCCTTCCTGGTGTCTGATCTTGATGAGGAACCTAAACACATCATCGATCCCGCCAGAGTAATGCAGGTGGCCCCCGTGAGTCTAAATCGTCTCCCTCCCGGTAAGACGTTCGTAACGGTACCTGATCGGGAGAAGATCCTACACTGGGGTCACTCGTCTAAGCTTGCTGGCCATGCCGGTCAGAAAAAGACCCTCCAGCTTATCACCCGGCACTACTGGTGGCCTACCCTGCACAAGGACGTAATAGACTTTGTTTCTGCCTGTGTGTCCTGCGCCCGCAACAAGGTTCTGAGACACCTGCCAGCCGGTCGCCTCCTTCCTCTTCCAGTACCTGCTGCCCCCTGGCAGCATATAGCTATGGACTTCATAACAGATCTCCCTGTCTCTGCCGGTTGTACGGTCATTTGGGTGGTCGCTGACCGCTTTTCCAAAATGGCTCATTTCATTCCCCTGCCAGGCCTCCTGTCTGCACCCGAGTTGGCTAACGACTTTATCCGCCACATCTTCCGTCTCCATGGCCTGCCCCTCCACATCGTGTCGGATCGTGGGGTTCAGTTCACCTCACGCTTCTGGAGAGCCACATGTAAGCTGCTAGACGTCACCCTGGACTTCTCCTCCGCATACCACCCACAGTCCAATGGTCAAGTGGAGCGGATCAATCAGATCCTGACCAGTTACCTCCGGCACTTCGTTAATGCCCACCATTCAGACTGGGTGGATCTCCTGCCATGGGCCGAATTCTCTTACAATAATCACGAGAGCGAATCTTCCTCCAGATCCCCGTTTTTTGTAGTGTTCGGTCAGCATCCTCGGATCCCATTTCCCGTCTCCACCTCGGTGGACAATCCGGCTGCGGAATCTCTCGTTAGCAAATTTTCCTCCATTTGGGAGAGTACCCGATCCGCACTCCTTCAGTCGTCCGAGCGGATGAAAAAACACGCTGACAAAAAACGCCTGGATCCTCCACAATTCCGTCCTGGAGATAAAGTCTGGCTCTCGTCCAAGTATGTCCGGCTCAAGATTCCTTCCTACAAGTTAGGGCCTCGGTTCATCGGCCCACTAGAAGTTATCAAACAAATCAACCCATTGGCCTATAAATTGAAACTCCCGGCCAACTTGCGGATCCCTAACTCCTTCCATGTATCTCTCCTCAAACCCGTGGTACTTAACTCTTTTTCCAAGTCTACAGGTACGCCTCCTGCTCCGGTTTCCGCTGAAAACGAGTTTGAGGTAGAGAACATTCTGGCCACCAAAAGGGTAAGAGGAAAAACCTTTTTTCTGGTAGATTGGAAGGGGTTTGGTCCTGAGGAGAGAACGTGGGAGCCCCGGGAGAACATCCATGCCCCTCTCATCCTTGATAAATTTCTGTCTGGCCTAAAAAAGGGGGGGCCTAAAGGGGGGGGTACTGTAGCGTCGGCGTCCCTGCCTCCTGCTAGGCAGGGACGCTGTTCCCCTCACCTCTCCACTCCGTGCCCGGTGTCCTCCTCCTGCTCTGCTGGCAGCGCGCGATGCTTCCCAGCCACTGTGCTTAGGGCGCGCGCGCGCTCTCCCTCTCTTAAAGGGGCCGCGCGCGCCATCCTAAGGAGTCCCCGGCCAATGACCGGAGGACCTCACCATATATAAGGCACCTCCTCCAAAATGGAGGTGCCCGAGCAATGTTGTTGCAAAGTCTTCACTCTGCTTCAGCCCACAGGTCCCGCTACCAGTTACCTGCCAGTCACCTGCCAGATTCCTGCTAGATACCTGCCTGATATCTGTTTACCTGCTTGCAAGCCTGCGCTCATCTGCTACCTGCCTACTAGCCTATCTGGAGGCTCCGCTGTCACTTGCCGTGACCACCTGCCCATCCAGAGACTCTTGCCTGCTCACCTGGGAGCGCTCACCTGCTACCTGTCTGCTAGCCTACCTGGAGGCTCTGCCGTCACTTGCCGTGACCACCTGCCCGTCCAGAGACTCTTGCCCGCTCACCTGGGAGCGCTCACCTGCTATCTGCCTGCTTGCCTACCTGGAGGCTCTGCCGTCACTTGCCGTGACCACCTGCCTGTCCAAAGACTTTCGCCCGCTCACCTGGGAGCGCTCACCAGTAGTGTTGAGCCACCCCCGTAGTGTTCGAGTTCGGTTCGGTTCGTCGAACACCCGTGTGTTCGCCGAACTGTTCGTCGAACTGTTCGTCGAACACCTTCGAACACCGTTAAAACCAATGGCAGGCAAACAAAAACACATAGAAACACATAGAAAACACCTTCAAAGGTGTCCAAAAGCTGACAAACTGCTCAGAAGACACAACTAACACATGGAAAAGTGACAAGTACATATAGTCATGCGAAAAGAAAAGAGGTGGAGGAGTAAAAGGAGGGGGAGACACAGATATAGGCATGTCATGCCCTTCTAAAATCCAAAAAGTGAGAAGCCGAGACGGCCAGTCCGCTCCTGCCCGTGCCACCTCCGTGTCGCCGGGTTTGTGCCAGAGCCGCGGTGAACCCTGACGGCCAGCCCCCCTCTCCCAATACTGGTGCCTGTCCGCTGGTGGGTCGAGAGAGCCCCCCTGTGGTGGAGGCAGCTCTAAGCTTTTTAATTTAAATTGTCCCTCTAATTGGAATGAATACACTTTAAATCCATTTACAAGGATCTATTGGAGGGCAAGTCTCATGCCAGCAGCCGCATAATTCCAGCTCCAGTAGCGTCCACTCAAGCTGCTGCAGTTAAAAAGCTTTTATAAGGATCGAGCTCGGCTGTCCACCGCAAGGCATCCTAGTGCCAGTCCCAGCCCCTATGCCTTGGGGTGCCTCCTGATGCTCTTCACTAAGTATCCCATGGTCCCGAAGCATTTCCTTTGAAAAAATTAAGTGTCCAAACTACAGGTGGTGTAGCTTGCTTAACAGCCGGGATAATCCGCTGACTAGCAGACACTGCTACTAGGCACAAAGTATTTCCTGGGCTAGATGCAGTTAAAAATTTGTAAGTAGATACTCTCGTTGGATGCTGAGAAAGCATTCCATAGAGTCTCCTGGCACGCCATATATGATTCTCTTAAAAAGCTTGGGGTAGGGGTCTAGGGGACCCTTTTATAGCCAAAATCACGGCCCTGTATCACAATACGTCACCTAGGCTGAAGATAAATGGAACTGTAGCACCGAGGGCTCGGTTGCTACAGACGTATTGCACCTCACCCAGAGGTGTGATATCTCACTCTCAGATAAGGATGGAGTGTGGATCAGGACCCGACACCTGCATGCATTACACCACATTGCCGTGGGGCAGGGCGACCAATATGCCCCTGAGATGGGCACGACAGTCCCTGTCCCTGGCTGGAGTGGGGGGAGGGAACACTGAGGAAGGGGAACCCTGCAGTGCAGGAGCAGGGAGGAAGCAGTTCCTGGGTGCATTGAGAAGGGAGTATAAAAGGTGGGCACCATCTTAGTTCAGTGCAGAGAAGTCTGAGCAGAAGTGGCAGGGAGCAGGGGCTCTGCATGAGCTCTGCTCCGGAGGCGGGCCTAGTAACAGAGGCCCAGGCCTGCAAGAGGGAGAAGGAAGGAAGAGGAGTGGAGAAGGCTCCAGGAACGAGGAATGAAGGGATCCCAGGGGTGCGGACGGGCGAGTCGCCACCGCACGCCCGAATCCACCTGCGTGGAGGGGTCAGGCCAAAGGGGGAGACCGGTCCCCGAACTAGTGGAGGCGGGAAACGACCCTCAGCTAGAAACTGGAGGCTCTGACATTTTATGTGGCGCAGCCCCTTGCTCCACCCGCTAGGAAGGCACCACATAGGGTCAGGGAAACTGGCGCCAAGTTTACCAAGAGGAGGCCCGAGGCAGCCGGACAGAAGTGTTGGTAAGAAAGGCCAGACAAAGGACACACAAAGGGGGTCCTGTGAAGCGCTCCAAAGTTATCTGGGAGTTGTCTGAGCCCCTCACCTGGTGAGCACAGTACGACGTGGGCAGCCGTTACCTGCAGACGTGGTCTGGATAATAAGAACTGTGAGTAAAGGCCCTTAACTGCATCACTGACTCCGTGTCGTTACTGCTGCTGCCCTGCACCATCACCCCCATCCTCCGCATACACTGCCCTGAGGCTATACTCCTCCCGTGGGGAGTTATGCTATGCTCTGCTGCACCCACAACACCAGCCTTAGCGGTCTGCCCTGTAGCGGCGGTTCACTCTGACCGCAATCCACGGGTGGCGTAGTCGGACATTTAAACATCAAAACCACATAAATAGTTCCGCCACTGGTTTGACCGCCCTGAGCCACGGAACCGGATCGCCGCCACGAAGACTACAACCACCAGCATCCACCAAAAAGGGTCCGGCTCCGGGTGTCCCAAGGCCCAGGGGGTGCGTCAGAACATTTTCATCACCTTTCACAATCACCAATGGGACAAGGCAGGGATGTCCTCTGTCCCCTCTCTTATACATCCTAGTGACGGAGCACCTGCTCTCATCAATTCGCCATAACCCCAATATTAGGTGGATTGAGGTGGGAGGCACCGAGTACAAGTGCTCTCTATTTGCTGATGATGTCCTAGTATATATCACTCAATCACATATATCCATCCCTGCTGTTATGGCTGAAATAGATCACTTTGTTACATGGTAAAATTTTAAAATCAATGCAGCGAAGTCTGAGGCCCTCGATGTCTCCCTCCCTAAATCCATATAGGATTCCATCCAGTCCAACTTTCCCTTTGCCTGGCCCTCACAGGGTATCAAATACTTAGGAATTCCTATTCATAGAGACCTCTCCCATCTATGTTATCTTAATTTTGGGCCCTTTATTGAACAATTCCATACAGACCACGGTTGGCAAGTTAGAACTGTAAGATTCACTACGTGAACCACTGGTGTTTTGTGGAAAAGCACATGTACACCGCGTTCCAAATTATTATGCAAAAAGTGTTTAGGAGTGATAAGGGAAGAATTTGTTTGTTTGTCAGTTAAACTCATTGATGGTGATGTGTGTCAGGGCTCTTTATATCACTGTAAGCAATTGCAGACACCTGTGCTAATTAGTTTGGCAGGTGTGTCCAATGAAAGGCAAGACTACTTAAGAAGGCTCTCTCACATTATTAAGCAGCCTACATTTTCTGCCAAAATGGGAAAGAAAAAGGATGTGTCGGCTGCTGAGAAGCAACAAATTGTGGAGTGTTTAGGTCAAGGCATGACTACAATCAACATTGTGCGATGATCAGGATGAAGTGTCTTGGCAATCAAGAAGTATGTAGCTGATTCACAGTACACACGTGTGCGTGCTGATAAGGGCAAATTGAGGACTCTTTCCTACAGGCAATTACGTCAGGTTGAAAGAGCAGCGGCAAAAAAGCCTTGTCATAGCAGCAGACAAGTTTTTGAAGCTGCTTGTGCCTCCAACGTCCCCCGAACAACAAGATGCAGGGTCCTTCAGAGGTTTGCAGCTGTGCATACGCCATCCTGTCGACCTCCTCTATCCACTTCACACAAGCAGAAACGGCTCCAGTGGGCCAAACATTACATGAAGACTGATTTCAAAACTGTTTTGTTCACGGATGAGTGCCGTGCAGCGCTCGATGGTCCAGATGAATGGAGTGGAGGATGGCTGGTTGATGGACACCCCACGCAAACACGGCTACAGCGCCAACAAGGAGGAGGTGGAGTAATGTTTTGGGCTGGAATCATGGGGAGAGAGATTGTCGGCCCCTTTAGGATCCCTGAAGGCGCTAAAGATGAACTCCATAATGTATGTGGATTTTCTCAAACAGCACTTCCTGCCATGGTTCAAGAAGAAGAACCGTGTATTTCACAGCAAGATCATTTTTCTGCATGATAATGCACCATCTCATGCTGCACATAAAACATCTGCATCTCTGGCTGATATGGGCATAAAAGGGGACAAACTTATGGTGTGACCCCCATGCTCCCCTGACCTCTACCCCATTCAGAACCTTTGGAGCATCATTAAAAGGAGTGTCTATGATGGCGGGAGGCAGTTCACATCTAAGCAACAGCTCTGGGAGGGTATTCTGTCCTCATGCAAAACAATTGAAGCAGAAACCATCCAAAACCTGACAAATTCAATGGACGAGAGAGTTCAGAAGCTCCTTTCGAACAAGGGGTCCTATGTGAAAATGTAACATCACCTAGAATAAAGTTTTGAATTGAAAACTGTTTGATTTCAGTTTCTAACAACCTGCTAATGCTTATAATTTCAAAAATGACCATTTTTTTGGTCTTTATTAAAATGAAAAGGTTGATCGAAAAGTTTGGGGGATCTAAGAGTGTGGCAACCCAGTAGTCATGATTACTTCGAATTCTGACAATATGAGGGTCATGCTGCAGGTAGTGCAGCAAGAAGGCACTTATGTGTCTTGCGCATCTCGGAGCCCCAAAATTATTTTCCGGGCTAGATGCAGCTAAAAATTATTTTTAATTTTAAATCTGGTGAAGCTTATTATAGATGGCCTAATAGGATCAGTGCTGCACACTGCTACAAAGCCCAAATTATTTTCCAGTCAAGATACAGATAAACATGATTAGTAATTTGAAAGCTTAAAACGGTTGGTAGGGTGATTTTAACCAATCATCAAGCTTTTACTCTCCCCAGGATGACACAGGGGTAGAAAAGTCGTTTCGGATCCATGATTTGTTCATCTTTATGAACGTGAGTCTGTCTACATTATCAGTGGAGAGCCGCGTGCGCTTATCTGTCAGCACACCACCAGCAGCGCTGAACACACGTTCAGACAGAACGCTGGCTGCGGGGCATGACAAGATCTCCAAGGCGTAAGTGGCTAGCTCCGGCCATTTATCCAGATTGGAAGCCCAAAAAGAGCAAGGGTCCAGTGACACAGTCGTGGCTTCAATGTTTACTTGGAGATACTCCTGTACCATCGTCTCTAGGCGTTGACTATGTGTCAGACTTCTTTTCTCCTGTGGCCTTGCAAAGGATGGGCTAAAAAAGTGGTGAAATGATTCCGCAAAATTGATGTTACCAGCAGATACTGTGGTTCTGTTACGGTTTGAGTGCTGAACACTTGACGGTCCCACGGTTGGCAAGTTGGAACTGTGAGATTCACTACGTGCACCACTGGTATTTTGTGGAAAAGCACATGTAAGATTCTGCAACAGTCTCTGCTGATACTCCTGCATGCGTGCATCCCTTTCTATGGCAGGAATAATTTCTGCAAATTTACTTTTGTACCGGGGATCTAACAGTGTGGCAACCCAGTAGTCAGGATTATTTCTAATTCTCACAATTCGAGGGTCATGTTGCAGGTAGTGCAGCAAGAAGGCACTCATGTGTGTTGCGCATCCAGGAGCACCAAGTCCCTGTTGTGTTGGTGGCGAGGTAACAATCATGCTTCCTTCCTCTGTCCTCTCCCCCCAACCTCGCACAACAGAAATGTGATCAAGGTCTCCCTCATCTGATGAGTCTTCCATCAGTTCGTCCTCCACTTCTTCCTGGGCTCCTGCACCTTCCTCACAAGTTTGGCTGCTACCATGCACCCTGGTAAAATCATCTCCCCCACCCTCACATGCCTGCCGCCCTGGTGCTGCCGACCGTCTGGACCTTGCAGATGTTAGCCCTTCCGCATACAACTCCTCCTCCTCTACTTCCTCCACCTCCTCTTGTGCCACCACCTGACTCCGAATTCTGTTTAACATGTGCTCCAGCATGTAAATCACCGGAATAGTCATGCTGATAATGGCATCGTCAGCACTAAACATCTTCGTCGCCATTTCAAAACTGTGCAGAAGGGTGCATAGGTCCCTGATCTGAGACCACTCCTCCAGCGTGATTTGCCCCACCTCTGAATCTCGTTGGCCCAGGCTATACGTCAGAACGTATTGCACCAGGGCTTGTCGGTGCTGCCACAGTCGCTGCAACATGTGCAGAGTTGAATTCCACCGGGTAGGCACATCGCATTTTAGCCGGTGAAGTGGCAGGCCCAACGACTTCTGTAGAGATGTAAGTCGCTGAGCTGCGGGATGCGAACGGCGGAAGTGAGCACACAGCGACCGTGCCCTCTGCAGAAGGCCATCTAGTCTGGGATAGTGGGCTAAAAATTGCTGGACAACCAGGTTCAACACCTGAGCCATACAAGGCACGTGTGTGACATTGCCCCGGCGAAGGGCCGCACCCAGGTTTGCAGCATTGTCGCACACGGCCTTCCCTGGTTTCAGGTCCAGTGGAGACAACCATTCATGAAATTGGTTCTCCAGAGCTGACCACAACTCCTCAGCTGTGTGACTCACATTTCCCAGACATTTCAATGTAAAAACCGCCTGATGACGTTGAGCCCTACTGCCAGCATAGTAAGGAGGTGTGCAGGATCCCTTCTGCGCAGTTAGAAAGCTTGTGGCATGACCAGACAGGCTTTGGGTGCAGGTGGAAGACCGAGAGGAGGTTGAGGAGGCAGAAGCAGTGGAGGAAAAATGACATAAAGAGGATTGACGCACAACTCGTGGGGACGGCAAGACTTGGACAGCAGCCCCTTGTCCTGCTGTCACCATAGTTACCCAGTGCCCAGTCAGCGACATGTAACGCCCCTGTCCATGCCTACTCGTCCAAGTGTCTGTGGTGAAATGCACCCTGTCACACACAGAGTTTCTCAAAGAAGCGGTGATGTTGTGTGCGACATGCTGGTGGAGCGCAGGCACACCTTTCTTTGAGAAGTAGTGCCGACTGGGCATCTGGTACTGGGGCACTGCGACGGACATAAGGTCTCGAAAATCCTCTGTGTCCACCAGGCGGAAAGGCAGCATTTCTGTAGCCAAGAGCTTGCAGATGGTGAAATTCAACCTCTTAGCTTTCTCATGGCTAGGAGGAAATGGTCTTTTACTTGTCCACATCTGAGGGACCGAGGGCTGGCTATTGTGCTTAGACGGGGTTGATAAGGGTGTCCCCGGCAAACTGCCGGTCTGTGAGGAAGATGCAGGCGGACATGTTAGGTTGCCTTGATCCAAAGGTGGTGCTATCGATGTCGGACAGTGCTCAAGACCAGCTGGTGTTACCACCTCCAAAGAAAATGATGACCTGCCAATCACGCTGGCTGTTGCGGGTAAAGAGGTGGCAGGTCTGCGCCCCAAAACAGGTGTGACTGCTGTCCCCCCAGTCACAGAGGATGAAGAGGCCGCGGATGCACAAGATAAAACTTGCACAGCACTGGCACAGACCTGCCTGGCAAAAACTGATAGGAACTGATGTAACCTAGTCCTGAAAAGGACTCCAATTACAATTAGTCTTTACTCCCACAATCTATCTATTTAAGAGCACAGACCTGCCTGATAAAAGTCGTAGGAAATGCTGTAACCTAGTCCTTAAAAGGACTGCAATCACATCTATTCCCTACTCCCAAGCTATCTGTATATTTGTGCGAAAATTGGCTTGAAATTAACAAGGTATAGCGCACACAGCAACAGCGGTGCCGTCTAACACGCAGCTGCAGCAGTGAGAAAATGGTGGCGACGGGGAAAATGGCTTGGTCTTATAGGGCAAGGACATGTGACATACACTGCCAATCACACATGCCCTTGCTTGTGTGAAAAAAAGCACTTCGCTCCGTGTGTGCGCTGCTGATAGGCTGACAGATTGCACCTCCCCACTGCAAATGCGGGAAAGAGAAAAAAAAATGGAGATCTTCATTGTTCCTGCAGAGATCCATCCCCTGCCCCTCCCCCCGCCCCGCTGTACACTCAAACTGCGTATTAACATTAATTTTCATCATTACTGAGAAAAAATCCAGTTATGATTTTGGTGCACGAACAGTTATCGAACATAACCTCGAACAGCCGAATTTTTCTCAAATTGTTCGTGTTCGCCGACCGGCTCGAACACCGCCCAAAACAGCTCGAATTTGAGATTGGCGAACAGTTCGAGTAGAACAACGCTCATCTCTACTCACCAGCCACCTGCCTGCTGTCCTGCCTGCTGTCCTTCTACCCAGAGACTGTCCCTGTCACTTGCCGTGAGTACCTTCCCTTCTACCCAGAGACTGTCCCTGTCACTTGCCGTGACTACCTGCCCGTCTTCCCCGGGAGCCACCCGCTTCCTTACAAGGACCGCCCCCTTGTATAGTTGCTCAGAGGTTCCGCCTCCCAGACCCGTTACACCATGATAACCTTAGGCACCAATGTAATAGAAAATTGTCTTGGAGAAATTATTGTTTTGTTGCAACAGGTCGCAGAGACATCCAGTTCCAGTCAGCAGCGAGTTCTGCAGAAGGAAATCAGAGCCCTGATGGAAAGACAACAGGTAGAGCTGTCTGGTGGAGAAGTTGGCAGTGTCAGGATGAGTGATCCATTCCCCATTGCAATGCCCCCTAGGAGTGAAATGATAATATGGTGTCGGGCAGCAATAGGTCTCAGGGGTCAAGGTTATCAGGCCCTGGTGGAACCCGTGTACTCTGACAGTAGGTACACCATCTTTACAGCCAGGGGGGTAGTTGATGTCCACAAGGGAGAGTACCGATACGCATCCTGAATTGTGGGGAGAAAGAGGTCCATTTACCCCGGTATGCTTCCCTTGCTAAGCTGTTCACTGTCAGTAACAATGCGATAAAGACAGTTTAACCCTTGCCTCCATCCAAACCAACTGAGGATAATGGCTCCAAGGGGCAGATGGAGGATTGGTGTCAGAAGTTACAAGTGGGCACTGACTGCACCCCTTTGCACCCAAAGCATGGAGTATACCGGGTGGTCGAAGAGTATGAGCGAGTCTTCAGCAAACACCCACTAGACTTTGGGCAGGTAAAAGGGGTCCAACATCATATCCCCACGGGAGATCATCTGCCCATTAAAGAGAGGTACCGGCCTGCACCCCAAGCTCACTATCAATGTGCCAAAGGAATGTTACAGGAGATGAAGGAGGCTGGGGTGATCAGAGATAGTTGTAGCCCCTGGGCAGCTCCATTAGTTCTCTTCAGAAAGAAAGATGGTACAATGAGAATGTGTGTTGATTACAGGCAGATTAACCACATTACCCAGAATTGAGGAGTCGTTGGCTGCACTAAGGTCTGCTAATTATTTCTCCACTTTGGATCTCACCAGTGGGGGTACTGGCAGGTTCCTGTGGCAGAGGCGGACAGAGAAAAGACCACGTTTACAACACCAATGGGCCTCAGCGAGTTCAACTGCATGCTATTCTGGCTCTGCAACGCCCCAGGAACCTTCCAGTGGTTAATGGAGTGCTGCCTAGGACACAAAAACTTTGAAACCGTCCTACTGTACCTAGATGATGTAATTGTCCACTCAAAGATATATGAAGACCACCTGGAGCACCTGGCCGAGGTGTTCGAAGCCCTATCTGGTTTTGGCCTGAAGGTAAAGCCGTCTAAGTGCCACCTGCTGAAGCCCAAGGTGCAGTACCTAGGTCATGTGGTAAGCGCCGAAGGTGTAGCACCAGAACCAGAAAAAGTCACCATGATCAAAGACTGGCCAAGACCCTCCACTATTAAGGAAGTGCGGCAGTTCCTCGGGCTGGTAGGCTACTATAGGAGATTTATCAAGGGTTTCACCAAGATAGCGGCACCAGTGCAGGACCTCCTAGTGGGCCAGTCCAAGAAGGTCAAGAACCAGAAACCTCCGTTCAAATGGGGTAAACCAGAAGACGAATCCTTCACCTGACTGAAAATGGCTCTCATCGGAGATGAAGTCCTGGCCTACCCCGACTATGGCCAACCCTTTATACTTCATACAGATGCCAGCAATGTGGGATTGGGAGCGGTGCTGTCCCAGGTACAGCATGGCAGAAAGAGAGTGATTGCATACGCTAGCAGGAAGCTCCGTCCTACGAAAAGGAACCTCGACAACTACAGTTCCTTCAAGTTGGAGTTTCTCGCCATAGTCTGGGCTGTAACAGAGTGCTTCAAACACTATCTCGCCTCCTCCAGATTTACAGTCTTCACAGATAACAACCCCTGACGCACCTGGAGACTGCGAAGCTTGGTGCCCTAGAACAACGATGGATGGCCCGACTGTCTAACTATGAGTTTTCCATCAAGTATTGGGCGGGGCATAAAAATGCAAATGCTGATGCGCTGTCCAGGATGCACAACTTGCCAGATGGGGGAGTAGACCCGGAAGAGCTGGAGGAGATAGAGCTACCCGCTTTCCATCGTCACGGGGTGACCCAGTGCTCCCATTGTGTAAGGGACAAGCGCTCTGCCAACAGAGAGGCCACGTTCAACCCATTGCCCCACCATGGATGGGCAGAAATGCAAGATAGCGACCAGGCTATCCGCCTGGTAAAAGAGTTGCTGACACAGGCGGACTCGCACCCTTATTCAGATGCTCCACAGGAGACCCAACAGTTGTGGAAGGAAAAGGGCAAGCTGTTCATCTACGAGGGAAAGCTGTGTCGAAGAAGTATCAACCGCCGGACACACAAACTGGTCTGGTAGGTGGTGGTCCCGAGGCGGTATGCGCCAATGGTCTTAGAAGCGTACCACAATGGAGCAGGACACTTCGGGTGGAAGAAGTTAGAAGTCCTGCTAGATAGTAACATAGTAACATAGTAACATAGTTTGTAAAGCCGAATAAAGACTTGCGTCCATCAAGTTCGACCTGTTAGTTCTGTAATTGCTAAAGTTGATCCAGAGGAGGGCAAAAACCCCAAATGATTTGGCCAATCTTCACCTGAGGAAAAATTCCCTCCCGACTCTGAAACCAGCAGTCAGAATAAATCCCTGTATCAACCTACTATTTTATTTTATTTTTAAGTATACGCTGAAATCTGCCTGGTATCTAGAAATGCATCCAGTCCCCGCTTGAACTGGTGTAGTGAATCCGACATTACCGTCTCCTCACTCAGTGAATTCCATATTCTCACTGCTCTTACCGTAAAGAACCCCTTCCTATTCTGGTGCTGAAACCTTTTCTCTTCCAGTCTTAGTGAATGCCCTCTTGTTACCGTACGATTCCTCCTTTTGAACAAATCCCTGGCAAGGTCTCTATACTGTCCCCTAACATATTTGTACACATTTATTATGTCCCCCCTCAACCTTCTCTTTTCCAGGCTGAATAGTCCTAGTTTTGCCAACCTCTCTGGGTATTGCAGTCCCTCCATTCCCTTTATTAATTTTGTTGCCCTCCTTTGTACCTTTTCAAGCTCATTTATATCCTTTCTATATATTGGGGCCCATAACTGAGCACAGTATTCCAAGTGTGGTCTGACCAGTGCTTTGTACAGTGAAAGAACAATGTTCTCATCCTTTGCTACGTGAGCGATCCTACTGGGTTGGCATGAGGAAAGCAATCGAGAGATGGTGTCGAGAATGTGGTCCATGCAACCTGAAAAGGAAAGACAGAGACAGCCAGAGGGCTCCTCTGCTGCCCATAATCACCAAAAAAACACTTGAACAGGTAGCCTTGGACCATGTGAAGCTAGCCCCAAGTAAGTCAGGCTATTACAACGCTCTCACCATAGGAGACCACTACTCCAGGTTCTTGGTAGTAGTGCCAGTGAAAGACCAGACGGCTCAGACGGCAGCCAAAGTGTTCCAACAGCACTTTTGTCGCCTGCGCGGTTACCCTGAACGGGTGCTTACCGACCAAGGTCCAGCCTTTGAAGCAGAGGTGTTCCAGGAATTCTGTAACTTGTACGGCTGCAAGAAAATAAGGATGACGCCGTATCATCCCCAGACCAACGGGTTGTGTGAGAAAATGAACCATGTGGTAATAGACCTGTTGAAGACGTTGCCCCTTGAAGAACGTAGCCTGTGGCCAGAGAAGTTACCAGATTTGGTGGACCTATATAACCACATCCTGGTGAACTCCACCAACTGTACACCCACTTACCTGATGAGAACAAGACCTGGTAAGCTACCCATCGACTTAGACATGGGAGTCTTAACACCAGAGACGACATCATCATATGCAGATTGGGATACAGAGCGGCAGCAACAATACCGCAAGGTGCAAGAGTGTGTTGAGAAAAGTTTGTCCCAGGCGAGACAGAAGCAAGAGAAAACTTATAATCAGCACGCACCTGCCGTTCCCTTATCACCTCGAGAACAGGTACTTAAGAGGAAAAGACGAGTCCACAAGTTAGATGACCAGTGGGAGGTTGAGCCATACACCGTCCTATCCTTGAATTACTACAACACCAAAGTGTGCCTCATCAGCAAAGATGGAGGGGAATCTTCAGCGGCAGTCTCAAGAAACCACTTGAAGATATGTCCTGAACAGTTGAAACACACAGAAGAAGATCAAGACAGCCCTCGGCCCACAGAAAAAGTGGAGGAAACGGTTCAGACAGTCCTCTGAGAATTTCCCCGGTCTTGGACGCAGGTGAACAAAGCGATTGTGGTACCGGTCCTGACCTTTCTCCAAGCGCCCTCACCGGAAGCTGCAGAGACTCCAGAACATCTGGAAGACCAGCCGACCCCAGAGACAGATGTTTCATCAGCAGCAGATCAGGAGAATCTACTCTCTTCTAGTAGTGAACCTGTCAGTTCCATGGTGGGTTTAGGAGTCCGGATAAGGCAGTCCAGTATACCAGTATGGAGTAGGTCCAAGAGAAATGTAGTGGATAGTGAACCCACCACACCAGGGGTAGACAATAGGGACCAGGGTAGGACAGTGACAACAAATGTACTACGAAGGTCGACCCGGAGTACTAAAGGTCAGCTCCCTGCCCGCTGGAGGAACTAAAGAATAAGAGAATTAAAGCGTATGTTGTATATAATTGTACCCGTTAAATAATCTTGGATATGTACAGTACAGACCAAAAGTTTGGACACACCTTCTCATTTAAATATTTTTCTGTATTTTCATGACTATGAAAATTGTACATTCACACTGAAGGCATCAAAACTATGAATTAACACGTGTGGAATTATATACTTAACAAAAATGTGTGAAACAACTGAAAATATGTCTTATATTCTAGGTTCTTCAAAGTAGCCACCTTTTGCTTTGATGACTGCTTTGCACACTCTTGGCATTCTCTTGATGAGCTTCAAGAGGTAGTCACCGGAAATGGTTTTCACTTCACAGGTGTGCCCTGTCAGGTTTAATAAGTGGGATTTCTTGCCTTATAAATGGGGTTGGGACCATCAGTTGTGTTGTGCAGAAGTCAGGTGGATACACAGCTGATAGTCCTACTGAATTCCTGAATGGCTATTTTAGTGCATGATAGTAACCAAACATACAAAAACAATATAAATATGGTATCGCTCTAATCTTAGTGCCTCGAGGAATTAAGTCACCTAATCACTTATACTGTATTGATAATGGCATAAAAAATAAATAAAACCAATTCTTGACCTGATATTGATTTGTTCTTTCTACATTTAAAAGATCGCAGTGAGGCTCCGCTCACATTTATCCTGCGCTCCACGCTGAGCACTTACAACAGGGTTATACGTGTAAATCTCTGAAAACGTGATTCAGACAAAATTCCAGATGGAAAATTCACTGTAATCAGGCAGATGGAGTCATTTTGAACTCCCGTCTGGTCTGTGATCCGGCGGTGTCTGTTCCTTTTGCCCAGGTGTTGTCAGTAAGGTTACCGCAGTTCACAGGCACCTGGTCACACAGACAGCAGCGTCAGAACTGGAATGATGAGCGGTGACATCACCACTCATGATTCCGGCTCTTGCATTGCCCTCATGAGAACCGGCGGCTGTGAACTGCGGTAACCATACTGACGCCACCTGCGCAAAAGGAAAAGACACAGCAGCTATCTCATCTGCCTTAGCTGGTTATTTAAAATGGGCGCGACCCCTTTCATTTTATTGGGGTCCACTCTTTTTTAATAACCAACAAAGGTAAAAATGACAGCTGGGTGCTGATATTAATAGGCTGAGAAGGTCTGTGGATATTGGCCCCTTCCCAACATAATAAGACCAGCTCACAGCTGTCTGCTTTCCCTTGGCTGATTATTAAAAATACTGGGGACCGCACATAATTTTTTTTTTAATTATTTATTTTACACTGACCCTAGGCTGAAAGTAGCACAATGGCACCACCCTTGATCTGGCATTTATATAAGCTGGGTCAAGTGTTGCTCCGGCCAATCACAGCCATGCCAATACTTGCATGGCTGTGATGGATGCAAAAGTGCTCACAGCTTAAAAGCTTGTTGACTGACTGCACTGCAGCCTTTTGACAAGCTTAATTAAGCATCTGAAATCCAAACATTAACATGTACTTCTCACGGACTTCCAGGAGATGTCCGTCTTCGGAGTTCAGCACCGGACACAAAGTGTCTGGTACGAACTCCAATCTTTACAGTTCGAGTTCACTCATCCCTTGTCACAGTATATCATATACCAGTTACATATTCTCCTCTATCCTGTATGTACTATAAATATCTAGATAAATATCTAGTAGACCCATGCTTATGTGTGGCCACTTTTGCATTGCCTATATGTTTTCTATTAGAAGTGTAGAAAAGCTCAGTGTACCATGCTTTTCTATTCTTCTAAAAATGTATATCTGGCCTAGAGAAAGTAATAAATAAGCATAAAATGTACCCTGCCTGACCACTACAATCTATGGCTCTGTAGAGCTGTACTGTCTCATCTGTCAGAGTCCACATGCTAAAAAAGGCTTCCTTGGACAGACTTGGTACAAGATACCAGAGGAATCTCGGCCTCCACTCTTTAACCCTTGCACAGGGATCAGGTCTTATGATGGAGTCCACTGGATGGCTTCTACGGAAAGGCTGCTATATGTAGAAGAAAACTAGGGCAAGAGAATAGTCTGTTAACTGTGTCAAAACGGAGGGGGCTGAGAAGGTACAAAATTGCCAGGCAGGAGAGATGCCAAAAAGCAAGCCAAAATCAAAACAGGAAACACATACACTGGACAGGAGCTGAGACACAGTCCTTAACCAGAGGAGCACAAGGCTATATCTGTTTCCAGCAATATATTGGGAGCTTTAGTAGTATGAGGTATTTTCTAGAAGGCTGATGTAGGGAGCTGATTACTCTAGATGAACAGCACACATGTAAGGTGCCCAAGCAAGGTAGTCGTGGGCGAGCTGTTGCACCTGCTCGCTCTGGCACCCTACACAGATAATGTGTCCCCGTGCCGGTGTGCTGCTGTGTGTGGGGTGCATCAGACTTACTTCTGACCTATTGGCCTCCTCTGGCTTCAGGCTTTCCTCTTCCAGAGCCTTTGCACCAAACAATCCAGGGGACATGATATTCGTAAAAACAATCAAACTTTTACTTGACAGTTTGTAGTCTGTACAATCAGGCTTAAAGAATGGGGCCCAACGAGTTGCAATCTTTCCCACAGGTACCAGGCACAACCTCAGCCCTGGTTCTCAGTATGAGTAGAGTATCCCTCTTGCTAACTACCCTAGCACTAGGAATTCTTCTCCACCACAAGCAATGCATGTGAATTTCATCACCTTCCACCTCTGTCTCTAAGAGTGTGAGTCCATCTTTCCCTGCAGCTTCATAGGCTGAGTGCGCCCAAGGGCCCCAATGTCCATTTCGATGTTCCCACGCTAACAGATGGATTCGCACTGAAGGGTTTTGTAGCTATCCACTGCTCCAAGTAACAGGCTCACTTTGTCTCTAGCAGCCTATTGCCTGTGACCACTGCTGTCACTTCTCCTTACTTCTCCTAACTGACCTGTTACTTTCTGAACTTAGCACTAACTCTCAATCTACCTTCTCTAATCTGGGCCGGCTATTACAGTTAACCCTGTCTAGGCTGAACTGCAGCCCCAGAGGGTTTTACTTTCAGAAACATACATTAATATAAAATATATTTAACCCCTTAAATTATCATCTTCACCACTCACACCCCCGTAATGCCAAACTGAACAGCATTACTGGTCCCACCATCCTAATATTAGTGGCTGGACAGACCTTGCGTCACTCAGAGCTTCTTGTTCTGATGTCACCTCTATCACCAGCACCACTTGTAGAATGAATACAGAGGCTCCTGATGACAGACTAAAATGTCACAGGAGCAGGTCTCAGAGGAGATGTGACAGGTTCTTTTTAATCCCTTTTTGTGATTTTTACATTTATTCAGATGGCCGAAGCTGATATTGTAATGAAAATAACTTGTAGGGTGGATTTGCATCAAA
Source organism: Phyllobates terribilis (assembly GCF_046119375.1). Taxonomy (NCBI): domain Eukaryota; kingdom Metazoa; phylum Chordata; class Amphibia; order Anura; family Dendrobatidae; genus Phyllobates; species Phyllobates terribilis. The sequence goes on from NW_027362771.1 coordinate 288,341,671, forward strand.
ATTTGAAATATAACCAGGTCTACTAGAAAGAAGAGATATACTGTAACTGTATATCAATTAAAGGGAATCTGTCACTCAGTTTTCCCTATATAAGCTGTATCCACCACCTTTCAGTCATCTTTAGCAGTGCAGCTACAACCCCTGCTCCGCATACCTAAGAAAATGCCTTTCATTATTGACCCACAAACATCACCCTTTGGTCTGATGGCCATCTCCAGAACATATTTGGCTTCTCCTCAGTCCCCACAATAACTGTCCTCCTGCAATAATTGACATGGCTGACTTCATGCTCACAGCTTGCTGCGCTTGAGCACCTCTTGTTCTCCGTTGTGCAAGCACAAGAGTTGAGCAGACCGTGTGAATGACTTAGAAGACATTAGACACGTTAATTAAGGGAGGGGAATGGTGATTGTGAAGAGAGAGGAGGGGCTGAGTGTGATCTTGAGTAGACAGCGCAGATTAGAATACACCGCCGAACAATTATAAAATACATTTTTTTAAATGTACACAAAGACAACGTTAACACCTTCACCCCCAAAGCCTGTTTTCACCTTCATGAGTAGGCCAAATTTTGACCAGTGTCAATTTATCTTGAACGCTTCAACGAATCACACTGCATTCTGAGAATGTTTTCTAGTGACATGCTGTACTTCAAGATAGTGGTAAAATTTGTTGGATATGACTTGCGTTTACTTGTGAAAATTTTTTTAATTTGGTAAAAATTTGGAACATTTTGCAATTTTCAAACTTTTAATTTTTATGTCCTTTCCAGTGTTAAGCGAGCACTAAAATTCTCGGGTGCTCGAAGCTCGGGCCAAGCTCATCGTGATACTCGGCTGCTCGACCCGAACAACGAGCCCAATGTTAGTCTATGGGAGACCGAAGAATTTTTGCGGCGGCACCCCCGGCAGTCTGTAGAAAGCCTAAAAAGTGTCCAAAACAATAGTGACAGTGTTCAAATGACATGGGGACAGCATGGGGATCGCCCCTGGAAGCATTTCTGACCCCCAGATAACTGCTGTCAACAACGTGGTCAGAGGTATTAAGCCACTTTTACGGGCTCACAATAAAACATTCAAAAACGAAACTGAAGCGGTTTTCCTGTGAAATATGTTAAGGACCTTCATTTCCAGGGTAAAGACTTGTGTATAAGGTAAAATAAATAACCATAAACAAAAATACTCCTCCACACCTTGGGCTATGTTCACAAGTAGCATTTTTTATGCGTTTTTGCACATTTGTATTGCTTTCAACAGTGACAATGCATTCACCGGGAAATGTCATTTTAACATTTTACAACCTTATCTGGCCATGTGCTGTGTGACACATGCATACAGTGCTGAAAAGAAATGGGAACAGCATGGGGAAGACCCCTGGAAGCAGGTCACTGCCTAAAAGTGTGCCCATCAGAAGTGATCCCTGCCGCATCAGAAGATGCAGACTTGCAACTATCCCCGTGCAAGTCCTTGTCCCAGGGCAGTGTTCAATTGTACCTCCCCCATTCCTTGCAATGCAAGCGCAAGTATGCAGCCTGCCACCCACCCAACCCCAGGCTGCAATACCATACTGCTTGCTTGCCTGCACTTGAAATTGGGACTTTTAGGCATGTGGAGGCGGAATTTGGCCACCACGTCATGGCTGCGTCGGCAGCCTGGTATCCATACTCTGTCCCCAGCTGCCCGGCGGCCGGGTGTCCACGCTTGGTCCCCAGCCGCCAGGGGGCAGCCGGATGTCCATACTCGGTCCCCAGCTGCCCCGCGGCCGGGTGCCACACACGGCCCCTAGCCGCCTGGGGGTGGCCGGGTGTCCATAAACGGTCCCCAGCCGCCCCTATTTGAAGGACAGTCTAACCATAAACACGTGGACAAGTGAATTTGGCCAGGGATGGTCCATCTCACTGACGCCTTCACACTGGGTTAATATTGTGGAAGCCGGGACACAGTTGGACACTGGGATCCAACACGTCCTCCAGACATAGGGGATTGCGGGTCCTGGGTCAATCAGGCTTCAACACAAAGTTCAGAAGGTAGACAGCAGCAGTGGTCGGCCTCCTACACAACAAGCAAATTATTCATGATCATGAGGCCATCCATCTCCTTAGCTTTCTTTTCCTTGGAATGCAAGCGCGTGTATGTAGTAGCGACTAGGCTTGAGGTGGTCAGCGTTTTGGCGCATATCTTACCTCCTCCGAGGATTGCTGGATGTTTTCCTGCTATCATCCCAGTTCTATGACTCCCGTTAAAACAAAGCTTCAGGTGATGAATGATGGATGAGGTGGTGGCAAATGAGAAAGAGCAGGAGGAAGAGGGACCATTTAAATCAATATCAGGCCAGTCAACCACACATGTCTTGTAGGATATATTTCTGTACCAAAAGGAGTGGTTCGGCTACACAGTTATAGGGCATACAGTGAGTGCAATGCCTACCAAAAATTTAGAGGCACTCCAATGCCCCTTGGAAGTGACATGGAAGTCAGAGGGCCTTAACTAAACCATTTTTTCCATTTATAGCAACTTGGTCTCCTGTACACTGTTGGCCTAAGAAGCGAATGGAAGGCTTTCCAAAAATTATGAGGAACTGTAATGCCCCTTGAAACAGACATGGATTACAGCGTACTAAAAACCTTCTACCCATTATTGGGAGTGGGTCTCCCTTAGTTTTCGCGTATGCATTGAAAAGCAAAAGCTGCCTAAAATTAGGAGGAAACGCAATGCCCGTTGGAAGAGTCATGGAGGTTAGAGGTAATTAAAAACAACATTTCAATGCCCCTTGGAAGACCTGTGGAGTTCAGAGTGGTTTAAAAAGATGGTTTTAATGCCCCTTGGAAGAGTGGTGGAGGTCGCAGTGGAATAAAATGACAATATGAATGCCCCTTGGAAGAGTGGTGGAGGTCACAGTAGCTTAACAAGACAGATTTAATGCCCCTTGGAAGAGCTGTGGAGTTCAGAATGGTTTAACAAGACAGTTTTAATGCCCCTTGGAAGAGATGTGGAGGTCACAGTAGCTTAACAAGATGGTTTTAATACCCCTTGGAATAGCTGTGGAGTGCAGATTGGTTTTACAAGATGGTTTTCATGCCCCTTGGAAGAGACGTGGAGGTCACAGTAGCTTAACAAGACAGTTTTAATGCCCCTTGGAAGAGTGGTCGAGGTCGCATTTGAATAAAAAGACAATATCAATGCCCGTTGGGAGAGTGGTGGAGGTCACAGTAGCTTAACAAGACGGTTTTAATGCCCCTTGGAAGAGCTGTGGAATTCAGAGTGGTTTAACAAGACGGTTTTCATGCCCCTTGGAAGAGACATGGAGGTCACAGTAGCTTAACAAGATGGTTTTAATGCCCCTTGGAAGAGTGGTGGAGGTCGCAGTGGAATAAAAAGACAATATCAATGCCCCTTGGAAGGGTGGTGGAGGTCACAGTAGCTTAACAATAAGGTTTTAATGCCCCTTGGAAGATCTGTGGAGGTCACAGTAGCTTAACAAGATGGTTTTAATGCCCCTTGGAAGAGCTGTGGAGTTCAGAGTGGTTTATAAGACTGTTTTAATGCCCCTTGGAAGAGACGTGGAGGTCACAGTAGCTTAACAAGACAGTTTTAATGCCCCTTGGAAGTGTGGTGTAAGTCGCAGAGGAATAAAAAGACAATATCAATACCCCTTGGAAGAGTGGTGGAGGACACAGTAGCTTAACAAGACAGTTTTATTGCCCCTTGGAAGAGTGGTGGAGGTCACAGTGGAATAAAAAGACAATATCAATGCCCCTTGGAAGAGTGGTGAAGGTCACAGTAGCTTAACAAGACGGTTTTAATGCCCCTTGGAATAGCTGTGGAGTTCAGAGTGGTTTAACAAGACAGTTTTCATGCCCCTTGGAAGAGACGTGGAGGTCACAGTAGCTTAACAAGACAGTTTCAATGCCCCTTGGATGAGTGGTGAAGGTCGCAGTGGAATAAAAAGACAATATCAAAGCCCCTTGGAAGAGTGATGGAGGTCTCAGTAGCTTAACAAGATGGTTTTAATGCCCCTTGGAAGACCTGTGGAGTTCAGAATGGTTTAACAAGATGATTTTCATGCCCCTTACAAGAGCCATGCAGTACAGCATATTAAAAACATTATTCCCATTATTGGGGAGAGGATCTCCCATAGTCTTTGCCTATGCCTTCCAAGCAGAAGCTGCCAAAAATTAGGACGGAGGAACTTGCAATGCTGGCAACATGGACCACGGTCACCCTGGTGGTATAGTGGTTTTGGAAGCTGAGGAGAAGGTGAAGAGCAAAATTCAGCCGAAATGAGGAAGCGTATACCCATGTGTGGGTGTGAAGCGGTGCAGGGGAATACATCTCCCGAAATATCACAGTGGAATTGACTTTATGTTACTCTGCTGTCATTTGGTGGTGATGAGAAGTCTGGCCCAATCCAGCCCTTGTTCATTTTGATAAGGGTCAGCTTGTCAGCATTGTCAGTTAACAGACGAGTGCGCTTAACAGTTATAATTCCCACAGCGGCACTAAAAGCACGCTCCGATAACACGCTAGCGGCAGAGCAGGCCAGGACCTCCAAGACGTTCAGAGCGAGTTCATTCCAAGTGTTCAGCTTGGATACCCAATAATTAAAAGGCAGAGAGGAATCACGGAGAATGCTGGTACGGTCGGCAAGGTACTCCCTCACCATCTTTTGAAACTTTCCACTCCTTGTGAGAGTACCCCGCGCCTCAGGGCCTGTAAGCTGGGCGGGTCTCAGAAAACTGTCCCAGAACATTGACAGTGTTCCCCTGCCTCTGCTTGATTGGAGTTGCATCTCTCTCGCCTGTACCCCTTGGTTGGTCAACGAACTGTGACCTCTGCCGCTAGAGTGTTCAGATGGGAATTTTTTTAACAGTTCTGCAGCAAGGGCCTTCTGGTACTGCCCCATTTTTGTAGACCTCTCCACCTCAGGAATAAGAGAGTGAAAATTCTCCTTGTAGCGGGGGTCTAAAAGTGTCACCAACCAGTAATGACTGTCACCCAACATTTTGACAACGCGAGGGTCACGGTTAAGGCAGCGTAGCATAAAGTCAGCCAAGCTTGCCAGACCTGTGGGCATCTCATAACCAGATGAGCCTCTTGAAAGAAACACGGCTCTTGAAAGAAACACGGCTACTAAAAGTTGACCGTGTGGAAGACAGACCGGAGGTGGTGGTGCCCAGGTAACTGGAAGTATTATCTGCTATCCAATTAATAACCTGTTCACACTGATCAGTTTGCAATACTGGTGTTGTAGTGTGCATCCCTAGTAATTCGGTCAAGAAGTGAGAGCGAGAAGATGTGGCTGTTGGTTGTGGCACATTTTCACCTTGGCCACGGCCCCATCCTCTACACGCACCATCACCAGAACGTCCAGTTCCACGTCCCTTGCCACGTGCCTTGCCCATTGTAAATGAAGTAAAATGGCTTACACTCGCACTATCAATGTAAAAAGGGTAATAAAAAGGAGATTAGAAACGTGGAAGAGGAAAACCACAGTTCTGTTTCTCTGGCCTACGCCAGAATCTTTTAAACAGATATATTTGTGTCTGAACACTGAGCGAGACACTCAAACTGTTTTTTTTAATGTAAAAAAGCCAAAAAGGTGGATAATACAGAGATTTGAACTGTGAAACTGCAAAACCACAATTATAGTTATGTGGCCTACACCAGAATCTTTTAAACAGATATATTTGTGTCTGAACAGTTAGGGAGACACTATTACTGTTTGTTTTTACAGAAAAAAAGCCAAAAGCTGGATAATACAGAGATTTGAACCGTGGAACTGCAAAACCACAGTTATATTTATGTAGCCTACACCAGAATATTTTCAACAGATATATTGGTGTCTGAACAGTCACAGACACACTCAATTTTTTTTTTTTGGGGGGTGGAAATACCAAAAGGTTAATAAGATGCATATTTGTACAGTCTGACTGAGGAAACAAAAAAATACAGGATTTAGATGAAAAAAAAAGGATTTTTCCTTGCCCCTGAGACCGGGGGATAAGTCTATCAATTTGACAAGCAGGAGCACACAGGACTGTAATGCACTGTTTGTTGGTATAACCACTGCGTCTCCTATACAGCCTGCCTGCCTGCCTGATATCTGGGATGGATATTAGTCCTGAGAAGGACTGTTTGTTTGATTTGGCAGGCTTAAGAGACCCTACACTACCTATTTCGCACTAAATATCTCTCCCTAACTCAGCAGCACTGACCCTATACTGTCTGATCCCAGGCGACTGTGTCCAAGATGGCGGCGCCCTGTTTTAAATTCTCGAGGTGATGCTGTGCGGCCAGCCAATCACTGTAATGCCCACAAACAACATGGCTGTGGCATTACAGCGACTGGCTGGCAATCCCTGCATGTTCATTGGCTCTGTAAAGAGCGCCAAACATGCAAGGCAAAGACCCGAGCTCCCGCCCGAGTAACCCGGAAATGCTCGGTGCTCGCCGAACATCTCGAGTAGCGAGATGCTAGGGCGAGTACCAAGCAGTGTCGAGCATGCTCGCTCAACACTAGACCTTACATCAGAGAGTTATGTCACACATAATAGTTAATAAATAACATTTCCTACATGTCTACTTTATATCAGCACAATTTTTGAATCTCTCATTGCTACAGAAATGGCAAACACATGGTTGCTAACTTCGGTTTAGGCACACTGGGGCACAGAAGGGAGGGGGCATTTGGATTTGGAGCTCAGAATTTGCTGAATTTCTTTTGGAGGGCAAGGGGCCATTTAGCTTTTCCAGAGCCTTTGTGCTACCAGTAGCGTGGAAGCCCCCTATATTTCCAATAACAGATGATTGACCTGAGTGAGTTTTTTTTGTGGATTGAGTTGAAGCTTTTATTGGGAACATTTTACATAACATTTTAGATCACATTTATTCTGCGCTTTATGCTGAGCAGTTCTATCGGGGTTTCCATCTAAATCTCCGAGTGACGTTATTAAGATGAAACTCCCAACAGATTCATTAACAATAATGAGGCAGCAGAGTTACTCTGGACTCCATCTGGCCTTTGTTCAGCGGTGTCCTTTTTTTTTAGAGGTGCACAAAACTGTGGCCAATGACGTTTTTATGCATGCCTAAAAAGACAGACACCTGTATGAAAGGCCAGACAGTATCCACAGTGCTTCCCTCTGAATCACGTATTTCAGAGATTTACACGGAAACCCCGGTGTAAACGCTAAGCGCAGAACGCAGGATAAATGTGAGCCGAGCATTACTGCAATTTTTGGAAGGTAGAATGGACAAATCAAAGCAGGCTTTATTTAGTTTTTACACTCCTCATGCAGTATAAGTGATTAGATGACTTTATTCTTCGGGTTGAAGCCATTACAGCAATACCATATTCATATCGGGTTTTTATGTTTGGTAGCTGTCACACACTAAAAGTCGCTTTAATTTTTCAAAAACTAGTATTTGCATCACCATATTTTGAGAGCTACAATTTTTCCATATTATGTCCATCAGTGTCATGTGAGGGCATGATTTTTCCTGGACAAGTTTACGTTTTTATTGGTACCATTTTTGGGCACATGACATTTTTTGATCATTTTCTATTATAATTTTTGGGAGGCAGAATAAACAAAAACCAGCAATTCAGGAATTGTTTTTTTTTTTTTTTTTGGCGTTCCACGTGTGGTAAAATTGATAAGCCAGCTTTATTCATCAGGTCAGTATAATTACATTGATACCACATTTGTATAGTGTGAAGACACAGGGTCTTCCGTGGGTGTAATACTTCTCAGACAACACAGGGTGATGGTAAAACAGCGTGGCAATACTTTATTGAACCACAAAGCAGGCAATAAACATATAGAGCAGTCCCAGCAAATACTTAAGATGGTACAACATTACACAGTCTCACCATTCCGCTCTGCCAGCCTGGGATAGAACAGCTGCAACTTTGGGACTTCCAGGCTCAACTACCACAACCAGTGGTCCCCCGCTTCTGGCAGGCCCCCACAGAGAGAAGGTAGGGTCAGCTTAGGAAGCTAGCTAGGTACTAGGCCAGGAGACTCAAGGGTCCCACCCTGGCCTCTCTGAGAGTTTCCATGGGGCCAGATTACCGACGGGTCCCAATCTGGCTTCTCTGAATGTCTCCATGGGTTTCAAGTGACCGGAGGGTCCCACCTGGCAACCCAAAACAACATATCCATGGGTCCAGGTGACTTCATAGTCCCAACCTGTTCTCCTCAAATGTATCCATGGTCTTTCTGATGATCAATGGAGCAGATCCGCATCTTTCCAGTCAGGGCTATACACCCTTAAGCTACAATCATGTAGAATCCAAATCTGTGCTTCTTTGGGTAACGCCATCCTACCAAGCTGATGATGTGAAGCGAGTCTGACCATTGATTCTCCTTGTAACGTCTCTTTTCAATCTGTGTTTCAAGTCTTCCTGCTACAAAAGCACATGTCCCTTAAAATATTTACAGTTGTCCTTCAAGTACACATTCACAGGTAAAGGGTTAGGGAGGGCATTTCTCACAGGGCTCCTGTATCATTGTTTGAACTAATCTATTTACATAGTTGGTATAGTTGGAGGGACTCTTTAAATCAACCTCTAGCTAGCTTAGTATAATATGTAGCATATTAACAAACATTCATTGTTCCACAGACCAATAGAAGAAAACATTCAGGGTTATACAAATACTGGTCTGTCTTTCCCCAGCCACAGAAATACACATTGTTTTCTTTCTCCTTCCCCCCTTTGTTGCCCCCAGTTTTTTCCCCTTTCGTATTTTTGACTTGTTTTTTTTGTCTTCAACACTGTAGGAACTGTAATACAAGTAAATGGCAAGTAGGAGGGGGGCTTCAGATAATTTTTATTGAAGATATCCCCATTAAAGATAACAATTGTGGAAGTTATTAACTCATATATTTATTATTCTCCTTTTTTTATCCCCCTATTTGGTTTTAGCTTCTTCATTCTTTTCAATTAGTATTTGACCCTATTTACGTGTTTAAATGTCAATTTGACCCACTCCACAGCGTCCCTTTTCTTCTCTACCCATGGAGAATGACAACTGATGATGCAGTGCTTAGCTTTTTTCCCATTGGTCAGATCGACAGTTACTAGTTTTTCCCTTAGTAAGGTGATAAGAATCCTGGCAATAAGGTGTGGGATGTCCTTCGTGATGTGTGTCTTTTTTTGGAAGTGTATTCCCATGCACCTCTTCACACCCACACATGGGTATACACTTTCTGATTTTGGCTATTTGCTCTTGTCCTCCTCCTTCTCCTCATCCTCATCCTCCACCACCATATCACCAGGGTGACCGTGGTCCGTGATGCAACACCCACATAATTTTTTCAAAGGGTGTTTATGATGCCTGTAGAAAATATTTTTTATACAGTATGTTCATGCATACCCCCCAGGGGTAAATGTTTGTCAGCCCATACACAATTTTTTATGAGGCCCTCCTCCACGTCTCTTCCAAGGGGCATTGGAGTGCCTCCAAATTTTTGACAACCCTTGCATTCACTGCATAAGCAAACGCAATGGGAGACCCCCTTCCAAATAATGGGAACATTGTTTTCAGGAGGCCCTGCTCTAAGTCTCTTCAAAGGGGTATTGGGGTGCGTCCAAATTTTCAAAGTGGTATTGGTGTGCATCCAAATTTTTGGCAGCCCTGCCACTCACTGCATACGCAATAACAGTATAGGAGACCCTCTCTTTAGTAATGGGAACAATAAAACATAGTCGGCTGAGAGCCGACTGCTGGCTCTTTAAGAATAGTAAAGGCCACCTGATGGCCCTATAAAAATAGGCTTTGTGACTTTCAGAGTCCCTCCTTCATAAATGAAACACAATGTGTCTGATGATATGTCACACACCACATGGCCAGATAAGGTTGTAAAATGTTAAAATGAGATTTCCTGGTGAATGCATTAGAAAGCAATGCAAAAGTGCAAAAACGCTACGTGTGAACATATCCCAAGGTGTTGAGGAGCATTTTAGTTTTTAGTTATTTATTTTGCTTTATATACAAGTCATTACCCTGGAAAGGATGTTTTAGGCACCAGGCACTTGCTGGATCAGAAATGGGTTCTGAATCATCAGTGGATTCTGTGGTCTCCCATTCTGGTTCAGCCAGGGCTGATGCTGCTCAGCATCACCATCAGTCCCAACGCCTAGCCAATGCACGAGAGGTACAAGGGGTATCTCATGTATTTGTGCCTAGCAATGTGAAGCACAGGTTGCGGAGAGAGACTAGGCCACCGCAGCCTAAGTCTAAAATGCATCGCACTGAGCATGCCCGTGACATGGCGCACCGTGATCGGTGGTTCAGGGACCCGCTGACCCGGTGACCTGGCACCGCCTGATTGGTCACAGGCGACGTCACCAATGGTGCGACAGTGGGGCAGGGCTTAGTTTTTAAAAGGTCCGCCCACAAACATGGTGGCACGCTCAGATCATTTGAGCTAGTTGATTGGTTGTGCACGCTTCTCTCCTGAGCTCCTCTAAGAGCCATATTGAGCGGGTCGGATCAGCCCGGTAGCATGCCGGCTGAGTGCACGAGTACCTGGCAGAAATCACTCACACACACTAGCGTCGTCTCCTATAGCATAGTGCCTGTACCGCAGACAGGGCTACTGCTCCTAGTCCGGTCACACGTCTCCCTGCGGTTCTTGGAGATTGTGCGAACCGTCTTACCCTTCCGTGTGCTTTAACACGAAGGGCTAAGATTTTGTTAGGTGCGTCGCTGGTCGCTCTCCCACCATGCAGTTAACGGAGATAGAGCATACCGCTATACCCTGTCCGGTGTGAAGTTAACATGGAAGGGTTATCTTTAGTTGGTTGTCTTCCCTTCTCACCCGGGAAGAGTTCGGCAGCAGTCCACCAGGCTGCATCGCGGACCCTGGGGTCAGTTGCGTTCCTATTTAATAAAGTGTTTGCAACCGTCCCCCTAACAGTCAGTCCACCAGGCTGCATTGCAGGCCCCGGGGTCGGTTGCGTTCCTATTTAATAAAGTGTTTGCAACCGTCCCCCTTACAGTATCTGAGCGCCAGGGTCTTGCCGAACATGGCCGACAACCAGCAGCTGCAGCGTTATATACAGCAACTGGAGACCAGACTCAGGTCTCTGGAGCAAACGGTCCCAGTTGCTGATACCACTGCAGTAGCTATCCAGGCGACTTCTCTAGCAGCCAACATGATAAACTCGGCTGCCACAGCTGCAAGTGCTCCATTACCCCACTTTGCTCTCCCGGAGAAATTTTCTGGGGACAGTATATTTTGCAGGGGTTTTATAAATTTATGCTCCATTCACTTGGAGATGATGGAGGCATGATTTCCTTCCGAGAGAGCCAAAGTGGGTTATGTTATCTCGTTGCTCTCCCACAGGGCTCTGGAGTGGGCTACTCCACTGTGGGAGCGGAATGACCCGGTTGTGGCTAATGCAGGTTTTTTTCGTAGGACCTTAAAAAGCGTCTTTCTGGGGCCTCAGGTCACGCATGACACGGCTCTTAAGCTGCTTGCGTTGACCCAGGGTTCGGTCACCACCAGCCACTATGCCATTCAGTTCAGAACCTTCAAGGCTGAACTAGATTGGCCGGAGCGGTCGCTGATCCCGGTGTTTTGGAGGGGGCTGGCTGGGCACATTAAATATGCTCTAGCTACCAGAGAGATTCCAACCTCTCTGGAAGAGTTAATTACACTTGCTAACCGAATTGATCTGCGTCATTCTGAACGCAAGTTAGAGCTGGAGCTTTCCAGACCTCGGTTTCGGTTGGCACCCGCTTTCTCTAGGCCTATCTCCAAACCCGCGGTTTCCAATCCGGAGCCTGAGGCTATGGACATATCCTGAACTAAGTCTATGTCCCCTCTTTCCCGACTCACACATCCCCTGGAGTACCCTGTTAATAAGGTCTCCAAGCAGTCGGGAAACGAGAGTGTCTAACCGCCGTTGGAGGGGGTGTGTTAGATTCAGGGGTCTCGTCCTCCAAATTACTTTATGAGGTGACGTTGTCCTTCGGAACAACCATGGTCACAGCCAAGGCGTGGGTGGATTCTGGAGCTGATGGCAACTTTTTGTCTGCAGCATTTGCCCTGAGACATGCCATTCCTATGGAATTACTACCTAGGCCAATGAACATCAGTGTGGTCAATGGGTCCCTGCTGGATACACAAATTACCCACCAGTCTGTTCCTCTCACCATGTCACTTCCTCAGGGTCACCGGGAGGTTATCTCCTTCCTTATTATCCCCGGGGGATTAGATGAGGTGTTATTGGGCCTTCCTTGGCTACGCCATCACTCTCCACACATTGACTGGTGTACAGGGAGAATTTCATCCTGGGGTAAAGACTGTGTGCCCCAGTGTATGGTTACAGCTGCCCGAGGAGCCGTCTCTGAGCCTCTTTCCGACTTGTCCGCTCTGCCTGTACAATACCGGAGCTTTGCGGATGTCTTTTCTAAAAAGGCTGCTGAGACTTTACCTCCCCACCGACCATATGACTGCCCTATTGACCTGGTCCCCGGTACTGAGCCACCTCGCGGTAGGGTCTACCCTCTGTCTGTACCCGAGACCCAGGCCATGTCTGATTATGTCCAAGAGAATCTGGCTCGGGGGTTTATCAGAAAATCGGTCTCTCCTGCGGGAGCGGGGTTTTTCTTCGTTCAGAAAAAAGGGGGTGATTTGCGTCCCTGCATTGATTACAGAGGATTAAATGCCATCACCATCAAGAATAAATATCCTCTGCCCCTTATTTCTGAGCTGTTTGACAGGTTGCGAGGGGCTCATATTTTCACTAAACTGGACCTGCAAGGGGCATATAATCTGGTGCGAATCCGTTAGGGCGACGAGTGGAAAACAGCCTTTAACACTCGTGATGGCCATTACGAGTATCTCGTTATGCCTTTCGGATTATGCAATGCCCCCGCGGTTTTTCAAGATTTTGTCAACGATATCTTTCGGGATTTGCTGCTATCTTCCATGGTAGTCTATCTTGATGATATTCTTATTTTTTCCCCGGACCTCTCCACACACCGAGTGGATGTTCGCAGGGTTTTCGAGCGTTTGCGAGCAAATTCCTTGTACTGTAAGCTGGAGAAGTGTCAATTTGAACGAGAGTCGTTACCGTTCCTGGGCTACATCATTTCCAGTAAGGGATTGGCTATGGATCCACAAAAGTTGGTGGCGGTACAGAACTGGCTGGAGCCCATTCTCTTAAAGCGGTACAACGCTTCATGGGCTTTATTAACTACTACCGGCAGTTTATACCACATTTTTCCACCCTGGTGGCTCCCTTAGCCGCTTTAACCCGAAAGGGTGCCAATCCAAAGGACTGGTCTCAGGAGACATCCGAGGAGTTAAGGGAGATTAAATCCAACTTTGCAAGAGCTCCCATTCTCCATCGCCTGGATGTGGACAAGCCATTCTTCCTGGAGGTTGATGCCTCTTCTGTCGGAGCAGAAGCGGTTCTCTCCCAAAAGAATGAACAGGGTCGGACAAGACCATGTTTTTTCTTCTCCAAGACCTTCTCTCCAGCAGAGAGGAATTATACTATTGGTGACAAAGAATTGCTGGCCATTAAAATGGCTTTTTCTGAATGGAGGTACCTCTTGGAGGGAGCTAAACATCCGTTTGTGGTATATTCTGATCACAAAATTCTGTTATACCTACAGACGGCGCAGCGTCTTAACCCGAGGCAGGCCAGGTGGTCTCTTTTCTTTTCTCGGCTCAATTTGTCCATTCATTTCTTAAAAGGAGAGAAGAACCTTCGGGCGGACGCTTTGTCCCGGTCCATGGATATGGCTGAGGATGAGGACGAGCCAAGGCTCATTGTTCCGCCAAAATGTATGCGGACGCTGGCTCCAGTGTCCCTGAACCAGGTTCCTCCCTGGAGGACGTTTGTTCCACCAAATTTACAGAACGAGGTACTGTCCTGGGCACATGCCTCTTAGATTGGAGGTCATTTTGGGGTCAAGTGTACCACAGAGCTTCTCCAACGCTCATATTGGTGGCCTCGGTTAGCCCAGGACGTTAAGGAGTGTAACATACCTGGCGGCGTCCTTGCATAGTGGTCCATCTCCCACTGTGCAGGAGCGCGCACTTGATCTCCTGTCCAGAATGTCTCTCTGGCTTCCCTCCATGCTGTCTGTTTGTGTCTGTCTCTGCTGCTTAAGGGCGGCGCCCGATCACTTCCTGCTTTTTGTACCTGCTGTGGGTCACACCCCTTGTGCGTCCTCAGCCTATTGCTGTCTGACACTTGGTATATAGCTCAGCAGCTCCCTTCTATCCCTGCCTGAGCATAGTGTTTTCCTTCAGTGTGTGTTTGCACTCTGAAGGTGCCAGGTCCCGTCTTTGTTTCCTTGTCTGCCTTTCCTGGAGGCTGTATTTCCAGGCCTGTCTGAACTTAGTCCTGTATGTCTCCTGCTTTGCGGTATTAGTTCCCGTGTCTGAACTGAGTCCTTTCTGTGTATCTTGTCTGTCCTGTCTGAACACGCTCCTTGCCTGTTCTTCCCGCCTCTCTGGGGGCAGTATTCCCAGACCCGCTCCTGTATCCCGCTGCAGTGTCGGTCTCCTCCGTACACTCAGTTCCAGTCTGAACTCTCTCCTATCCTTTACCTGTTTTTCCTCTATGTCCGTTCCCTTCCTTTTTCTGCAGAGTCTGAACTCGTACCTAACTCCTGCCTGTTGTCTCTGTACTCCCGTTTGTGAGTTTGTGGTCCACTCGCTACTTCACTGCAAGTACCCTGTGGGTGTCTGGCTCTGTCTTTCCCTTCCTGTCTGTTCCGTGTGAACAGAGTCCTGTCCTGCCCTGCTTCTGCCCGCTGCTCCGGCAGTCCTGTCCTGCCCAGCTTCTGCCCGCTGCTCCGGCAGTCCTGTCCTGCCCTGCTTCTGCCCGCTGCTCCGGCAGTCCTGTCCTGCCCTGCTTCTGCCCGCTGCTCCGGCAGTCCTGTCCTGCCCTGCTTCTGCCCGCTGCTCCGGCAGTCCTGTCCTGCCCTGCTTCTGCCCGCTGCTCCGGCAGTCCTGTCCTGCCCTGCTTCTGCCCGCTGCTCCGGCAGTCCTGTCCTGCCCTGCCTGTACCCTTCTGCCTGTATTGTTCCTGAGTCCTGGTGTGTACTGGGTCCTATCCCGCCTGTGTTCCTACCTGCTAGTGCCTCCCTGTCTGTACTCTTGCTGTGCTTGCCTATACCCCCCTGCCTGCTTACCCGCCTGCCTGCATACCAGTCGTGCCTGCCTATACCCACCAGTCAGTGTGCCAGCCTACCAGTCTGTTCCTGTATTCCCCTGTGTGGGTCAACAGCCGTGTCCGGGGTCTGTCCTGGAGTAGCACCTGGTCCCTCTGCTCGGTTCCTCCTTGGTGCACTGGCGTCGTATGCCGTCGTGCGACCCTGGTCGGATCGGGTGAATACCTAGTTACGCCCCTCCAGGCATTCACTCTCCGGCACGGTCCAGTGGAATCACTACCAATCACACGCACACGCCGCTTAGCCCGGGCGTGTGCATAACAGCATGCTCAGGCCATGGTTCCCGTTGAGCCCCACGGCCTTCGCTCTCTGAGAAGTTTTTCCAGCAAATACATGCATTAAAATAAATAAATAATTTTTTTTTCCCTTTAGCTGAGTTCCAGGCGAATTACGCACCCGTCCAGATGGATCTATCAGCTCTCGTTCCTGCGGATCCGCCACGTTACTATGGGGATCCAAGACAGTGTCGTGCATTTGTGGAGCAATGCATGCTACACTTTAAGGCCTACCCTCTCTATTTTCCTTCCGATTGGGCTAAAGTGGCCTTTATGATTGACTACCTAGCGGGTGATGCCTTGAAATGGGTCACCCCCCTATGGGAAGCATGGGATCCTGTCATCCTTGACCTGCAGGCCTTCCTGGTGGCCTTTCGTATGGTCTTCGAGGACCCTAACTCTGAAGCCCCTGCTGAAGCTTCACTTCCCAATATCCCGGAGCAGTCCCGTCAGGTAATGTGTGTGGGTAGCGCAATAGTTCTCCAGCCCGATGAGACTACTGCCCACCCAGAATCCTCTCAGGGTGACTACGCTTTCCGGAATACTTCTCCCAACCTCAAGAGGCAGTCCAGACGTGCTAGACTTAGAGGCAAGCCGTCACGCCAGGGTCTGTCCTCCCTGAGACCTCCTGACCCCAACCTTGAAGTCCCTACTGAAGCTTCACCTCCCTGTATCCCGGAGAAACCCCAATGGGTAATGTGCGTGGGTAGTGCACCAGTTCTCCTGCCCGAAGAGACTTCTGCCCATCCAGACTCCACACAGGAGAACTTCCTGCACCCGGCATCAGATGCTTCTCTCTCTTTAACCGGTGTGCATGTCCAAGGATGCTCCAAAGCTGTGGTTACCTCTGAGTCTGTGCACCTCTACTACCTGGCGGAGGATCCCCTGTTGCCTCCTGAATCCTCCGGGATACCACTCGATGACAAATGGAGAGAGACTTCTCTACACCCGGTACTCAATACTTTGTCCGCTTCGTCCTGTGAGCCTGACAATGGGTACCCCAAAGTGGTAGTTACCTCCGAGTCTCTACACCCCTCCGACCAGGCGGAGGATCTCCAGTTGTCTCCTGAACCCTTCGGGGTGCTACCTGGTAGCGAAAGGACAGAGACTCTCCTATACTCTGTACCTGATACCTCGCTCGCTTCGTCCAGTGAGTCCAACTTAGTATACTCCGAAGCAGAGGTTACTCCTGAGTCTCTACACCCCTCCGACCAGGCGGAGGACCTCCAGTTGTGTTCAGAATCCTTCGGGGTGCCACCTGGTGGTGAATGGACAGAGACTTTCCTATATCCTGGATCTGATACCTCGCTTGCTTCGTCCAGTGAGTCCGACCTAGTGTACTCTGAAGCAGAGGTTACCTGTGAGTCTCTACACCCCTCCGACCAGGCGGAGGACCTCCAGTTGTGTTCAGAACCCTTCGGGGTGCCACCTGGTGGTGAATGGACAGAGACTTTCCTATACTCGGTACCCGATACCTCGCCTGCTTCCTCCAGTGAGTCCGACCTAGTGTACTCTGAAGCAGTTGTTTTCTCTGAGCCTCTGCACTCTTCTGACCCGGCGGAGGACCTCCAGTTGTTTCCTGAAGCCTCCGGGGTACCACCAGATAACAAAGAGACAGTGACTTTTCCTCATTATGTACCTGATAACCCGTCTATTTTTTCCTGTGAGCTTGACAAGATGTACCTCGAAGCAGAGATTACCCTCAAGTCTCTGTCCCCCTCCAACCCAGTGAACGACTGGTCCTCGAATTCCCTGCGGAAGATTCTGGCAGGCCTGAAGAAGAGGGGGCGTAAGGGGGGAGGTACTGTAACATACCTGGCGGCGTCCTTGCATAGTGGTCCATCTCCCACTGTGCAGGAGCGCGCACTTGATCTCCTGTCCAGAATGTCTCTCTGGCTTCCCTCCATGCTGTCTGTTTGTGTCTGTCTCTGCTGCTTAAGGGCGGCGCCCGATCACTTCCTGCTTTTTGTACCTGCTGTGGGTCACACCCCTTGTGCGTCCTCAGCCTATTGCTGTCTGACACTTGGTATATAGCTCAGCAGCTCCCTTCTATCCCTGCCTGAGCATAGTGTTTTCCTTCAGTGTGTGTTTGCACTCTGAAGGTGCCAGGTCCCGTCTTTGTTTCCTTGTCTGCCTTTCCTGGAGGCTGTATTTCCAGGCCTGTCTGAACTTAGTCCTGTATGTCTCCTGCTTTGCGGTATTAGTTCCCGTGTCTGAACTGAGTCCTTTCTGTGTATCTTGTCTGTCCTGTCTGAACACGCTCCTTGCCTGTTCTTCCCGCCTCTCTGGGGGCAGTATTCCCAGACCCGCTCCTGTATCCCGCTGCAGTGTCGGTCTCCTCCGTACACTCAGTTCCAGTCTGAACTCTCTCCTATCCTTTACCTGTTTTTCCTCTATGTCCGTTCCCTTCCTTTTTCTGCAGAGTCTGAACTCGTACCTAACTCCTGCCTGTTGTCTCTGTACTCCCGTTTGTGAGTTTGTGGTCCACTCGCTACTTCACTGCAAGTACCCTGTGGGTGTCTGGCTCTGTCTTTCCCTTCCTGTCTGTTCCGTGTGAACAGAGTCCTGTCCTGCCCTGCTTCTGCCCGCTGCTCCGGCAGTCCTGTCCTGCCCAGCTTCTGCCCGCTGCTCCGGCAGTCCTGTCCTGCCCTGCTTCTGCCCGCTGCTCCGGCAGTCCTGTCCTGCCCTGCTTCTGCCCGCTGCTCCGGCAGTCCTGTCCTGCCCTGCTTCTGCCCGCTGCTCCGGCAGTCCTGTCCTGCCCTGCTTCTGCCCGCTGCTCCGGCAGTCCTGTCCTGCCCTGCTTCTGCCCGCTGCTCCGGCAGTCCTGTCCTGCCCTGCCTGTACCCTTCTGCCTGTATTGTTCCTGAGTCCTGGTGTGTACTGGGTCCTATCCCGCCTGTGTTCCTACCTGCTAGTGCCTCCCTGTCTGTACTCTTGCTGTGCTTGCCTATACCCCCCTGCCTGCTTACCCGCCTGCCTGCATACCAGTCGTGCCTGCCTATACCCACCAGTCAGTGTGCCAGCCTACCAGTCTGTTCCTGTATTCCCCTGTGTGGGTCAACAGCCGTGTCCGGGGTCTGTCCTGGAGTAGCACCTGGTCCCTCTGCTCGGTTCCTCCTTGGTGCACTGGCGTCGTATGCCGTCGTGCGACCCTGGTCGGATCGGGTGAATACCTAGTTACGCCCCTCCAGGCATTCACTCTCCGGCACGGTCCAGTGGAATCACTACCAATCACACGCACACGCCGCTTAGCCCGGGCGTGTGCATAACAGCATGCTCAGGCCATGGTTCCCGTTGAGCCCCACGGCCTTCGCTCTCTGAGAAGTTTTTCCAGCAAATACATGCATTAAAATAAATAAATAATTTTTTTTTCCCTTTAGCTGAGTTCCAGGCGAATTACGCACCCGTCCAGATGGATCTATCAGCTCTCGTTCCTGCGGATCCGCCACGTTACTATGGGGATCCAAGACAGTGTCGTGCATTTGTGGAGCAATGCATGCTACACTTTAAGGCCTACCCTCTCTATTTTCCTTCCGATTGGGCTAAAGTGGCCTTTATGATTGACTACCTAGCGGGTGATGCCTTGAAATGGGTCACCCCCCTATGGGAAGCATGGGATCCTGTCATCCTTGACCTGCAGGCCTTCCTGGTGGCCTTTCGTATGGTCTTCGAGGACCCTAACTCTGAAGCCCCTGCTGAAGCTTCACTTCCCAATATCCCGGAGCAGTCCCGTCAGGTAATGTGTGTGGGTAGCGCAATAGTTCTCCAGCCCGATGAGACTACTGCCCACCCAGAATCCTCTCAGGGTGACTACGCTTTCCGGAATACTTCTCCCAACCTCAAGAGGCAGTCCAGACGTGCTAGACTTAGAGGCAAGCCGTCACGCCAGGGTCTGTCCTCCCTGAGACCTCCTGACCCCAACCTTGAAGTCCCTACTGAAGCTTCACCTCCCTGTATCCCGGAGAAACCCCAATGGGTAATGTGCGTGGGTAGTGCACCAGTTCTCCTGCCCGAAGAGACTTCTGCCCATCCAGACTCCACACAGGAGAACTTCCTGCACCCGGCATCAGATGCTTCTCTCTCTTTAACCGGTGTGCATGTCCAAGGATGCTCCAAAGCTGTGGTTACCTCTGAGTCTGTGCACCTCTACTACCTGGCGGAGGATCCCCTGTTGCCTCCTGAATCCTCCGGGATACCACTCGATGACAAATGGAGAGAGACTTCTCTACACCCGGTACTCAATACTTTGTCCGCTTCGTCCTGTGAGCCTGACAATGGGTACCCCAAAGTGGTAGTTACCTCCGAGTCTCTACACCCCTCCGACCAGGCGGAGGATCTCCAGTTGTCTCCTGAACCCTTCGGGGTGCTACCTGGTAGCGAAAGGACAGAGACTCTCCTATACTCTGTACCTGATACCTCGCTCGCTTCGTCCAGTGAGTCCAACTTAGTATACTCCGAAGCAGAGGTTACTCCTGAGTCTCTACACCCCTCCGACCAGGCGGAGGACCTCCAGTTGTGTTCAGAATCCTTCGGGGTGCCACCTGGTGGTGAATGGACAGAGACTTTCCTATATCCTGGATCTGATACCTCGCTTGCTTCGTCCAGTGAGTCCGACCTAGTGTACTCTGAAGCAGAGGTTACCTGTGAGTCTCTACACCCCTCCGACCAGGCGGAGGACCTCCAGTTGTGTTCAGAACCCTTCGGGGTGCCACCTGGTGGTGAATGGACAGAGACTTTCCTATACTCGGTACCCGATACCTCGCCTGCTTCCTCCAGTGAGTCCGACCTAGTGTACTCTGAAGCAGTTGTTTTCTCTGAGCCTCTGCACTCTTCTGACCCGGCGGAGGACCTCCAGTTGTTTCCTGAAGCCTCCGGGGTACCACCAGATAACAAAGAGACAGTGACTTTTCCTCATTATGTACCTGATAACCCGTCTATTTTTTCCTGTGAGCTTGACAAGATGTACCTCGAAGCAGAGATTACCCTCAAGTCTCTGTCCCCCTCCAACCCAGTGAACGACTGGTCCTCGAATTCCCTGCGGAAGATTCTGGCAGGCCTGAAGAAGAGGGGGCGTAAGGGGGGAGGTACTGTAACATACCTGGCGGCGTCCTTGCATAGTGGTCCATCTCCCACTGTGCAGGAGCGCGCACTTGATCTCCTGTCCAGAATGTCTCTCTGGCTTCCCTCCATGCTGTCTGTTTGTGTCTGTCTCTGCTGCTTAAGGGCGGCGCCCGATCACTTCCTGCTTTTTGTACCTGCTGTGGGTCACACCCCTTGTGCGTCCTCAGCCTATTGCTGTCTGACACTTGGTATATAGCTCAGCAGCTCCCTTCTATCCCTGCCTGAGCATAGTGTTTTCCTTCAGTGTGTGTTTGCACTCTGAAGGTGCCAGGTCCCGTCTTTGTTTCCTTGTCTGCCTTTCCTGGAGGCTGTATTTCCAGGCCTGTCTGAACTTAGTCCTGTATGTCTCCTGCTTTGCGGTATTAGTTCCCGTGTCTGAACTGAGTCCTTTCTGTGTATCTTGTCTGTCCTGTCTGAACACGCTCCTTGCCTGTTCTTCCCGCCTCTCTGGGGGCAGTATTCCCAGACCCGCTCCTGTATCCCGCTGCAGTGTCGGTCTCCTCCGTACACTCAGTTCCAGTCTGAACTCTCTCCTATCCTTTACCTGTTTTTCCTCTATGTCCGTTCCCTTCCTTTTTCTGCAGAGTCTGAACTCGTACCTAACTCCTGCCTGTTGTCTCTGTACTCCCGTTTGTGAGTTTGTGGTCCACTCGCTACTTCACTGCAAGTACCCTGTGGGTGTCTGGCTCTGTCTTTCCCTTCCTGTCTGTTCCGTGTGAACAGAGTCCTGTCCTGCCCTGCTTCTGCCCGCTGCTCCGGCAGTCCTGTCCTGCCCAGCTTCTGCCCGCTGCTCCGGCAGTCCTGTCCTGCCCTGCTTCTGCCCGCTGCTCCGGCAGTCCTGTCCTGCCCTGCTTCTGCCCGCTGCTCCGGCAGTCCTGTCCTGCCCTGCTTCTGCCCGCTGCTCCGGCAGTCCTGTCCTGCCCTGCTTCTGCCCGCTGCTCCGGCAGTCCTGTCCTGCCCTGCTTCTGCCCGCTGCTCCGGCAGTCCTGTCCTGCCCTGCCTGTACCCTTCTGCCTGTATTGTTCCTGAGTCCTGGTGTGTACTGGGTCCTATCCCGCCTGTGTTCCTACCTGCTAGTGCCTCCCTGTCTGCACTCTTGCTGTGCTTGCCTATACCCCCCTGCCTGCTTACCCGCCTGCCTGCATACCAGTCGTGCCTGCCTATACCCACCAGTCAGTGTGCCAGCCTACCAGTCTGTTCCTGTATTCCCCTGTGTGGGTCAACAGCCGTGTCCGGGGTCTGTCCTGGAGTAGCACCTGGTCCCTCTGCTCGGTTCCTCCTTGGTGCACTGGCGTCGTATGCCGTCGTGCGACCCTGGTCGGATCGGGTGAATACCTAGTTACGCCCCTCCAGGCATTCACTCTCCGGCACGGTCCAGTGGAATCACTACCAATCACACGCACACGCCGCTTAGCCCGGGCGTGTGCATAACAAGGAGTATGTCCATGCATGTGTCTCCTGTGCGAGAAATACACCATCCCGTCAGAAGCCGGCTGATCTTCTTCATCCGTTACCTGTGGCGGATAGACCTTGGGAGATGTTTGGGATGGATTTTATTGTGGAGTTGCCTAAGTCCCTGGGAAACACGACTATATGGGTGGTGTCTGACCATTTCTCTAAGATGGTTCACCTGGTCCCTCTGCCTAGGGTTCCTTCCTCCCTGGTTCTGGCATCATTGTTCATTCGTCACGTTTTCCGTCTCCACGGGATGCCTGATAGGATTGTCTGTGATCGGGGACCACAGTTTTCCTCCCGGTTTTGGAGAGAATTGTGTAATTTGCTCGACATTGAACTAAATCTTTCCACTGCTTATCACCCAGAAACCAATGGTCTGGTGGAACGCACTAACCAGATGCTGGTGACATACTTGCGCCATTTCGTTTCGGCCAACCCGAATGACTGGTCGATATTGCTTCCCTGGGCTGAGTTTGCCTTAAATAATGCAGTGGCGGATTCCACGGGTCAGACATCGTTTCTCCTAAATAATGGCCAACATCTGCGAGTCCCGATTCCTATGCTGGTTTCTTCTGTGGAACCTTGGGTCAGAGATTGGGCTCAGGAGGCGCGGGAGGTTTGGGATCATACCAAGGAGGCTATTTTGGCTTCCAAGAATCGGATGAGAGAGCCGGCTGACGCTCATCGTCGTCCAGCCCCCGTATTCTCCTGAGGCGACAGATTGTGGCTCGCGGCTCGCAACATTGGGGTACGCGGGGAATCCGCTAAGTTTGCTCCCCGTTTTATTGGTCCTTTCAGAATCCTGGCCCAAATAAACCCCGTAGTGTACCGGTTACAATTACCTCGACACATGAGGATTCACGACACCTTTCATGCGTTGCTTCTCAAGCCAGTTCGTCTGACCAAATTTTCGGAACCCCAATCTGCTCCAGACACCAAGGGTGATGATTTTGAGGTACAGGCGATTGTGGGGTCTAAGATACTTCGGGGGAAAAAATTTTACCTCGTACACTGGAGAGGTCATGGATCTGAGGATCGCTCCTTGGAGCATGTGGACCACATTCATGTCCCCCTGCTCATTGAGGAATATGAGCGTCAAGTGGAGGGGGAGGTTAGAAGGGGGAACAATGTTAGGCGCTGGGCACTTGCTGGATAAGAAATGGGTTCTGAATCATCAGTGGATTCTGTGGTCTCCCATTCTGGTTCAGCCAGGGCTGGTGCTGCTCAGCATTGCCATCGGTCCCAACGCCTAGCCAATGCACGAGAGGTACAAGTGGTACCTCATGTATTTGTGCCTAGCAACGTGAAGCACAGGTTGCGGAGAGAGAGACTAGGCCACCGCAGCCTAAGTCTAAAATGCATCACACTGAGCATGCCCGTGACATGGCGCACCGTGATTGGTGGTTCAGGAACCAGCTGACCCGGGGACCTGGCACCGCCTGATTGGTCACAGGCGACGTCACCAATGGTGCGACAGTGGGGCAGGGCTTAGTTTTTAAAAGGTCCGCCCACAAACATGGTTGCGCGCTCAGATCATTTGAGCTAGTTGCTTGGTTGTGCACGCTTCTCTCCTGAGCTCCTATAAGAGCCATATTGAGCGGGTCGGCTCAGCCCGGTAGCACGCCGGCTGAGTGCACGAGTACCTGGCGGAAATCACTCCCACACACTAGCGTCGTCTCCTATAGCGTAGCGCCTGTACCGCAGACAGGGCTACTGCTGTTCCCACGGTCGCACGTCTCCCTGCGGTTCTTGGAGATTGTGCGAGCCATCTTACCCTTCCGTGTGCTTTAACACGAATGGCTAAGATTTTGTAAGGTGCGTCGCTGGTTGCTCTCCCTCCGTTCAGTTAACGGAGATAGAGCGTTCTGCTATACCCTGTCTGGTGTGAAGTTAACACGGAAGGGTTATCTTTAGTTGGTTGTCTTCCCTTCTCACCCGGGAAGAGTTCGGCAGCAGTCCACCAGGCTGCATCGCGGACCCCGGGGTCGGTTGCATTCCTATTTAATAAAGTGTTTGCAACCGTCCCCCTAACAGGATGCTCTTTAACATATTTCCAAGGAAAATCCATTTTGGCTTCGTTTTTGTATGTTTTATTGTGAGTCCGTAAAAGTGGCGTAACACCTCTGACAACGTTGTTGACAGAAGTGACCTGGGAGTGAGAAATGCTTCCAGGGGTCTTCCCTATGCTGTTCCCTTGTCATTTGAGCACTGTTCCCATCGATTTGGGCAATTTTTAGGCCCTCTGCAGACCGCCGAGGGGAGCCACCTGAAAAATGCTCGAGTTTCACATAGACTTACATTGGGCTCGTTGCTCGGGTCCAGTGTCCGAGTAATCCAATGTGCTCGACCTGAGCATCGAGCACCCGAGCATTTTAGTGCTCGCCCATCACTATTAATTATGTATTTTTTGGTCTGTTTGCAATTTTAAACGGAAATGTCTCGTTTATTAGCTATAGTTTATCGCATATACAGGTGGTCTTGAGACTTTTTAGAAAATTGGTACATTACTAACAGCGTAAGACCAAGTTTTAATACATTCATCTCATACTAAGAAGGTAGCTACAGGGGACACAGACAAGACATACAGGTGCTTCTCACAAAATTAGAATATCATCAAAAAGTTTATTTATTTCAGTTCTTCAATGCAAAATATGAAACTCATATTTTATATAGAGTCATTACGAACAGAGTGATCTATTTGAAATGTTTAATTCTGTTATTGTTGATGATTATGGCTTGCAGCCAATGAAAACACAAAAGTCATTATCTTAGTAAATTAGAATAATTAACAAAAGACACTTGCAAAGGTTTCCTGCGCGTTTAAAAAGGTCCCTTAGTCTTTTTCAGTAGGCTCCACAATCATGTTGAAGACTGCTGACTTGACAGATGTCCAAAAGGCAGTCATTGACACACTCCACAAGGAGAGTAAGCCACAAAAGGTCACTGCTATAGAAGCTGGCTGTTTACAGAGTGCTGTATCCTAGAATATTAATGGAAAGTTGAATGGAAGGAAAAAGTGTGATAGAAAAAGGTGCACAAGCAACCGGGATAACCGCAGCCTTGAAAGGCCATTCAAAAATTTTGGGGAAATTCACAAGGAGTGCACTGCTGCTGGAGGCATTGCTTCAAGAGCCACCATACACAGACGTATCCAGGACATGGGCTACAAGTGTCGCATTCCTTGTGTCAAGCCACTCATGAACAATAGAAAACACCAGAAGCATCTTACCTGGGCCAAGTTGAAAAAGACCTGCACTGTTGCTCAGTGGTCCAAGGTGTTGATTTCAGATGAAAGTAAATTTTGCATTTCATTTGGAAATCAATGTCCCAGAGTCTGGAGGAAGAGCGGAGAGTCACATAATCCAAGCTGCTTGAGGTCTAGTGTGAATTTTCCACCATCAGTGATGGTTTGGGAAACCATGTCATCTGCTGGTGTAGGTCCACTGTGTTTTATGAAGACCAAAGTCAGCGCAACCGTCTACCAGGAAATTTTAGAGCACTACATGCTTCCCTCTGCCGACAAGCTTTTTGGAGATGTAAATTTCATTCTCCAGCACTTGACACCTGTCCACACTGCCAAAAGTACCAATACCTGGTTTAAAAACAACAGTATCACTGTGCTTGATTGGCCAGCAAACTCGCCTGACCTTACCCCCATAGAGAATTTATGGGGTATTGTCAAGAGGAAGATGAGAGACACCAGACCCAACAATGCAGACAAGTTGAAGGCTGCTATCCAAGCAACCTGGGCTTCCATAACACTTCAGAAGTGCCACAGGCTGATCGCCTCTATGCAACGCCGCATTGATGCAGTAATTGATGCAAAAGGAGCCCCAAACAAGTATTGAGTGCATTTTCTGAACATACATTTCAGTAGGCCAACATTTCGGATTTTTAAATAATTTTTCAAGCTGGTGTTATAAAGTATTCTAAATTACTGAGATAAT
Source organism: Phyllobates terribilis (assembly GCF_046119375.1). Lineage (NCBI taxonomy): Eukaryota > Metazoa > Chordata > Amphibia > Anura > Dendrobatidae > Phyllobates > Phyllobates terribilis. The sequence goes on from NW_027362771.1 coordinate 288,367,674, forward strand.
GACTTTTGTGTTTTCATTGGCTGTAAGCCATAATCATCAACATTAACAGAAATAAACACTTGAAGTAGATCATTCTGTTTGTAATGACTCTATATAATATATGAGTTTGACTTTTTGTATTGAAGAACTGAAATAAATTACATTTTTGATTTAAATTCTAATTTAGTGAGAAGCACCTGTACTGTATTTCCCATTTTCAAGGAGCAGTGGAGATGTGGGAAGCCAACAAGTATTGCCCTACTGAAAGTATTCAAATACAGGGTTAGGGCAGTGAAGTAAACCTTTGCCCTTGATGAAGGAATCCCTTGCTAGTATTATTATGATTTAACAAATAAATGAGACAAATGAGACAAATTAATTGATGGATATTGTATTGATGTGTTGTTTTTCTTTTTGAAAAGTTAAAGAAAGAATTATTGAAAAATGAATTCAGTGATTAAGAAAACTTTTTTTTGCAAAACAGTAAAAAGGTAAAAGAAAATATTAAGAACTGTGAAGTGAAGTAAAGCAATAAGAATCTTGAGTTTCCTTCCTTACACAAGAGATATGCAGGGTGTTTCATAAAGTCCTTTCTTGTTATTTATGTAATGAAAATCATACTGATGATTAGATGCAGACAGACAATTGAATGACTAATCAAAACTGTGCCTTTAAAGAAAGTGACATATTAGAGAGGTAGATGTACTTTCAGCAGCAAGCAAACACAGTAAAATAAATGTGTGATATTAGCAAGCAGAACATAAAGTGATCACCGCCTACTTATACTTCCACTCTCCAATTTGCTACAAAGAGCTTTTTAAAGCAGCACACTTTAAATAATCTCTTTAGTTCCTTTGCACAATTTCATTTTTTTTTTTCAAGCGTGGTTTAATATCCCGCAGAGTCTTTAGTTCATTAGGAATAACATATTTCCCTGGCTTGTCAGATGTGATTCTCTGAAAATTTCTTTCATTAAAGCAAATAGATGTTTATTGCAAAAATATGGCTCTGGAAAACTTGTAAAATATTCTAGCTGTTTTGTATTTCCTCTCCTGTGATGGATCCACAAAATACTTCTCTTCTAAGTCTTTCTTTCTTTCTTTCTTTCTTTCTTTCCTAATGTTTTTATCTAAAATCTGTTTTATACCACTATTAACTTAAAGTCTCTTTGAAGAGAAAGGGGCCAATGTATATTATAATTGTGGTTGTTATGGAAATGTATATACTACTTAATGCTAGGAATAAGGTTACCTTGTCATGCAAAAGAATGATAAGTATGTATGAAATATGGTCTGCGAAGATAATGTCCAGGTGGAATGTCACTGACAGCATTAACCCCTTTATGACATGGCCATTTTCCATTTTTTCGTTTTCTTTTTTTCCTCGCCTTATTCCAAGAGCCATAACTTTTTTATTTTACTGTCTATATAGTCGTATGAAGGCTTGTGTTTTGCAGAATGAGTTGTACTTATGAATGATGCCATTCATTCTACCATATAATGTACTGTAAAAAGGGAAAACATTCCAAGTGTGTTGCAATTGAAAAAATTGCAATTTTACAATTGTTTTTTGGGATTTTTGTTTACCATGTTCACTAAAACTAACCTGGCAATATGATTCTCCAGGTCAATATGAGTACAGAGATACCAAACAAGTATAGTTTTTTTTTCAAGTGCTAAAAAAAAATCGGAAATTTGTAAAAAAAAAAATGATTTGCTTTTGTCACCATTTTCCGAGACCCATAATGTTTTCATTCTTCGGATATGGTAATGGCTTATTTTTTATGCCTTGAGTTAAAATTTTTAATGATACCATTTTGGGGTAAATACAATTTTTTGATTACTTCTTATTGGATTTTATCGCAATGTTGCGGCAGTCAATAAACATAATTTTGGGGTTTTGATTTTTTTCTTGTCACACCGTATATCGATTGGATTAAATTCTGTTATATTTTGATAGATTGGACTTTTACAAACACAGAAATACCAAATATGTGTATTTTTTTATTGTTTTATTGTTTTTTATTGTTTTATTTTTAATGAGGCAAAAGGTGGTGAATTTAACTTTTGTGTTTTTTTTTTTTATAAATTTTATAAAAAAAATTCACTTTCTAGTGATTGATGGCTGATTAAATCAGTCATCATGTGCTGGGAAAGATGTGGGCTCAGCATGTAAGCCCACTTCCAAAGCAGGGACACGGCATACGACATAAGTTTATGTCATATATCATGAAGCGGTTAAGGAGAACTGAGGTGCTGGTCATTTGGCATGAGAGTTGCACTTGTCCATTAAGAATTGTGCACTAAGTTGCTAGTAACATTGCTGGGTCAGCGGGTGGTGTGGGATAAACACTATAGCAGATCAATCTGTGGAATATCAAGGGTGAGTTGAATTTCCTAACATTAGCATTTCTGCGTAAATTCAAAAACTCTGCAATTTAATTAGTGAGGATTGACAAAACAAAAAAATGCCCAGCATAATTTTACACAATGCTGAAGACTCACTGAGTTAGCTAATGGTGTCAGGCACAGCTGTGTTTCCCCATCATAGCCAGTATAAAATATAGCAGCTGGCCAAGGAACACCATTTTATGCTTTTGCTATTTAGGGAGTGGAGCTCACAAATTCACAGAAAAATAACCTCATTAAATCATAGTATTTATTAGATATGCTTTAAAAATGAACCATTTGATAAGGGACAGAACACACAAAAGGAAATAAAAAAGATAAGTATAATTATGGAAATACCATACACATGTAATAAGTTCCTTATAATGGGGGATCAGAAGATCAGCAAAATAGGAAATGTCCTTGTCACTAGTGTTGAGCCACCCCCGTAGAGTTCGGTTCGGTTCGTCGAACACCCGTGTGTTCGCCGAACTGTTCGTCGAACTGTTCGTCGAACACCTTCGAACACCGTTAAAACCAATGGCAGGCAAACAAAAACACATAGAAACACATAGAAAACACCTTCAAAGGTGTCCAAAAGCTGACAAACTGCTCAGAAGACATAACTAACACATGGAAAAGTGACAAGTACATATAGTCATGCGAAAATAAAAGAGGTGGAGGAGTAAAAGGAGGGGGAGACACAGATATAGGCATGTCATGCCCTTCTAAAATCCAAAAAGTGAGAAGCCGACACGGCCAGTCCGCTCCTGCCCGTGCCACCTCCATGTCGCCGGGTTTGTGCCAGAGCCGCGGTGAACCCTGATGGCCAGCCCCCCTCTCCCAATACTGGTGCCTGTCCGCTGGTGGGTCGAGCGAGCCCCCCTGTGGTGGAGGCAGCTCTAAGCTTTTTAATTTAAATTGTCTCTCTAATTTGAATGAATACACTTTAAATCCATTTACAAGGATCTATTGGAGGGCAAGTCTCATGCCAGCAGCCGCGGTAATTCCAGCTCCAGTAGCGTCCACTAAAGCTTATGCAGTTAAAAAGCTTTTATAAGGATCGAGCTCGGCTGTCCACCGCAAGGCATCCTACTGCCAGTCCCAGCCCCTATGCCTTGGGGTGCCTCCTGATGCTCTTCACTAAGTATCCCATGGTCCCGAAGCATTTCCTTTGAAAAAATTAAGTGTCTAAACTACAGGTGGTGTAGCTTGCTTAACAGCCGGGATAATCCGCTGACTAGCAGACACTGCTACTAGGCACAAAGTATTTCCTGGGCTAGATGCAGTTAAAAATTTGTAATTAGATACTCTCGTTGGATGCTGAGAAAGCATTCCATAGAGTCTCCTGGCACGCCATATATGATTCTCTTAAAAAGCTTGGGGTAGGGGTCTAGGGGACCCTTTTATAGCCAAAATCACGGCCCTGTATCGCAATACGTCACCTAGGCTGAAGATAAATGGAACTGTAGCACCCTGAGGGCTCGGTTGCTACAGACGTATTGCACCTCACCCGGAGGTGTGATATCTCACTCTCAGGTAAGGATGGAGTGTGGATCAGGACCCGACACCTGCATGCATTACACCACATTGCCGTGGGGCAGGGCGACCAATATGCCCCTGAGATGGGCACGACAGTCCCTGTCCCTGGCTGGAGTGGGGGGAGGGAACACTGAGGAAGGGGAACCCTGTAGTGCAGGAGCAGGGAGGAAGCAGTTCCTGGGTGCATTGAGAAGGGAGTATAAAAGGTGGGCACCATCTTAGTTCAGTGCAGAGAAGTCTGAGCAGAAGTGGCAGGGAGCAGGGGCTCTGCATGAGCTCTGCTCCAGAGGCGGGCCTAGTAACAGAGGCCCAGGCCTGGAAGAGGGAGAAGGAAGGAAGAGGAGCGGAGAAGGCTCCAGGAACGAGGAATGAAGGGATCCCAGGGGTGCGGACGGGCGAGTCGCCACCGCACGCCCGAATCCACCTGCGTGGAGGGGTCAGGCCAAAGGGGGAGACCGGTCCCCGAACTAGTGGAGGCAGGAAACGACCCTCAGCTAGAAACCGGAGGCTCTGACATTTTATGTGGCGCAGCCCCTCGCTACACCAGCTAGGAAGGCACCACATAGGGTCAGGGAAACTGCCGCCAAGTTTACCAAGAGGAGGCCCGCGGCAGCCGGACAGAAGTGTTGGTAAGAAAGGCCAGACAAAGGACACACAAAGGGGTTTCTGTGAAGTGCTCCAAAGTTATCTGGGAGCTGTCTGAGCCCCTCACCTGGTGAGCACAGTACGACGTGGGCAGCCGTTACCTGCAGACGTGGTCTGGATAATAAGAACTGTGAGTAAAGGCCCTGGACTGCATCACTGACTCCGTGTCGTTACTGCTGCTGCCCTGCACCATCACCCCCATCCTCCGCATACACTGCCCTGAGGCTATACTCCTCCCGTGGGGAGTTATGCTACGCTCTGCTGCACCCACAACACCAGCCTCAGCGGTCTGCCCTGTAGCGGCGGTTCACTCTGACCGCAATCCACGGGTGGCGTAGTCGGACATTTAAACATCAAAACCACATAAATAGTTCCGCCACTGGTTTGACCGCCCTGAGCCATGGAACCGGGTCGCCGCCATGAAGACTACAACCACCAGCATCCACCAAAAAGGGTCCGGCTCCGGGTGTCCCGAGGCCCAGGGGGTGCGTCAGAACATTTTCATCACCTTTCACAATCACCAATGGGACAAGGCAGGGATGTCCTCTGTCCCCTCTCTTAAACATCCTAGTGACGGAGCACCTGCTCTCATCAATTCGCCATAACCCCAATATTAGGTGGATTGAGGTGGGAGGCGTCGAGTACAAGTGCTCTCTATTTGCTGATGATGTCCTAGTATATATCACTCAATCACATATATCCATCCCTGCTGTTATGGCTGAAATAGATCACTTTGTTACATGGTCAAATTTTAAAATCAATGCAGCGAAGTCTGAGGCCCTCGATGTCTCCCTCCCCAAATCCATATAGGATTCCATCCAGTCCAACTTTCCCTTTGCCTGGCCCTCACAGGGTATCAAATACTTAGGAATTCCTATTCATAGAGACCTCTCCCATCTATGTTATCTTAATTTTGGGCCCTTTATTGAACAATTCCATACAGACCACGGTTGGCAAGTTAGAACTGTAAGATTCACTACGTGAACCACTGGTGTTTTGTGGAAAAGCACATGTACACTGCGTTCCAAATTATTATGCAAAAAGTGTTTAGGAGTGATAAGGGAAGAATTTGTTTGTTTATCAGTTAAACTCATTGATGGTGATGTGTGTCAGGGCTCTTTATATCACTGTAAGCAATTGCAGACACCTGTGCTAATTAGTTTGGCAGGTGTGTCCAATGAAAGGCAAGACTACTTAAGAAGGCTCTCTCACATTATTAAGCAGCCTACATTCTCTGCCAAAATGGGAAAGAAAAAGGATGTGTCGGCTGCTGAGAAGCAACAAATTGTGGAGTGTTTAGGTCAAGGCATGACTACAATCAACATTGTGCGATGATCAGGATGAAGTGTCTTGGCAATCAAGAAGTATGTAGCTGATTCACAGTACACACGTGTGCGTGCTGATAAGGGCAAATTGAGGACTCTTTCCTACAGGCAATTACGTCAGGTTAAAAGAGCAGCGGCAACAAAGCCTTGTCATAGCAGCAGACAAGTTTTTGAAGCTGCTGGTGCCTCCAACGTCCCCCGAACAACAAGATGCAGGGTCCTTCAGAGGTTTGCAGCTGTGCATACGCCATCCTGTCGACCTCCTCTATCCACTTCACACAAGCAGAAACGGCTCCAGTGGGCCAAACATTACATGAAGACTGATTTCAAAACTGTTTTGTTCACGGATGAGTGCCGTGCAGCGCTCGATGGTCCAGATGGATGGAGTGGAGGATGGCTGGTTGATGGACACCTCACGCAAACACGGCTACAGCGCCAACAAGGAGGAGGTGGAGTAATGTTTTGGGCTGGAATCATGGGGAGAGAGATTGTCGGCCCCTTTAGGATCCCTGAAGGTGCTAAAGATGAACTCCATAATGTATGTGGATTTTCTCAAACAGCACTTCCTGCCATGGTTCAAGAAGAAGAACCGTGTATTTCACAGCAAGATCATTTTTCTGCATGATAATGCACCATCTCATGCTGCACATAAAACATCTGCATCTCTGGCTGATATGGGCATAAAAGGGGACAAACTTATGGTGTGACCCCCATGCTCCCCTGACCTCTACCCCATTCAGAACCTTTGGAGCATCATTAAAAGGAGTGTCTATGATGGCGGGAGGCAGTTTACATCTTAGCAACAGCTCTGGGAGGGTATTCTATCCTCATGCAAAACAATTGAAGCAGAAACCATCCAAAACCTGACAAATTCAATGGACGAGAGAGTTCAGAAGCTCCTTTCGAACAAGGGGTCCTATGTGAAAATGTAACATCACCTACAATAAAGTTTTGAGTTGAACACTGTTTGATTTCAGTTTCTAACAACCTGCTAATGCTTATAATTTCAAAAATGACCATTTTTTTGGTCTTTATTAAAATGAAAAGGTTGATCGAAAAGTTTGGGGGATCTAAGAGTGTGGCAACCCAGTAGTCATGATTACTTCGAATTCTGACAATATGAGGGTCATGCTGCAGGTAGTGCAGCAAGAAGGCACTTATGTGTCTTGCGCATCTCGGAGCCCCAAAATTATTTTCCGGGCTAGATGCAGCTAAAAATTATTTTTAATTTTAAATCTGGTGGAGCTTATTATAGATGGCCTAATAGGATCAGTGCTGCACACTGCTACAAAGCCCAAATTATTTTCCAGTCAAGATACAGATAAACATGATTAGTAATTTGAAAGCTTAAAACGGTTGGTAGGGTGATTTTAACCAATCATCAAGCTTTTACTCTCCCCAGGATGACACAGGGGTAGAAAAGTCGTTTCGGATCCATGATTTGTTCATCTTTATGAACGTGAGTCTGTCTACATTATCAGTGGAGAGCCGCGTGCGCTTATCTGTCAGCACACCACCAGCAGCGCTGAACACACGTTCAGACAGAACGCTGGCTGCGGGGCATGACAAGATCTCCAAGGCGTAAGTGGCTAGCTCCGGCCATTTATCCAGATTGGAAGCCCAAAAAGAGCAAGGGTCCAGTGACACAGTCGTGGCTTCAATGTTTACTTGGAGATACTCCTGTACCATCGTCTCTAGGCGTTGACTATGTGTCAGACTTCTTTTCTCCTGTGGCCTTGCAAAGGATGGGCTAAAAAAGTGGTGAAATGATTCCGCAAAATTGATGTTACCAGCAGATACTGTGGTTCTGTTACGGTTTGAGTGCTGAACACTTGACGGTCCCACGGTTGGCAAGTTGGAACTGTGAGATTCACTACGTGCACCACTGGTATTTTGTGGAAAAGCACATGTAAGATTCTGCAAGAGTCTCTGCTGATACTCCTGCATGCGTGCATCCCTTTCTATGGCAGGAATTATTTCTGCAAATTTACTTTTGTACCGGGGATCTAACAGTGTGGCAACCCAGTAGTCAGGATTATTTCTAATTCTCACAATTCGAGGGTCATGTTGCAGGTAGTGCAGCAAGAAGGCACTCATGTGTGTTGCGCATCCAGGAGCACCAAGTCCCTGTTGTGTTGGTGGCGAGGTAACAATCATGCTTCCTTCCTCTGTCCTCTCCCCCCAACCTCGCACAACAGAAATGTGATCAAGGTCTCCCTCATCTGATGAGTCTTCCATCAGTTCGTCCTCCACTTCTTTCTGGGCTCCTGCACCTTCCTCACTAGTTTGGCTGCTACCATGCGCCCTGGTAAAACCATCTCCCCCACCCTCAAATTCCTGCCGCCTTGGTGCTGCCGACCGTCTGGACCTTGCAGATGTTAGCCCTTCCGCATACAACTCCTCCTCCTCTACTTCCTCCACCTCCTCTTGTTCCACCACCTGACTCCGAATTCTGTTTAACATGTGCTCCAGCATGTAAATCACCGGAATAGTCATGCTGATAATGGCATCGTCAGCACTAAACATCTTCGTCGCCATTTCAAAACTGTGCAGAAGGGTGCATAGGTCCCTGATCTGAGACCACTTCTCCAGCGTGATTTGCCCCACCTCTGAATCTCGTTGGCCCAGGCTATACGTCAGAACGTATTGCACCAGGGCTTGTCGGTGCTGCCACAGTCGCTGCAACATGTGCAGAGTTGAATTCCACCGGGTAGGCACATCGCATTTTAGCCGGTGAAGTGGCAGGCCCAACGACTTCTGTAGAGATGTAAGTCGCTGAGCTGCGGGATGCGAACGGCGGAAGTGAGCACACAGCGACCGTGCCCTCTGCAGAAGGCCATCTAGTCTGGGATAGTGGGCTAAAAATTGCTGGACAACCAGGTTCAACACGTGAGCCATACAAGGCACATGTGTGACATTGCCCCGGCGAAGGGCCGCACCCAGGTTTGCAGCATTGTCGCACACGGCCTTCCCTGGTTTCAGGTCCAGTGGAGACAACCATTCATGAAATTGGTTCTCCAGAGCTGAGCACAACTCCTCAGCTGTGTGACTCACATTTCCCAGACATTTCAAAGTAAAAACCGCCTGATGACGTTGAGCCCTACTGCCAGCATAGTAAGGAGGTGTGCAGGATCCCTTCTGCGCAGTTAGAAAGCTTGTGGCATGACCAGACAGGCTTTGGGTGCAGGTGGAAGACCGAGAGGAGGTTGAGGAGGCAGAAGCAGTGGAGGAACTTTGACATAAAGAGGATTGACGCACAACTCGTGGGGACGGCAAGACTTGGACAGCAGCCCCTTGTCCTGCTGTCACCATAGTTACCCAGTGCCCAGTCAGCGACATGTAACGCCCCTGTCCATGCCTACTCGTCCAAGTGTCTGTGGTGAAATGCACCCTGTCACACACAGAGTTTCTCAAAGAAGCGGTGATGTTGTGTGCGACATGCTGGTGGAGCGCAGGCACACCTTTCTTTGAGAAGTAGTGCCGACTGGGCATCTGGTACTGGGGCACTGCGACGGACATAAGGTCTCGAAAATCCTCTGTGTCCACCAGGCGGAAAGGCAGCATTTCTGTAGCCAAGAGCTTGCAGATGGTGAAATTCAACCTCTTAGCTTTCTCATGGCTAGGAGGAAATGGTCTTTTACTTGTCCACATCTGAGGGACCGAGGGCTGGCTATTGTGCTTAGACGGGGTTGATAAGGGTGTCCCCGGCAAACTGCCGGTCTGTGAGGAAGATGCAGGCGGACATGTTAGGTTGCCTTGATCCAAAGGTGGTGCTATCGATGTCGGACAGCGCTCAACACCAGCTGGTGTTACCACCTCCAAAGAAAATGATAACCTGCCAATCACGCTGGCTGTTGCGGGTAAAGAGGTGGCAGGTCTGCGCCCCAAAACAGGTGTGATTGCTGTCCCCCCAGTCACAGAGGATGCGGATGCACAAGATATGGCAGACGGTGGTTGGCCCGGCCGGCTAGGCCGCATTGTAGCACACTGAGCTTCCCACTGCAACTTATGCTTCATGTCCATGTGCCGGTTCATGCATGAAGTACTCAAACTATGTATTTTTTGGCCTCTACTTAGCTTTTGCTGACAAATGTTACAGATAACACAAGTTGGGTCATCTTTATCGATCTGAAAAAATGCCCAGGCTATGCAAGGCTTAGCACCCATGCGACCTGAAGAGCCACCACGACTTGTGGTGAGAGGCAGAGTTGTGTTTGAGGATGCAGTTGTTGACGTGCTTCCAGTACTACGTCTCTGTCCAGGAAGGCGCAACCTGACCTCGTCGTCACTAGCATCTTCCTCCACCTCCTCTGCTGACCTCATCTCTTGGCTGACTGTGGGTTGACAGTAAGTGGGATCTCCAACCTCATCATCATCACCCTGTGTGTTATCACACCCGTCGTCCTCAGAGCCAACCTGTTCCTGCCCTGACAAAAAACTAAAGTTGTCGCTCCAATCAGGTATTTGAGTCTTATCATCGTCTTCCTCATTGTCTCCACCAACAGGAGTTACAGTTTGGGAATGAGTGTCTACATTATGGTCAGAACCTTCTACATCTGGTCCTGGATCCGACTCATAAAGATTCTGGGCATCAGTGCAGATCATTTCCTCGTCTGGATTCACAGAAGCGCTGGAGTCGACCTCTGATTCCCAAGCTATAGTATGAGTAAACAGCTCTGCAGACTCAACCATCTGTTCTACCTCATACTCAGACGGGCAGCTGGAGATTTGGGAGCTGTGAGGAAGCAAGTGCGATTTGGGTGACACCTTTGAGGACTGGAGTATTTGTGATGTTGAAGTTGATGTGGAGGAGAGCCCACTTAAAGGAGCACTTGATATCCGTTGAACCACCTGCTGTTTTTGTGCCTCATCTGGAATTTGTAGCGATTGGCGTGGCCGTAAGAAAGGGATCTTATCACATTGTCCGCTAAAAGAAGTAGACATTTTAGTTTGGCTGGAAGATGGTCTTTCTTCTGCAGATATTACTGTTGCTTTAACACCTACCCCACGGACACAACCTTTTTTCCCCTTCCCAACACGCCTATTCCCCTTTCCACCAGCAGCAGGCCTTTTTCCACTCATTTTGGTGGTTAACTAATTCACAACTCTGGAGTTGTTTGCACAAAAAAACAATGGATGGTAACCGAGCAGAGCTGGGTGGCCAAACTGTGGTATTAGGCCAAAACTATTGGCTGGGTTAGATGCAGAAAAAAATTATATTCAATTTGCAACCTGATGGAGGTCAGTATAGATGGACTAATACAACAAGTCCCACACACAGCTAGAAGCCCAAATATTTTTTCAGAGGTACTGTAGATGCAGATAAAAATTATTTTTAATTTGCAACCTGATGGAGGTCAGTATAGATGGACTAATAGAGAAAGTCCGACACACTGCTAGAAGGCCAAATATTTTTTCAGAGCTAGATGCAGAAAAAAATTAGATTCAGTTTGCAACCTGATGGAGGTCTGTATAGATGGATGAATAGAACAAGACCCACACACAGCTAGAAGCCCAATATTTTTTCAGAGGTAGATGCAGAAAAAAACATATTCAGTTTGCAACCTGATGGAGGTCAGTATAGATGGACTAATACAACAAGTCCCACACACAGCTAGAAGCCCAATATTTTTTCAGAGGTAGATGCAGAAAAAAATATATTCAGTTTGCAACCTGATGGAGGTCAGTATAGATGGACTAATACAACAAGTCCCACACACAGCTAGAAGCCCAAATATTTTTTCAGAGGTACTGTAGATGCAGATAAAAATTATTTTTAATTTGCAACCTGATGGAGGTCAGTATAGATGGACTAATAGAGAAAGTCCGACACACTGCTAGAAGGCCAAATATTTTTTCAGAGCTAGATGCAGAAAAAAATTAGATTCAGTTTGCAACCTGATGGAGGTCTGTATAGATGGATGAATAGAACAAGACCCACACACAGCTAGAAGCCCAATATTTTTTCAGAGGTAGATGCAGAAAAAAATATATTCAGTTTGCAACCTGATGGAGGTCAGTATAGATGGACTAACAGAGAAAGTCCCACACACTACTAGAAGGCCAAATATTTTTTCAGAGCTAGATGCAGAAAAAAATTATATTCAGTTTGCAACCTGATGGAGGTCAGTATAGATGGATTAATAGAACAAGACCCACACACAGCTAGAAGCCCAATATTTTTTCAGAGGTAGATGCAGAAAAAAATATATTCAGTTTGCAACCTGATGGAGGTCAGTATAGATGGACTAACAGAGAAAGTCCCACACACTACTAGAAGGCCAAATATTTTTTCAGAGCTAGATGCAGAAAAAAATTATATTCAGTTTGCAACCTGATGGAGGTCTGTATAGATGGATTAATAGAACAAGACCCACACACAGCTAGAAGCCCAATATTTTTTCAGAGGTAGATGCAGAAAAAAATATATTCAGTTTGCAACCTGATGGAGGTCAGTATAGATGGACTAATACAACAAGTCCCACACACAGCTAGAAGCCCAAATATTTTTTCAGAGGTACTGTAGATGCAGATAAAAATTATTTTGAATTTGCAACCTGATGGAGGTCAGTATAGATGGACTAATAGAGAAAATCCGACACACTGCTAAAAGGCCAAATATTTTTTCAGAGGTACTGTAGATGCAGATAAAAATTATTTTTAATTTGCAACCTGATGGAGGTCAGTATAGATGGCATAATAGAGAAAGTCCGACACACTACTAGAAGGCCAAATTTTTTTTCAGAGCTAGATGCAGAAAAAAATTATATTCAGTTTGCAACCTGATGGAGGTCAGTATAGATGGACTAATACAACAAGTCCCACACACAGCTAGAAGCCCAATATTTTTTCAGAGGTAGATGCAGAAAAAAATATATTCAGTTTGCAACCTGATGGAGGTCAGTATAGATGGACTAATACAACAAGTCACACACACAGCTAGAAGCCCAAATATTTTTTCAGAGGTACTGTAGATGCAGATAAAAATTATTTTGAATTTGCAACCTAATGGAGGTCAGTATAGATGGACTAATAGAGAAAGTCCGACACACTGCTAGAAGGCCAAATATTTTTTCACAGCTAGATGCAGAAAAAAATTATATTCAGTTTGCAACCTGATGGAGGTCTGTATAGATGGATGAATAGAACAAGACCCACACACAGCTAGAAGCCCAATATTTTTTCAGAGGTAGATGCAGAAAAAAATATATTCAGTTTGCAACCTGATGGAGGTCAGTATAGATGGACTAACAGAGAAAGTCCCACACACTACTAGAAGGCCAAATATTTTTTCAGAGCTAGATGCAGAAAAAAATTATATTCAGTTTGCAACCTGATGGAGGTCAGTATAGATGGATTAATAGAACAAGACCCACACACAGCTAGAAGCCCAATATTTTTTCAGAGGTAGATGCAGAAAAAAATATATTCAGTTTGCAACCTGATGGAGGTCAGTATAGATGGACTAACAGAGAAAGTCCCACACACTACTAGAAGGCCAAATATTTTTTCAGAGCTAGATGCAGAAAAAAATTATATTCAGTTTGCAACCTGATGGAGGTCTGTATAGATGGATTAATAGAACAAGACCCACACACAGCTAGAAGCCCAATATTTTTTCAGAGGTAGATGCAGAAAAAAATATATTCAGTTTGCAACCTGATGGAGGTCAGTATAGATGGACTAATACAACAAGTCCCACACACAGCTAGAAGCCCAAATATTTTTTCAGAGGTACTGTAGATGCAGATAAAAATTATTTTGAATTTGCAACCTGATGGAGGTCAGTATAGATGGACTAATAGAGAAAGTCCGACACACTGCTAAAAGGCCAAATATTTTTTCAGAGGTACTGTAGATGCAGATAAAAATTATTTTTAATTTGCAACCTGATGGAGGTCAGTATAGATGGCATAATAGAGAAAGTCCGACACACTACTAGAAGGCCAAATTTTTTTTCAGAGCTAGATGCAGAAAAAAATTATATTCAGTTTGCAACCTGATGGAGGTCAGTATAGATGGACTAATACAACAAGTCCCACACACAGCTAGAAGCCCAATATTTTTTCAGAGGTAGATGCAGAAAAAAATATATTCAGTTTGCAACCTGATGGAGGTCAGTATAGATGGACTAATACAACAAGTCCCACACACAGCTAGAAGCCCAAATATTTTTTCAGAGGTACTGTAGATGCAGATAAAAATTATTTTGAATTTGCAACCTGATGGAGGTCAGTATAGATGGACTAATAGAGAAAGTCCGACACACTGCTAGAAGGCCAAATATTTTTTCACAGCTAGATGCAGAAAAAAATTATATTCAGTTTGCAACCTGATGGAGGTCTGTATAGATGGATTAATAGAACAAGACCCACACACAGCTAGAAGCCCAATATTTTTTCAGAGGTAGATGCAGAAAAAAATATATTCAGTTTGCAACCTGATGGAGGTCAGTATAGATGGACTAACAGAGAAAGTCCCACACACTACTAGAAGGCCAAATATTTTTTCAGAGCTAGATGCAGAAGAAAATTATATTCAGTTTGCAACCTGATGGAGGTCTGTATAGATATATTAATATAACAAGACCCACACACAGCTAGAAGCCCAATATTTTTTCAGAGGTAGATGCAGAAAAAAATATATTCAGTTTGCAACCTGATGGAGGTCAGTATAGATGGACTAATACAACAAGTCCCACACACAGCTAGAAGCCCAAATATTTTTTCAAAGGTACTGTAGATGCAGATAAAAATTATTTTGAATTTGCAACCTGATGGAGGTCAGTATAGATGGACTAATAGAGAAAGTCCGACACACTACTAGAAGGCCAAATATTTTTTCAGAGCTAGATGCAGAAAAAAATTAGATTCAGTTTGCAACCTGATGGAGGTCTGTATAGATGGACTAATAGAATGATGCTATGCCCAAAAGATTTTACTTCACTAGGTGCAGTAAAAAAATTGGTATTCTATACACAGGTGGTATATCTTGCAACACAGATAGGCTACTCCACTGACTAACACACTCTGCAATAGGCCAAAAAGGATTAGCTTTGCTAGATTCAGCCAAATGCTGTGAAAAAAACTTGCACAGCACTGGCACAGACCTGCCTGGCAAAAACTGATAGGAACTGATGTAACCTAATCCTGAAAAGGACTCCAATTACAATTAGTCTTTACTCCCACATCTTATCTATTTAAGAGCACAGACCTGCCTGATAAAAGTCGTAGGAAATGCTGTAACCTACTCCTTAAAAGGACTGCAATCACAACTATTCCCTACTCCCAAGTTATCTGTATATTTGTGCGAAAATTGGCTTGAAATTAACAAGGTATAGCGCACACAGCAACAGCGGTGCCGTCTAACACGCAGCTGCAGCAGTGAGAAAATGGTGGCGACGGGGAAAATGGCTTGGTCTTATAGGGCAAGGACATGTGACATACACTGCCAATGACACATGCCCTTGCTTGTGTGAAAAAAAGCACTTCGCTCCGTGTGTGCGCTGCTGATAGGCTGACAGATTGCACCTCCCCACTGTAAATGCGGGAAAGAGAAAAAAAAATGGAGATCTTCATTGTTCCTGCAGAGATCCATCCCCTGCCCCTCCCCCCACCCCGCTGTACACTCAAACTGCGTATTAACATTAATTTTCATCATTACTGAGAAAAATCCAGTTATGATTTTGGTGCACGAACAGTTATCGAACATATCCTCGAACAGCTGAATTTTTCTCAAATTGTTCGTGTTCGCCAAACGGCTCGAACACCGCCAAAACAGCTCGAATTTGAGATTGGCGAACAGTTCGAGTAGAACAACGCTCATCTCTACTTGTCACACCATCAAGGCTTAGTAAACAGATATACAATAATCAGCATTCCTCCAGTCGGAATGTGCCAGTTGAAGAAATGTCATAAGGGGCTTTAAAGAGACCCTAGTAATCTGTATTTATGTTTGTTATGCACAAGTTATGCATTGACATATGGAATCCGAATACTTGTCAGTTATGCACAGGTAAGGCCTTGATGTATCTCATTGTAAGTAAAGACATAGATCCATATAAGTCAATCTTCTGTAATACTGTTAAGGGAACAGCCGGGGGATCTCGCATATATCCCACCACTGCCACCAATTTGTCATGAACCAGCACTCCGCCGCCTTCAATGAACAGGACAATAATGAAATTGACTGATGCGTGATGGACGAGGCCATGGCTGCTTTCACTACTAGGCCGGCTATTGGGGAACTCACAGTGAACATATGGTATATATATATTTGTTTATACTCTGATACGGTCATTGCCAAGCTCTGCAATAGCCCAAGAAAAACTAGCTGCCACCACCAATCATTTATACAGGCCAATTGGATACCCGTTACTGGTAGCATATGGCTTCAGGGAAGCAGTTTATAGAGCAAGAGGAACAAAGTTATTAAATGTTATATATTTTATCCGAAAAATAGGCAGTGTTTAAAAAAATATACAAAAGATGTTACAAAAGGGGACAAACAATACAGTAAATTCATGTACATAAAATATTAAGGGATAACGAAAAAAAAGTACTAAACCTGTGGTCACAGAAATGTCTCTGATCTGTATGGAGGGAAGCTCTTCTTTTTGGAAAATGATACAGAACTTCAGAGAACAGTGTCTTCCTGGACTGACAATGATTATAATTCAGAATCTGTATTTATAAAAGTCATGCCCACATACCTCCCCTGGGTGACTTTAGATTGGGGCTGGTCAATGGGATGTGGCTAGCCCCCAACAAATTATTAGATCACCAATTTTCAGGATATCTGCTCACCTGGATTTCCCAGGCATGAGATATGCAGTAAATGCCATATTTCCTATTATGATTTTAGGTTTCCATAAATAGGAAACATGGCATATACATCATTATCCATCAGTACAATATTAATTTAGGGCGGATCAACAGGCCACCCAGCAATGCAAGTCAATGCGTTACTGTAGAAGTAAAGTACCCCAAACTGTATATATATACACTGCTCAAAAAAATAAAGGGAACACTTTAAAATAAAGGGAACAGAATATAACTCCAAGTAAATCAAACTTCTGTGAAATCAAACTGTCCACTTAGGAAGCAACACTGATTGACAATCAATTTCACATGCTGTTGTACAAATGGAATAGACAATCGATGGAAATTATTCGCAATTATCAAGACATGCTCAATAAAGGAGTGGTTCTGCAGGAGGGGACCACAGACCACATCTCAGTACCAATGCTTTCTGGCTGATATTTTGGTCACTTTTGAATGTTGGTTGTGCTTTCACACTCGTGGTAGCATGAGACGGACTCTACAATCCACAAATGTTGCTCAGGTAGTGCAGCTCATCCAGGATGGCACATCAATGCAAGCTGTGGCAAGAAGGTTTGCTGTGTCTGTCAGCATAGTGTCCAGAAGCTGGAGGCGCTACCAGGAGACTGGCCAGTACACCAGAAGACGTGGAGGGGGCCGTAGGAGGGCAACAACCCAGCAGCAGGACTTCTACCTCCGCCTTTGTGCAAGGAGGAACAGGAGGAGCACTGCCAGAGCCCTGCAAAATGACCTCCAGCAGGACACTAATGTGCATGTGTCTACACAAACAGTTAGAAGCCAACTCCATGAGGGTGGTATGAGGGTCCGACGTCCACAGATGGGGGTTGTGCTCACAGCGCAACACCGTGCAGGACGCTTGCCATTTGCCACAGAACACCATAATTGGCTAAGTCGCCACTGGCTCCCTGTGCTCTTCAGAGATGAAAGCAGGTTCACACTGAGTACATGTGACAGACGTGGCAGAGTCTGGAGACGCCGTGGAGAGCAATCTGCTGCCTGCAACATCCTTCAGCATGACCGGTTTGGCAGTGGGTCAGTAATAGTGTGGGGTGGCATTTCTTTGGAGGGCCGCACACAGGGCCGGCGTCAGCACCCGGTGCACCCAGGCAAATGCCGGGGCCCTGAGCAGGTGGGGGGGCCCCCTCACCGTCAGGCACTCCGCGCGCTATGGGACCCGTGAGCGGAGGAGAGCGGTGTCAGCACACGCTCCCCCCGCTTGCTCAGGGCCCCGGCACCCGGCACAATACTTACCCCTCCCTGTGCCTCCGCAGCAGCTCCTGCATCCTCCGCGGCTGCTGCACTGTGACGTCTCAGGTCAGAGGGAGCGGTGACATCTTTACACCGCGCTCTCTCCTGAGCAGTCACAGCGCAGAGCGGGATGAGGCCGGCGACGCTGGAGTCTGGAGCAGCGGCAGCAGGTGAGACGTGAGGCGAGTATTTTATTTTATTTTTATTGTACGGAGGTCTGTGGCACTATAAGGGAGGGGGTGAGGTGGGGGTGTGTGACATCCTGCATGGGGCATTATAAGGGGGGGTGACATCCTGCATGGGGCATTGTAAGGGAGGGGGGTGTGACATCCTGTATGGGGCATTATAAGGGGGGTGGTTGTGTGACATCCTGCATGGGGCATTATATGGGGTGGTTGTGTGACATCCTGCATGGGTCAGTATAAGGGAGGGGGGTGTGTGACATCCTGCATGGGGCATTATATGGGGGGAGAGGTGACATCCTGCATGGGGCATTATATGGGGGGAGAGGTGACATCCTGCATGGGGCATTATAAGGGGGGGGTGACATCCTGCATGGGGCATTATAAGGGGGGGTGACATCCTGCATGGGGCATTATAAGGGAGGGGGTGTGTGTGACATCCTGCATGGGGCATTATAAGGGACAGGGGGTGTGACATCCTGCATGGGGCATTATATGGGAGGGGGTTGTGTGACATCCTGCATGGGGCATTATAAGGGAGGGGGGTGTGTGACATCCTGCATGGGGCATTATAAGGGAGAGGGTGTGTGTGATGTCCTGCATGGGGCATTATAAGGGAGGGGGGGTGACAACCTGCATGGGGCATTATAAGCGAGGGGGGGTGACATGCTGCATGGGGCATTGTAAGGGGAGGGGTGAAATCCTGCATGGGGCATTATAAGGGAGGGGGGGTGTGTGACATCCTGCATGGGGCATTATAAGGGAGAGGGGATGTGTGACATCCTGCATGTTGCATTATAAGGAAGGGGGTGTGTGTCATCCTGCATGGGGCATTATAAGGGGGGGTGACATCCTACTTGGGGCATTATATGGGTGGGAACAGCCTGCATGGGGCATTATGTGGGGGGAACTGCCTGCGTGGGGCATTATGTGGGGGGTACAGCCTGTATGTGGCATTATGTGGGGGGAACAGCCTGCATGAGGCATTATGTGTGGGGAACAGCCTGCATGGAGCGTTATATGGGGGCCAGTATTCTGTATGGAGCATTATATGGGGGCCAGTATCCTGCATGGAGCGTTATATGGGGGCCAGTATCCTGCATGGAGCGTTATATGCGTGCCAGTATTCATTATGGAGCGTTATATGGGGGCCAGTATTCTGTATGGCGCGTTATATGGGGGCCAGTATCCTGTATGGAGCATTATATGGGAGCCAGTATTCTGTATGGAGCATTATATGGGGGCCAGTATTCTGTATGGAGCGTTATATGGGGGCCAGTATATTGTATGGAGCGTTATATGGGGACCAGTATCCTGTATGGAGCATTTTATGGGGGCCAGTATACTGTGTGGAGCGATTCGCTGGTTTCTGAGCTATTGTGGAATTTACAATAGATATCACTCATGTAATGTAAGAAGTGAAATCTTTGCATTGTACTATATATATATTTCTCTTCGGTATCTGTGCATCATGAATCGTGGTATGTGTTATAGGGGCCCACTGAGACTCTTTCGCCCGGGGCCCACAAAAACCTGGAGCCGGCCCTGGCCGCACAGGCCTCCATGTGCTCGCCAGAGGTAGCCTGACTGCCATTAGGTACCGAGATGAAATCCTCAGACCCCTTGTGAGACCATATGCTGGTGCGGATGGCCCTGGGTTCCTCCTAATGCAGGACAATGCCAGACCTCATGTGGCTGGAGTGTGTCAGCAGTTCCTGCAAGATGAAGGCATTGAAGCTATGGACTGGCCCACCCATTCCCCAGACCTGAATTCAATTGAGCACATCTGGGACATTTTGTCTCTCTCCAGCCACCAACATCACGTTGCCCCACAGACGGTCCAGGAGTTGGTGGATGCTTTAGTCTAGGTCTGGGAGGAGATCCCACAGGAGACCATCCGCAACCTCATCAGGAGCATGCCCAGGCGTTGTAGGGAAGTCATACAGGCACATGGAGGCCACACACAATACTGAGCCTCATTTTGACCTGTTTTAAGACATTACATCAAAGTTGGATCAGCCTGTAGTGTGTTTTTCCACTTTAATTTTAGGGGTGACTCCAAATCCAGGCCTCCATTGGTTAATACATTTGATTTCCATTGATGATTTTTGTGTGATTTTGTTATCAGCACATTCAACTTTGTACAGAACAAAGTATTTAATGAAAATATTTAATTCATTCAGATCTAGGATGTGTTATTTGAGTGTTCCCTTTATTTTTTTGAGCAGTGTATATATATATACAGTTGTGCTCAAAAGTTTACATACCCCGGAAGAATTTTTGCTTTCTTCGCCTTGTTTCAGAGAATATGAATGATAACAAAAAAACTTTTTCTCCACTCATGGTTGTTGGTTGGGTGAAGCCATTTATTGTCAAACTACTGTGTTATCTCTTTTTAAATCTTAATGACAACCAAAAACATTCAAATGACCCTGATCAAAAGTTCACATACCCCAGTTCTTAATACCGTGTATTGCCCACTCTAAAATCAATGACAGCTTCAAGTCTTTTGTAGTAGTTGTGGATGAGGTTCTTTATTTTCTCAGATGGTAAAGCTGTCCATTCTTCTTGGCAAAAAGCCTTCAATTCCTGTTAATTCCTGGGCTGTCTAGCATGAACTGCGTGCTTGAAATCTCCCCAGAGCAGCTCAATGATATTGAGGCCAGGAGATTGAGGTGGCCACTCCAGAACATTCACTTTATTCTGCTATAGCAAATGACCGGTATACTTGGCTTTGTGTTTTGGATCGTTGTCATATTGGAACGTCCAAGTACGTCCCATGCGCAGCTTCCAGGCTAATGAGTGCAAATTTGCATACAGTATTTTCTGATAACGTGCTGCAACGTGGTTCGGGATGCAAAGATAAACCCACAAATAACATCAGATTAAATTCAAGACTCTCTGAAAACTAGCGGTGTGGCTGTTTCAAGATGCACAATAAGTAGGCAATTGAAGAAAAATCCGCTGCATGGTCGAGTCACCAGAAGAAAGCCATTATTGCACAAATGCCACAAAGTATTTCGCCTACAATATGCCAAACAGCACAGAAACAAGCCTCAAAACTTCTGGAACAAGGTAATTTGTAATGATGAGACCAAAGTTGAACTTTTTGGCAGAAACCATGAAAGTTACATTTGAAGAGACCCATGATGAAAGGAACTCCATTCCTACTGTAAAGCACGGAGATGGATCGCTGATGTTTTGGGGATATGTGAGCTGCAAAGGCACAGGAAACTTGGTAAAAGTTGAAGGAAAGATGAATACAGCACGTTATCAGCAAATACTGGAGGCAAATTTGCACTCATCAGCCCGGAAGCTGCACATGGGACGTACTTGGACGTTCCAATATGACAACGATCCAAAACACAAAGCCAAATATACCTGTCATTTGCTATAGCAGAATAAAGTGAATGTTCTGGAGTGGCCACCTCAATCTCCTGGCCTCAATATCATTGAGCTGCTCTGGGGAGATTTCAAGCGTGCAGTTCATGCTAGACAGCCCAGGAATTTACAGGAATTAAAGGCTTTTTGCCAAGAAGAATGGACAGCTTTACCATCTGAGAAAATAAAGAACTTCATCCACAACTACTACAAAAGACTTCAAGCTGTCATTGAAGTTAAAGGGGGAAATACACGGTATTAAGAACTGGGGTATGTGAACTTTTGATTAGGGTCATTTGGATGTTTTTGGTTGTCATTAATATTTAAGAAGAGAAAACACAGTAGTTTGACAATAAATGGCTTCATCCAACCAATAACCATGAGTGGAGAAAAAGTTTTTGTGTTGTCATTCATATTCTCATATTCTCTGAGACAAGACCAAGAAAGGAAAAATTCTGCTGGGGTATGTAAACTTTTGAGCACAACTGTATGTACATATATACAGTCATGGCCAAAAGTTTTGAGAATGACACCAAAATTATATTTTCACATGATCTGCTGGCCTCTGGTTTTTATTAGTGTTTGTCTGATGTTTATATCACATACAGAAATATAATTGCAATCATATTATGAGTACCAATAGGTTATATTGACAGTTAGAATGAGTTAATGCAGCAAGTCAATATTTGCAGTGTTGCCCCTTCTTCTTCAAGACCTCTGTAATTCTCCCTGGCATGCTCTCAATCAACTTTTGGACCAAATCCTGACTGATAGCAGTCCATTCTTGCATAATCAATGCTTGCATTTTGCCAGAATTTGTTGGTTTTTGTTTGTCCACCCGTCTCTTGATGATTGACCACAAGTTTTCAATGGGATTAAGATCTGGGGAGTTTCCAGGCCATGGACCCAAAATCTCTATGTTTTGTTCCATGAGCCATTTAGTAATCACCTTTGCTTTATGGCAAGGTGCTCCATCATGCTGGAAAAGGCATTGTTGGGCGCCAAACTGCTCTTGGACGGTTGGGAGAAGTTGCTCTTGGAGGGCATTCTGGTACCATTCTTTATTCATGGCTGTGTTTTTAGGCAAGACTGTGAGTGAGCCGATTCCCTTGGCTGAGAAGCAACCCCACACATGAATGGTTTCAGGATGCTTTACAGTTGGCATGAGACAAGACTGGTGGTAGCGCTCACCTCTTCTTCTCCGAATAAGCTGTTTTCCAGATGTCCCAAACAATCGAAAAAGGGATTCATTAGAGAAAATGACTTTGCCCCAGTCCTCTACAGTCCACTCCCTGTACCTTTTGCATAATATCAGTCGGTCCCTGATGTTTTTTCTGGAGAGAAGTGGCTTCTTTGCTGCCCTCCTTGAAACCAGCCCTTGCTCAAAGAGTCTCCGCCTCACAGTGCGTGCAGAAGCACTCACACCAGCCTGCTGCCATTCCTGAGCAAGCTCGGCACTGCTGGTAGTCCGATCCCGCAGCTGAAACAGTTTTAAGATACGGTCCTGGCGCTTGCTGGTCTTTCTTGGGCGCCCTGGAGCCTTTTTGACAACAATGGAAGCTCTCTCCTTGAAGTTCTTGATGATGCGATAGATTGTTGACTGAGGTGCAATCTTTGAAGCTGCGATACTCTTCCCTGTTAGGCCATTTTTGTGCAGTGCAATGATGACTGCACGTGTTTCTTTAGAGATAACCATGGTTAACTGAAGAGAAACAATGATACCAAGAACCAGCCTCCTTTTAAAGTGTCCAGTGATGTCATTCTTACTTAATCATGACTGATTGATCACCAGCCCTGTCCTCATCAACACCCACACCTGTGTTAATGGATCAATCACTAAAACGATGTTAGCTGCTCCTTTTAAGGCAGGACTGCAATGATGTCGAAATGTTTTTTGGGGGTTAAAGTTCATTTTCTGGGCAAATATTGACTTTGCAAGTACAGTAATTGCTGTTAAGCTGATCACTCTTTGACATTCAGGAGTATATGCAAATTGCCATTACAAAAAATGAAGCAGTAAACTTTGGAAAAATTACTATTTGTCTCATTGTCAATACTTTTTTCCATGACTGTAGATATACATATGTATATGTATAGAGATATGTATGTATATGGAAATATATACAGTGGGTACAGAAAGTATTCTGACGCTTTTAAATTTTTCACTCTTTGTTTCATTGCAGCCATTTGGTAAGTTCTAAAAAGTTCATTTTTAT
Source organism: Phyllobates terribilis (assembly GCF_046119375.1). Classification (NCBI taxonomy): domain Eukaryota; kingdom Metazoa; phylum Chordata; class Amphibia; order Anura; family Dendrobatidae; genus Phyllobates; species Phyllobates terribilis. The sequence continues at coordinate 288,391,420 of NW_027362771.1, forward strand.
TTTTCTCATTAAAGGACACTGTGCACCCCATCTTGACTGAAAAAAAACATAAATGTAGACATTTTTGCAAATTTATTAAAAAAGAAAAACTGTAATATTACATGGTCATAAGTCGTCAGACTCTTTGCTCAGTATTGAATAGACCCACCCTTTTGAGCTAGTACAGCCATGAGTCTTCTTGGGAATGATGCAACAAGTTTTTCACACCTGGATTTGGGGATCCTCTACCATTCTTCCTTGCAGATTCTCTCCAGTTCCGTCAGGTTGGATGGTAAACGTTTGTGGACAGCCATTTTCAGGTCTCTCCAGAGATGCTCAATTGGGTTTAGGTCAGGGCTCTGGCTGGGCCAGTCAAAAATGGTCACAGAGTTGTTCTGAAGCCACTCCTTTGTTATTTTAGCTGTGTGCATAGGGTCATTGTCTTGTTGGAAGGTGAACCTTCGGCCAAGTCTGAGGTCCAGAGCACTCTGGAAGAGGTTTTTATCCAGGATATCTCTGTACTTGGCCGCATTCATGTTTATTTCAATTGCAACCAGTCGTCCAGTCCCTGCAGCTGAAAAACACCCCCATAGCATAATGCTGCCACCACCATGTTTCACTGTTGGGATTGTATTGGGCAGGTGATGAGCAGTGCCTGGTTTTCTCCACACATACCGCTTAGAATTATTACCAAAAAGTTCTATCTTTGTCTTATCAGACCAGAAAATCTTATTTCTCACAGTCTGGGAGTCCTTCATGTATTTTTGTGCAAACTCTATGCGGGTTTTTATATGTCTTGCACTGAGAAGAGGCTTCCGTCGGGACACTCTGCCATAAAGGCCTGACTAGTGGAGGGCTGCAGTGATAGTTGACTTTGTGGAACTTTTTCCCATCTCTCTACTGCATCTCTGGAGCTCAGCCACAGTGATCTTGGGTTTCTTCTTTACCTCTCTCACCCAGGGTCTTCTCCCACGATTGCTCAGTTTGGCTGGATGGACAGGTCTAGGAAGACTTCTGGTAGTCACAAACTTCTTCCATTTAAGGATTATGGAGGCCTCTGTGCTCCTAGGAACCTTGAGTAATGCAGAAATTCTTTTGTAACCTTGGCCAGATCTGTGCCTTGCCGCAATTCTGTCTCTGAGGTCCTTGGGCAGTTCCTTTGAGCTCATGATTCTCATTTGGTCTGACATGCACTGTGAGCTGTGAGGTCTTATATAGACAGGTGTGTACCTTTCCAAATCAAGTCCTTTCAGTTTAATTAAACACAGCTGGACTCCAATGAAGGAGTAGAACTATCTCAAGGAGACCACAAGGAAATGGACAGCATGTGACTTAAATATGAGTGTCTGAGGAAAGGGTCTGAATGCTTATGACCATGTGATATTTCAGTTTTTCTTTTTTAATAAATTTGCAAAAATTTCTACATTTCTGTTTTTTTTCAGTCAAGATGGGATGAAGAGTGTACTTTAATGAGAAAAAAAATAACTTTTTAGAATTTACCAAATGGCTGCAATGAACCAAAGAGTGAAAAATGTAAAGGGGTCTGAATAATTTCCATACCCACTGTATATGTATTGCATGTTAGCCCATGTATGCAGATATCTATATATCTATACACATATATATATATGTATATATATACCTATATATACAGGGTGGGCCATTTATATGGATACACCTGAATTAAATGGGAATGGTTGGTGATATCAACTTCCTGTTTGTTGCACATTAGTATATGGGAGGGGGAAAACTTTTCCAGATGGGTGGTGACCATGGCGGCCATTTTGAAGTTGGCCATTTTGGATCCAACTTTATTTTTTTCAATGGGAAGAAGGTTTTCCTAAATTTTGGCAGTCATTGGACTCACTGCATACCCTATAACTGGATAGCAGACCCTCTCCTTTCTAATGGAAACATGTCGTTACTGTGGCCCAGCTCTATGTGTCTTTAAATTGCTATTGTTTTTTTTTCTAAATTTTGGTTTTCCTAAATTTTGGCAGCCATTGAACTCACTGATACCCTAAAACTGGATAACAGACCCTCTCCTTTCTAATGGAAACATGTCGTTTGGGACATTTTTTCATTGTAACCTTACAACTCTTAAGAGGGCTTACATGTAAAGGCTTATCACTAGCCACTCCATTTCCCAGATCCCAGGGATCGCCCTGGACTTCACCTTTTAATTCCTTAACAAAGATATGGACTTACACAGAGACCCTTGGCAGCTAGCTGGTGGAGCAAGCTGATGAAAAGAAAGATCATTACACAGGATCATTACTAGTGTTGAGCGAATTTGTTCGGCATTTCAAATTCATGTTCAGGGCTCCGACTTGTTCGCACCAAAAAATCGGCTCTGCCAATGAACTTTGCTCATTTGCCACGCTGTCACGCTGTTGATGTTATCTGCGTGACAGCATGGCAAATCAGTGATGTTCATTGGCGAAGCTGATTTTTTGATGCAAACAAGTCAGAACCCCGAACACGAACACGAATTTGAAATGCTGAACAAATTTGCTCAACACTAATCATTACCAAGTGGTCAAGTTGGAGACAAAATTGGAAAGCAAGCGTGTGGTCAAAATATTTCCAAGATGCAACCACAAGTTCCAGAATCACATTGATCACAGATAGTGATGAAGGAACACTAAAATGTTCGGGTACTCGTTGATCGGGTCGATCAAATTGGAATGCTGGAGTGCTTGGTCCGAGAAACAAGCCCAATGTAAGTATATGGGAAACTTTAGCATTTTTACAGCGACCCCCCCCGGCGGTCTGCAGAAGGCCTAACAATTGCCCAAATAGATGAGAACAGTGCTTAAATGACATGGGAACAGCATGCGGAAGAGCCCTGGAAGCATTTCTGACTCCCAGGTCACTGTTGTCAACAATGTTGTCAGAGGTATTATGCCACTTTTACGGACTCACAATAAAACATACAAAAACGAAACCAAAATGGATTTTCCTGGGAAATATGTTAAGGAACATCCTTTCCAGGTTATTGACTTGTTTATAAGGCACAATAAATATACAAAAACCAAAATTCTCCTCCACACCTTTGGCTATATTCACACATAGCGTTTTTTATGTGTTTTTGCACTTTCAGAGGTGAAAAATTGCTTTCATTGCTTTGAAAAATGCATTCAGTGGAAATCTCATTTTAACATTTTACTACCTTATCTGGCCATGTGGTGTGAGGCATCATCAGACACATTCTGTTTCATTTATGAAGGAGGGACTCTGAAAGTCACAAACACTATTTTTATAGGGCAATCACGCAGACCTTACTATACTTAAAGGGCCAGCAGTCTGCTATGCTTTGTTGTTCCCATTATTAAAGAGTGGGTCTCCTATACTGTTGTTGCGTATGCAGTAGGTGCAAGGGCTGCCCAAAATTTGAAGGCACCCCAATACCCCTTTGAAGAAACATAGAGGAGGGTCTCAGTAAAAAAAATGTTCCCATTATAAAGGAAGGGATCTCCAAAGTGGTAATGCCCATGCAGTGACTGCAAGGGGTGCCAAAATTTGGGAAAAACCCCAATAACAATTTAAAGACACATAAAGCTGGACCACAGTAATTACATGTTCCCATTAGAAAGGAGAGGGTCTGTTATACAGTTATAGGGTATGTAGTGGGTAAAATGGCTGCCAAAATTTAGGAAAAACCCTACTAACAATTTAAAGACACATAGAGCTGGGCCATAGTAGCGACATGTTCCTATTAGAAAGGAGAGGGTCTGCTAGACTGGTATAGGGTATGCAGTGAGTCCAACGGCTGCCAAAATTTGGGAAAAGCCCCACTAACAATTTAAAGACACATAGAGCGTGGCCACAGTAACGACATGTTCCCATTAGAAAGGAGAGGGTCTGCGATACAGTTATAAGGTATGCAGTGAGTCCTAAGGCTGCCAAGATTTAGGAAAAACCCCACTAACAATTTAAAGTCACATAGAGGGGCCACAGTAATGACATGTTCCCATTAGAAAGGAGTGGGTCTCCCATACTGTTTACATATGCAGTGAATGCAAAGGCTGCCAAAAATTTGGAGGAACTCCAATGTCCGGTGCAAGAGATGTAGAGGTCAGAGGGCCTCCTGAAAACAATGTTCCCATTATTAGGAAGTGGGTGTCCCATAATGTTTGCCTATGAAGAGAATGCAACAGCTGCCAAAAATTTATAGGAGCTTTAATGTACCTTGCAAGAGACGTAGATATGGTGGTGATATGGTGGTGGAGGATGAGGATGAGGAGAAGAAGGAGGACAAGAACAAATAGACAAAATCAGGAGACGTATACCCATGTCTGGGTGTGAAGATAGAGGTGCATGGGAATAGAGATAGACCTCCCAAAAAAAAGACACTGTATTTGGGTTTATGTTACGCTGCTATCATTCAGTGATGTTGAGAAGTCGGGCCCAATCCAGCCCTTGTTCATTTATATAAGAGTCAGCCTGTCAGCATTTTCAGTTGACAGGCGGATGCGCTTATCAGTTATAATTCCACCAGCGGCACTAAAAATCGGCTCTGATAAAACGCTGGCGGCAGGGCAGGCCAGGACATCCAAGGCATAGAGAGCCAGTTCATTCCAAGTATCCAGCTTGGATAAACAATAATTATAAGGCACAGAGGAATCACGGAGGACGTTGGTACGGTCGGCAAGGTACTCCCTCAGCATCTTCCCAAACTTTGCACTCCTTGTGACAGTTCCCCGCTCCTCAGGACTTGTGCGATGGGAAGGGCTGAGAAAATTCTCCTAGAACTTTGACAATGTTCCGCTGCCTCTGCTGTATTGAAGTTGTGTCTCTCTCGCCTGTACTTCTTGGTTGTCCAACGAACTGTGACCTCTGCCGCTAGCGTTTTCAGATGGGAATTTTTCTAATAGTTTCGCAACAAGGGCCTTCTGGTACAACCCCATTTTTGTAGACTTGTCCGCCTCAGGAATAAGAGATATAAAATTCTCCTTGTAGCGTGGGTCTAGAAGTGTCACTAACCAGTAATGACTGTCACTCAAAATTTTGAGAACGCGAGGGTCATGGGAAAGGCATAGTAACATAAACTATGTTCTGTGTCCTCACCAAGAGGATGACTGACCATGCTCTCCTCCTCCTCTTTCTCCTCCTCTCTGTTCTCTGGCCATCCACGCTGAACAGACGGTATGACAGTTATGCAGGTAGTACCGTCTATAGCGCTTGAAACTAGCTCCTGTTCTTCCTCCTCCTCTTCCTCATTGTCACCCAATCCACGTTGGGATGAGATGAGGCTGGGCTGTGTGTAATCACTCTGTATGGTTCCTTCTCCACCTCATCATGCTCCGTCTGCAATGCATCCTCTTTGATTGTGAGAAGAGAGCATTTCAGAAGACAGAGAAGTGGGATGGTGACGCTAATTATGGCGTCATCGCCGCTCACCATCTTGGTGGAGTCCTCAAAATTTTGGAGGATGGTACATATGTCTGACATCCATGTCCACTCTTGAGGTCTTATGTGTGGAGTCTGAACTGAATGCCGACAGTGTTGTTGATGCTGGTACTCAACAACTGCCCTCTTCTGCTCACAAATCCTTCCCAACATCTGCAGTTCCAACGCGTGGGGACTTCACACACCAGTCTGTGAGCCGGAAGCTGCAAACGCTGTGTGAGCTCACCTCGCCTCAGAGCTGCCACCAGGTTCCTGCCATTGTCACACACGACCATGCCTGGCTGTAAGTTCAGCGGTGTGAGCCACAGATCTGTCTGCTCTTTCAGAGCTGTCCACAACTCTTCAGCATTGTGCGGTTTGTCACCTAAGCATATTAGCAGCCTGTTGTCGCTTGGCCAAGGCAGTGCTGCTTTGTTTCCAGCTTGTGACTGATGTGGTCATTTTGGAGATGGAGGCAGAAGAGGAGGAGGCGGCTGAGGAGGATGAGGTGCAGGAGCTGTAGACTGCGGGGGCAACCCTAATTGACCTATGGCCCGCAATCCTTGGTGTCGGGAGGACGTGTTCCATCCCAAGGTCCGACTGGGTCCCAGCTTCCACTATATTAACCCAGTGTGCCATCAGCGAGATATACCGTCCCTGCCCACAAACACTTGTCCACGTGTCCATGGTTAGTTGGACTTTTCCAGTAACTGCATTGTTGAGGGCACGGCTAATGTTTTTGTAACATCCCTGGTGGCGTGCTTGCAAGACCGCAATCTTACCTGTCAGTACAGCCTGCAAACCTTGCTCCAGTTCATGCTGTGTGCATGTCTCTTGACTGACTGCTTAGGGCGACGGCCCGTTTACTTCCTGATTCTTATAGCGGCTGTGGGCGCACCCCTAATGCATCTCCAGCCTATTGCTGTGCGTCACTGGATATTTAACACCCTCCACCCAGAAGGAGGTGCCTGGGCAACACCTTCACTCATTTTGTCTTTGCAACTGAATTGCCAGGTCCTGTCCTGTATCTTGTCTGTTTCTGCCACTCTGGGGGCTGCATACCCAGACCTGTTATCTCTGACATCTAGTCTGTTTCTGCCACTCTGGGGGCTGTATACCCAGGCTCATTCTTGTATCTCATTGCAGTAGCAGTTCCTGTCTGAACTGTATCCTAGCCTGTTACCTGTTTGTCTCTATGTCCGTACCTTCCCTTTTCCTGCAGTATCTGAACCTGCACCTAACTCCTACTCGTTGTCTCTGTACTTCTGTTTGTGAGTTTTGTGTCCACTCGCTACTTCATAGTAAGTACCTTGTGTGTATCTGGTTCTGCTTGTCCCTTTTACCTTCCTCTGTATCTTCCTCCTGTGTTCTAGCCATCTTCCTGTGTTTTCCAGTCTGTTCCATTTGAACAGAGCCCTGTCCTCTCTGCCTGCACCTTCAGCCCTGTTCGGCTCTGCTTGCTCACCATGCCAGCGGTTTCCCTCTGCTCTGACTTGCCCACCGCTCTGGCGGCTTCTCTCTGCTCTGACTTGCTCACCACGCCAGCGGTTTCCATCTGCCCTGACTTGCCCACCGCTCCGGCGGCTTCCCTCTCCTCTGACTTGCTCACCGCGCCAGCGGTATCTCTCTGCTCTGCCTTACCCACCGCTCCGGCGGCTTCTCTCTGCTCTGACTTGCTCACCGCGCCAGCGGTTTCTCTTTGCTCTGCCTTACCCACCGCTCCGGCGGCTTCTCTCTGCTCTGTCTTGCCCACCACTCCAGCGGTTCCGCTCTGCTCTGCCTTGTCCACCGCACCTGCGGTTTCGCTCTGCTCTGCCTTGTCCACCGCTCCGGCGGTTCCTCTCTGCTCTGCCTTGTCCACTGCTCTGGCGGTTCCGCTCTGCTCTGCCTTGCCGACCGCACCTGCAGTTTTCTCTCCATTCTGCTTGCTCACCGCACCAGCAGTTCCTCTCTGCTCTGCCTTGTCCTCCGCTCTACGGCGGTTTCGCTTTACTCTGCTTGACTACCGCATCTGCGGCTCTGAACCTGTCTCCCAGTCTGTACTGGACCCTATCCAGCCTGCTCTCCAACCTGCTAGTACCTCCTTGTCTGCACTCCAGCCGTGCTTGCCAGTGTCCACCTGTCTGCATACCAGCCGTGCTTGCCAGTGCCCACCTGTCTGCATACCAGTCGTGCTTGCCAGTGCCCACCTGCCGGCATACCAGCCGTGCTTACCAGTATCCACCTGTCTGCATACCAGCCGTTCCTGCCAATACCCACCTGCCTGTATTCCAGTCTAACCTGCCTGTTCCTGCATTACCCGGTGTGGGTCAACCACTGTGACCGGGGTCTGACCTGGAGTAGCACCTGGTCCATCTGCTCGGTTCCTCCTTGGTTCACGGAGTCGATTAAGCTGCCGTGCAACCTTGGTCGGATCGGGTTGAAACTTAGTTGCGCCCCTCCAGGCACTCCTCAGTAGTGTTGAGCCACCCCCGTAGTGTTCGAGTTCGGTTCGGTTCGTCGAACACCCTTGTGTTCGCCGAACTGTTCGTCGAACTGTTCGTCGAACACCTTCGAACACTGTTAAAACCAATGGCAGGCAAACAAAAACAAATAGAAACACATAGAAAACACCTTCAAAGGTGTCCAAAAGCTGACAAACTGCTCAGAAGACATAACTAACACATGGAAAAGTGACAAGTACATATAGTCATGCGAAAAGAAAAGAGGTGGAGGAGTAATGGGAGGGGGAGACACAGATATAGGCATGTCATGCCCTTCTAAAATCCAAAAAGTGAGAAGCCGACACGGCCAGTCCGTTCCTGCCCGTGCCACCTCCGTTTGTGCCAGAGCCACGGTGGACCCTGACGGCCAGCCCCCCTCTCCCAATACTGGTGCCTGTCTGCTGGTGGGTCGAGCGAGCCCCCCTGTGGTGGAGGCAGCTCTAAGCTTTTTAATTTAAATTGTCTCTCTAATTTGAATGAATACACTTTAAATCCTTTTACAAGGATCTATTGAAGGGCAAGTCTCATGCCAGCAGCCGCGTAATTCCAGCTCCAGTAGCGTCCACTAAAGCTGCTGCAGTTAAAAAGCTTTTATAAGGATCGAGCTCGGCTGTCCACCGCAAGGCGTCCTACCGCCAGTCCCAGCCCCTATGCCTTGGGGTGCCTCCTGATGCTCTTCACTGAGTATCCCGTGGTCCCGAAGCATTTCCTTTGACAAAAATTAAGTGTCCAAACTACAGGTGGTGTAGCTTGCTTAACAGCCGGGATAATCCGCTGACTAGCAGACACTGCTACTAGGCACAAAGACTTTTCCTGGGCTAGATGCAGTTAAAAATTTGTAATTAGATACTCTCGTTGGATGCTGAGAAAGCATTCCAAAGAGTCTCCTGGCACGCCATATATGATTCTCTTAAAAAGCTTGGGGTAGGGGTCTAGGGGACCCTTTTCTAGCCAAAATCACTGCCCTGTATCGCAATGTGTCACCTAGGCTGAAGATAAATGGAACTGTAGCACCCCGAGGGCTCGGTTGCTGCAGAGGTATTGCACCTCACCCAGAGGTGTGATATCTCACTCTCAGGTAAGGATGGAGTGTGGATCAGGGCCCCGACACCTGCATGCATTACACCACATTGCCGTGGGGCAGGGCGACCAATATGCCCCTGAGATGGGCACGACAGTCCCTGTCCCTGGCTGGAGTGGGGGGAGGGAACACTGAGGAAGGGGAACCCTGTAGTGCAGGAGCAGGGAGGAATCAGTTCCTGGGTGCATCGAGAAGGGAGTATAAAAGGTGGGCACCGTCTTAGTTCAGTGCAGAGAAGTCTGAGCAGAAGTGACAGGGAGCAGGGGCTCTGCATGAGCTCTGCTCCAGAGGCGGGCCTAGTAACAGAGGCCCAGGCCTGGAAGAGGGAGAAGGAAGGAAGAGGAGCGGAGAAGGCTTCAGGAATGAGGAGCGAAGGGATCCCAGGGGTATGGACGGGCGAGTCGCCACCTCACGCCCGAATCCACCTGCGTGGAGGGGTCAGGCTAAAGGGGGAGACCCGTCCCCGAAACTAGTGGAGGCGGGAAATGACCCTCAGCTAGAAACCGGAAGCCGTGACATTTTATGTGGCACAGCCCCTCGCTACACCCGCTAGGAGGGCAGCACATAGGGTCAGGGAAACTGGCGCCAAGTTTACCAAGAGGAGGCCCGAGGCAGCCAGACAGAAGGGTTGGTAAGAAAGGCCAGACAAAGGACACACAAAGGGGGTCCTGTGAAGCGCTCCAAAGTTATCTGGGAGTTGTCTGAGCCCCTCACCTGGTGAGCACAGTACGACGTGGGCAGCCGTTACCTGCAGAAGTGGTCTGGATAATAAGAACTGTGAGTAAAGGCCCTGGACTGCATCACTGACTCCGTGTCTTTACTGCTGCTGCCCTGCACCATCACCCCCATCCTCCGCATACACTGCCCTGAGGCTATACTCCTCCCGTGGAGAGTTATGTTACGCTCTGCTGCACCCACAACACCAGCCTCAGCGGTCTGCCCTGCAGCGGCGGTTCACTCTGACCGCAGTCCACAGGTGGCGTGGTCGGACATTAAAAAATCAAAACCACAAAAATAGTTCCGCCACTGGTTTGACCGCCCTGAGCCACGGAATCGGGTCGCCGCCACGGAGACTACAACCACCAGCATCCACCAAAAGGGTCCGGCTCCGGATGTCCAAAGGCCCAGGGGGCGCGTCAGAACATTTTCATCACCTTTCATAATCACCAATGGGACAAGGCAGGGATGTCCTCTGTCCCCTCTCTTATACATCCTAGTGACGGAGCCCCTGCTCTCATCAATTCGCCATAACCCCAATATTAGGTGGATTGAGGTGGGAGGCACCGAGTTCAAGTGCTCTCTATTTGCTGATGATGTCCTAGTATACATCACTCAATCACATATATCCATCCCTGCTGTTATGGCTGAAATAGATCACTTTGTTACATGGTCAAATTTTAAAATCAATACAGCGAAGTCTGAGGCCCTCGATGTCTCCCTCCCCAAATCCATACAGGATTCCATACAGTCCAACTTTCCCTTTGCCTGGCCCTCACAGGGTATCAAATTCTTAGGAATTCCTATTCATAGAGACCTCTCCCGTCTATGTTATCTTAATTTTGGGCCCTTTATTGAACAACTCCATAGAGACCACGGTTGGCAAGTTAGAACTGTAAGATTCACTACGTGAACCACTGGTGTTTTGTGGAAAAGCACATGTACACTGTGTTCCAAATTATTATGCAAAAAGTGTTTAGGAGTGATAAGGGAAGAATTTGTTTGTTTGTCAGTTAAACTTATTGATGGTGATGTGTGTCAGGGCTCTTTATATCACTGTAAGCAATTGCAGACACCTGTGCTAATTAGTTTGGCAGGTGTGTCCAATGAATGACAAGACTACTTAAGAAGGCTGTCCCACATTATTAAGCAGCCTACATTTTCTGCCAAAATGGGAAAGAAAAAGGATGTGTCGGCTGCTGAGAAGCAACAAATTGTGGAGTGTTTAGGTCAAGGCATGACTACAATCAACATGGTGCGATGATCAGGATGAAGTGTCTTGGCAATCAAGAAGTATGTAGCTGATTCACAGTACACACGTGTGCGTGCTGATAAGGGCAAATTGAAGACTCTTTCCTACAGGCAATTACGTCAGGTTAAAAGAGCAGCGGCAAAAAAGCCTTGTCATAGCAGCAGACAAGTTTTTGAAGCTGCTGGTGCCTCCAACGTCCCCCGAACAACAAGATGCAGGGGCCTTCAGAGGTTTGCAGCTGTGCGTACGCCATCCTGTCGACCTCCTCTATCCACTGCACACAAGCAGAAACGGCTCCAGTGGGCCAAACATTACATGAAGACTGATTTCAAAACTGTTTTGTTCACGGATGAGTGCCGTGCAACACTCGATGGTCCAGATGGATGGAGTGGAGGATGGCTGGTTGATGGACACCCCACGCAAACACGGCTACAGCGCCATCAAGGAGGAGGTGGAGTAATGTTTTGGGCTGGAATCATGGGGAGAGAGTACTCCATAATGTATGTGGAGTTTCTCAAACAGCACTTCCTGCCTTCAAGAAGAAGAACCGTGTATTCCGCAGCAAGATCATTTTCATGCATGATAATGCACCGTCTCATGCTGCACATAACACATCTGCATCTCTGGCTGATATGGGCATAAAAGGGGACAAACTTATGGTGTGACCCCCATGCTCCCCTGACCTCTACCCCATTCAGAACCTCTGGAGCATCATCAAAAGGAGTGTCTATGATGGCGGGAGGCAGTTCACATCTAAGCAACAGCTCTGGGAGGGTATTCTGTCCTCATGCAAATAATTGAAGCAGAAACCATCCAAATCCTGACAAATTCAATGGACGAGAGAGTTCAGAAGCTCCTTTCGAACAAGGGGTCCTATGTGCAAATGTAACATAACCTAGAATAAAGTTTTGAGTTGAAAACTGTTTGATTTCAGTTTCTAATAACCTGCTAATGCTTATAATTTCAAAAATGACCATTTTTTTGGTCTTTATTAAAAAGAAAAGGTTGATCGAAGAGTGTGGGGGATCTAAGAGTCTGGCAACCCAGTAGTCAGGATTACTTCGAATTCTGACAATCTGAGGGTCATGTTGCAGGTAGTGAAGCAAGAAGGCACTTATGTGTCTTGCGCATCTCGGTGCCCCAAAATTATTTTCCTGGCTAGATGCAGCTAAAAATTATTATTAATTTTAAATCTGGTGGAGCTTAGTATAGATGGCCTAATAGAATCAGTACTGCACACTGATACAAAGCCCAAATTATTTTCCAGCCAAGATACAGATAAACATGATTAGTAATTTGAAAGCTTAAAACGGTTGGTGAGGTGATTTTAACCAATCATCAAGCTTTTACTCTCCCCAGGATGACACAGGGGTAGAAAAGTTGTTTCGGATCCATGATTTGTTCATCTTTATGAACTTGAGTCTGTCTACATTATCAGTGGAGAGCCGCGTGCGCTTATCTGTCAGCACACCACCAGCAGCGATGAACACACGTTCAGACAGAATGCTGGCTGCGGGGCATGACAAGATCTCCAAGGAGTAAGTGGCGAGCTCCAGCCATTGATCCAGATTTGAAGCCCAAAAAGAGCAAGGGTCCAGTGACACAGTCATGGCTTCAATGTTTACTTGGAGATACTCCTGTACCATCGTCTCTAGGCGTTGACTATGTGTCAGACTTCTTGTCTCCTGTGGCCTTGCAAAGGATGAGCTAAAAAAGTGGTGAAATGATTTCGCAAAATTGATTTTACCAGCAGATACTGTGTTTCTGTTATGGTTTGAGTGCTGAACACTAGAGATGAGCGTTGTTCAACTCGAACTGTTCGCCAATCTCAAATTCGAGCTGTTTTGGGCGGTGTTCGAGCCGTTCGGCGAACACGAACAATTTGAGAAAAATTCGGCTGTTCGAGGTTATGTTCGATAACTGTTCGTGCACCAAAATCATAACTGGATTTTTTCTCAGTAATGATGAAAATTAATGTTAATACTCAGTTTGAGTGTACAGCGGGGTGGGGGGAGGGGCAAGGGATGGATCTCTGCAGGAACAATGAAGATCTCCATTTTTTTTTCTCTTTCCCGCATTTACAGTGGGGAGGTGCAATCTGTCAGCCTATCAGCAGCGCACACACGGAGCGAAGTGCTTTTTTTCACACAAGCAAGGGCATGTGTCATTGGCAGTGTATGTCACATGTCCTTGCCCTATAAGACCAAGCCATTTTCCCCGTCGCCACCATTTTCTCACTGCTGCAGCTGCGTGTTAGACGGCACCGCTGTTGCTGTGTGCGCTATACCTTGTTAATTTCAAGCCAATTTTCGCACAAATATACAGATAGCTTGGGAGTAGGGAATAGTTGTGATTGCAGTCCTTTTAAGGACTAGGTTACAGCATTTCCTGCGACTTTTATCAGGGAGGTCTGTGCTCTTAAATAGATCGGTTGTGGGAGTAAAGACTAATTGTAATTGCAGTCCTTTTCAGGACTAGGTTACATGAGTTCCTTTCAGTTTTTGCCAGGCAGGTATGTGCCAGTGCTGTGCAAGTTTTTTTCACAGCATTTGGCTGAATCTAGCAAAGCTAATCCTTTTTGGCCTATTGCAGAGTGTGTTAGTCAGTGGAGTAGCCTATCTGTGTTGCAAGATATACCACCTGTGTATAGAATACCAATTTTTTTACTGCACCTAGTGAAGTAAAATCTTTTGGGCATAGCATCATTCTATTAGTCCATCTATACTGACCTCCATCAGGTTGCAAATTAAAACTAATTTTTATCTGCATCTACAGTACCTCTGAAAAAATATTTGGGCTTCTAGCAGTGTGTGGGACTTGTTCTATTAGTCCATCTATACTGACCTCCATCAGGTTGCAAACTGAATATATTTTTTTCTGCATCTACTTCTGAAAAAATATTGGGCTTCTAGCTGTGTGTGGGTCTTGTTCTATTAATCCATCTATACTGACCTCCATCAGGTTGCAAACTGAATATATTTTTTTCTGCATCTACCTCTGAAAAAATATTTGGCCTTCTAGTAGTGTGTCGGACTTTCTCTATTAGTCCATCTATACTGACCTCCATCAGGTTGCAAATTAAAACTAATTTTTATCTGCATCTACAGTACCTCTGAAAAAATATTTGGGCTTCTAGCAGTGTGTGGGACTTGTTCTATTAGTCCATCTATACTGACCTCCATCAGGTTGCAAACTGAATATATTTTTTTCTGCATCTACCTCTGAAAAAATATTGGGCTTCTAGCTGTGTGTGGGTCTTGTTCTATTAATCCATCTATACTGACCTCCATCAGGTTGCAAACTGAATATATTTTTTTCTGCATCTATCTCTGAAAAAATATTTGGCCTTCTAGTAGTGTGTCGGACTTTCTCTATTAGTCCATCTATACTGACCTCCATCAGGTTGCAAATTAAAACTAATTTTTATCTGCATCTACAGTACCTCTGAAAAAATATTTGGGCTTCTAGCTGTGTGTGGGACTTGTTGTATTAGTCCATCTATACTGACCTCCATCAGGTTGCAAACTGAATATATTTTTTTCTGCATCTACCTCTGAAAAAATATTTGGCCTTCTAGTAGTGTGTCGGATTTTCTCTATTAGTCCATCTATATTGACCTCCATCAGGTTGCAAATTAAAAATAATTTTTATCTGCATCTACAGTAACTCTAAAAAAATATTTGGGCTTCTAGCTGTGTGCGGGACTTGTTGTATTAGTCCATTTATACTGACCTCCATCAGGTTGCAAACTGAATATAATTTTTTTCTGCATCTAGCTCTGAAAAAATATTTGGCCTTCTAGTAGTGTTTCGGACTTTCTCTATTAGTCCATCTATACTGACCTCCATCAGGTTGCAAATTAAAACTAATTTTTATCTGCATCTACAGTACCTCTGAAAAAATATTTGGGCTTCTAGCAGTGTGTGGGACTTGTTCTATTAGTCCATCTATACTGACCTCCATCAGGTTGTAAACTGAATATATTTTTTTCTGCATCTACCTCTGAAAAAATATTGGGCTTCTAGCTGTGTGTGGGTCTTGTTCTATTAATCCATCTATACTGACCTCCATCAGGTTGCAAACTGAATATAATTTTTTTCTGCATCTAGCTCTGAAAAAATATTTGGCCTTCTAGTAGTGTGTCGGACTTTCTCTATTAGTCCATCTATACTGACCTCCATCAGGTTGCAAATTAAAACTAATTTTTATCTGCATCTACAGTACCTCTGAAAAAATATTTGGGCTTCTAGCAGTGTGTGGGACTTGTTCTATTAGTCCATCTACACTGACCTCCATCAGGTTGCAAACTGAATATATTTTTTTCTGCATCTACCTCTGAAAAAATATTGGGCTTCTAGCTGTGTGTGGGTCTTGTTCTATTAATCCATCTATAATGACCTCCATCAGGTTGCAAACTGAATATAATTTTTTTCTGCATCTAGCTCTGAAAAAATATTTGGCCTTCTAGTAGTGTGTCGGACTTTCTCTATTAGTCCATCTATACTGACCTCCATCAGGTTGCAAATTAAAAGTAATTTTTATCTGCATCTACAGTACCTCTGAAAAAATATTGGGCTTCTAGCTGTGTGTGGGACTTGTTGTATTAGTCCATCTATACTGACCTCCATCAGGTTGCAAACTGAATATATTTTTTTCTGCATCTACCTCTGAAAAAATATTTGGCCTTCTAGTAGTGTGTCGGACTTTCTCTATTAGTCCATCTATACTGACCTCCATCAGGTTGCAAATTAAAAATAATTTTTATCTGCATCTACAGTACCTCTGAAAAAATATTTGGGCTTCTAGCTGTGTGCGGGACTTGTTGTATTAGTCCATCTATACTGACCTCCATCAGGTTGCAAACTGAATATATTTTTTTCTGCATCTACCTCTGAAAAAATATTTGGCCTTCTAGTAGTGTGTCGGACTTTCTCTATTAGTCCATCTATACTGACCTCCATCAGGTTGTAAATTAAAACTAATTTTTATCTGCATCTACAGTACCTCTGAAAAAATATTTGGGCTTCTAGCAGTGTGTGGGACTTGTTCTATTAGTCCATCTATACTGACCTCCATCAGGTTGCAAACTGAATATAGTTTTTTCTGCATCTACCTCTGAAAAAATATTGGGCTTCTAGCTGTGTGTGGGTCTTGTTCTATTAATCCATCTATACTGACCTCCATCAGGTTGCAAACTGAATATATTTTTTTCTGCATCTACCTCTGAAAAAATATTTTTTCCTTCTATTAGTGTGTCGGACTTTCTCTATTAGTCCATCTATACTGACCTCCATTAGGTTGCAAATTCAAAATAATTTTTTTCTGCATCTAACCCAGCCAATAGTTTTGGCCTAATACCACAGTTTGGCCACTCAGCTCTGCTCGGTTACCATCCATTGTTTTTTTGTGCAAACAACTCCAGAGTTGTGAATTAGTTAACCACCAAAATGAATGGAAAAAGGCCTGCTGCTGGTGGAAAGGGGAATAGGCGTGTTGGGAAGGGGAAAAAAGGTTGTGTCCGTGGGGTAGGTGTTAAAGCAACAGTAACATCTGCAGAAGAAAGACCATCTTCCAGCCAAACTAAAATGTCTACTTCTTTTAGCGGACAATGTGATAAGATCCCTTTCTTACGGCCACGCCAATCGCTACAAATTCCAGATGAGGCACAAAAACAGCAGGTGCTTCAACGGATATCAAGTGCTCCTTTAAGTGGGCTCTCCTCCACATCAACTTCAACATCACAAATACTCCAGTCCTCAAAGGTGTCACCCAAATCGCACTTGCTTCCTCACAGCTCCCAAATCTCC
This sequence comes from Phyllobates terribilis, assembly GCF_046119375.1. Taxonomy (NCBI): domain Eukaryota; kingdom Metazoa; phylum Chordata; class Amphibia; order Anura; family Dendrobatidae; genus Phyllobates; species Phyllobates terribilis. The sequence goes on from NW_027362771.1 coordinate 288,408,130, forward strand.
AGCTGCCCGTCTGAGTATGAGGTAGAACAGATGGTTGAGTCTGCAGAGCTGTTTACTCATACTATAGCCTGGGAATCAGAGGTCGACTCCAGCGCTTCTGTGAATCCAGACGAGGAAATGATCTGCACTGATGCCCAGAATCTTTATGAGTCGGATCCAGGACCAGACGCAGAAGGTTCTGACCATAATGTAGACCCTCATTCCCAAACTGTAACTCCTGTTGGTGGAGACAATGAGGAAGACTATGATAAGACTCAAATACCTGATTGGAGCGACAACTTTAGTTTTTTGTCAGGGCAGGAACAGGTTGGCTCTGAGGACGACGGGTGTGATAACGCACAGGGTGATGATGATGAGGTCGGAGATCCCACTTACTGTCAACCCACAGTCAGCCAAGAGATGAGGTCAGCAGAGGAGGTGGAGGAAGATGCTAGTGACGACGAGGTCAGGTTGCGCCTTCCTGGACAGAGACGTAGTACTGGAAGCACGTCAACAACTGCATCCTCAAACACAACTCTGCCTCTCACCACAAGTCGTGGTGGCTCTTCAGGTCGCATGGGTGCTAAGCCTTGCATAGCCTGGGCATTTTTTCAGATCGATAAAGATGACCCAACTCGTGTTATCTGTAACATTTGTCAGCAAAAGCTAAGTAGAGGCCAAAAAATACATAGTTTGAGTACTTCATGCATGAACCGGCACATGGACATGAAGCATAAGTTGCAGTGGGAAGCTCAGTGTGCTACAATGCGGCCTAGCCGGCCGGGCCAACCACCGTCTGCCATATCTTGTGCATCCGCGGCCTCTTCATCCTCTGTGACTGGGGGGACAGCAGTCACACCTGTTTTGGGGCGCAGACCTGCCACCTCTTTACCCGCAACAGCCAGAGTGATTGGCAGGTCATCATTTTCTTTGGAGGTGGTAACACCAGCTGGTGTTGAGCGCTGTCCGACATCGATAGCACCACCTTTGGATGAAGGCAACCTAACATGTCCGCCTGCATCTTCCTCACAGACCGGCAGTTTGCCGGGGACACCCTTATCAACCACGTCTAAGCACAATAGCCAGCCCTCGGTCCCTCAGATGTGGACAAGTAAAAGACCATTTCCTCCTAGCCATGAGAAAGCTAAGAGGTTGAATTTCACCATCTGCAAGCTCTTGGCTACAGAAATGCTGCCTTTCCGCCTGGTGGACACAGAGGATTTTCGAGACCTTATGTCCATCGCAGTGCCCCAGTACCAGATGCCCAGTCGGCACTACTTCTCAAAGAAAGGTGTGCCTGCGCTCCACCAGCATGTCGCACACAACATCACCGCTTCTTTGAGAAACTCTGTGTGTGACAGGGTGCATTTCACCACAGACACTTGGACGAGTAGGCATGGACAGGGGCGTTACATGTCGCTGACTGGGCACTGGGTAACTATGGTGACAGCAGGACAAGGGGCTGCTGTCCAAGTCTTGCCGTCCCCACGAGTTGTGCGTCAATCCTCTTTATGTCAAAGTTCCTCCACTGCTTCTGCCTCCTCAACCTCCTCTCGGTCTTCCACCTGCACCCAAAGCCTGTCTGGTCATGCCACAAGCTTTCTAACTGCGCAGAAGGGATCCTGCACACCTCCTTACTATGCTGGCAGTAGGGCTCAACGTCATCAGGCGGTTTTTACATTGAAATGTCTGGGAAATGTGAGTCACACAGCTGAGGAGTTGTGGTCAGCTCTGGAGAACCAATTTCATGAATGGTTGTCTCCACTGGACCTGAAACCAGGGAAGGCCATGTGCGACAATGCTGCAAACATGGGTGCGGCCCTTCGCCGGGGCAATATCACACACGTGCCTTGTATGGCTCACGTGTTGAACCTGGTTGTCCAGCAATTTTTAGCCCACTATCCCAGACTAGATGGCCTTCTGCAGAGGGCACGGTCGCTGTGTGCTCACTTCCGCCGTTCGCATCCCGCAGCTCAGCGACTTACATCTCTACAGAAGTCGTTGGGCCTGCCACTTCACCGGCTAAAATGCGATGTGCCTACCCGGTGGAATTCAACTCTGCACATGTTGCAGCGACTGTGGCAGCACCGACAAGCCCTGGTGCAATACGTTCTGACGTATAGCCTGGGCCAACGAGATTCAGAGGTGGGGCAAATCACGCTGGAGGAGTGGTCTCAGATCAGGGACCTATGCACCCTTCTGCACAGTTTTGAAATGGCGACGAAGATGTTTAGTGCTGACGATGCCATTATCAGCATGACTATTCCGGTGATTTACATGCTGGAGCACATGTTAAACAGAATTCGGAGTCAGGTGGTGGCACAAGAGGAGGTGGAGGAAGTAGAGGAGGAGGAGTTGTATGCGGAAGGGCTAACATCTGCAAGGTCCAGAAGGTCGGCAGCACCAAGGCGGCAGGCATGTGAGGGTGGGGGAGATGGTTTTACCAGGGCGCATGGTAGCAGCCAAACTAGTGAGGAAGGTGCAGGAGCCCAGGAAGAAGTGGAGGACGAACTGATGGAAGACTCATCAGATGAGGGAGACCTTGATCACATTTCTGTTGTGCGAGGTTGGGGGGAGAGGACAGAGGAAGGAAGCATGATTGTTACCTCGCCACCAACACAACAGGGACTTGGTGCTCCTGGATGCGCAACACACATGAGTGCCTTCTTGCTGCACTACCTGCAACATGACCCTCAAATTGTGAGAATTAGAAATAATCCTGACTACTGGGTTGCCACACTGTTAGATCCCCGGTACAAAAGTAAATTTGCAGATATTATTCCTGCCATAGAAAGGGATGCACGCATGCAGGAGTATCAGCAGAGACTGTTGCAGAATCTTACATGTGCTTTTCCACAAAATACCAGTGGTGCACGTAGTGAATCTCACAGTTCCAACTTGCCAACCGTGGGACCGTCAAGTGTTCAGCACTCAAACCGTAACAGAACCACAGTATCTGCTGGTAACATCAATTTTGCGGAATCATTTCACCACTTTTTTAGCCCATCCTTTGCAAGGCCACAGGAGACAAGAAGTCTGACACATAGTCAACGCCTAGAGACGATGGTACAGGAGTATCTCCAAGTAAACATTGAAGCCACGACTGTGTCACTGGACCCTTGCTCTTTTTGGGCTTCCAATCTGGATAAATGGCCGGAGCTAGCCACTTACGCCTTGGAGATCTTGTCATGCCCCGCAGCCAGCGTTCTGTCTGAACGTGTGTTCAGCGCTGCTGGTGGTGTGCTGACAGATAAGCGCACGCGGCTCTCCACTGATAATGTAGACAGACTCACGTTCATAAAGATGAACAAATCATGGATCCGAAATGACTTTTCTACCCCTGTGTCATCCTGGGGAGAGTAAAAGCTTGATGATTGGTTAAAATCACCCTACCAAACGTTTTAAGCTTTCAAATTACTAATCATGTTTATCTGTATCTTGACTGGAAAATAATTTGGGCTTTGTAGCAGTGTGCAGCACTGATCCTATTAGGCCATCTATAATAAGCTCCACCAGATTTAAAATTAAAAATAATTTTTAGCTGCATCTAGCCCGGAAAATAATTTTGGGGCTCCGAGATGCGCAAGACACATAAGTGCCTTCTTGCTGCACTACCTGCAGCATGACCCTCATATTGTCAGAATTCGAAGTAATCATGACTACTGGGTTGCCACACTCTTAGATCCCCCAAACTTTTCGATCAACCTTTTCATTTTAATAAAGACCAAAAAAATGGTCATTTTTGAAATTATAAGCATTAGCAGGTTGTTAGAAACTGAAATCAAACAGTTTTCAACTCAAAACTTTATTCTAGGTGATGTTACATTTTCACATAGGACCCCTTGTTCGAAAGGAGCTTCTGAACTCTCTCGTCCATTGAATTTGTCAGGTTTTGGATGGTTTCTGCTTCAATTGTTTTGCATGAGGACAGAATACCCTCCCAGAGCTGTTGCTTAGATGTGAACTGCCTCCCGCCATCATAGACACTCCTTTTAATGATGCTCCAAAGGTTCTGAATGGGGTAGAGGTCAGGGGAGCATGGGGGTCACACCATAAGTTTGTCCCCTTTTATGCCCATATCAGCCAGAGATGCAGATGTTTTATGTGCAGCATGAGATGGTGCATTATCATGCAGAAAAATGATCTTGCTGTGAAATACACGGTTCTTCTTCTTGAACCATGGCAGGAAGTGCTGTTTGAGAAAATCCACATACATTATGGAGTTCATCTTTAGCGCCTTCAGGGATCCTAAAGGGGCCGACAATCTCTCTCCCCATGATTCCAGCCCAAAACATTACTCCACCTCCTCCTTGTTGGCGCTGTAGCCGTGTTTGCGTGGGGTGTCCATCAACCAGCCATCCTCCACTCCATCCATCTGGACCATCGAGCGCTGCACGGCACTCATCCGTGAACAAAACAGTTTTGAAATCAGTCTTCATGTAATGTTTGGCCCACTGGAGCCGTTTCTGCTTGTGTGAAGTGGATAGAGGAGGTCGACAGGATGGCGTATGCACAGCTGCAAACCTCTGAAGGACCCTGCATCTTGTTGTTCGGGGGACGTTGGAGGCACAAGCAGCTTCAAAAACTTGTCTGCTGCTATAACAAGGCTTTTTTGCCGCTGCTCTTTCAACCTGACGTAATTGCCTGTAGGAAAGAGTCCTCAATTTGCCCTTATCAGCACGCACACGTGTGTACTGTGAATCAGCTACATACTTCTTGATTGCCAAGACACTTCATCCTGATCATCGCACAATGTTGATTGTAGTCATGCCTTCACCTAAACACTCCACAATTTGTTGCTTCTCAGCAGCCGACACATCCTTTTTCTTTCCCATTTTGGCAGAAAATGTAGGCTGCTTAATAATGTAGTCTTGCCTTTCATTGGACACACCTGCCAAACTAATTAGCACAGGTGTCTGCAATTGCTTACAGTGATATAAAGAGCCCTGACACACATCACCATCAATGAGTTTAACTGACAAATAAACAAATTCTTCCCTTATCACTCCTAAACACTTTTTGCATAATAATTTGGAACGCGGTGTACATGTGCTTTTCCACAAAACACCAGCGGTTCACGTAGTGAATCTTACAGTTCTAACTTGCCAACCGTGGTCTGTATGGAATTGTTCAATAAAGGGCCCAAAATTAAGATAACATAGATGGGAGAGGTCTCTATGAATAGGAATTCCTAAGTATTTGATACCCTGTGAGGGCCAGGCAAGGGGAAAGTTGGACTGGATGGAATCCTATATGGATTTGGGGAGGGAGACATCGAGGGCCTCAGACTTCGCTGCATTGATTTTAAAATTTTACCATGTAACAAAGTGATCTATTTCAGCCATAACAGCATGGATGGATATATGTGATTGAGTGATATATACTAGGACATCATCAGCAAATAGAGAGCACTTGTACTCGGTGCCTCCCACCTCAATCCACCTAATATTGGGGTTATGGCGAATTGATGAGAGCAGGTGCTCCGTCACTAGGATGTATAAGAGAGGGGACAGAGGACATCCCTGCCTTGTCCCATTGGTGATTGTGAAAGGTGATGAAAATGTTCTGACGCACCCCCTGGGCCTTGGGACACCCGGAGCCGGACCCTTTTTGGTGGATGCTGGTGGTTGTAGTCTTCGTGGCGGCGACCCGGTTCCGTGGCTCAGGGCGGTCAAACCAGTGGCGGAACTATTTATGTGGTTTTGATGTTTAAATGTCCGACTACGCCACCCGTGGATTGCGGTCAGAGTGAACCGCCGCTACAGGGCAGACCGCTGAGGCTGGTGTTGTGGGTGCAGCAGAGCGTAGCATAACTCCCCACGGGAGGAGTATAGCCTCAGGGCAGTGTATGCGGAGGATGGGGGTGATGGTGCAGGGCAGCAGCAGTAACGACACGGAGTCAGTGATGCAGTCCAGGGCCTTTACTCACAGTTCTTATTATCCAGACCACGTCTGCAGGTAACGGCTGCCCACGTCGTACTGTGCTCACCAGGTGAGGGGCTCAGACAACTCCCAGATAACTTTGGAGCACTTCACAGGACCCCCTTTGTGTGTCCTTTGTCTGGCCTTTCTTACCAACACTTCTGTCCGGCTGCCTCGGGCCTCCTCTTGGTAAACTTGGCGCCAGTTTCCCTGACCCTATGTGGTGCCTTCCTAGCGGGTGTAGCGAGGGGCTGCGCCACATAAAATGTCAGAGCCTCCGGTTTCTAGCTGAGGGTCGTTTCCTGCCTCCACTAGTTCGGGGACCGGTCTCCCCCTTTGGCCTGACCCCTCCACGCAGGTGGATTCGGGCGTGCGGTGGCGACTCGCCCGTCCGCACCCCTGGGATCCCTTCATTCCTCGTTCCTGGAGCCTTCTCCGCTCCTCTTCCTTCCTTCTCCCTCTTCCAGGCCTGGGCCTCTGTTACTAGGCCCGCCTCCGGAGCAGAACTCATGCAGAGCCCCTGCTCCCTGCCACTTCTGCTCAGACTTCTCTGCACTGAACTAAGATGGTGCCCACCTTTTATACTCCCTTCTCAATGCACCCAGGAACTGCTTCCTCCCTGCTCCTGCACTACAGGGTTCCCCTTCCTCAGTGTTCCCTCCCCCCACTCCAGCCAGGGACAGGGACTGTCGTGCCCATCTCAGGGGCATATTGGTCGCCCTGCCCCACGGCAATGTGGTGTAATGCATGCAGGTGTCGGGTCCTGATCCACACTCCATCCTTACCTGAGAGTGAGATATCACACCTCTGGGTGAGGTGCAGTACGTCTGTAGCAACCGAGCCCTCAGGGTGCTACAGTTCCATTTATCTTCAGCCTAGGTGACGTATTGCGATACAGGGCCGTGATTTTGGCTATAAAAGGGTCCCCTAGACCCCTACCCCAAGCTTTTTAAGAGAATCATATATGGCGTGCCAGGAGACTCTATGGAATGCTTTCTCAGCATCCAACGAGAGTATCTAATTACAAATTTTTAACTGCATCTAGCCCAGGAAATACTTTGTGCCTAGTAGCAGTGTCTGCTAGTCAGCGGATTATCCCGGCTGTTAAGCAAGCTACACCACCTGTAGTTTAGACACTTAATTTTTTCAAAGTAAATGCTTCGGGACCATGGGATACTCAGTGAAGAGCATCAGGAGGCACCCCAAGGCATAGGGGCTGGGACTGGCAGTAGGATGCCTTGCGGTGGACAGCCGAGCTCGATCCTTATAAAAGCTTTTTAACTGCAGCAGCTTTAGTGGACGCTACTGGAGCTGGAATTACGGGGCTGCTGGCATGAGACTTGCCCTCCAATAGATCCTTGTAAATGGATTTAAAGTGTATTCATTCAAATTAGAGGGACAATTTAAATTAAAAAGCTTAGAGCTGCCTCCACCACAGGGGGGCTCGCTCGACCCACCAGCGGACAGGCACCAGTATTGGGAGAGGGGGGCTGGCCATCAGGGTTCACCGCGGCTCTGGCACAAACCCGGCGACACGGAGGTGGCACGGGCAGGAGCGGACTGGCTGTGTCGGCTTCTCACTTTTTGGATTTTAGAAGGGCATGACATGCCTATATCTGTGTCTCCCCCTCCTTTTACTCCTCCACCTCTTTTATTTTCGCATGACTATATGTACTTGTCACTTTTCCATGTGTTAGTTGTGTCTTCTGAGCAGTTTGTCAGCTTTTGGACACCTTTGAAGGTGTTTTCTATGTGTTTCTATGTGTTTTTGTTTGCCTGCCATTGGTTTTAACGGTGTTCGAAGGTGTTCGACGAACAGTTCGACGAACAGTTCGGCGAACACACGGGTGTTCGACGAACCGAACTCGAACACTACGGGGGTGGCTCAACACTACTGAACACTCGACGGTCCCACGGTTGGCAAGTTGGAACTGTGAGATTCACTACGTGCACCACTGGTGTTTTGTGGAAAAGCACATGTAAGATTCTGCAACAGTCTCTGCTGATACTCCTGCATGCGTGCATCCCTTTCTATGGCAGGAATTATTTCTGCAAATTTACTTTTGTACCGGGGATCTAACAGTGTGGCAACCCAGTAGTCTGGATTATTTCTAATTCTCCCAATTCGAGGGTCATGTTGCAGGTAGTGCAGCAATTAGGCATTCATGTGTCTTGCGCATCCAGGAGCACCAAGTCCCTGTTGTGTTGGTGGCGAGGTAACAATCATGCTTCCTTCCTCTGTCCTCTCCCCCCAACCTCGCACAACAGAAATGTGATCAAGGTCTCCCTCATCTGATGAGTCTTCCATCAGTTCGTCCTCCACCTCTTCCTGGGCTCCTGCACCTTCCTCACTAGTTTGGCTGCTACCATGCGCCCTGGTAAAACCATCTCCCCTACCCTCACATGCCTGCCGCCTTGGTGCTGCCGACCGTCTGGACCTTGCAGATGTTAGCCCTTCCGCATACAACTCCTCCTCCTCTACTTCCTCCACCTCCTCTTGTGCCACCACATGACTCCGAATTCTGTTTAACATGTGCTCCAGCATGTAAATCACCGGAATAGTCATGCTGATAATGGCATCGTCACCACTAAACATCTTATTCGCCATTTCAAAACTGTGCAGAAGGGTGCATTGGTCCCTGATCTGAGACCACTCCTCCAGCGTGATTTGCCCCACCTCTGGATCTCGTTGGCCCAGGCTATACGTCAGAACGTATTGCACTAGGGCTTGTCGGTGCTGCCACAGTCGCTGCAACATGTGCAGAGTTGAATTCCACCGGGTAGGCACATCGCATTTTAGCCGGTGAAGTGGCAGGCCCAACGACTTCTGTAGAGATGTAAGTCGCTGAGCTGCGGGATGCGAACGGCGGAAGTGAGCACACAGCGACTGTGCCCTCTGCAGAAGACCATCTAGTCCGGGATAGTGGGCTAAAAATTGCTGTACAACCAGGTTCAACACGTGAGCCATACAAGGCACGTGTGTGACATTGCCCCGGCGAAGGGCCGCACCAAGGTTTGCAGCATTGTCGCACACGGCCTTCCCTGGTTTCAGGTCCAGTGGAGACAACCATTCATGAAATTGGTTCTCCAGAGCTGACCACAACTCCTCAGCTGTGTGACTCACATTTCCCAGACATTTCAATGTAAAAACCGCCCGTTGACATTGAGCCCTACTGCCAGCATACTAAGGAGGTGTGCAGGATCCCTTCTGCGCAGTTAGAAAGCTTGTGGCATGACCAGACAGGCTTTGGGTGCAGGTGGAGGATCGAGAGGAGGTTGAGGAGGCAGAAGCAGTGGAGGAACTTTGACACAAAGAGGATTGACGCGCAACTCGTGGGGACGGCAAGACTTTGACAGCAGCCCCTTGTCCTGCTGTCACCATAGTTACCCAGTGCCCAGTCAGTGACATTTAACGCCCCTGTCCATGCCTACTTGTCCAAGTGTCTGTGGTGAAATGCACCCTGTCACACACAGAGTTTCTCAAAGGAGCGGTGATGTTGTGTGCGACATGCTGGTGGAGCGCAGGCACACCTTTCTTTGAGAAGTAGTGCCGACTGGGCATCTGGTACTGGGGCACTGCGACGGACATAAGGTCTCAAAAATCCTCTTTGTCCACCAGGCGGAAAGGCAGCATTTCTGTAGCCAAGAGCTTGAAGATGGTGAAATTTAACCTCTTAGCTTTCTCATGGCTAGGAGGAAATGGTCTTTTTCTTGTCCACATCTGAGGGACTGAGGGCTGGCTGTTGTGCTTAGGCTGGGTTGATAAGGGTGTCCCCGGCAAACTGCCGGTCTGTGAGGAAGATGCAGGCGGACATGTTAGGTTGCCTTGATCCAAAGGTGGTGCTATCGATGTCGGACAGCGCTCAACACCAGCTGGTGTTACCACCTCCAAAGAAAATGATGACCTGCCAATCACGCTGGCTGTTGCGGGTAAAGAGGTGGCAGGTCTGCGTCCCAAAACAGGTGTGACTGCTGTCCTCCCAGTCACAGAGTATGAAGAGGCCGCAGATGCACAAGATGGGGCAGACTGTGGTTGGCCCGGCCGGCTAGGCCGCATTGTAGCACAGTGAGCTTCCCACTGCAACTTATGCTTCATGTCCATGTGCCGGTTCATGCATGAAGTACTCAAACTATGTATTTTTTGGCCTCTACTTAGCTTTTGTTGACAAATGTTACAGATAACACGAGTTGGATCATCTTTATCGATCTGAAAAAATGCTCAGGCTATGCAAGGCTTAGCACCCGTGCGACCTGAAGAGCCACCACGACTTGTGGTCAGAGGCAGAGTTGTGTTTGAGGTTGCAGTTGTTGACGTGCTTCCATTACTACGTCTCTGTCTAGGAAGGCGCAACCTGACCTCGTCGTCACTAGCATCCTCCTCCACCTCCTCTGCTGACCTCATCTCTTGACTGACTGTGGGTTGACAGTAAGTGGGATCTCCAACCTCATCACCATCACCCTGTGTGTTATCACACCCGTCGTCCTCAGAGCCAACCTGTTCCTGCCCTGACAAAAAACTAAAGTTGTCGCTCCAATCATGTATTTGAGTCTCATCATTGTCTTCCTCATTGTCTCCACCAACAGGAGTTACAGTTTGGAAATGAGGGTCTACATTATGGTCAGAACCTTCTGCGTCTGGTCCTGGATCCGACTCATAAAGATTCTGGGCATCAGTGCAGATCATTTCCTCGTCTGGATTCACAGAAGCGCTGGAGCCGACCTCTGATTCCCAGGCTATAGTATGAGTAAACAGCTCTGCAGACTCAACCATCTGTTCTACCTCATACTCAGACAGGCAGCTGGAGATTTGGGAGCTGTGAAGAAGCAAGTGCGATTGGGGTGACACCTCTGAGGACTGGAGTATTTGTGATGTTGAAGTTGATGTGGAGGAGAGCCCACTTAAAGGAGCACTTGATATTCGTTGAAGCACCTGCTGTTTATGTGCCTCATCTGGAATTTGTAGTGATTGGCGTGGCCGTAAGAATGGGATCTTATCACATTGTCCGCTAAAAGAAGTAGACATTTTAGTTTGGCTGGAAGATGGTCTTTCTTCTGCAGATGTTACTGTTGCTTTAACACCTACTCCACGGACACAACCTTTTTTCCCCTTCCCAAAACGCCTATTCCCCTTTCCACCAGCAGCAGGCCTTTTTCCACTCATTTTGGTGGTTAACTAATTCACAACTCTGGAGTTGTTTGCACAAAAAAACAATGGATGGGAACCGAGTAGAGCTGAGTGGCCAAACTGTGGTATTAGGCCAAAACTATTGTAAGGGTTAGATGCAGAAAAAAATTATATTCAGTTTGCAACCTGATGGAGGTCAGTATAGATGGACTAATAGAACAAGTCCCACACACTGCTAGAAGGACAAATATTTTTTCAGAGCTAGATGCATAAAAATATTATATTCAATTTGCAACCTGATGGAGGTCAGTATAGATGGACTAATAGAACAAGTCCCAAACACTGCTAGAAGGCCAAATATTTTTTCAGAGCTAGATGCAGAAAAATATTATATTCAATTTGCAACCTGATGGAGATCAGTATAGATGGACTAATAGAACAAGTCCCACACACAGCTAAAAGCCCAAATATTTTTTCAGAGGTAGATGCAGAAAAAAATTATATTCAGTTTGCAACCTGATGGAGGTCAGTATAGATGGACTACTAGAACAAGCCCCACACACAGCTAGAAGCCCAAATATTTTTTCACAGCTAGATGCAGAAAAAAATTATATTCAATTTGCAACGTGATGGAGGTCAGTATAGATGGACTAATATAACAAGTCCCACACACTGCTAGAAGGCCAAATATTTTTTCAGAGCTAGATGCAGAAAAATATTATATTCAATTTGCAACCTGATGGAGGTCAGTATAGATGGACTAATAGAACAAGTCCCACACACAGCTAAAAGCCCAAATATTTTTTCAGAGGTAGATGCAGAAAAAAATTATATTCAATTTGCAACCTGATGGAGGTCGGTATGGATGGACTAATAGAACAAGTCCCACACACTGCTAGAAGGCAAATATTTTTTCAGAGCTAGATGCAGAAAAAAATTATATTCAATTTGCAACCTGATGGAGGTCAGTATAGATGGACTAATAGAACAAGTCCCACACACAGCTAGAAGCCCAAATATTTTTTCAGAGGTAGATGCAGAAAAAAATTATATTCAATTTGCAACCTGATGGAGGTCAGTATAGATGGACTAATAGAACAAGTCCCACACACTGCTAGAAGGCCAAATATTTTTTCAGAGCTAGATGGAGAAAAAAATTATATTCAATTTGCAACCTGATGGAGGTCAGTATAGATGGACAAATAGAACAAGTCTCACACACTTCTAGAAGGCCAAATATTTTTTCAGAGCTAGATGCAGAAAAAAATTATATTCAATTTGCAACCTGATGGAGGTCAGTATAGATGAACTAATAGAGCAAGTCCCACACACTGCTAGAAGGCCAAATATTTTTTTCAGAGCTAGATGCAGAACAATATTATATTCAATTTGCAACCTGATGGAGGTCAGTATAGATGGACTAATAGAACAAGTCCCACACACTGCTAGAAGGCCAAATATTTTTTCAGAGCTAGATGCAGAAAAATATTATATTCAATTTGCAACCTGATGGAGGTCAGAATAGATGGACTAATAGAACAAGTCCCACACACTGCGAGAAGGCCAAATATTTTTTCGGAGCTAGATGCAGAAGAATATTTTATTCAATTTGCAACCTGATGGAGGTCAGTATAGATGGACTAATAGAACAAGTCCCACACACAGCTAGAAGCCCAAAAATTTTTTCAGAGCTAGATGCAGAAAAATATTATATTCAATTTGCAACCTGATGGAGGTCAGTATAGATGGACTAATAGAACAAGTACCTCACACAGCTAGAAGCCCAAATATTTTTTCAGAGGTAGATGCAGAAAAAAATTATATTCAGTTTGCAGCCTGATGGAGGTCAGTATAGATGGACTAATAGAACAAGTCCCACACACAGCTAGAAGCCCAAATATTTTTTCAGAGCTAGATGCAGAAAAAAATTATATTCAGTTTGCAACGTGATGGAGGTCAGTATAGATGGAGAAATAGAACAAGTCCCACACACTGCTAGAAGGCCAAATATTTTTTCAGACCTAGATGCAGAAAAATATTATATTCAATTTGCAACCTGATGGAGGTCAATATAGATGGACTAATAGAACAAGTCCCACACACTGCTAGAAGGCCAAATATTTTTTCAGAGGTAGATGCAGAAAAAAATTATATTCAATTTGCAACCTTATGCAGGTCAGTATAGATGGACTAATAGAATGATGCTATGCCCAAAAGGTTTTACTTCACTAGGTGCAGTAAAAAAATTGGTATTCTATACACAGGTGGTGTAGCTTGCAACACAGATAGGCTACTCCACTGACTAACACACTCTGCAATAGGCCAAAAAGGATTAGCTTTGCTAGATTTAGCCAAATGCTGTGAAAAAAACTTGCACAGCACTGGCACAGACCTGCCTGGCAAAAACTGATAGGAACTGATCTAACTTAGTCCTGAAAAGGACTGCAATTACAGTTAGTCTTTACTCCCAACCTATCTATTTAAGATCACAGACCTGCCTGATAAAAGTCATAGGAAATGCTGTAACCTAGTCCTTAAAAGGACTGCAATCACAACTATTCCCTACTCCTAAGCTATCTGTAGATTTGTGCGAAAATTGGCTTGAAATTAACAAGGTATAGCGCACACAGCAACAGCGGTGCCGTCTAACACGCAGCTGCAGCAGTGAGAAAATGATGGTGACGTGGAAAATGGCTGGGTCTTATAGGGCAAGGACATGTGACATACATTGCCAATGACACATGCCCTTGCTTGTGTGAAAAAAAGCACTTCGCTCCATGTGTGCGCTGCTGATAGGCTGACAGATTGCACCTCCCCACTGTAAATGCGGGAAAGAGAAAAAAAAAATGGAGATCTTCATTATTCCTGCAGAGATCCATCCCCTGCCCCTCCCCCCGCCCCGCTGTACACTCAAACTGCGTATTCACATTAATTTTCATCATTACTGAGAAAAAATCCAGTTATGATTTTGGCGCACGAACAGTTATCGAACATAACCTCGAACAGCCGAATTTTTTTCAAATCGTTCGTGTTTGCCGAACGGCTCGAACACCGCCCAAAACAGCTCGAATTTGAGATTGGCGAACAGTCCAAGTCGAACACCGCTCATCTCTACTCCTCAGTAGAGATGAGCGGTGTTCGACTAGAACTGTTCGCCAATCTCAAATTCGAGCTGTTTTGGGCGGTGTTCGAGTTGTTCGACGAACCCGAACGATTTACAAAAAATTCGGCTGTTCGAGGTTATGTTCGATAACTGTTCGTGCACCAAAAGCTTGTCCTGCATGTCTGGTGCTATTTAGAGCACCAATCATGCAGGGATTGTCTGCCACTCACTGTAATGCCACAGCCATGGTGGTTGTGGCATTACAGTGATTGCCCAAATCGATGGGAACAGTGCCAACAGTGAAACATGAAAAGCCGGCAATTCAGCAGCGGCATACACCGGTACCCGACAATTTAGAACCGAAAGAATAGAGCTTCACACATAGATTAGATAGATATAAACATGTCAGCCACATATATACGAAGTACAGTGAAAGTGCTGCTTACTGTACTTGTCATTTAGCGTAAAGGATTTATCAAAAAAAATAATAGTGTTTTCATGCACCGTCTCTTTAAAAAAGCCGGCCGGCAATTCAGCAGCGGTACCCGACAATTTAGAATAGAAGGAATAGAGAATCACACATAGATTAGATAGATAGAAACATGTCAGTCACATATATATGAAGTACAGTGACAGTGTTGATTACTGTACTTGTCATTTAGTGTAAAGGATTTATCAAAAAAAATAATAGTGTTTTCATGCACCGTCTCTTTAAAAAAGCCGGCCGGCAATTCAGCATCTGTACCCAACAATTTAGAATAGAAGGAATAGAGAATCACACATAGATTAGATAGATAGAAACATGTCAGTCACATATATATGAAGTACAGTGATAGTGTTGATTACTGTACTTGTCATTTAGTGTAAAGGATTTATTAAAAAAAATAATAGTGTTTTCATGCACCGTCTCTTTAAGAAAGCCGGCCGGCAATTCAGCATCTGTACCCGACAATTTATAACAGACAGAATAGAGCTTCACACATAGATTAGATAGATAGAAACATGTCAGTCACATATATATGAAGTACAGTGATAGTGTTGGTTACTGTACTTGTCATTTAGTATTAAAATAAAGGATTTATTATTAAAAAAATTGGCGTGGGGTTCCCCTTAATTTTAGGCTCTAGCGGAGGTTAAGCAGACAGCTGGGGCAGATGTTTGAAGCCTGGGAAGGGGGTAATACCCACGGAGCTTCCCAGGCTACTAATATCAGCCCCCAGCTGAATACATAGCCTTTACTAGCTATTAAAATGGGGGACCCCCCAAAAAAATGACGTGGGGTCCCCCTAATTTAATAGCTAGCAAAGGCTAGGCAGACAGCTGGGGGCTGATATTAATAGCCCAGGAAGGGAGCCATGAATATTGGCCCCCTCCCAGGCTAGAAACACCAGCCGTCAGCCGCCCCAGAAATGGCGCATTCATAGGATGCGCCAATTCTGGCACTTAGCCTCGCTCTTCCACGCTGCCCTGGTGCGGTGGCAGGGGGTAATAGGGCTGGGGTTGATGTCAGCTTATAATGCCAGCTGACATCAAGCCCAGGTTAGTAATGGAGAGGCGTCTATAAGACACCCCCATTACTAACCCCATAGTCAAAGTTAAAAAAAACACAAACACCCAGAATAAAGTCCTTTAATTGAAATAAAGACACAATCCTTTATTGTTCTAAATTAAACCATACTTACCATCACGCCCATTCCAGCTGAAGCCAACGATCTCCTGTAATAAAAATAAAATAATAAAGCAACCTCATCCTTACCTTTCCATGGTTCCCACGACAGCTTCAGCTCTGCTACATCGAGATGACAGGCTGGACCGCAGCAGAACGCTGCCATCCAGCCTGTCATCCCGCGGACACTGAGAAGCGCAGGCTTGCTTGCGCTCTGCAGTGTCTGGCTGTGACGGCATAAAGATGAGACGAGCTCATGTCCAATGAACTCAGCGCACCTCATGCACGTCACTTACAGCGTGGGAGAATTCTCACGCTGAAGCGCTGAGTGCAGGAGAATTTTCCCACGCTGTCAGTGAGGTGCATGAGGTGACCTGAGTTCATTGGACATGAGCTCACCTCATGCACGTCACTGACAGCGTGGGACAATTCTCCTGCACTCAGCACTTCAGCGTGAGAATTTTCCCACGCTGTCAGTGACGTGCATGAGGTGAGCTGAGTTCATTGGACATGAACTCGGCTCATCTGGATGCCGTCACAGCGAGACACTGAGGAGCGCAAGCATGCCTGCGCTTCTCAGTGTCCGCGGGATGACAGGCTGGATGGCGGCGTTCTGCTGCGGTCCAGCCTGTCATCTCGATGTAGCAGAGCTGAAGCTGTCGTGGGAACCATGGAAAGGTAAGGATGAGGTTGGTTTATTATTTTTCTTTTATTGCAGGAGATCGTTGGCTTCAGCTGGAATGGGAGTGATGGTAAGTATAGTTTAATTTAGAACAATAAAGAATTGTGTGTTTATTTCAATTAAAGGACTTTATTCTGGGTGTTGTGTTTTTTTTAAATACTTTACTAGAAATTCATGGCGGTCATGTCTAATACTGGCGTGACCCCATGAATTTTGGGCTTGGGGCCAGCTGATAATGCCAAGCTGGCCCTAACCCCTTTATTACCCAGTGAGCCACCGCACCAGGGCCCTGGATGAGTTGGGTACAGCGCCAGAAGATGGCGCTTCTATGAACGCGCCATTTTCCGGGGTGGCTGCGGACTGCAATTTGCAGCGGGGGGGGCCCAGAAAGCTTGGGCCTCCCTGCGCTGCGGATTCCAGCCCCCAGCTGCCTAGTTGTACCTGGCTGGACACAAAAATAGGGCGAAGCCCCACGTATTTTTTTTTTAATTATTTCATGAAATTCATGAAATAATTAAGAAAAAAAGGCCTTCCCTATATTGTTGTGTCCGGCCAGGTACAAATAGTCAGCTGGTGGTTGGGGGCAGCCCATTCCTGCCTGCTGTACCTGGCTGGACACAAATATAGTGCGAAGCCCCACTTCAATTTTTTTTAATTATTTCATGAAATTCATGAAATAATTAAGAAAAAAAGGCCTTCCCTATATTGTTGTGTCCGGCCAGGTACAAATAGGCAGCTGGTGGTTGGGGGCAGCCCATTCCTGCCTGCTGTACCTGGCTGGACACAAATATAGTGCGAAGCCCCACTTCAATTTTTTTAAATTATTTCAGGAAATTCATGAAATAATTTAAAAAAAATTGACGTGGGGCTTCGCACTATACTTGTGTCCAGTCAGGTGCAGCAGGCAGGAACGGGCTGCCCCCAACCACCAGCTGCCTATTTGTACCTGGCCGGACACAACAATATAGGGAAGCCCTTTTTTTCTTAATTATTTCATGAAATAATTTAAAGAAAATTGACGTGGGGCTTCGCCCTGTTTTTGTGTCCAGCCAGGTACAACTATGCAGCTTGGGGCTGGAATACGCAGCGCAGGGAGGCCCAAGCTTTCTGGGCCACCCCCGCTGCAAATTGCAGTCCGCAGCCACCCCGGAAAATGGCGCGTTCATAGAAGCGCCATCTTCTGGCGCTGTACCCAACTCATCCAGGGCCCTGACGCGGTGGCTCACTGGGTAATAAAGGGGTTAGGGCCAGCTTGGCATTATCAGCTGGCCCTAAGCCCAAAATTCATGGGGTCACGCCAATATTAGACATGACCACCATGAATTTCTAGTAAAGTATTTTAAAAAAACACAACACCCAGAAAAAAGTCCTTTAATTGAAATAAACACACAATTCTTTATTGTTCTAAATTAAACCATACTTACCATCACACCCATTCCAGCTGAAGCCAACGATCTCCTGAAATAAAAGAAAAATAATAAAGCAACATCATCCTTACCTTTCCGTGGTTCCCATGACAGCTTCAGCTCTGCTACATCGAGATGACAGGCTGGACCGCAGCAGAACGCTGCCATCCAGCCTGTCATCCCGCAGACACTGAGAAGCGCAGGCTTGCTTGCGCTCCACAGTGTCTCTCTGTGACGGCATCCAGATGAGCCGAGTTAATGTCCAATGAACTCGGCTCACCTCATGCACGTCACTGACAGCGTGGGAAAATTCTCCTGCACTCAGCGCTTCAGCGTGGGAGAATTCTCACACTGAAGCGCTGAGTGCAGGAGAATTCCCCCACGCTGTCAGTGACGTGCAGGAGGTGAGCTGAGTTCATTGGACATGAGCTCACCTTATGCACGTCACTGACAGCGTGGGAAAATTCTCCTGCACTCAGCGCTTCAGCGTGGGAGAATTCTCACACTGAAGCGCTGAGTGCAGGAGAATTCCCCCACGCTGTCAGTGACGTGCAGGAGGTGAGCTGAGTTCATTGGACATGAGCTCACCTTATGCACGTCACTGACAGCGTGGGAGAATTCTCCTGCACTCAGCGCTTCAGCGTGAGAATTTTCCCACGCTGTCAGTGACGTGCATGAGGTGCGCCGAGTTCATTGGACATGAACTCGTCTCATCTTTATGCCGTCACAGCCAGACACTGCAGAGCGCAAGCAAGCCTGCGCTTCTCAGTGTCTGCGGGATGACAGGCTGGATGGCAGCGTTCTGCTGCGGTCCAGCCTGTCATCTCGATGTAGCAGAGCTGAAGCTGTCGTGGGAACCATGGAAAGGTAAGGATGAGGTTGCTTTATTATTTCTCTTTTATTGCAGGAGATCGTTGGCTTCAGCTGGAATGGGCGTGATGGTAAGTATGGTTTAATTTAGAACAATAAAGGATTGTGTCTTTATTTCAATTAAAGGACTTTATTCTGGGTGTTTGTGTTTTCTTTTAACTTTGACTATGGGGTTAGTAATGGGGGTGTCTTATAGACGCCTCTCCATTACTAACCTGGGCTTGATGTCAGCTGGCTTTATAAGCTGACATCAACCCCAGCCCTATTACCCCCTGCCACCGCTACAGGGCAGCGTGGAAGAGCGAGGCTAAGTGCCAGAATTGGCGCATCCTATGAATGCGCCATTTCTGGGGCGGCTGACGGCTGGTGTTTCTAGCCTGGGAGGGGGCCAATATTCATGGCACCCTTCCTGGGCTATTAATATCAGCCCCCAGCTGTCTGCCTAGCCTTTGCTAGCTATTAAATTAGGGGGGACCCCACGTCATTTTTTTGGGGGGGTCCCCCATTTTAATAGCTAGTAAAGGCTATGTATTCAGCTGGGGGCTGATATTAGTAGCCTGGGAATCTCCGTGGGTATTACCCCCTTCCCAGGCTTCAAACATCTGCCCCAGCCGTCTGCTTAACCTCCGCTAGAGACTAAAATTAAGGGCAACCCCACGCCAATTTTTTTTAATAATAAATCCTTTATTTTAATTCTAAATGACAAGTACAGTAACCAACACTATCACTGTACTTCATATATATGTGACTGACATGTTTCTATCTATCTAATCTATGTGTGAAGCTCTATTCTGTCTGTTATAAATTGTCGGGTACAGATGCTGAATTGCCGGCCGGCTTTCTTAAAGAGACGGTGCATGAAAACACTATTATTTTTTTTAATAAATCCTATACACTAAATGACAAGTACAGTAAGCAACACTGTCACTGTACTTCATATATATGTGACTGACATGTTTCTATCTATCTAATCTATGTGTGAAGCTCTATTCTGTCTGTTATAAATTGTCGGATACCGCTGCTGAATTGCCGGCCGGCTTTTTTAAAGAGACAGTGCATGAAAACACTATTATATTTTTTAACAAATTCTTTACACTAAATGACAAGTACAGTAAGCAACACTGTCACTGTACTTCATATATATGTGACTGACATGTTTCTATCTATCTAATCTATGTGTGAGGCTCTATTCCTTTTTGTCTAAATTGTCGGGTACCGGTCTATGCCGCTGCTGAATTGCCGGCCGGCTTTTTTAAAGAAAGCGTCTTCTGAGCAGTTTGTCAGCTTTTGGACACCTTTGAAGGTGTTTTCTATGTGTTTCTATGTGTTTTTGTTTGCCTGCCATTGGTTTTAACGGTGTTCGACGGTGTTCTAAGGTGTTCGACGAACAGTTCGACGAACAGTTCCTCGAACATCCCGGTGTTCGACGAACCGAACCGAACCCGAACACTACGGGGGTGGCTCAACACTACTCCTCAGTTCATGGGATCACTAATCACGCTCATGCCAGTCAGTCCGGGCGCGAGCGTAACAGTTTGCTCAGGCCATGGTTCTCGTTGAGCCCCATGGCCCTTCGCTCTCAGAGACATTTTGAATCCTTGTCTGGCGAATACGTGCACCAAGAAAAAAAAAATTCGCAAGCCGAGGTCCCGGCGATTTACGCACCAGCCCAAATGGATCTATCAGCACTCGTTCCTGCGGTCCACCACGGTACTATGGGGATCCAAAACGAAGCCGTGCATTTGTGGAGCAATGCATGCTGCATTTCAAGTTCTATGCTCACTATTTTCCTACTGATCGGGTTAAAGTGGCATTTATGATGTCCTACCTAGCGGGTGATGCCTTGAAATGGATCACCCCCTATGGGAAGCATGGGAGCCAGAACTCAGTCACAAATTCGGATTGCAGTCCCGCTGCGGTGGTTTGGGACCCCCTGACGGTCTTTGTCCAGTGAAGGTTGGAGAATCCCAAGACATTAGGCCTGTAGGAGAGGCTGCCCTTGGCTTTAGTGTTTCCACAGATGACCATGACTGTCTCCGTGGCAAGTGAAGGCCTCGGATTAACCGGAAGTTTCGGGTTTAAAGCCTTGAAAAGTCGGTATCTGATTCCCGTCCAACAACTCCAGAAGCCGGTTTGGGCATTGTCAGCAGAAGGACGAGCCCTACTTAAAAACAGTCAAAATATGTCTGTACAAATTAAGCTCTAGATTGGAGCATTACACATGAAGACGTTCACATTCTTGGTGCTGACTGGCTTACCCACAGGTTGTCCAGAGCCGAAAGATCTAGTGCCTGCTCAGGTCTGGAGATCCTGCATGGTGTATCCTGGGGGACTGCTAAGGTACAAGGGGTGTCCAGTCCCCATATCTTCAAGACAGTCTGCAGTTTCTTCTTCTTCTTCACCAGATCTGCTAGTCGCTGACTCGCTGTGCGCTGAAGTCTCCAAAGGAAGTGAAGCGGAGGTGATGTCCCCACACAGTTTCGACGATTGTACCAATGATCTGGCTTCAGGTACCGTCCTGCCTTACAGACATGTCATCTCTGAAACCAGTCTGAAGATGGTCCTAAAGCAAGGACCCTCCATCTCTAATAAATCTGGTCCTACGTCCATCAAGGCGGTGTTTACCCCCGAGTCTCTGCACCCCTCCAACCAGGCGGAGGCCCTCCAGTTGTCTCCTGCTTCCTCCGATGTGCTACCTGATAGCAAAGGGAGAGAGACTTTCCTACACCTGGTACCTGGTATGCCGCCCACTTCATCCAGTAAGCTTGGCAAAGTGTACATCAAGGCAGTGGTTACCCCCGAGTCTCTGCACCCCTCCAACCAGGCGGAGGACCTCCAGTTGTCTACTAAATCGACCAGGGTGCTACCTGATAACAAATAGAGAGAGACTTTCCTGTGTGCTGTTCCTGGTACTTCACCCACTTCATCTGTTGATGAGGATGGCTTGATAGGAGGAAGAATCCTAGTCACCAAGATGATGAGATCAGTTTCGTTCCTCTAATGGACAGAAGAGGTAATCCTCTTGAAGAGAAGGATTGGCCTCCAAATTCTCTGCAGAAGACCCTTGCAGGCTTGAAGAAGAGGGGGCGTAAAGGGGGGGGTACTGTAACATCCCTAGCGGCGTGCTTGCATAGTGCACCACCTCCCACTATGCAAGACCGCAATCTTACCTGTCAGTCAAGCCCACAAACCTTGCTCCAGTTCATGCTGTGTGCATGTCTCTTGACTGACTGCTTAGGGCGGCGGCCCGGTTACTTCCTGATTCTTATAGCTGCTGTGGGCGCACCCCTAATGCGTCTCCAGCCTATTGCTGTGAGTCATTGGATATTTAAGCCCCCTCCACCCAGAAGGAGGTGCCTGAGCAACACCTTCACTCAGTTTGTCTTTGCAACTGAATAGCCAGGTCCTGTCCTGTATCATGTCTGTTTCCGCCACTCTGGGGGCTGCATACCCAGACCTGTTATCTCTGACTTCTAGTCTGTTTCCGCCACTCTGGGGGCTGTATACCCAGGCTCATTCTTGTATCTCATTGCAGTAGCAGTTCCTGTCTGAACTGTATCCTAGCCTGTTACCTGTTTGTCTCTATGTCCGTACCTTCCCTTTTCCTGCAGTATCTGAACCTGCACCTAACTCCTACTCGTTGTCTCTGTACTTCTGTTTGTGAGTTTTGTGTCCACTCGCTACTTCATAGTAAGTACCTTGTGTGTATCTGGTTCTGCCTGTCCCTTTTCCCTTCCTCCGTATCTTCCTCCTGTGTTCTAGCCATCTTCCTGTGTTTTCCAGTATGTTCCATTTGAACAGAGCCCTGTCCTCTCTGCCTGCACCTTCAGCCCTGTTCAGCTCTGCTTGCTCACCACGCCAGCGGTTTCCCTCTGCTCTGACTTGCCCACCATTCTGGCGGCTTCTCTCTGCTCTGACTTGCTCACCGCTCCGGCGGCTTCCCTCTGCTCTGCCTTACCCACAGCTCTGGCGGCTTCTCTCTGCTCTAACTTGCTCACCGCGCCAGCGATTTCTCTCTGCCCTGACTTGCCCACTGCTCCGGCGGCTTCTCTCTGCTCTGCCTTACCCATCGCTCTGACGGCTTCTCTCTTCTCTGCATTGCCCACCGCTCCGGCGGTTCCGCTCTGCTCTGCCTTGTCCACGGCTCCGGCGGTTCCGCTCTGCTCTGCCTTGCCCACCGCACCTGTGGTTTTTGCTCTGCTCTGCTTGCTCACCGCACCAGCAGTTCCTCTCTGCTCTGCCTTGTCCTTCGCTCTGGCGGATTCGCTTTACTCTTCTTGACTACCGCATCTGCGGCTCTGAACCTGTCTGCCAGTCTGCACTGGACCCTATCCAGTCTGCTCTCCAACCTGCTAGTACCTCCCTGTCTGCACTCCAGCCGTGCTTGCCAGTGCCCACCTGTTTGCGTACCAGCCGTGCTTACCAGTGCCCACCTGTCTGAATACCAGCCGTGCTTACCAGTGCCCACCTGTCTACATACCAACTGTATTTGCCTGTACCCACCTGTCTGCATACCAGCCGTACTTGCCAGTACCCACCTGTCTGCATACCAGCCGTGCCTGCCAATACCCACCTGCCTGTATGCCTGTCTAACCTGCCTGTTCCTGCATTCCCCAGTGTGGGTCAACAACTGTGACCGGGGTCTGACCTGGAGTCGCACCAGGTCCCTCTGCTCAGTTCCTCCTTGGTTCACGGAGTCGACTAAGCCGCCGTGTGACCTTGGTCGGATCGGGTTGATACTTAGTTACGCCCCTCCAGGCACTCCTCGGTTCATGGTGCAGTGGGATCACTAATCACACTCATGCCAGTCAGTCCGGGCGTGAGCGTAACATTTTGGGACACGTGCTTGTGTAATTCGGGGATGGCACACCGGGAGAAATAGTGGTGGCTGGGGACCGAGTACCCAGGGATGGCCACTGCCATCAGGTTGTGGAAAGTTTCTGTCTCCATGAGCCTAAAAGGCAACATTTTGAGCGCAAGCATTTGTGAAATGTGTGAATTTAGTATTGAGGCTTGTGGGGCATTGGCTGCATATTTGCACTTGCGTTCCAAGGACTGGGGTAGGGACAACTAACCGCTGCGCTGGGATAAGGACGTGGATGTGCTTGCTGATGGCGCTAGTTGAGAGTGTACAACGACAGGTGCAGGGCGGGAGGCATCTTTGCATGAGCCATAGACAGGGGATTGGCGTGCGCGCACAACAGCGGAAGAAGCAGTGGTTTCACCTGTAGACACTGTTTCTGGACCGTGGAGTTCGGCCCACTTAGTCGGGTGCTTTGCTGCCATGTGCCTGAACATGCTGGTGGTGGTCATGCTGCTAGCTTTGCTACCCCTGCTGATGCTGGCCTGGTAAGTGGTGCAAATGAACTTTTTGGGGTTATCTGCAGAGTCTTTACAAAACAGCCAGCGGTCCAGACTCATGGCTACTGAGACTAGACCATGTGGAAGACAGTGTGGTGGTGGTGGTGATGGTGACAAAGTGACTGGAATCACTATCTGCTATCCAACCAACAACCTTTTGACACTGCTCTTGCTTCTATAGTGGTGTCCTGCGGTCCCCTAGTAATTGGGACAGGAAGATTGAGCAACAAGATGTGGATGTTGGTTGTGGCACAATTTCAGCTTAGCCTCGGCCTCTGCACCCACCATCATCATCATGTCCACTTCCCCATCCCTTGCCGTGCACCTTGCCTATTTTAAATTTAGGACAATATTTCTCACGTTCATGAGAAATGGTGGATTTTGGAGCGCAATTATATGTAATATGTCTGACAGAGAGCCACAATTTTATATAGCAGGCTTGTAATTTACTAATACTATTCTTCACAGAGACCTAGTGTGAATAGCTTGACTGACACACTA
Organism: Phyllobates terribilis; assembly: GCF_046119375.1. Classification (NCBI taxonomy): domain Eukaryota; kingdom Metazoa; phylum Chordata; class Amphibia; order Anura; family Dendrobatidae; genus Phyllobates; species Phyllobates terribilis. The sequence continues at coordinate 288,432,745 of NW_027362771.1, forward strand.
CAACAAAATGGAAGTCAGAAATTGCTGATTTTGGAACGCTGTTATATGTCATATATGTTTACAGAGAATCGCGGTTTTAAATAGCAGACTTGTAATTTACTAATACTATTCTTCTCAGAGACCTAGTGTGAATATCTTGACCGACACACTGCAACGGAATGAAAGGCATAAATGGCTGATTTTGAAACACTGTTATATGTGATATATCTGACTAAGGACCACGGTTTTAAATAGCAGGCCTGTAATTTACTAATACTATTCTTCACAGAGACCTAGTGGGAATAGCCTGACTGACACACTGCAACAGAATGGAAAAGGAGGCCAATATTTTTCACGTTCAGTTTAAATTTCTGGATTTTTATCACTGAAATATGGAACAGATATGGCTTTATTCTGCAGTGCTGACAAGCAAATGGAGCAGAAAAATGGTGTACTGTGGATCGCTTTTTAATCTAACCACCAGGATTAAGATAAAGAAATTTGCCCTGGCCCCTGATATATGGGGCTATGTCTACAAATACTGTTTATGTAAGAACAGCAGCAGCAGGAACTTGCTATGGACTCTCTTGCACTATATGCACTGCAGTCTGCCACATACACTGCCTGCCTACCTGCCTAACTCCTGATATCACCACCGAATATATGCAGCTGGATTAGTCCTCAAAAGGACTGTTAGTTCAGATGGATATATAGATATGCTGTGGAATACTTTTACTAACTATAAACAAGCAAATCTCTCCCTGACACAGCAGCAGCTTTCCCTACTCTGCCTGGTTCTGGGGTAGACTATGATGAACATAGTGGCGTCAGGTTTTATACAGACCTGATGATGCTGTGTGGCAAGCCAATCACTGTAATGCCCACAACAAACATGGCTATGGCATTACAGTGAGTGGCAAGCAATCACTGCATGCTCATTGGCTCTTTAAAGAGCGCCAAACATGCAGGGGGCAGGGACCCTAGTTCCCGCCCGAGCAACCCGGAAATACTTGCTGAGCTTGTCGATCACCGTAATGCTCGGGCGAGTACCGAGCAGCGGCAAGCACGTTTGCTCATCACTAATCACAGACACTTAATGGAGGAGAGGCACAGCCCAATGACAGAAGAAGAAATAGAAGGGGTGAGCACCCACATGGATGTCATGCTCACCTTGTGAGGTGAATTCTGTAAGTAGTAGGTATGAGCTAGCCATATGGACCAAAGGCAATGGTGCAGCACAGTGGGGCTTGATGGATGACATGTGGATCATCAAAGATCAGAACAGCAGGATATGAAGGATGGTAGACAAAAAAACAAAGCATGCAGCATAGACAAAGTAGAGCCAGGTGTATGGATACACATTGAAACAGTAATTGTATGGGAATGTATCATCTTCCAGCGGGGAAATGGTTAATCACAGTAATTAGTGAGAAGTAAATGCAGTTTGGTAGCTTGCCAAAGGTGAATCACACAAATGGAAGAAAAGTATCTTCCAGCATGGCAATAGTTAATCACAGAAGAAACAGATAAATAAAATGCAGTATAGTACCTTCCAACATGGCAATTGTAAACCACAGGAATAACAGTGAAGTAAATGCAGTCTGGTATCTTTCAAGGATCAGGTTAATAGTAATGATGTAAGCAAACTGGAACTTGTGTAAAGAAAATGGGTAACAAGAAGTATAGCATTGAATTGTAAGCAAACTAAACACTGATTATTACATTGATTGCAGAGGCCCGCAGTGAACAGCACCAAGAATAGTTGTGAAGAGTTTATAACTTGCAACTGGACAATGTTACTTAATACACAGGCATCTGACCTCTTCCTCAGCCAAACTTAAAAATCTTCAATTGATAATGCTGCTATGTTGCATGAGAAATACAGCATGGACAACCGGAAAAAGAGGTGGCCAAAGGTTTTTTTCATACATGAGGTTTTAACAGCTCTAAAAATGTTTTCCTTAGTTGAATATTTAAATAATATTTGGTGTTATCACTGTCTTACTCTCTCACACTGATCACTGGAAGTACAACATTGCACCCCATGGCGAAGAACTCTCTGAGGATTTGAAAAAAAGAATTGTTGCTGTACATAAAAATGACCTAGGCTATAATAAAATTGCCAACACCCTGAAACTGAGCTGCAGCACAGAGGGCAAGACCATACAGTGGTTTAATTAAATAGTTTCCATTCAGAATAGGCCTCGCTATGGTCGACCGAAAAAGTTGAGTGCATGTGCTCAGCGTCGTATCCAGGGGTTGTCTTTTCAAAATAGACATATGAGTGCTGCAGAGGGTAAAGGGGTGGTGGATCAGCCTTTCAGTGCTCAGACCATACTTTGCACACTGCATCAAATTGGTCTGCATGGCTGTCGTCCCAGAAGGAAGCTTCCTCTAAAGATTATGCACAAGAAAGCCCGCAAACAGTTGCTGAAAATCAAGCAGACTTAGGACATGGAATACTGGAACCATGTCCTGTGGCCTGATGAGACCAAGATAAACTTATTTGGCTCACATGGTGTGTGTGTGGCGGCAACCAGATGAGGAGTACAGAGACAAGTGTCTCTTGCCTACAGTGGAGCATGGTGGTGGGAGTGTCATGGTTTGAGGCTGCTTAAGTTCTGCTGGCTGTGAGAAGCTACAGTTCATTAAGGGAACCATGAATGCCAACATGTACTGTGACATACTGAAGCAGAGAATCATACCCTCCCTTCAGATACTGGGCTGCAGAACCCTCCAAAACGACCACTGCCATGCTAAAGAAACTGAGGGTAAAGGTGTTGGACTTGCCAAGCATACCTCTAGACCTAAACCCTATTGAGCATCTCTGAGGCATCCTCAAACCTATAAAGCTCTAATGAACTGTTGTCTTAACCTTGCATCATGAAGGACTTGTAAACAAATGTCCCTTTTTTGAGTGTGGTAATTGGATTAATTTTGTTCTGACTTTCAATCATTTTTTAAGTCTGTGTTTCTGTTTCTACCATCATTTTGGTATCCTTTTTTCTTATATACAAAAAAAGTTTCCAAGCTTCTTCTGCCCATTAGATGTTGAAAAATTGCAGATGTGCATACCTACTGTATGGAGCAAGCTCATATCTTGAACCCACTCCATACATTGCAGGTGGCTCTCCATATTAACTGTAGCAACTGAAACAAGCACCAATCACAACAGTTTAACCTCTTATATGCAGCAATCAATTGTGACAACAGCATTTAAGATATAAAGAACCTGATAGCTGCTTCTGATATCCATCGATTATAATACAATCACAGGGTGTTTATAGGTTGTCATTAAGGTTTTTGGGCTATTGAAGGCACCTGTGTCTGTTTTACTACACCTATAAAGCCTAATACTAAGGGGACTAATTAAAATGTAAAAAATTAAAATAAAAAATATTTTTCAAAAATATAAAATTAAAATTTTAAAATTTTCACCAATTAAATAAGACCTTTCACTAGTTTGGGCATGTTAAAATGGTCATATAATTGAATAGTGGCTGCAGAACATTGTTTGTGTTTATTATTATTTCTCATCTCTCTTGCAGTGATAATAGGTTGTAAAATTGATATGCTTATTTCCCTTTCAATCAAGAGAGCATTATGAGGGATTCTTCTGTGGGGGCATGCACTTTTTCCCTGTAGGCATTGACCATTCATAAGCAGGCAGCGTCATGCAGGAGAAAAAAAAACATCCCCTGAGCAAGTCAGAATCAGCTGATATGGTAAGAGTTGTAAGACATGTAACAGCAGACAGCTCTACTACTACTAATAATAATCTTTATTTTTATATAGCGCCAACATATTGCGCAGCGCTTTACAGACATTATCATGGCTGTCGCCATTGGGGCTCACAATCTAAATTCCCTATCAGTATGATAGTTGACATAGATCCAGACCAGAGTGTGTGTGACATGAGAAATTAAAAAACTGTTTTTATTGAATTCTGCAGTCACTATTGTATGATGTTAAACTGATGAAAAGTGCTAGTATCTTTTTTGCTTTTTTATTTTTGGGAGTTGCTGCAACAAAAAAATGGCAATTTTTTGGTGTTTTGCTTATTTCTTTTCTTTATGAAATTTGCCGTACGTTGTAAAGAATTTTATATTTTAATAAATTACACTTTTATAAAGGTTACAATATCGATTATGTATTCTGTTTTCATTATTTTATATTTCTTAATTTTTAACTGAAAAAAGGGAAGTGATTTGAATTTTTATGTTTTTTTATTTTTTATATTAAAAAAAATGTTTTACTACTTACCACTTAACTTTTTTAGTTCCTTTAGGGGGCTTGAACCTGCAATTATTTGATCGCTTGTACTATATAAAGCAATATCACAATATTGCTGTATATAGTAAAAATGATTTTCTCCTATAACACCTAGCCTGTAGCTGGACATCACAGTAAAATTAAAATGACAGGTATTGGAGTCTACTGCAGGCCCAAAATGATCATGGCAACCTATGACATTAACAGCAGCGATTGGTGGTAAAGCTGATCAATGCTGCTAAAAACAAATGGCAGCTAGATAATATTGCCATCATCTACTCTGTGGGTAGTGGGCTCTGCTCCTGAGTCCACTCCAAACACCTTTAAATTCCCTATGACGTATTTGTCCTTCATAGAGCGATAAAGGGTTAACACATTCCACTTTTTTCCCAGGCGTGAATAATAAAAAAAAATTACCAGTATATAAATTTGGTATCACAATGACTGTACCAACCTGTCAAACAAGGGTACCAGGTACATTTTACTGCAAAATGAATGTTTTATCAAACCTCATCAAAATTTGTCAAAATTAAAATTTTCCTCAACGACACCCATTTGGATCCCCCCCCCCATTTCTCAGTACATTATATAGTTCAATTAATTATGTAATTCAAACTACAACCTGTTCCACAAAAAAAGCCCTACTAAGGTTATATCGAAAGAAAAATTAAAATGTTGAGTGTCTTGAAAGGCAAAGAAGTAACAAAATATCTCCACATTTTCAAGAAGTTAAATGACAAAATTCAACCTTGCTACACCAGTTTAAATCAGCACATTGAAGAGTATTTGTCTTTTAAGGCAAAAATAATATATGCATCACATATATTTCCTTTTATTTCAGAATGTATGCTGGCAAATTATATTGTTATAAATCCATTTTTATTACATTGAGCTAAAATATTCAGACTAGAGTCTTTGAATTATATCTATATAGAACTCTGTATAAAATTACATGCATAAAAATAATAATTTTTGCACACTAGTCAGTTTTTGGTTTCTGATGAAATACCAGAGCTGAATATTTTTGGCTTAAATCAGATAATTATTATAGTATTATCCGTGGTTTGTGACAGTTTCTAGGATCCTGTGATCAAGTGAAGCAACATCCAGTTGACATCTGCCTGTCTATTCATCCATCATTAGGTAGGTTATGTTTGGTTAAGGTGTCAAAGATGTTGACAGATGTACTGAAGTGTATTGCTTTTTAAAACATGGTTGCTATGGGTGCAGAATGTGAGTTCTCCGGAGAGCCCGAATCCTTTCTTCCTCCAGCATAGATTTGAGAGTCTGTAAGACCACAAAGGATACAAGCTGACACAAAAACCTAGAAAGACACAACAAACATCACTTTTCAAAATAATTGTGTTGGGACTTAAGTAAAGCCTCTGGGACTGCCAAGAATCCCAGAATATTTCCAGTTCTTTCTGCTACAGCCATCATGATTAAGAACAAATGCTCTGTGTTACTGACTTTAAGAGGTAATACAAAAATGCAGTCTCGGTAGATTTATACAAGGTATACCAAAGTTTCAAACATATTGTTTGGGCATTAATGTATTCCCAGCCAATAGATGCAGTGCAATATCACATTCAGCCGTTATTTTTAGTACCACAATATATATTTCCAGAAAACATAGTACAGAAAACATTACTATAGAAATGAAAGAATGATGGTATTCTATGTTAAAAGAAACAATTTTGTGACCATCCTGCCTAAATTTCCACAGTAACATTTCATACACTGTGGAGGCAAATATTTTTTTTAAGGTCTTAGTGGTACAAAACTAAAAGTTAACCCTTTAAGGGCCAGATCATTTTTGGGTTTTGAACTTTCATTTTTTCCATTTTGCGTATTTTGAATGTCCCTTTTTAATATACTGATGGCTGGACCTTACATGACAAGCAATTTTATTTTACCTTTTGTGTTACCCCTATTTCTTTATAGATTATAATGTAGCGAGCAGGGTCCTCACTCCTCTTGTTATGTGTTGAACTACATGTTACTCTGTAATGTCTTATCTTGTTTGTACAAGAACTCACTGAATTGTAGAATGCGGCATAATGTGTTGCCACTGTAGAAATTAAAATTATTATGATATTTTTATTATTTTTCCTCACTTTCTTTCAAAAGCCATAACTTTTTTTATTTTTCCATAGACATAGATGTGTGAGTGCTCATTTTTTTGAGTTGTAGTTCTGAAGGTACCGACTGATATAACTAACTGTAGCCAAGTGGTAGGTGTTGAGTACAAGTACAGGGTGGGCCATTTATATGGATATACCTAAATTAAATGGGAATGGTTGGTGATCTCAACTTCCTGTTTGTGGCACATTAGTATATGGGAAGGGGAAAACTTTTCCAGATGGGTGGTGACCATGACGGTCATTTTGAAGTCGGCCATTTTGGATCCAACTTTATTTTTTGATTTTGATTGTCAATATTGCACAGATTATATAGGAAGAGAAGACTTCTTGATACTGTACTACTTGGTCCAGTGCAGAATGTGCATTGTATTTCCAAAAATTACTCCTGGGGGCTGTGTCATAGGTGCAGGGAGATTCCAAGACAAGGGCCACCCTTGTCAAAAATTATCTTCGATGGAGTACAGTAGTAGTTGTGGCTCTCAATTCAAGTTTTCAGAGGGCCATCAGTCGGTCATCAACAGTTAGAGTAAATTTCTATTGAATATGTATCCCCTATCTCAGTCACAATGTAGCACAAGCCAGGCGTGTTTTTTGCCAAATAGGGTGACTGACAGTACATTTCTATTGTATATGTATCCCCTATCTCAGTCACAATGTGGCACAACCTGTGACTAGGGCCTCCAGTGACAAATATTAGTTTGGTAGGACCACTGTTCATTCCAGATTTGTCCACTGCACAATGTGCATAGGGTTTGTAAAAATTAGCCCTAAGGGCTGAGTCATGGTTGACGTAGGTAGCCACCATCCCAAGGGCCTCCAATCACAAATAGTAGTTAGGCTGGAGTAGGAATACTGTCCTGGTTTGTCCACTGCACAATGTGCATAGGGTTTGTAAGAATGAGTCATGGTTGATGAAGGAAGGAAACAGGTTTTTATGGAAAGGGGGTGACGTTAAGAGAAGTAGCATGAATCTGCATTTTTGGTGAATTTAGGATGGCTTGCTGTCATCTGGAGGAATTGCAAACTGTGGAGATATCCAGTCCTTGTAAAATTTAATCAAAATGTGTGCATTTTCCGTGGAGAGACGTGTGCGCCTATCAGTGATGATTGCCCAAGCAGAACTGAAAACTCACTCTGACACCACACTAGAAGCCGGGCAGGCCAGCACCTCCAAGGCATATAAGGAAAGGTCAGGCCAAATATTCAGCTTAGACACCCAATAATTAAAGGGAACTGAAGCGTCAGAAAGGACACACGTATGGTCACTTATGTACCCCTTGACTATGCTCTGCAACTTATCCCTCCTTGGCATTGTTACAGGCACAGTAGCCCTTGCAGTTGTGCTGGTTTATTGAAAATTGCCCAATTTGTGCACATTTTACCCCCATCTCTGTTGGGGCCGGTGTTCGTGTCTCTCCCCATTATCCCTTGGTGTTGAAAAGAGCTGGTACCTCTGCCACCAGCATTGTCTGAGGGTGATGTTTTTAGCAACTAATCTACAATGGCCCTCTTGAATGATTCCACTGTAAAACTCTTTGGTGACTCCAAAAGGAGAGAAGGAGATTTTTCCTTGTACCGTGGATCAAGAAAGGTGGACAACCAGTAAAGGTTGGTGGATAAAATGTGCATCACGCGAGGGACTTGTCACAGACACTTACACATGAACTGTGCCATGTGGACCAAGCTGCAAAAAGGTAAATGTTCTGTGTCCCCAACAGTAGAAACAGTACCCATCTTCTCGTCATGCTGACTCGCCTCCTTCTCCTTATTCACCTCCTCGTCCTCCTCTCCAACCCATCCAGCCTGGACAGACATGAAGCTTGGGTTGGGTGTCCCCTTTGTAGCATTATGAGTCCCCTCGGTAGCACAGAAAAACAAGTCCTCTCCTTCCTCATCCTCCTCATCTTCCTCCTCATCATCCATTGTTGCCTCAGAATATTGGCTGGGCTGGGTAGTAACACCCATTGGGAAAACTGGCTCCATATCAACATGCTGGGCACTCAAAGCTTTCTCTTTGAGATTATGCAGTGATTGTTTCAAGAGACACAGCAGCGGGTTACGCTGATAATAGCCTGATCTCCACTCACGGGGTTGGTGCAGTACTCAAAGTTCTCATGAACCTCACCAATGTCAGCGATCAACAGCCACTCGACAGTTGTTATGTGTGGTGGCTGACTCTCAGTCTGACGGGCATGCTGAAGCTGGTATTCAGCTACTTCCCTCTGCTGTTCACTAATCCTCGCCAACATATGACAGGTGGAGTTCCAACACGTGGGCAGGTCACAAATGAGTCGGTGACTTGGCAAATTCAAGCGCTTTTACAGCGCTGTAAAAGCAGCAAAAGCGGTAGAGAAATGTCGGAAATGGGCGCTAATAAGGCGCACCTTCTCAAGTTGGTACAGCAAGTCACGGTAAGTTTTCAGAATTTTCTGAACAACTAGGTTCAGCACGTGAGCCATGCATGGCACGTGTACCAGCTTGCCTATTTTCAAAGCTGCCACCAGGTTACGCCCATTATCGCAGATGACTAAACCGGATTTGAGGTGCAGCGGGAAGAGCCACTGATCGGTCGGTTGTTTTAAAGCTTGTCACAGCTCTGCTGCAGTGTGTGCTTTCTGACCTAAAGAGATCAGCTTCAGCAGAGATTGTTGCCGCTTTGCCGATGCGCTGCTGCACAGGTCCCAGCTTGTCAGTGATGGGGGGGTAATTGAGCAGAGGATGAGGAGCAAGAGGAGCGGAGAGAGGAAGTGGAATATGAAGAGGCAGAAACCCTGACAAAAATTGGGGTCGCTATTCTTGGCGTAGGATGTGTGATGTTCCCGCTTGTGCCTTTGTCTCACCCTCCGCCAGGTTCACCCAGTGTGCCATGACAGAAATATATCTTCCCTGTCCAAAACACCTTGTCCAGGTGTCTGTTGTTAGGTGGACCATCATGGGTACGGCATGAGTGAGAGCATGGTTCAGATTGTTTAATATGTACTTGTGTAATGCAGGAATGACACTCCATGTAAATAGTGGCAGCTGGGAACACTGTATCATGGGGCAGCCACAGCCAAGAGATCACGGAAAGACTGTGTTCCCACAAGCCTAAACAGCAACATCTCCACAGCTAGTAATTTGGCAATGTGCGAGTTTAGCATTTGCGCCTGTGGGTGTGTGGCTGGGTATTTACGCTTTATTTCCATGCTCTCAGGCACGGACAATTAGACGCTTTGCTGGGACAAGGAAATGGATGTGATTGATGTTTGTTTTGAGTGAGCAACCGCAGCTTGAGGGCAGAAGGTATGAGAGCCTGCTTCCTGAACAGCAGATTCTGAAGGACATAGCCCAGGCAACATGGCATTGGTTTGACCTGCAAACACAGATTTGGTACCCTAGTGTTCCGCTTACCTACTGGGGTGCTTGACTGCCATGTGGTTTCGCATACTGGTGGTGCTTAGGTTGCCTTTGCCCTGGCTTCTGCTTAACTTGGTATGGCAGATGCTACAGACTACAATGTTTTTCTCTGAAGGACTTTCAGAAAAAAAACTCCAAACAGGAGCTTAACGCCCCCTTGCCCTGATTTGGCACACAGCGGGGGTGCTCTTGGGAAGAGTTGGTGCTACATATGCCTTGGTGTCTGTGTTGGTGCTACATATCCATCTTTCTCTGTGTTGCTGTCATGGCTATGCGTGCCAACGGTCCCGGTCAGATCAGTGGACTCAGCATCGACCACCTCATCTTCCATCTCATCCTCCTTCCCAGTAGACATTGTAGGCTGACCTGATGGCAAATGTGCCTCATCACATCAGCCTCCACCTCTGGAGACAGTAAATGATGTTCTGCCAAGTGGATTTCTTCTGGCTTCCACACATTTTTACTTTCCAGACCAGGAAATTTTTCCAGGAACATAGTGGATGCATCAAGCTTCTTCTGACCTGACACAGACTAAGTACCTTCTCGCGCACCACTGACAACACCATGTGCATGACCCTTAACAACAGGCTTTTTTGGCATTTTGGGTTTTGTTGACAGATTTTCAGATGTTGATGACACAAGCCAAGCTAGGTGTCACAGCCAAAATATTGGTTAAAATGGCCTGGCGCTTGCTTTGCAGGAGGCAGTAGGAAATGTTCGGACTACTGCTTTGGGCAGGGCACTCATTGATTTTTTATGTGGACTAATATGGACAGAAGGCAGGCTGACACCACAAAATAGTGGTTAAAATGGCCTGGTGCGTGCTTTGTAGCAGGCAATAGGAAATGTTTGGATTACTGCTTTGTGCAGGGCACTCAATGATTTTTTAAGTGGACTATATGGACAAAAGGCAGGCTGACACCCCAAAATAGTGGTTAAAATGGCCTGGTCTGTGATTTGTAGCAGGCAATAGGAAATTTTTGGACTACTGGTTTGTGCAGGGCACTCAATGATTTTTTAAGTGGATTAATATGGACAGAAGGTAGGCTGACACCCCAAAATAGTGGTTAAGATGGGTTGGTGCGTGATTTGTAGCAGGCAGTAGGAAATGTTTGGACTACTGCTTTGTGCAGGGCACTCAATGATTTTTTAAGTGGACTAATATGGACAGAAGGCAGGCTGACACCCCAAAATAGTGGTTAAAATGGCCTGGTGCATGCTTTGTAGCAGGCAATAGGAAATGGTTGGACCACTGGTTTGTGCAGGGCACTCAATGATTTTTAAGTGGACTAATATGGACAGAAGGCAGGCTGACGCCCCAAAATAGTGGTTAAGATGGGCTGGTGCATGTTTTGTAGCAGGTAGTAGGAAATCTTTGGACTACTGCTTTGTACAGGGTACTCAATGATTTTTTATGTGGACTAATATGGACAGAAGGCTGGCTGACACCCCAAAATAGTGGTTAAAATGGCCTGATGCGTGGTTTGTAGCAGGCAGTAGGAAATGTTTGGACTACTGCTTTGTGATGGGCACTCAATGATTTTTTAAGTGGACCAATATGGACAGAAGGCAGGCTGACACCCAAAAATAGTGGTTAAAATGGGCTGGTGCGTGCTTTGCAGCAGGCAGTAGGAAATGTTTGGACTACTGCTTTGTGCAGGGCACTCAATGATCTTTTAATGGACTAATATGGACAGAAGGCAGGCTGACACCCCAAAATAGTGGTTAAAATGGCCTGGTGCGTGCTTTATAGCAGGCAGTAGGAAATATTTGGACTACTGCTTTGTGCAGGGCACTCATTGATTTTTTAAGTGGACTAATATGGACAGAAGGCAGGCTGACACGCCAAAATAGTGGTTAAAATGGGTTGGTGCGTGCTTTTTAGCAGGTAGTAGGAAATGTTTGGATTACTGCTTTGTGCAGGGCACTCAATGATTTTTTAAGTGGACTAATATGGACAGAAGGCAGGCTGACTCCCAAAAATAGTGGTTAAAATGGCCTGGTGCATGCTTTGTAGCAGGCAATAGGAAATGGTTGGACTACTGCTTTGTGCAGGGCACTCAATGATTTTTTAAGTGGACTAATATGGACAGAAGGCAGGCTGACAACCCAAAATAGTGGTTAAGATGGGCTGGTGCATGTTTTGTAGCAGGCAGTAGGAAATCTTTGAACTACTGCTTTGTGCATGGCACTCAATGATTTTCTATGTGGACTAATATGGACAGAAGGCCGGCTGACACCCCAAAATAGTGGTTAAAATGGCCTGATGCGTGGTTTGTAGCAGGCAGTAGGAAATGTTTGGACTACTGCTTTGTGCAGGGCACTCAATGATCTTTTAAGTGGACTAATATGGACAGAAGGCAAGCTGACACCCCAAAATAGTGGATAACATGACCCGGTGCGTGCTTGGTAGCAGGCAGTAGGAAATGTTTGGACTACTTCTTTGCATAAGGCACCAAAAACCTTTTTAAGTTTACTAATGTGGACAGCAGAAGCCAGGCTTTGACCCCTTAAACTGCAGGAAAAATTGACGGGTGCTAAAAAAAAAGGCAGCACAAAATGCTACTTTTGTGTATGCTAGAAAAATATTGCTTTGCCTCTGACAAGAGCTGTTTTAAGATGGACACTGGAAGAACACTACCTAATACACTCCCTACCTAACACACAATGTCTCCCTCCCTAGGCTATTACAACGCAGGCTCCAGATGCAATGTGACCAAAATGGCGGTTAAGAAGCCCAGCATGTTTAGTGGCTGCAAAGAAGGTGCCAAATCTGCAGGGTGGGACATCCGAATATAGAGAGGCGAGTACACAAATACTCGCAGAATAACGAGTAACCCGAATACTGTATTATCCGTGCAAATAGCGAATAGTAGCGAACACGCTCACTCATCACTAATAACAACGTGACAATATTTATGTGCACATAAGTCCCAGATCTGGTGCAAAGATGACCTTTGTTAAATATTACAAACAGAAGAGAATGAAAAAAGAAACCCGAGATTTTTTTTAATGGTGATAATGCAAGTTATTTATTGTTTAATACACAAATAAGCAGTAACTATGCAATGATGCTAAAAGAAGGTGCATATCAAAGAATAATAAGATAGATCATGTTACACTGAGAAACGACAAGACCAATGTGTGTATATTACGTTAAAAAATTGCTGCACAAAAAAATAAAACATGAATAATTAATCATAAATAAGGTCTGTGACATTCAGAAATTACAATTATGGCACACAGAATCCTATTTGATGCTGAGATTCCAAAAGGTTGCAGAAGATCATGAGGGAAATTGGAGTTCATTTATACTGTACAACTCTAATATACTGTGAGTGTATCTGGATATACTGTATGTTTAGAGGTACAGGGTGTAACTTCATACCCTGGATACTATCATTTTAATAAAGCGCATGTGCAATGATGTACATAAGGGTGAATAGAGCATAACCAATATTAAGGTGCATGTGTAAAAATTCATCTATTGACATATATGAACTAAGGTCAGATGGTGAGTAAATCAGGAAAATGACATGGCTGTGATTGGAATTATGTTGAAAAAAACTATGGTTTCCTTAATGTATAGATGCAGCTTGTAATTACATAAGCCCACCCCTATGCGCGTTTTGGCATGCCTTCGTCAGGAGAGTCTTTTAGCATCATTGCATAACCACTGCATATTTGTGTATTAAACAATTAATAACTTGCATTATTAACATTTACTATAATCTCAGGTTTCTTTTTTCTTTCTCTTCACATGGAGCCACTGCAGACTTGTAGTTTAAGACTAAACAACCGCTTTAATTAATTAAATCCCATTTGTAATGCATTTCAGATGTACAATAAAACTATTCTCAAAATATGAAGTTATTCACTATCTATAGGATAGAGGATAACTTACTGATAGCTGGGGATCCAATCACTGGGACAACTAGCGATCCTGAGAACCAAACCAGAGAACTGGGCTTTGCAGAACCCCATCTGGAATGGAGCAGAGGTGTTAATGCTTGAACCAGTTGGTCCTTTAATGTTGTTTGTTAAAGTTGTTTGTTTATTGTAGTTCAGATTTAATCTAAATATTGTCAGTGTTTTTTTATTTTTGTATTTCTCAATCCTTCTTTTTTTAATATTGTCTTCCACTGTCAACATTTCCATGCTCTTCATCACACATTCAAACATGAACTGAAAATTCTTTGCCTCATCATATTGCTGTATGCTTTCTGTGCCTCACTGAAAACAAATATTGTCATTCATTACAAAGACAAGTGTCTGGGCTGATGACAAGAAGACAGCAGTAAAATATATTCACAGTCCGCCACACATAGGTTATCACCAAAATGTGACAAGCTATATCTAGATTTTCATGCAAAAATGCTATGTCTCCAATTTTTTTTCTTGAAAATATTATTTGAAGCAAAAGTGTAAAAATTAAATATTAAGGTTAATACCAATACATAATATTAAAAACAATTTAGAACAAATTGTAACTATTTTCTATATAAACCAAAAGGCAGATATTCACAAACACTGCAATGTAAAATACATTAAGTTTAATAAATCTATTCTAAGAATGTCATAAAGATTGGGTATACACTTACAATTTTCTGTCATCAATTTTTTTGTTTTTTATACTCATTGTATTAAAGTTGCCTCAGGACATTATGAACTGTATCATGTGCACAAAAAACAGATTTTTTCCAATAAACAATAAAAGTAGAAAATAAGTATTACACAATGCCTCAAAGTAGTCACTGCTCCATTCATTGTTTATGGGACTGAGAGAAAAAGTACATAACTGTATCCAACTTTCTCCGGTAGTCCAATAGACAGGGAATGGAGCTAAACCATAAAAGGCCATCAAAATGTTGAAAAATAAAAAAACCCTTATATTCTCCTGTTCGACCCCCTCCACTATTCACCACCACCCATCTTATCCTCGTCACAATTTCAGATCAGCATTGATGGCATTGAAATCCATGGGGCCTTGGTTGCTAGGCCAAGAATTCAGGGTTTGCAATGCCCATGACCTTTGCCATGCCTAGTACTTGAGACCACATGAGTCAAATTTCCCTGGAAAAATCATGCAAACAGGTGAATTAGAATTTTGCATGATCTCCTAATTTCTATTGTTAACAGTTTTCAATAATGATGCTAAATAACCTACTAAAATTCTTTCTATGCTTGCCAATGAGGTTAACACACACTTTCAATTTTAAATGTTTTAAAACAGTTTCATCTTTTAGAAAAGTGGATCCCAAAAGATTCTAGTATTGTAAAATAACAAACCCACACATTATTTGGGACTATATGAAGAGACAGAAGGATTTGTGCAAGCTTACATACTGAGAAGATCTGTGGTTAGCTCTCCAAGATGTTTGGAACAACTTCCCTGCCGAGTTCCTTCAAAAACGGTGCACAAATATACCTCGAAGAATATATTCTGCTTTGAAGGCAAAATTTTGCTTTGACTTGGAGTTTTCTATTGTTCATTCATTTAGCATTTTGTTACTTCATAAAAATAAACAAATAACAGTTCTATTTTTGAAGCCATGCTTACTTTGCAGCACTTTTTCCACATCTGTACAATACTGTGTATGGATATTCTGTATCTACCAGGAGTGGACTAGTTGTGATCTAGACATGTGAAGAATATGATACTTGTTTCAATTGACATTATCGTATAAAAAAAGTACTGAAATTGTCTCAAAATGCAATAGGCAATCCTACTATAGTATTAGCATTCAATAGCTAAAATATTCGATTACTCATGAAATACTTCTAAAAAGGGATTACTTTTTATAAAAAAATATAGTGAACAAATAAAGGCGATATATGAATAATAGAGAAAGAGTATATATGCACTAGCGCTCGGTATTCAAATCTATCCCCAGCTGCTTGTTTAGATAGCAACTTCCACTCTTTGATAAAATATAAAAGCTAGAAATAAAATTCTAAATCTTAAACCAAATAGTGCTATGGGAAGATCACACAGGTGGTGGAAATTTGTTTGCGGTTATTTTTCTTATACGTGGTAGTACACATAGGTATAATTATGCAAAAACTGTGTATCAAAAAAACATTTCTTAAAAAATCCCCCACGCCCAATTTTACAGTAAAAGGGAATTGAATATATTATTTTAGAAGGGCCTGAAAGAGAGATTTTTGAACAAAGAGGAGGCACAAAATATGAATTCCCAACATCCCTATCTTGCGGTATTCTACCACATTGCAAAGATTCATAAATGTACCTCTAATCCCCCAGGACGACCCAGAGTGCCTGCGATAGGTTGCCTAATGGCGAACCTATCTACAATGGTGTGAAAAAGCGTTTGCCCCTTTCCTGATTTCTTATTCTTTTGCATATTTGTCACACTTAAATGTTTCAGATCAAAAAAAAAATGTAAATATTAGACAAAGATAACACAAGTAAACACAAATTGCAGTTTTTAAATGAAGGACTTATTATAAAGGAAAAAAGATATCCAAACCTACAGAGCCCTGTGTGAAAAAGTGATTGTCCCCTTAACCTAATAACTGGTTGGGCCACCCTTAGCAACAACTGCAATCAAGCGTTTGCAATATCTGGCAATGAGTCTTTTACAACGCTCAGGAGGAATTTTGGCCCACTCATCTTTGCAAAATTGTTGTAATTCTGTTACCTTGGAGGGTTCCTGAGTAGTGTTGAGCCACCCCCGTAGTGTTCGAGTTCGGTTCGTCGAACACCCGAATGTTTGCCGAACTGTTCGTCGAACTGTTCGTCGAACACCTTCGAACACCATTAAAACCAATGTCAGGCAAACAAAAACACATAGAAACACATAGAAAACACATAGAAAACACTTCAAAGGTGTCCAAAAGCTGACAAACTGCTCTGAAGACACAACTAACACATGGAAAAGTGACAAGTACATATAGTGTCATGCGAAAAGAAAAGAGGTGGAGGAGTAAAAGGAGGGGGAGACACAGATATAGGCATGTCATGCCCTTCTAAAATCAAGAAAGGCTTGAGTAAAAATTTAAAATCAGCCTACCAACACCCAGACGTCGTGACAAGAAAATTAAAAAAATAAATATCTTTAGGTAGAATGGCGGTTCCATTCAGAACACTTTCCTTACAAGACGTAGTGGTATCCCCATTGTGAGTTGTGCCAAAAACGGAACCCAATACATACGGACTAATCCACCATTTGTCATATCCAAGGGGCAGGTCCGTAAACGACAACATCGACGCGGAACCAAGTACAGTAGTATATACTGTACATTGTTTGACAAGGCAATCAGGCGGATCAAGAAGTTGGGAAGGGTCACCCTAATGGCCAAAACAGACATTGATGCGGCGTTCCAGTTACTTACTACCTGTGCCTCCGAATAGTGTCCACCTATTGGGCTGCTTCTGGGAAGGAGCATACTATATAGATAGCTGTTTGCCCATGGGGTGCTCCAGATCCTGCTCACTATTTGAGGCGTTTAGTTGCTTCCTCGAATGGGTTGTCATGGAGGTTTCTAAGGGGGCACATATTATCCATTACCTCGACAACTTCTTATACCTGGGCCCAAAAGATTCGCCACAGTGTGAATACACGCGGTAGTCCACCTGTGAGAAGGAGAGAGCTGGAGGGAGAGCGGACACCACAGAGCCGAGGGGTTAGATGGAGAACGGAATAAGGAAAGAGGGCGAGGGAGGTAAGGAAGTACAGTGGAAGGCCGACCTGAGCTCCCCCACGTTCCTGCTGGGCGGGGAACAGCCCTGGGAAGAAAAGCCGCTTGCGCATCCCCTTGAGGTTACGGGCGCGTGCGGGCAGAGGGACTACGCTGGAGTGCGAAGCCGACACGGCCAGTCGGTTCCTGCCCGTGCGACCTCCGTGTCGCCGGGTTTGTGCCAGAACCGCAGTGGACCCTGATGGCCAGCCCCCCTCTCCCAGTACTGGTGCCTGTCCGCTGGTGGGTTGAGCCCCCCCACGGTGGGGGGGGAGTAACATCTGCTGAAGAAAGACCATCTTCCAGCCAAACTAAGATGTCTACTTCTTTTCGTGGACAATGTGATACGATCCCTTTCTTACGGACACGCCCATCGCTGCAAATTCCAGATGAGGCACAAAAACAGCAGGTGCTTCAATGGATATCAAGTGCTCCTTCAAGTGGGCTCTCCTTCACCTCAACTTCAACATCACAAATACCCCAGTCCTCAGAGGTGTCACCCCAATCGCACTTGCTTCCTCACAGCTCCCAAGTCTCCAGCTGCCCGTCTGAGTATGGGGTAACATAGATGGTTGAGTCTGCACAGCTGTTTACTCATACTATAGCCTGGGAAACGGAGGTCTGCTCCAGAGCTTCTGTTAATCCAGACGAGGAAATGATCTGCACTGATGCCCAGAATCTTTATGAGTCGGATCCAGGATCAGATGAAGAAGGTTCTGAGCATAATGTAGACCCTCGTTCCCAAACTGTAACTCCTGTTGGTGGAGACAATGATGAAGACTATGATGAGACTCAAATACATGATTGGAGCGACAACTTGACTTTTCGGTCAGGGCAGGAAGAGGTTGGCTCTGAGGTCGACGAGTGTGAGAACACACAGGGTGATGATGAAGAGGTTGGAGATCCCACTTACTGTCAACCCACAGTCATCCAGTCGATGAGGTCAGCAGAGGAGGTGGAGGAGGATGTGACTAGCCCAGGGGATGGGGATGACTCTGTACCCGGGCCTTTGCCTCGCCTTTGGGATGTCGCTGTGGTCGGCTCCTGGGCCCATACCCTGGGGTCACTCTTTAAAAGGGTGGATAATTGTTAATTTTATAAGAGTTCGTGACGCCACCTGTGGTATCAGGTGAGAAGCACCAGCGCTGCAGTAGTCCACTGAGGCCGGTGATAAGGCAGCTCAATGGTATATCTCCCCACAGGTGGAGTTAGGCCTCAGAAAAGAGTATGCAGGGGGAATGCAGGACTGGCGAGACCCAGCTGGGTCAGAGCAAGAACGGGAACGGACACGGTAGTCACTTCAGTACCTTTTACTGGTGGAAATTCAGGCACATCTCGGAGCACTGTAGGGTGAAGGGTGCATATCAGGATCCTCCCCAATGAGCGGGTGTAGGGCCTCCTGTTTCTTACCTCTGCGTAGTAAGTTTCTGACCTGCCTGGAGCTAGGCCTAACTTTGTCTCTGTCCTGCGCTGGCTGAACTTGTGGTAGGGCCTTGTCTTGGAGTTCACGCTCCCAGTATGTGGGGCCTAAGCGTCTCCTGGCTCTGTTACGTGTTAGCACCTTAGCGATCCTGGGACTTGTATTTCTCCAGGGATTCCGGTTATGCCTTACTGGGTCATAGAGATCCCGGTAAGCTCGGATCCGGTGTCCGGTAAATGCTTCGGGGTGAGCTGGTTAAGCTCCTCTGCCCCCTATGTACTAACTCTCCACTCGCCTTTGGCCTACTCGGGCCCTCACTAGGCTATACACACTAACGGCAGCTTGCCGCGCTTCACCGATCTTATGGCGCTGGCACACCTTAAGCTCTAACTGGGCTCCCTGAATCTAGCTAACAGGAGCCTCGTGCTCCACTGCTGTACTATTAACTGAGTTCTCTAGACTAGACTGAGATCCACTGCAGACTGACCTCTCTTAGGCTTCTCTACTGCAGGAACTCTTCAGAGGAACTGAACTGCCTAGCTCCACCTTCCCTATTTATATCCCTAATGGGCTCCCTCTGCTGGTCTGAGGTGGAAGGTGGAGATGTGTGAATGTTTATGGGGGCCTCTTGTGGAGGATTCCATCAATGCACTCTTCTAGGATCTGTGATACCAAGCGCAGCTGGGCATCACAGATGCTATTGACGACGTGGTTAGGTTGCGCCTTCCTCGACAGAGACGGAGTACTGGAAGTACGTCAACAACTGCATCCTCAACCACAACTCTGCCTCTGACCACAAGTCGTAGTGGCTCTTCAGGTGGCATGGACTCTAAGCCTTGCATAGCCTGGGCATTTTTTCAGATCGATAAGGATGACCCAACTCGTGTTATCTGTAATATTTGTCACCAAAAGCTAAGTAGAGGCCAAAAAATCCATAGTTTGAGTGCTTCATGCATGAACCGTCACATGGATATGAAGCATAAGTTGCAGTGGGAAGCTCACTGTGCTACAATGCGGCCTAGCGAGTAGAGATGAGCGGTGTTCGATTAGAACTGTTCGCCAATCTCAAATTCGAGCTGTTTTGGGCGGTGTTCGAGTTGATCGACGAACCCGAACGATTTGCAAAAAATTCGGCTGTTTGAGGTTATGTTCGATAACTGTTCGTGCACCAAAAGCGTGTCCTGCATGTCTGGCGCTATTTTAAGCACCAATCATGCAGGGATTGCCTGCCACTCACTGTAATGCCACAGCCATGGTGGTTGTGGCATTACAGTGGTTGCCAAAATCGATGGGAACAGTGCCAACAGTGAAACATGAAAAGCGGCAATTCAGCAGCGGCATAGACCGGTACCCGACAATTTAGAACAGAAAGAATAGAGCATCACACATAGATTAGATAGATAGAAACATGTCAGTCACATATATACGAAGTACAGTGACAGTGTTGCTTACTGTACTTGTCATTTAGTGTAAAGGATTTATTAAAAAAAATAATAGTGTTTTCATGCACTGTCTCTTTAAAAAAGCTGGCCGGCAATTCAGCAGCGGTACCCGACAATTTAGAATAGAAGGAATAGAGAATCACACATAGATTAGATAGATAGAAACATGTCAGTCACATATATATGAAGTACAGTGACAGTGTTGCTTACTGTACTTGTCATTTAGTGTTAAAATAAAGGATTTATTTAAAAAAAAATTGGCGTGGGGTTCCCCGTAATTTTAGGCTCTAGCAGAGGTTAAGCAGACGGCTGGGGCAGATGTTTGAAGCCTGGGAAGGGGGTAATACCCATGGAGCTTCCCAGGCTACTAATATCAGCCCCCAGCTGAATACCTAGCCTTTACTAGCTATTAAAATGGGGGACCCCCCCCAAAAAAATGACGTGGGGTCCCCCCTATTTTAATAGCTAGCAAAGGCTAGGCAGACAGCTGGGGGCTGATATTACTAGCCCAGGAAGGGTGCCATGAATATTGGACCTCTCCCAGGCTACAAACACCAGGCGTTAGCCGCCCCAGAAATGGCGCATCCATAGGATGCGCTAATTCTGGCACTTAGCCTCGCTCTTCCCACTGCCCTGTAGCGGTGGCAGTGGGGTAATGGGGTTGGGGTTGAGGTCAGCTTATAATGCCAGCTGACATCAAGCCCAGGTTAGTAATAGAGAGGCGTCTATAAGACACCCCCATTACTAATCCCATAGTCAAAGTTAAAAGAAAACACAAACGCCCAGAATAAACTCCTTTAATTGAAATAAAGACACATTCCTTTATTGTTCTAAATTAAACCATACTTACCACCACGCCCATTCCAGCTGAAGCCAACGATCTCCTGCAATAAAAGTAAAATAATAAAGCAACATCATCCTTACCTTTCCATGGTTCCCACGACAGCTTCAGCTCTGCTACATCGAGATGACAGGCTGGACCGCAGCAGAACGCTGCCATCCAGCCTGTCATCCCGCAGACACTGAGAAGCGCAGGCATGCTTGCGCGCCTCAGTGTCTCGCTGTGACGGCATAAAGATGAGACGAGTTCATGTCCAATGAACTCAGCTCACCTCATGCACGTCACTGACAGCGTGGGAGAATTCTCCTGCACTCAGCGCTACAGCGTGAGAATTTTCCCACGCTGTCAGTGACGTGCATGAGGTGAGCTCATTCATGTCCAATGATCTCAGCTCACCTCATGCACGGCTGGAGTCCGCGACCAATCAGCAGAGCGTTGTTTAAATTTGGCGCCAATCTCACTGATTGGTCGCAGCCGCTATTTAAATGTGGCGCCCAAATTGGTGATTGGTCGCGGGCAGTTTCCGCGACCAATCAGCAGAGCGGTGTTTAACTTTAGCGCCAAGATCACTGATTGGTCGCGTGCGGAGAGCGCGACCAATCAGCGAATCGTATTGGTGAGGACCGGGGAGCGCCGCTGCCTGGTCGGATACTTCCGCTGCGAGAAGCCGGGAGATGAGCGACTGCTCGCAGCAGATGTATCCCGACCCGCAGCTCCGCTCCCCGGTCCTCCCTTGACACCCTAGCCGCTGATCTCCCCACAGTATCCGCATGGTGTTACAAAGATCCGGACATTTGTGTTAAAAATCGCTGATTTGGGCGCCAAATTTAAATATCGGCCGCAACCAATCACCGATTTTGGCTCCACATTTAAACACCGCTGTGCTGATTGGTCGCCGACGCTGGGCGCGACCAATCACCGATTTTGGCGCCACATTTAAATAGCGTCCGCGACCAATCAGTACAGCGGTGTTTAAATGTGGAGCCAAGATGGGTGATTGGTCGCGGCCGATATTTAAATTTGTAATCTATAAGGTCCTTTCACTGTCTTCCAATTGCCCAGCCTATCCAGTTCAAACTGTTAACACTGACGTACAAAGCCATCCATAACCTTTCTTCTCCGTACATCTCTGAACTAATCTCCCGATATATTCCCTTAAGTAATCTCCGGTCCTCCCAAGACCTACTTCTCGCCACACTTATTTGTTCCTCACCCAATCGCCTCCAATACTTCTACCAAATATCCCCCATCCTATGGAATTCTGTGCCTCAACACGTTCGATTAGCCACCACATTCGGATTCTTCAGACACAACCTGAAAACCCATCTCTTCAAAACAGCCTACAGCCTGCCATTGCCTCGCTGCCACCTCAACACCACTGGAGCTAATGCAACTCCACAACCTACTGTCTCCTCCTCCACCATCCTGTAGATGTAAGGCCGCAAGTACAGGGTCTTTAAGACTTAAGATGCAATATGGCGCCTTGGCAAAGCCCAGTTATGTTCTCCCTCTGATATCTAACAATAACAAACAGGTCGTGCTGGAGAAACTTGCACCGACTGCCAAACAGTGTCTTCAGCTCCTTTGTGAGAAACTAATGTTTGCTTAGCCAGTCTACCAAATAAAATTCCTGAGATGTGGGAATTGTGTATGGCTTTGCTTCTGGTTCTTGGTGTTAATACCAAATCGTGGCGTGCCATTCACTGGATATTCCTGGTTGGTTGGAGACAAGCTCATTCCCACAGAAAAGTACCAGCAAGCTAAGGAGATGGTGGTTTCTATCATTATGAAGGAGTTTGCTCGTCATCTAGTATTCTGGCTTTTATACTAAAGATCCTGTTCATTTTTATAGTTTTAAGTGAGCACGCAGAGACCATGGTTTCTGCAGCAGTACATCCAGGCCGGGATAGTGGCAGAGAAATTGCTGTACCATCAGGTTGAGGATGCAAACCATGCAAGGCACGTGTCTGAGGTTTCTCCGGTGTTGGGCCACCACTGGGTTTGCACCAATATGGCACATAGCATTCCGTGGTTCCAGGTTCAGTGGAGACAGCCATTGCTCAAACTCGTCCTGGAGAGCTGTCCACAACTCTTCAGCTGTATGACTGCGATCTCCAAGGCATATTAATTTTAACACTGCCTGATTGCAATGAGCCCAGGCTGCTCTGTATGGAGGTGGGGGTGATTTTCCCTGTGCTGGAACGTGTGTCTCATTAAGGCAGAGGTTGAGGGTGCATGCGGAGGCCCTAGAGGAAGTAGAGGATGCAGAAGCACTGGAGGAAGTGTTAGATACAGAGGTTTGTCCCGCAAGCGTTGGGGATTCCAACACTTGCTTTGTAGTGACACCTTGGTGTCTAGTGGTTTAGTTCTCCATCCCCTCATGTGTAGTCATTTAGTTCTCTAACCCTAGTTGTTTTGTAGGTTAGTTTTCCAACCCCTGTTGTCTTATTAGATTAGTTCTCCAACCACTGTTTTCTATTAGTTTGGTTCTCCATGTTCTGGTGTGTATTTGTTTCATTCTCCAACCTTAGCTGTTTAGTAGTTTAGTTTTCCAACCACTGTTGTCTATTAGTTTAGTTCTCCATATTCTGGTATGTATATATTTCTTTCTCCAACCCATCCTTGCCCACCCCCAGGGGTTAACGTCTGGTGACGAGGTTTTGGATTCTTCCCAAACCCTACTTTGTACGAGCCTGGATCACATGCTTTCCCCCTTTTGAGTCTGTGAAGCTTTGTATCAGACCTCTGATGCCTCAGAATTAGAGATGAGCGGTGTTCGAATCGAACTGTTCGCCAATTTCAAATTTGAGCTGTTTTGGGCGGTGTTCGAGCCTTTCGATGAACCCAAATGATTTGAAAAAAATCCGGCTGTTCGAGGTTATGTTCAATAACTGTTCGTGCACCAAGATCGTAACTGGATTTTTTCACAGTAATGCTGATAATCAATGTTAATACACAGTTTGAGTGTACAGCGGGGTGGGGGGAGGGGCATGGGATGGATCTCTGCAGAAATAATGAAGATCTCCATTTTTTTTCTCTTTCCTGCATTTACAGTGGGGAGGTACAGTCTGTCAGCCTATCAGCAGCGCACACACGGAGCGAAGTGCTTTTTTTCACACAAGCAAGGGCATGTGTCATTGGCTGGGTATGTCACATGTCCTTGCACTATAAGACCCAACCATTTTCCCCGTCGCCACCATTTTCTCACTGCTGCAGCTGAGTGTTAGACGGCACTGCTGCTGCTGTTAGCGCTATATTGTGTAAATGTGAATTGCAAGCGAATTTTCTCTTAAATAGACAGAAAGGTTTAGGGAGTAGGGACTAGTTTGCAATTGCAGCCCTTTTGAGGGCTAGGTTACAACAGTTCCTTGCACTTTTAGCAGGCAGGTCTGTGCTCTTAAATAGACAGATAGGTTGGGAGTAGTGACTAGTTATAATTCCAGCCCTTTTGAGGGCTAGGTTACATCAGTTCCTATCACTTTTTGCCAGGCAGGTCTGTTTTAGTGCTGTGCAAGTGTTTTTCACAGCATTTGGCTAAATCTAGCTAAGCAATTCCTTTTGTGCCTCTTGCAGTGTGTGTTAGTCAGTGGAGTAGCCTATCTGTGTTGCAAGCTACACCACCTGTGTATGTAATACAAATTTTTTACTACACCTAGCCAAGTAAAACCTTTTGGGCATATTAGCAGTGTGTGGTACTCATTCTATTAGGCCATCTATACTAAGCTCCACCAGCTTTCAAATTACTAATAATTTTTAACTGCATCTTGCCTGGAAAATAATTTTGGGCATAGTAGCAGTGTGTGGTACTCATTCTATTAGGCCATCTATACTAAGCTCCACCAGCTTTCAAATTACTAATAATTTTTAGCTGCATCTTGCCTGGAAAATAATTTTTGGCATAGTAGCAGTGTGTGGTACTTATTCTATTAGGCCATCTATACTAAGCTCCACCAGCTTTCAAATTATTAATAATTTTTAGCTGCATCATGCCTGGAAAATAATTTTGGGCATAGTAGCAGTGTGTGGTACTCATTCTATTAGGCCATCTACACTGTGTGCAGAATTATTAGGCAAATGAGTATTTTTATCACATGATACTTTTAAGACATGTTGTCCTACTCCAAGCTGCATAGGCTTGAGAGCCAACTACCAATTAAGTTAATCTGGTGATGTGCATCTCTGTAATGAGGAGGAGTGTTGACTAATGACATCAACACCCTATATAAGGTGTGCTTAATTATTAGGCAAATTCCTTTCCTTTGGCAAAATGGGTCAGAAGAGAGATTTGACGGGCTCTGAAAGGTCCAAAATTGTGAGATGTCTTGCAGAGGGATGCAGCAGTCTTGAAATTTCCAAACTTTTAAAGCTTGATCACCGAACAATCAAGCGTTTCATGGCAAATAGCCAACAGGGTCGCAAGAAGCATGTTGGCCAAAACAGGCGCAAAATAACTGCCCATGAATTGAGGAAAATCAAGCGTGAAGCTGCCAAGATGCCATTCGCCACCAGTCTTGCCATATTTCAGAGCTGCAATGTTACTGGAGTATCAAAAAGCACAAGGTGTGCGATACTCAGGGACATGGCCAAGGTAAGGAAGGCTGAAAAACGACCACCTTTGAACAAGAAACATAAGATAAAACATCAAGAATTGGCCAAGAAATATCTTAAGACTGATTTTTCAAAGGTTTTATGGACTGATGAAATGAGAGTGACTCTTGATGGGCCAGATGGATGGGCCAGAGGCTGGATCAGTAAAGGGCAGAGAGCTCCACTCCGACTCAGACACCAGCAAGGTGGAGGTGGGGTACTGGTATGGGCTGGTATCATCAAAGATGAACTTGTGGGACCTTTTCGGGTTGAGGATGGAGTGAAGCTCAACTCCCAGACCTACTGCCAGTTTCTGGAAGACAACTTCTTCAAGCAGTGGTACAGGAAGAAGTCAGTATCGTTCAAGAAAAACATGATTTTCATGCAGGACAGTGCTCCATCACATGCATCCAACTACTCCACAGCGTGGCTAGCCAGTAAAGGTATAAAAGAAGAAAAAATAATGACATGGCCGCCTTGTTCACCTGATCCGAACCCCATAGAGAACCTGTGGTCCATCATAAAATGTGAGATCTACAGGGAGGGAAAACATTACACCTCTCGGAGAAGTGTCTGGGAGGCTGTGGTGGCTGCTGCTCACAATGTTGATCGAAAACAGATCAAGCAACTGACAGAATCTATGGATGGAAGGCTGTTGAGTGTCATCATAAAGAAAGGTGGCTATATTGGTCACTAATTTTTTTGGTTTTTGTTTTTGCATGTCAGAAATGTTTATTTCTAAATTTTGTGCACTGATATTGGTTTACCTGGTTAAAATAAACAAGTGAGATCGGATTATGTTTGGTTTTTATTAAGTTGCCTAATAATTCGGCACAGTAATAGTTACCTGCACAAACAGATATCCTCCTAAGATAGCCAAATCTAAAAAAACCCCACCCCAACTTCCAAAAATATTAAGCTTGGATATTTATGAGTCTTTTGGGTTGATTGAGAACATAGTTGCTGATCAATAATAAAAATAATCCTCTAAAATACAACTTGCCTAAAAATTCAGAACACAGTGTATACTAAGCTCCACCAGCTTTCACATTACTAATAATTTTTAGCTGCATCTTGCCTGGAAAATAATTTTGGGCCTGTAGCAGTGTGTGGTACTCATTCTATTAGGCCATCTATACTAAGCTCCAGCAGCTTTCAAATTAATAATAATTTTTAGCTGCATCTTGTCTGGAAAATAATTTTGGGCATAGTAGCAGTGTGTGGTACTCATTCTATTAGGCCATCTATACTAAGCTCCACCAGCTTTCAAATTAATAATAATTTTTGTTCTCTCTGAACGTGTGTTCAGCGCTGCTGGTGGTGTGCTGACAGATAAGCGCACGCGGCTGTCCACTGACAATGAAGACAGACTCACGTTCATAATGATGAACATATCATGCATCCGCAAGGACTTTTCTACCCTTGTGTCATCCTGGGGAGAGTAAAAGCTTGAGGATTTGTTAAAATCACCTCACCAACCGTTTTAAGCAACCCTGGGGCAATTGATGACACTTGAGTGGTGTCTGTGCCCCAAATTTTTGGAAAAAATGGAGACTCTTTTTGGAGTCCCCTTGCTGTGTTTTACGTGACATTGGCATCGTCAATTACCTTTTAACCGTAAGAAACTACATACACTATGGCTTGGGGTAACACAGATGGTTGAGTCTGAAGAGCTGTTTACTCAGAGGTCTGCTCCAAAGCTTCAGTATCTGCTAGTCAGCGTAGTAACCCAGCTGCGAAGCAAGCTGCACCGCCTGTGTATCTAATAATGATTTTTAACTGCATCTCGCCTAGGCAGACTGTGGTGACCCCCAACCAAACCCAGACGCTCAGCCCCCTACCGCCCCCCATTCATTGACAATAAAATCATGTAACTCTTACAACTGGATGGGTGAGGATCGGTCACAGCTTTATAAACTGTTTATACTCATTACATTAGAAAAGCATTTTTTTTCTAAAATAATTCAGCTTGTTGCATCATGCACTGTATCTCCAGTCTCCACAACGGCAAGTTGGCCAAAAAGTGTAACTCTCCAACATGTCCTTTCTATTTCCAGGCCACGGAGGATCCTGCGTACTCGTATGCAGGACTCTGACGCCCATCCATCACTCTTAATGCTTGTTCCACTCCGTCCTGGAGTCCTGACAGGAATATGTCCAGTCCAATATCCATTAAGTGAACACAGTAGGGCCGTATGAGGCTTGCTTTATCTCCTTCCAGTTGTCTGCCTCTGTCTCTTATAAATTTTGGCATCCAAATATTTATTAGCCGCCTTGTCCGTTCGATGGCTGTGATGTCTCAGGCACCTTGACATACGGCACAATCTCTGACTATTTTTGTGAAAAATTCTCTGAAGCGCTCAGTGTATAGTTTCATTATTGCCATTAGTTATGTGCTCTTGTGATAACCTAGGTCGTTTCCCCCGGCCTGTATAGCTAAGATGACCGGACCTCTTGCCTCTCTCCCTACCTTGATTACCTCCATTAGTACCTGTGGCCATTGCAGGCCTCTAATACCTCTCCAGTTGAAATATGTGTTATGAAACTCTAATTTCCTCCCGGCTGGGCGGACTTTCGCCCTTTTTTCTGTTATGATAGGCTACAAGCACTAAGGAAAGACAGGAGATCTGTCCCTACAATAGAACTAAGCTTGATCCCTACGATGTAACGGGGAAGCTGATCCTGCGATCAGACCCGCTAAAGTCCTCAGCTAGTCTGAACGAAGACCTATAGATGTGAGGGAGGGATCCCTACAAGAACTAGGGACTGGGAGAAAGATGGACACCTCCTAGCAGAAATTGTAGCAGTAAAGAGACAAACAAACAACATAGAACATAAAGGTCAAAAGACCTAGCTAAACTGGCTGAGAAAGGTAACAAAGCACCTGGCTAGCTTAAGAGTAGAAATTACAATGAAGTCCAGCAAGGCCAGAAGGGCGGAGCAGGATTAAATAGGCAAAAAGGTCATGTGACCAGCAAAATAGAAAAAACCTAACAGGAGAGTTCTAACAGTACCCCCTCTTCTAAGAGGATCCTCCGGATCCCCAAGGCCCAGGCTTATCAGGAAAACTCTTTTGAAACGCTCTGACAAGTCTGGAAGCAGAAACATCATCCGCCCTCACCCATGAGTTATCCTCGGGACCGAAACCCTTCCAAGCGACGAGATACTGCAAACTCCCCCTATACCGTCTAGAATTAAGGATGCGGGAAATTTCATATTCCCCGTCCTCCACCACTGGAGGAACAGTGGCAGTGGCGTCTCTATCTGATACATCAGCTTTTTTCAATAGAGAAACATGAAACACCAGATTAATCTTCCAGGAGGTAGGAACCTCCAACCTAACAGCAGATGGGTTAACTACCTGAAGCACCTTAAAGGGCCCTACAAACTTGGGACCCAATTTTTTAGAAGGAATCCTCAACCGCAGATTCTTAGAGGACAACCAAACCATGTCACCAACCGTAAACAAAACCTCTTGACGTTTCCTGTCAAAGTACCTCTTAGATTTTTTGCTAGCCTCCTGAAGATTACCACACACATCCGTCCAAACTCTCTCCAAATCACCGGAAAAACTCTCCTCCTCAGGCACAGCCGATACCAATTTGGAGAATGACCCAAAAGACTGATGTCTCCCAGAACAACAAAAAAAAGGCGAACACCCAGCAGAAGAGGATGCATGGTTGTTAATAGCAAATTCAGCAAGCGGCAGAAACTCAGACCACCACTCTTGATTGTCTGCCTCAAAACAGCGCAAGAACTGCTCAACATCCTGATTCTTCCTTTCTGTCTGGCCATTTAGACTCGGGATGATATCCAGATGAAAACGACAAATGAACTCCCAACCTGTCACAAAAGGCACGCCAAAAACGAGCCACGAACTGAGGTCCCCTACCAGAAACAATGTCAGTAGGAACACCATGGAGTCTGACAATTTCCTTGACAAAGGCCTTAGCGAGTGTCTTAGCGCAGGGCAGTTTGATGAAGGGAACCAAGTGACACATCTTGCTAAAATGGTCCACAACCACCCAGATGACCGTGAAACCCTCAGAGGAGGAAAGGTCAGTAATAAAGTCCATAGCCAGATGTGTCCAAGGTGCACTAGGAACCTCGAGAGGGCAAAGCAACCCCGCAGCAGGAGTATGAGAAGACTTAGATCTAGCACACACAGTACATTGACGCACCCACTTAATGACTTCCTTCTGCCATCCAGGCCACCAAAAACTGCGACCCACAAGTCTCTTGGTCTCAGAAATTCCTGGATGACCTGCCAACCGAGACTCATGACACTCAAACAAATCTCTCCTAAAGGTCCTAGGCACAAACAACCTCCCATGGGGAGTGTTAGATGGGGCATTCTCCTGTGCTTTAATAATCTCATCTTCCAAAACGGAGTCCAATGCAGCAATCACAACACCTTCTTGTAAAATGCTCTCCTCCTCCTCAGCACCGACCATGGGAGAAAAGCTGCGAGACAACGCATCAGCTTTAACATTCTTGGTACCCGGGATGTAAGTAACGGAAAAATTAAACCGCGAAAAAAAAGTGCCCACCTAGCCTGACGGGCATTCAAGCGCTTGGCAGCATCAAGATAGATCAGATTTTTATCATCAGTGAAAACCTGAATGGGAAATTCAGCACCTTCCAAGAGATGACGCCAGTGATCAAATGCGAGTTTAATAGCCAGCAATTCCCGATTACCAACATCGTAATTAAGTTCAGTCTCAGAAAATTTTTTTGAAAAAAAAGGCACAGGGATGTACTCCATCCTTGTTTTCCTGAGACAACACTGCACCGACCCCCACAGAAGAAGCATCAACCTCAACCAAAAACGGCTTAGTCACATCAGGCTGCATAAGGATGGGAGCAGAGCTGAACCTCTCCTTTAGAAACACAAACGCTTCAATGGCCTCAGTAGTCCACTGAACCGTATTAGCACCTTTCCTGGTGAGATCGGTAAGTGGTTTAACAATAATAGAAAAATTTTTAATGAATTTTCTGTAATAATTGGCGAAACCCAAAAACCTCTGTATCGATTTCAAACCAATAAGCCTTGGCCACTCCTGCACAGCCTGAACTTTCACCGGGTCCATCTCAAAGCCCTCGCTGGAGATAATGTAGCCCAAAAAACTAATTCTCTGTACAGCGAACTCACATTTCTCTAGCTTAGCAAAAAGCGAATTGTCAATTAATAACTTTAATACCTCACATACGCTCCGCCAATGAGACTCCAGATCCGGCGAATAAATCAAAATGTCATCCAAATACACAACCACATTTTTGCCGATCAAAGGTCTAAGGATGTCATTAATAATATTCTGAAAAAATGCTGGTGCATTGGTAAGACCAAAAGGCATAACCAGATTCTCAAAATGACCCACAGGAGTGTTAAAAGCAGTCTTCCATTCATCACCCTCCTTCATGCGCAACAAATTGTA
The DNA here is from genome assembly GCF_046119375.1 of Phyllobates terribilis. Classification (NCBI taxonomy): domain Eukaryota; kingdom Metazoa; phylum Chordata; class Amphibia; order Anura; family Dendrobatidae; genus Phyllobates; species Phyllobates terribilis. The sequence goes on from NW_027362771.1 coordinate 288,463,962, forward strand.
TGCCCCCCGGAGATCAATTTTATAGAACCACTTGGCCCCCACTAACTGGTTAAACAAATCAGGAATCAAGGGCAGTGGGTAGGGATTACGTACAGTAATTTTATTAATCTCTCGAAAGTCCAGACAAGGACGTAAACCGCCGTCCTTTTTTTTAACAAAAAAAAATCCAACAGCCACAGGTGACTTAGAGGGTCTGATATGACCGGCGTCCAAACTCGTCTGTATGTATTCCTCCAAAGCCTTTCTCTCAGGAATAGTAAGATTAAATAAACGACTTTTAGGAAGAGTCGCTCCAGGGACAATTTCAATGGTACAATCATAGTCTCTATGGGGAGGCAAAATTTGCGATTCCTCCTCAGAAAAAACTTTCCAAAAATCCTGAATAGGTACAGGTAATTCCCCTTGATCCACAGCAGCAATGTGCCCATTACAACACTTGTCATAACACTTAGGGCTCCAGGACTTAATTTCATTAGTAGACCAATCCAGTACAGGATTTTAACAAGGGTAACCCCAAAATTACTGGAGTAGGCAAATTATTTAATACTACCAAATCCAAATTTTCTTGGTGAATACCATTAATAGTGAGGGGAAATTCATAAACCTTGTGAGTAACACATTTCAAGGGAGAGCCATCGACAGAAACCACGGCAATAGGGAATGACAAAGGTTTGGGTTTTAATTTATGTTTTTCCAAGAATCCCCCCATCAATCACATTCAGAGTAGAACCACAATCCACAAATACCCGAAATTCAATTAATTCTTCCTGAGCTGCAGTAGTAGCAGAAAGAAATATCCCCTTAGTGTTTAAACAGGCTATACGGGCGTAACTGACCTTTTTTTTTCTTTGTTCATACGAAGCACAAAAGTTCTTAATGAAATGGTCAGATTTTCCGCAGAAAAAGCACAAACCTTCAGAAAACCTGCTGTCTTTTTCCTGAGAGCGGGGTGACATCGCCCCAATCTCCATCGGCTCTCCAATGTCAGTACAGACCCTCTCAAGACTAGGAGCTGACATGGCAAAGGATTTACTCTCATTAACCCTTGCACGCAGTCTCCTGTCCACCCGTATAGCTAATTTCATTGCCTCCTGCAAGTTTCAAGGTGTAGGATAAGCAATAAGCAGATCCTTAACCCTTTCACCTAGCCCAGCAAGAAACAAACTTTTCAGAGTTGAATCGTTCCACCCCACCTGAGCAGACCACCGACGGAAGTGAGTACAATAATTTTCCACATTACCTGATCCCTGTCTCAAAAGTCTCAATTCCGTCTCAGCTGATGAGACACGAGCAGGATCATCATACAACAACCCCAAAGCAGAAAAAAAACTATCCACTGATCTAAAGCACGGATCACTAGGTTGGAGAGAAAAGGCCCATCCCTGAGGTTCTTTGCGCAAAAGTGACATTATGAACCCTATGCGCTGTGATTCATCACCAGAGGATCTGGGTCTCAAACGAAAATACAATAAACAAGCATTTTTAAAGGAAAAAAAATCTTGTTGTTCACCAAAAAATAAATCAGGCAATCGTACATTTGGCTCCACAATATGCACTCCAGAACAGCTACTCACGTGTTGTTGGATCTCGGCCACCTCCAGAGAGAGTCCCTGCAGGCGTTGAGCCAAATCCTGAACCGACATCATGATGGAAACTGGAGGTCTATCCTTAGAGATATTTTTGGGCTGTTATGATAGGCTACAAGCACTAAGAAAAGACAGGAGATCTGTCCCTACAATAAAACTAAGCTAGATCCCTACGATGTAACGGGGAACCTGATCCTGCGGTCAGACCCGCTAAAGTCCTCAGCTAGTATGAACGAAGACCTATAGATGTGAGGGAGGGATCCCTACAAGAACTAGGGACTGGGAGAAAGATGGACACCTCCTAGCAGAAATTGTAGCAGTAAAAAGACAAACACACAACATAGAACATAAAGGTCAAAAGACCTAGCTAAACTGACGGAGAAAGGTTACAAAGCACCTGGCTAGCTTAAGAGTAGAAATTATAATGAAGTCCAGCATGGCCAGAAGGGCGGAGCAGGATTAAATAGGCAAAAAGGTCATGTGAACAGCAAAATAGAAAAAACCTAACAGGAGAGTTCAAACATTTTCTGCCCAATATATATACAAGTGGCCTATCACCCACACTGTTGGCTTAGCGTCACCTGTAAAAGAAACAAACCACGTTAAGATAACAAGTCCGGTCTTATGTATCTCGCCAAATACGTGGATCGCCATCTCCCTATCCTCTGTACTTCCGTTTGTGACAGTCCTGCTCTTGCTGCTTCCGTGGCCGCGCCTATGCGGAATGAGTGAGTCCCATAATCTTTGGGGTGGTTCGCTGCCGATGTTATGCATTTATTAAATATAGCTTGGAACTTGTATCTTTATAATTGCGTTCCATCAATGTGTGATAGGAAGAAATTACTTTGTGATCTGATGGTTATATATGTTTTTACTATTGTTACCCGACTCAGCGTACCATTTGTGGGTTGTAGAAGTACCCAAGTGCCCCTGCCCGCTGGAACCGTTTTCGATTTGCGTATGCGTAGACGTATTGCATTATTGGCTATGACTACGTCCTGGTGTAATAAGCCTCCACTGGAGTTAATTTTGGATTGAGGGACTGATTCGCTTATGCATAGTGCCCCAAAGAAGGCGATCGCAAATACAGTTGACAGTAGTGTTGCTTCGAATTGTGAGTATCATGTTAATGGTGTTAGGGATATGATGTAAGAAATCAGTTTTAGTGACACGGGACGTCTACAGTCCTGACTTGGCTGACCCATTTTCCACCCTTTTATGGATTGTCTGATGATGAATCTCTTTGTCACATGTCCCCAATTCAGTAGTTGGAAGTAAAATGCTTCTCCGGTCAGCCACCGCTGCGCTGACGCCCCTGATATGCCCCTCATCATTAGCTGGTGGAGAAATTCTATGGTGACTTGTAATCTGGCTTGTTCACATTGGTCAACCCATCTGCCTGCTACTAGTCATGTCCACTGTTCCCATGCCTTACCGTATGCTTGCCACATCGACGGGGCAACTGACGCTCTGATTAATGGCATCAACTATACTCCACTAGATCCCATAGGGAGGCTGGGCAACTGTTGCCCGATGGGTGGGCGTTGGGGAGGAGCTCTGTGAAAATCTGCCAATTGAATTGTGATAAAGCGTTAGCAGCAGCGTTAAACCCCTCAACATCGTGGCTAGCGCGGACCCATACATTGTGTTTTAGGCACAGGAATGCTAGCCAGCGTAGTAGGCCTAGCACTGGGAGAGACGATGATGCCATATTATTAATGAAGTGCGCTAGGCTGGTGTTTTTTGTTATGAAGAGTATATTTTTGTTAGCCAGGCGCGCGCCCCATATTTCTATTGCTACCACTTTTGGAAACAGTTCCAGGACTGTCTGTTTTTTTGTCAGCACTTGTTCTGCCCAATACGGAGGCCATAAGCTTGTGCACCATTGGTTATTTAGTATCGCTGCATATCCGCCTGATTCTGCCGCCCCGGTGAATAATCTTAGTTGAATGTTGGACTGTTCTGCTGACATAAATAACGTGTGACCGTTGAATGATTATAAGAAGGTTTTCCACACCTTTAAGTCCGCCCGTAGCTGCCTGCTGATTCTGATTGTATGACTCTGTTTAGATGCCCCTTTTGTTGCGGGCGATAAATGAAGAGAAAAAACCTTTCCGACTGGCATCACCCGACTCGCAAACACAAGGAGACCTAGTAATACTTGCATCTGCTGTAGTGTTACTTTCCGTACTGCGCAAAAAACCTAGAACAGGTGTAATGTTTTGGTATTTTTTCCCATGGGAGGCGGAACAACCTTGCTGTGGTGTCGATTTCGATGCCTAAGACTGATTTTTTTTAGTTGTGGGGCCTATGTTTTTGGTTGGGCATAATGGGACTCCAAACCGACGGGAGATGTTTGTGAATTCGTTGAGTAAGGGGCAGCGAAAGTGGATGACCAATCGCCACATGGCAGAAAAAAAAAGGAAAAAATCAGCTCACCCACCTAGAAGATCAACAGCACGGAGCCAGGAGTGCTACCAGACGAACATGAGGAACCAGGAAGATCCAGCTGAACAAATCTTCTAAAATCCACTTTTTATTGGGTCATACAAAAAATATTTTAAAAGTCCACCTTGGAGAAGAACAGCAAACGCGTTTCAAGCTAAAGGTTCTTAATCATTGCATAGCAAAAAAACAGCAAGGAAGTGGTATTTATATGTCATGTCCTGCTATGCACCTGTGCAAGGCTGAGTTAATCAGAAATTTAAACACACATACCATGTTAAAATCGTATAGCATAGAAACAATGCATATGTAAATAATCCAAAAGGAAAAGAAAAGAAGAAAAAAGGAACATATATATAATAATAATCTATAAATGATCATTCATAATGATACATCAAATCATGTCTGATGTTTAAACCTGCTGGTACACGTGTATTTAAAGTATAAATCCACCAACTTTCTCTATTAAGGAGCTTTCTCCTATAATCAGCCACCAAATCTCCACCAATCGCCACGGCCCACGGAGGGGCCACCACAGTCAGTGAATCCTTCCTTATTTAGTATAGAGTTTACCAATACTTTGGGCGTATTAGCCCAGCTGCGAAGCAAGCTGCACCGCCTGTGCATCTAATAATAATTTTTAACTGCATCTAGCCTAGGCAGACTGTGGGGACCCCCAACCCAACCCAGACGCTCTGCATCTAACTCAGCCAATCATTTGATAGTATTGCTAGTAGCAGAGTCGCATGGGCTCTAAGCCTTGCATAGCCTGTGCATTTTTTCAGATCGATAAGGATGACCCAACTCGTGTTATCTGTAACATTTGTCACCAAAAGCTAAGTAGAGGCCAAAAAATCCATAGTTTGAGTACTTCATGCATGAACCGTCACATGGATATGAAGCATAAGTTGCAGTGCGAAACTCACTGTGCTACAATGCGGCCTAGCAGGCCGGGACAACCACCATCTGCCCCACCTGTGTCATTGTGGGGAGACTAAAAACTTCAGGATTTTGGAAAATCACCCCACCAACCATTTTAAGCAACTCTGGGACAATTGATGCCACTTAAGTGGTGTCTGTGCCACAATTTGGGGAAAAAATGGAGACTCTTTTTGGAGTCCCCTTGCTGTGTTTTACATGACGTTGCCATCGTCAATTCCAGGTGGGTCGGAACTCTCCCCCCCCTTTTAACTGTAAGAAACTACATACACTATGGCTTGTGGTAACACAGATGGTTGAGTCTGAAGAGCTGTTTACTCATACTATATTCTGGGAATCAGAGGTCTGCTCCAAAGCTTCAGTGTCTGCTAGTCAGCAGAGTAGCCACCGCCTGTAGATCTAATTACAATTTTTTTTTTTTCAAATTCAAGTTTTTTTTATTTTGTGTTGAAAAAGTACAAGAAAATACAATATACATAGTAAAAGGGGTAGTATAACTATAAATCTATGCATAACGACAGTACATTGGGGGGTACAGGGAGGGTTTTCCATCAATATCCAGATCAAGCATGTATTTTTCCATATGAAAGATAGAGAGAGAGGGAGCGGACCACGGCAGACAATCAATAGAGTGCGATTATGATCATTGTTGTGCCGACATCACGGATAACTTTAGTTGGGGCAAGATGGTAGGCGTCAGAGTTTTGCAAATCAATCCAATCCCTCCAAATCACACAGTATCTATCAACATCAGCCGATGAGATGGCAATGAGATGCTCCATCCTATTAAGGAGGGAGATCTCCGCAAACCATTCCTCCACAGTGGGTGGGTCTCTGCTTTTCCAGTGTCGTGGAATGACATTCTTAGCCGCCTGTATTAGGTAGCCTATTGATGACCTTTTATAACTACGTTTACTTATTGGTAACATTGATAAAAGGAGGGCTTCTGGCGTATTAGGGATAGTCAAACCAGTTATTTTCTCAATCATGGGAACCACCTTTGCCCAAAATGCATTTATTATAGGGCATGCCCACCATATGTGTGACATTGTCCCTTCCCCCTCCCCACATCTCCAACATCTATCTGAGACCACTGGATACCATCTATGAAGGACTGCTGTTACCCGGTACCATCTAGAGATAATTTTGAAGGAGGTTTCCTGAGCTTTGGACCCTATTGAGGTTTTATGTGTTAGGAATAAACATTTATCACATTGTGAGTCAGAGAAGGACTTCCCCAGTTCCCTTTCCCATGCACCGCCGAATCCTGGCCTATTGTCAGTTACCTGGGCAATGAGGAGATTATACAGTAGGAAGATGGAGTGTGTAGGGGGTGACAATGATAGGCTCTATTTTTCAAAGTTTGTGAGATCTCTATGAAGATGTGTGCGCTTCTTCACAGTTGAATAGAAGTGTTGTAACTGGCTATATTCAAAATTAGCCTTCGGGGAAGTGGCTCTTTCCTGTAATAAGTCATTGAGGGGGAGCAGCGAAGTATTGGAGATGACATGAGAAAATAATATCGGATGGGATTTATTTGATCCGAGAAATCTATTTGCAGATAGTCCTGGTGGGAAATCTGGATTATCTGAAATCGGGAGCAAGGGACCCTGGGGGTCGATTGAGGATAACCTCTTTTGGGGGGATCTCAAAGCCAAAGCAGTGGCATAAGTACTATATGACATGAGGCCAAGAGAGGGGACAATTAAATGGGCGCACCATGGGACAGTGGTAAGAGCTTTAGGACAAATGGATTGAGCTATTTTGACCCACAATTTCCCCTCCGAATGATGGAAGAAGTCCAGTATTCTAGCGTGTACTGCTGCCATGTAATACCTTCTAGAATCCGGAAGGCTAAGGCCCCCCTTTTGCTTCTATCTGATCAGAACATCCCCCCGAATGCGTGGACGCCCATTTGCTCAGATAAATCTGCAAAAGCTACTGCATAGTCTTTTCCAAAAATTTGAGGGAATTACCACGGGAATGGTTGGGAAGAGGTATAAGAGTTTAGGTAGGACGTTCATTTTTAGTATATTTATTCTGCCGAACCAGGAAAAATCCTTCACCGTCCAAGAAGTAAGATCTCTATGGAGTTGTTCAATAAAGGGCCCAAAATTAAGATAACATAGACGGGAGAGGTCTCTATGAAAACGAATTCCTAAGTATTTTATACCCTGTGAGGGCCAGGCAAAGGGAAAGTTGGACTGGATGGAATCCTGTATGGATTTGGGGAGGGAGACATCGAGGGCCTCAGACTTCGCTGCATTGATTTTAAAATTTGACCATGTACCAAAGTGATCTATTTCAGCCTTAACAGCAGTGATGGATATATGTGGTTGAGTGATATATACTAGGACATCAGCAGCAAATGCAGAGCACTTGTACTCGGTGCCTCCCATCTCAATCCCCCTAATATTCGGGTTATCGTGAATTGATGAGAGCAGGTGCTTCATCACTAGGATGTATAAGAGAGGGGACAGAGGACATCCCTTCCTTGTCCCATTGGTGATTATGAAAGGTGATGATAATGTTCCATTTATCTTCAGCCTAGCTGACGGATTGCGATACAGGGCCATGATTTTGGCTATAAAAGGGTCCCCTACCACAAGCTTTTTAAGAGAATAATATATGGCGTGCCAGGAGACTCTATGGAATGCTTTCTCAGCATCCAACGAGAGTATCTAATTACAATTTTTTAACTGCATCTAGCCCAAGCAATACTTTGGGCATAGTAGCAGTGTCTGCTAGTCAGCGGATTAACACAGCTGTTAAGCAAGCTACACCACCTGTAGTTTGGACACTTAATTTTTTCAAAGGAAATGGTTCGGGCCCCCGGGACACTCAGTGAAGAGCATCGGGGAGGCACCCCAAGGCACAGGGACTGGGACTGGCGGTAGGACGCCTTGCGGTGGACCGCCAAGCTCGATCCTTATAAAAGCTTTTTAACTGCAGCAGCTTTAGTGGACGCTACTGGAGCTGGAACTCTATTTTATTATAAATGTAAAAACACAAACTAGTACAAGTAACGAAAACAATTTCCAGCAATATAACCGATACACAAACAATGTATATACAAGGGACCCCACCTGCCTGACAACCACCATACAACCACAGCCTATCCAAACATACCTCAAACTTCCTCCAGACTTACACCTGATTCTGCCGTAACAAAAACCAGAGTTGCAGAAGCAAAATACATATAACAAAATATAAACCACATAAACCATATGAAATAACACACAACACTTAAATCATGAGTAACACATAATAACACATACACTATCCCAACTCTCACTATACCCCCAACCCGAACCGGCCTCTAAGTTCCGAACAAGTCCTTCCAGACTTAGGGCGAACCCCGACAGTTTTTGGCCCGGGCCAGTCCAAGTTCATGCTTAACCCCCCTCAAAACCCCCACCCCACCTAACTAACCCCCAAAGTAAAAGAACAATAAGACAACAATAATAATAACAACAAGAACAATAACAAAAATACCTTCCGCACCGGTTCGGTGCTTGTAAACCCTTTTCATGATACCATTCTCAAAGCAAAAAGCTACAGTGAGAACTTAGCCCACCACCAGGAGGCTTGGAGCAATCCAGAACTAAGGCACCTGGAAGAAGAAACCCCTCCAGAGACGGGAGGCCCCTGATGCACCCAGCCTTTCATATTCAAAGGAGCGCACCTTCACCAGGTCACCAAGGATGTTGCTACTGTTATGTTCTGCTACCAAAGCTAAGGAAAGAGAGGAGATCTGTCCCTACTATAGGACTCAGCTGAATCCCTACGATGTAACAGGGAACCTGATCCTGCGATCAGACCTGCTAAAGTCCTAATCTAGTCTGTACGGAGACCTATAGATGTGGGGAGGGAATCCCTACAAGTACTAAGGACTGGGAGGAATATGGGACACCTCCTAACAGAAATAGTAGCAGACAGACGAACAAACAAAATAGATAGAACATAGAGGTCCGTAGACCAAGCAAACTAACAGAGTAAGATACAGAGCACAGGCTAGCTAGAAAGTAGATATACAATGAAGTCCAGCAAAGCCAGAAGGGCGGAGCAGGATTAAATAGGCCAACAAGGTCATGTGACCAGCAAAGGAAAAAGACCTAAGAGCAAGGTTCTAACAGTACCCCCCCCCTTCTAAGAGGATCCTCCGGATCCCCTAGGACCAGGCTTATCAGGAAATCTCCTGTGAAACGCTCTGATAAGTCTGGACGCGGAAACATCATCTGACCTCACCCAAGAGTTATCCTCGGGTCCGAAACCTTTCCAGGCCACTAGATACTGCAAACTACCTCTATACAGTCTAGAGTTAAGGATGCGAGAAATTTCATATTCCCCGTCCTCCACCACCGGAGGAACAGAGGCAGAGGCGTCACCATCCGACACAACAGCTTTTTTTAACAGAGAGACATGAAAGACCGGATTAATTCTCCAGGAGGTAGGAACCTCCAACCTAACAGCAGATTGGTTGACAACCTGAAGCACCTTAAAGGGCCCTACAAACTTGGGACCCAATTTCTTAGAAGGAATCCTCAACCGCAGATTCCTAGAGGACAACCAAACCATGTCACCAACAGCGAACAAAACCTCCTGTCGTTTCCTATCAAAGTAGTCTTTAGATTTTCTGTTGGCCTCCTGAAGATTACCACGCACATCCGTCCAAACTCTTTCCAAATCACCGGAAAAATTCTCCTCCTCAGGCACGGCAGATCCCAACTTGGAGAACGACCCAAACGACGGATGTCTCCCAGAACAACAAAAAAAAGGCGAACAACCAGCAGAAGAAGATGTATGATTGTTCAGAGCAAATTCGGCAAGTGGCAGAAACTCAGACCACCCCTCTTGATTGTCTGCCACAAAACAACGCAAGAACTGCTCAACATCCTGGTTTTTCCTTTCTGTCTGGCCATTAGATTCAGGATGATATCCGGACGAAAACGACAAATGAATTCCCAACCTGTCACAAAAGGCACGCCAAAAACGAGCCACGAACTGAGGACCCCTATCAGAAACAATGTCAGTAGGAACGCCATGAAGTCTGACAATTTCCTTGACAAAGGCCTTAGCGAGAGTTTTAGCGCAGGGCAGTTTGACGAAGGGAACCAAGTGACACATCTTGCTAAAACGGTCCACGACCACCCAGATGACAGTAAAACCCTCAGAGGGGGGAAGGTCAGTTATAAAGTCCATAGCCAAATGTGTCCAAGGAGCACTGGGGACCTCCAAAGGACAAAGCAACCCCGCAGCAGGAGTATGTGAGGACTTAGATCTAGCACATATAGTACATTGGCGCACCCACTTAATGACTTCCTTCTGCCATCCAGGCCACCAAAAACTGCGACCCACCAGTCTCTTGGTCTCAGAGATTCCGGGATGACCTGCCAACCGAGATTCGTGACACTCAACAAACAAATCTCTCCTAAAGGTCCCAGGCACAAACAACCTCCCATGAGGAGTGTTAGATGGGGCATTCTCCTGAGCTTTAAGAATCTCATCTTCCAAAACGGAGTCTAAAGCAGCTATCACAACACCTTCTTGTAAAATGTTTTCCTCTTTCTCAGCACCGACTATGGGAGAAAAACTGCGAGACAAGGCATCCGCCTTAACATTCTTAGTACCAGGGATGTAAGTAACGGAGAAATTAAACCGCGAGAAAAACAGTGCCCACCTAGCCTGACGGGCATTCAGGCGCTTGGCAGCATCAAGATATATCAGATTTTTATGATCCGTAAGAACCTGAACGGGAAATTCCGCACCTTCCAAGAAGTGGCGCCAGTGTTCAAATGCGAGTTTAATAGCCAATAATTCCCGATTACCAATATCGTAATTCAGTTCAGTCTCCGAAAATGTTTTTGAAAAAAAGGCACAGGGATGTAATCCATCCCCGTTATCCTGAGACAATACTGCGCCAACCCCCACAGAGGAAGCATCAACCTCAACCAAAAACGGCCTAGTAACATCAGGCTGCATAAGGATGGGAGCAGAGGTGAACCTCTCCTTGAGATACACAAAAGCTTCAATGGCCTCAGAAGACCACTGAACCGCATCAGCACCTTTCCTGGTGAGATCAGTCAGAGGTTTGACAATACTAGAAAAATTTTTTATGAATTTTCTATAGTAATTGGCGAAACCCAAAAACCTCTGTATCGATTTCAAACCAATAGGCCTAGGCCATTCCTGCACAGCCTGAACCTTAACCGGATCCATCTCAAAACCTTTGCTGGAGATAATGTAGCCCAAAAAACTAATTCTCTGTACAGCGAACTCACATTTCTCCAGCTTAGCAAAAAGCGAATTGTCCATTAATAACTGTAATACCTCACGCACGCTCCGCCAATGAGACTCCAGATCTGGCGAATAAATCAAAATGTCATCCAAATACACAACCACATTTTTACCGATCAAAGGTCTAAGGATGTCATTAATCAGATTCTGAAAAAATGCAGGAGCATTAGTAAGACCAAAAGGCATAACCAGATTCTCAAAATGACCCACAGGAGTGTTAAAAGCAGTCTTCCATTCATCACCCTCCTTCATGCGCAACAGATTGTATGCCCCCTTAAGGTCAATTTTAGAGAACCACTTGGCCCCCAATAACTGGTTAAACAGATCAGGAATCAATGGCAGTGGGTAAGGATTGCGTACCGTAATTTTGTTAATCTCACGAAAATCCAGACAAGGACGTAAACCGCCGTCCTTTTTTTTTACAAAAAAAAATCCAACCGCCACAGGAGACTTAGAGGGCCTAATGTGACCGGCGGCCAAACTTGTCTGTATGTATTCCTCCAAAGCCTTCCTCTCAGGAATAGTAAGGTTAAATAAACGACTTTTAGGAAGAGTCGCTCCAGGGACAAATTCAATAGAACAATCATAGTCTCTATGGGGAGGCAAAACCTGCGATTCTTTCTCAGAAAAAACTCTCCAAAAATCCTGAATAGGAACAGGCAATTCTCCCCTATCCAAAGCTGCAATACGCCCGTTACAACACTTGTCATAACATTTATGGCTCCAGGATTTAATTTCACTGGTAGACCAATCCAGTACAGGATTGTGAAATTTTAACCAGGGCAAACCCAATATTACTGGAGAAGGCAAGTTATTCAACACTACCAAATCCAATTTCTCATGGTGAACACCATTAATAGTGAGAGGAAATTCACTGACCTTGAGAGTAATATTCTTCAAAGGGGAGCCATCCACAGAAACCACAGAAATGGGGGATGATAAAGGTTCAGGTTTTAAATTGAGTTTTTCCACGAATCCCCCATCAATTACATTCAGTGTAGACCCGCAATCAACAAACACCCGAAATTCCATTAATTTTTCCTGAGCAATCGTGGAAGCAGCTAAAAATATACCCTTGGAATTTAAACAGGCAATACGGGCGTGACTGACCATTTTTTTTTCTTTCTTCATACGAAGCTCACAGCCTTTAATCAAATGACCAGATTTTCCGCAATAGAAACACAAGCCTTCCGAAAAACGACTGTCTTTTTCTTGAGAGCGAGGTGCCACCGATCCAATCTCCATCGGTTCACCACTGTTAGTACACACATTATCATAACCAGAAACTGACATAGCAGAGGATTTGCTCTCATTAACCCTAGCACGCAGTCTTCTATCCACCCGTATAGCTAATTGCATAGCCTGTTGCAAATCCTCAGGTGTAGGATAAGCAATTAGCAGGTCTTTAACCCTTTCACTGAGCCCAGCAAGAAATAGACTTTTCAGAGCAGAATCGTTCCACCCTGTTTGAGTGGACCAACGACGAAAATGAGTACAATATTTTTCCACATTACCTGATCCTTGTTTTAAACGTCTCAACTCAGTCTCAGCTGATGCCACACGGTCAGGATCATCATATAATAGTCCTAACGCAGAAAAAAAACTATCCACTGATCTGAAGCATGTATCACTAGGTTGCAAAGAAAAGGCCCACTCCTGAGGCTCTTTGCGCAAAAGTGACATTATGAACCCTACGCGCTGGGATTCATCCCCAGAGGACTTGGGTCTCAAACGAAAATACAATAAGCAAGCATTTTTAAATGAAAAAAATTCTCGATGTTCACCAAAAAATAAATCCGGCAAACATACCTTAGGCTCCAAGAAATATGCTCCAGGACAGTTACTCACGTGCTGACGGAGCTCGGCCACTTCCAGAGAGAGTCCCTGCAGGTGTTTAGCCAAATCCTGAACCGACACCATGATGGAACAAAAAAAATCTTTCCTTAGAGAATTTGCAGGCTGGACTTACTGTTATGTTCTGCTACCAAAGCTAAGGAAAGAGAGGAGATCTGTCCCTACTATAGGACTCAGCTGAATCCCTACGATGTAACAGGGAACCTGATCCTGCGATCAGACCTGCTAAAGTCCTAATCTAGTCTGTACGGAGACCTATAGATGTGGGGAGGGAATCCCTACAAGTACTAAGGACTGGGAGGAATATGGGACACCTCCTAACAGAAATAGTAGCAGACAGACGAACAAACAAAATAGATAGAACATAGAGGTCCGTAGACCAAGCAAACTAACAGAGTAAGATACAGAGCACAGGCTAGCTAGAAAGTAGATATACAATGAAGTCCAGCAAAGCCAGAAGGGCGGAGCAGGATTAAATAGGCCAACAAGGTCATGTGTCCAGCAAAGGAAAAAAGACCTAAGAGCAAGGTTCTAACAGCTACATACCTCACCCACTGGAAGGATTTTACTGCCCGTGACACTAAACACCGTGCATTCCATGTGAAAAACCTAACCACTAGGCTAACTAGAAAAAGAGTGCACTGGTCCCGTCCACCAAGATCTCTGAACGCTCCATCGGCCCACTCAGCGTAGGAGAGGCCCCCCAGCCTTGGCCAGTCAATGGAAGCGCCCACCCTGTTGCATACCTCTGCATTAAAGGGACAATGAAGCAGGAAGTGCTCCATGCTCTCAAGCGTGTCAGCACAACTCTCACAAGGACAATTCCTATCCTCGGAGTTACTGTACTTCAAGTTGTCCCTCACATACAGCTTACCCTGAAAGCAGCGCCAAGTCAAGTCACAATACTTCGCGGGGATCCGTTTTGAATTTAAAAGACGGAACCGCACCTCCAGATCCCGACTTGGGCAGTCCCTGAGGGCCAGTGGCTTTTGAAAATGGGTCGATAAGATCCTCCCCTCGAGAAGTTTCCTCGTGAGAGTCCTCACCTCCCACACTCCCAACCCCACCGGCGTATTACTTTCAAAACCGGGGTAACATAAGCCGGGAGATGCCCGTGCGGTGTGCGAAGATCCTTCACACGCCCTCCTGTCTCCCAATCCTGGAAGAAGGACTGCAACCATCCCCTACAGGAGAATACCCGCAGAGGAGCCCTCTCTTTCCAGAGGTTTGATATATTTAGCTTAAGAAAGGTGCAAACCAAGAACACCACGGGGTTGACCATATTCAACCACCCTAGTCTCCTCGTACGTTAAGTAACCTCCCGCTTGACTGGGTTCAGCCTGTTTCCCCATAACAGTTGGAAAAACAGGCTATAGACCCGCGTCCAGAGAGGCTCTGGCAAAATACAAATGCTGCCTAGATACATTAACAAAGGACATCCCTGACGAACGCCGGAGCCCACCGCAAAGGCATGTCCAATCCAACCATTCACAAGTGGGAAACTCTCCGCCCCTCTGTACAATGTCTTCAGCCAGTCCACGAACCTCCCTGGCAGACCATACCTCAGAAGAGCGGACCACAGGTACTCGTGATCAACCCGGTCAAAGGCTTTGGCCTGATCCAAGGACAGCAGATACCCCTTCCAGAGGCCAGCCCTACCCAGCTCCACAGCCTCCAGGACACCGAGAACAGCACTAAAAGTACTACGGCCAGGAACACAGCAGTGCTGGGACTCCGAAAGGAGCCGTGGCGCAAACTTCACCAACCTGTTAAAGAGTACTTTAGCCAAAACCTTCCTGTCCACATTGAGAAGCGCTATGGGCCTCCAGTTCTCAATGTGCGATGGATCCTTTCCCTTAGAAAGAAGGATCAAAGCTGACCTCCTCATTGATCTCGGAAGAGTGCCTGAGGGGAGACACTCATTAAAAACCTGAGTCAATAAGGGGACCAAAAGGTCCTTAAAGGTCTTGTAGGACTCCGACGTTAAGCCGTCCGGACCTGGTGATTTTTTGAGCTGGAGCCCGTCAATCGCCAGTCTAACTTCCTCTTCTTTGATCTCATCCACCAAGACATCGAGCGAGGGGCCTACCCCTGATTCAGGAATGGCCTCAGCAAGGAAAGCCGACGTCTCATCTCTATCCAGCTCCTTCCTCCCCAAGAGATGTGAGTAAAAGGATCTGACGACCTCCAAGATCCCTGACCTGGACCTGGTCAGGGATCCTCTACTGTCCCTCAGACCCGCCACTATCTTACTACTCACTGACATCTTGCAGTTTCTGTAAGGATCGTGGGAGCGATACTTCCCGAAGTCCCTCTCAAAAACCAAAGATGTGTGCCTATCATACTGACATCTCTTGAGTAAGGCTTTCACCCTGGTGATGTCCTCGCGGCCACCTCCAGTCGAGACAAGTTCCTCGAGTTTCCTCCTCAGGCCCCGATACAGGAGATCCCTGTTCAGGCTTCTGAGGTTAGAAAGCTGGCGGAAGAATCTCGCCACCCGATGTTTGAAGATCTCCCACCACTCTGACTTAGTGTTACAAGGCCCAGTAGTGGTACCTGACTTTGAAATAAATCATCAAAGGACCGTCTTACAGCTGCTTCCTTCAGAAGTGACGAATTCAGCTTCCAAAAACCTCTTCCCATCAGAGGAATCTCTGTAACATTCAGAGAAAACATAATCAGGCAGTGGTCGGAGAATTCAACCTCTACCACCGATAAAGGTGAAGAGACTGCCTCCTCCTTCAAATAAAACCTGTCTATTCTATACCTAGTCTGACTACCTCTGAAATAAGTGTAACCCGCGTGGCCCGTGGTGTTCCGGATGTGGACATCCACTAGGCGAGCCTCACTAATTATGCTATTCAAGGCGACGCTGTCGTAGGCCAACAGGTCTCTGGAACCTCCTCTGTCTTGGGGCCTCGAGACATTGTTGAAGTCCCCTCCAAAGACCACCTGTCGGCTACAAAACAAAAAGGGTTTAATACTCATAAAGAGACACTTGCGGTCCCACTTAGTCTTGGGACCATAGATGTTTATGAGCCGAAGCTCTTGTCCCCTTAAGAACACATCCAAGATCAAGCACCTCCCCATTTCCAACTCAATAACCCGTCGGCATACTACATCTGCGGTCTTGAAATGGACCGCCACCCCGCTATACGGCTCAGCTGCAAGAGACCAATAGGAAGGCCCGTGTACCCACTCCTTCTTAGCTTTTTTAAGGGACGTGAGATCGGCCAACCTAGTCTCCTGCAAAAGCAAAATGTCGGCATTAAGCTGGCCGAGAAAATGGAAGGCCGTGAACCTAGCCCCATCAGACTTTATGCTGGCAACATTAATGGTTGCCAGCGTCAACGGGGTGAGTGCCGCCATCATGAGTGATCAGGTTGGACAGCGACCTTCTTCCCACCCCCTTACCCTTTAGATGTGCTCCATTTTCCTCCTCAGAGGACGATATAGTATGTTTCAGGCACACCGACACATCCATACCTGCTGTTCCAGACACAACTTTAACGGGCACAACTGTTTCAGGCGCACCCTTGCCCTTGTCATGAGGCCCTGGGTCGACCCCCCCCACCAGAGGCCCGGTTTTCCTGACCCCCGATGTTGAGGGCCTGACGCCCCCTTTAGCCCCTACATCCTTGTGCGCAACCCCCAGCACCAGACCCCCCTCCTCCCCCCCATCTAAAGACAAGGGAGACTCGCTTAGGGCCTAGTTCTGGTTGGAGAGCTCCACCGGAGGAAGGGAGGAAGAGCCTTTCTTTGGCACCTGGCCTCGGGTGGCCTTCTCCTTCAAGCTACCCTTCTTCCTCACCCTTTTCTTCTCCCTCTTCTTTTGCTGGTGCCACTCTTCATTCCCCCCATCATCCACACCTTTGCTGGAAGAGGATAAGGGAGAGGTGGCCCCATCCTCCCTGACCATCCTCCTGACCTCTTCGTCTATCTCACTGTCTGGGACCTCAGCTGCAAGCTCCCCTGAACTAGGGACCAGAGGCAGGGACATAATCCCCTGGTCCCTCTCCGCCACTCTCCTCGGATGCTGTTCTTTCCCTCCCGCCTCAGGGGAGTTCTGCTCCTCACCGGTCCCTTACTTCCTACGCCACCGCTAGTCCCTTCACCGGCTGGTCTGGTCCTCGCCTCCTCCCTACCAGCACCTCCCGGATTCAGGCCAACATTGGCATAGGAGCGCGGACAGCGACTAAACGGGTGTCCCAAGACACCACACAGGTTACACCGAATGTCCCTACAGGTTGCGGCCTGATGAACCACCCCTCCACACATCGCGCACTTCTCCACCTTGCACCCCGCGCTGAAGTGAGAGGGGCTGCCGCACCTGTGGCACAACTTCGGCTGCCCCTGGTAAAAGATCAGGATTCGGTCCCTTCCCAAAAATGTTGAAGTGGGAAGGTGGGTAACCGAGTAACCCGAGACCTTCAGTTTTACCATAAAGGTCCAGGCCCCTGACCAGATGCCATGCTTGTCCAGATTCTTTTTGGGAATCTGGACCACCTCCCCATACCTGCTCAGCCAGGTCATGATGTCCATCTCAGAAAGTGACTCGTTACTCGTCACTTTCTTCACTGAGTTTTGGTGAGAGAAAGCCTGGACTATAAACCCTCGCCATTCAGGGCAAATCCGAGCCAGCTCAAACTGAGACCAGAAGAGCTCTAGGCCCTCCGATCTCACAAAGCTGACGTCGAAAAAGGTGGCACCATAGGGATGAATCAGGGCATAGATGTCATCAGCCCTGAAGCCCATCCCCAGGAAAAGCTCCACCACCTTGTCCCTAGAGGGGCACGTTTCATTGCCTTCCCACCGGAGACGGACCACATTCCTACGAACGCCACCCTGCCCTGCTGTCGGCAGAGACCACGTAACGTTCTCTGCCCCTAACTCTCGGTAGGCGAACAGACCATGTCGGTCTATCTAGAATGATAAATCTACCTCCCTACCCTCCACTGTAATGGACTGCTCTCCCCTCTTCAGGGCATCCAGGAGACGCCATTGCAAGTAACCCTGCCCAGCGTCCCCTGACAAGGACCCTCGACTACCCGCGGCAGCGGCCGCCGCAAAGATGCGGACATGTGAACCGCCCTCTAACGAGGCCGCCAACGAACCGGGATTCCTTGGCCTCACACTTGGCCCCTCATTCACACTCACAATCTGCCTCACAGCCTCACCTACCGCCCCTGCACCACTACCATCACCACCAGCCATACCACTCACCACTTCCATACCTGCATCCTCACCTACATCCTCACCTCCTTCATGTACCCCATTCATCCCCACCTCATGCACCTCATCCATGCCAGCCAGAACAGGTGGGGTACTAACCGCTTTACCCAAGGTCCAGGCATCACTGGGGGGGCCACCTTGGACCCTCCAATATTCATGCGCTGGGAATCATAGGGGCCGGGATTTTGGGCGCCGGGTTTTACCAGCCTCACAGGTGCAGACACCCCGGCTGGTTTACCCCCGGCAGCCTTGTCTCCAGCATGCGGCCCCTCAACCCTCTGGCCAGATATGGAAGCAGTGGCTCTCTCCTCCCCCACCATCCTCCTGACCTCAGCCAAAATCTCTGAAAAAGCTGCTCCGGCTCCACCGCCACAACCCCCACCTCCCTCTGCCCGAGACCCAGGGGCCATGGGAGGCAGAGACGGGAACTCTACCACACTGAATATGTCTGGCGCCACCGCCAGCGATGACCCTTTGCCATCCCTACTGTCTAGAGATGAGCGTTGTACTACTCAAACTGTTCGCCAATCACATATTCGAGCTGTTATGGGCGGTGTTCGAGCCGTTCGGCGAACACGAACAATTTGAGAAAAATTCGGCTGTTCGAGGTTATGTTCGATAACTGTTCGTGCACCAAAATCATAACTGGATTTTTTTCTCAGTAATGATGAAAATTAATGTTAATACGCAGTTTGAGTGTACAGCGGGGTGGGGGGAGGGGCAGGGGATGGATCTCTGCAGGAACAATGAAGATCTCCATTTTTTTTTTCTCTTTCCTGCATTTACAGTGGGGAGGTGCAATCTGTCAGCCTATCAGCAGCGCACACACGGAGCGAAGTGCTTTTTTTCACACAAGCAAGGGCATGTGTCATTGGCATTGTATGTCACATGTCCTTGCCCTATAAGACCAAGCCATTTTCCCCGTCGCCACCATTTTCTCACTGCTGCAGCTGCGTGTTAGACGGCACCGCTGTTTGCTGTGTGCGCTATACCTTGTTAATTTCAAGCCAATTTTCGCACAAATCTACAGATAGCTTGGGAGTAGGGAATAGTTGTGATTGCAGTCCTTTTAAGGACTAGGTTACAGCATTTCCTATGACTTTTATCAGGCAGGTCTGTGCTCTTAAATAGAAAGATTGTGGGAGTAAAGACTAATTGTAATTGGAGTCCTTTTCAGGACTAGGTTACATCAGTTCCTATCAGTTTTTGCCAGGCAGGTCTGTGCCAGTGCTATGCAAGTTTTTTTCACAGCATTTGGCTGAATCTAGCAAAGCTAATCCTTTTTGGCCTATTGCAGAGTGTGTTAGTCAGTGGAGTAGCCTATCTGTGTTGCAAGATATACCACCTGTGTATAGAATACCAATTTTTTTACTGCACCTAGTGAAGTAAAATCTTTTGGGCATAGCATCATTCTATTAGTCCATCTATACTGACCTCCATCAGGTTGCAAATTGAATATCATTTTTTTCTGCATCTAGCTCTGAAAAAATATTGGGCTTCTAGCTGTGTGTGGGACTTGTTGTATTAGTCCATCTATACTGACCTCCATCAGGTTGCAAACTGAATATATTTTTTTCTGCATCTACCTCTGAAAAAATATTGGGCTTCTAGCTGTGTGTGGGACTTGTTCTATTAATCCATCTATACAGACCTCCATCAGGTTGCAAACTGTATATATTTTTTTCTGCATCTACCTCTGAAAAAATATTGGGCTTCTAGCTGTGTGTGGGACTTGTTGTATTAGTCCATCTATACTGACCTCCATCAGGTTGCAAATTAAAAATAATTTTTATCTGCATCTACAGTACCTCTGACAAAATATTTGGGCTTCTAGCTGTGTGTGGGACTTGTTCTATTAGTCCATCTATACTGACCTCCATCAGGTTGCAAATTGAATATAATTTTTATCTGCATCTAGCTCTGAAAAAATATTTGGCCTTCTAGCAGTGTGTGGGACTTTCTCTATTAGTCCATCTATACTGACCTCCATCAGGTTGCAAATTAAAAATAATTTTTATCTGCATCTAGCTCTGAAAAAATATTTGGCCTTCTAGCAGTGTGTGGGACTTTCTCTATTAGTCCATCTATACTGACCTCCATCAGGTTGCAAATTAAAAATAATTTTTATCTGCATCTACCTCTGAAAAAATATTTGGGCTTCTAGCTGTGTGTGGGACTTGTTCTATTAATCCGTCTATACAGACCTCCATCAGGTTGCAAACTGAATATAATTTTTTTCTGCATCTAGCTCTGAAAAAGTATTTGGCCTTCTAGCAGTGTGTGGGACTTGTTCTATTAGTCCACCTATACTGACCTCCATCAGGTTGCAAATTCAAAATAATTTTTTGTCTGCATCTAGCTCTGAAAAAATATTTGGCCTTCTAGCAGTGTGTGGGACTTTCTCTATTAGTCCATCTATACTGACATCCATCAGGTTGCAAACTGAATATATTTTTTTTCTGCATCTACCTCTGAAAAAATATTGGGCTTGTAGCTGTGTGTGGGACTTGTTCTATTAATCCATCTATACAGACCTCCATCAGGTTGCAAACTGAATAAAAAATTTTTCTGCATCTACCTCTGAAAAAATATTTGGGCTTCTAGCTGTGTGTGGGACTTGTTCTATTAGCCCATCTATACTGACCTCCATCAGGTTGCAAATTGAATATAATTTTTTTCTGCATCTAACCCAGCCAATAGTTTTGGCCTAATACCACAGTTTGGGCTCTCAGCTCTGCTCGGTTCCCATCCATTGTTTTTTTGTGCAAACAACTCCAGAGTTGTGAATTAGTTAACCACCAAAATGAGTGGAAAAAGGCCTGCTGCTGGTGGAAAGGGGAATAGGCGTGATGGGAAGGGGAAAAAAGGTTGTGTCCGTGGGGCAGGTGTTAAAGCAACATTAACATCTGCAGAAGAAAGACCATCTTCCAGCCAAACTAAAATGTCTACTTCTTTTAGCGGACAATGTGATAAGATCCCTTTCTTACGGCCACGCCAATCGCTACAAATTCCAGATGAGGCACAAAAACAGCAGGTGCTTCAACGGATATCAAGTGCTCCTTTAAGTGGGCTCTCCTCCACATCAACTTCAACATCACAAATACTCCAGTCCTCAAAGGTGTCACCCCAATCGCACTTGCTTCCTCACAGCTCCCAAATCTCCAGCTGCCCGTCTGAGTATGAGGTAGAACAGATGGTTGAGTCTGCAGAGCTGTTTATTCATACTATAGCCTGGGAATCAGAGGTCGACTCCAGCGCTTCTGTGAATCCAGACGAGGAAATGATCTGCACTGATGCCCAGAATCTTTATGAGTCGGATCCAGGACCAGACGCAGAAGGTTCTGACCATAATGTAGACCCTCATTCCCAAACTGTAACTCCTGTTGGTGGAGACAATGAGGAAGACGATGATAAGACTCAAATACCTGATTGGAGCGACAACTTTAGTTTTTTGTCAGGGCAGGAACAGGTTGGCTCTGAGGACGACGGGTGTGATAACGCACAGGGTGATGATGATGAGGTTGGAGATCCCACTTACTGTCAACCCACAGTCAGCCAAGAGATGAGGTCAGCAGAGGAGGTGGAGGAAGATGCTAATGACGACGAGGTCAGGTTGCGCCTTCCTGGACAGAGACGTAGTACTGGAAGCACGTCAACAACTGCATCCTCAAACACAACTCTGCCTCTCACCACAAGTCGTGGTGGCTCTTCAGGTCGCATGGGTGCTAAGCCTTGCATAGCCTGGGCATTTTTTCAGATCGATAAAGATGACCCAACTCGTGTTATCTGTAACATTTGTCAGCAAAAGCTAAGTAGAGGCCAAAAAATACATAGTTTGAGTACTTCATGCATGAACCGGCACATGGACATGAAGCATAAGTTGCAGTGGGAAGCTCAGTGTGCTACAATGCGGCCTAGCCGGCCGGGCCAACCGCCGTCTGCCATATCTTGTGCATCCGCGGCCTCTTCATCCTCTGTGACTGGGGGGACAGCAGTCACACCTGTTTTGGGGCGCAGACCTGCCACCTCTTTACCCGCAACAGCCAGCGTGATTGGCAGGTCATCATTTTCTTTGGAGGTGGTAACACCAGCTGGTGTTGAGCGCTGTCCGACATCGATAGCACCACCTTTGGATCAAGGCAACCTAACATGTCCGCCTGCATCTTCCTCACAGACCGGCAGTTTGCCGGGGACACCCTTATCAACCCCGTCTAAGCACAATAGCCAGCCCTCGGTCCCTCAGATGTGGACAAGTAAAAGACCATTTCTTCCTAGCCAAGAGAAAGCTAAGAGGTTGAATTTCACCATCTGCAAGCTCTTGGCTACAGAAATGCTGCCTTTCCGCCTGGTGGACACAGAGGATTTTCGAGACCTTATGTCCGTCGCAGTGCCCCAGTACCAGATGCCCAGTCGGCACTACTTCTCAAAGAAAGGTGTGCCTGCGCTCCACCAGCATGTCGCACACAACATCACCGCTTCTTTGAGAAACTCTGTGTGTGACAGGGTGCATTTCACCACAGACACTTGGACGAGTAGGCATGGACAGGGGCGTTACATGTCGCTGACTGGGCACTGGGTAACTATGGTGACAGCAGGACAAGGGGCTGCTGTCCAAGTCTTGCCGTCCCCACGAGTTGTGCGTCAATCCTCTTTATGTCAAAGTTCCTCCACTGCTTCTGCCTCCTCAACCTCCTCTCGGTCTTCCACCTGCACCCAAAGCCTGTCTGGTCATGCCACAAGCTTTCTAACTGCGCAGAAGGGATCCTGCACACCTCCTTACTATGCTGGCAGTAGGGCTCAACGTCATCAGGCGGTTTTTACATTGAAATGTCTGGGAAATGTGAGTCACACAGCTGAGGAGTTGTGGTCAGCTCTGGAGAACCAATTTCATGAATGGTTGTCTCCACTGGACCTGAAACCAGGGAAGGCCATGTGCGACAATGCTGCAAACCTGGGTGCGGCCCTTCGCCGGGGCAATGTCACACACGTGCCTTGTATGGCTCACGTGTTGAACCTGGTTGTCCAGCAATTTTTAGCCCACTATCCCAGACTGGATGGCCTTCTGCAGAGGGCACGGTCGCTGTGTGCTCACTTCCGCCGTTCGCATCCCGCAGCTCAGCGACTTACATCTCTACAGAAGTCGTTGGGCCTGCTACTTCACCGGCTAAAATGCGATGTGCCTACCCGGTGGAATTCAACTCTGCACATGTTGCAGCGACTGTGGCAGCACCGACAAGCCCTGGTGCAATACGTTCTGACGTATAGCCTGGGCCAACGAGATCCAGAGGTGGGGCAAATCACGCTGGAGGAGTGGTCTCAGATCAGGGACCTATGCACCCTTCTGCACAGTTTTGAAATGGCGACGAAGATGTTTAGTGCTGACGATGCCATTATCAGCATGACTATTCCGGTGATTTACATGCTGGAGCACATGTTAAACAGAATTCGGAGTCAGGTGGTGGCACAAGAGGAGGTGGAGGAAGTAGAGGAGGAGGAGTTGTATGCGGAAGGGCTAACATCTGCAAGGTCCAGACGGTCGGCAGCACCAAGGCGGCAGGCATGTGAGGGTGGGGGAGATGGTTTTACCAGGGCGCATGGTAGCAGCCAAACTAGTGAGGAAGGTGCAGAAGCCCAGGAAGAAGTGGAGGACGAACTGATGGAAGACTCATCAGATGAGGGAGACCTTGATCACAATTCTGTTGTGCGAGGTTGGGGGGAGAGGACAGAGGAAGGAAGCATGATTGTTACCTCGCCACCAACACAACAGGGACTTGGTGCTCCTGGATGCGCAACACACATGAGTGCCTTCTTGCTGCACTACCTGCAACATGACCCTCGAATTGTGAGAATTAGAAATAATCCTGACTACTGGGTTGCCACACTGTTAGATCCCCGGTACAAAAGTAAATTTGCAGAAATTATTCCTGCCATAGAAAGGGATGCACGCATGCAGGAGTATCAGCAGAGACTGTTGCAGAATCTTACATGTGCTTTTCCACAAAATACCAGTGGTGCACGTAGTGAATCTCACAGTTCCAACTTGCCAACCGTGGGACCGTCAAGTGTTCAGCACTCAAACCGTAACAGAACCACAGTATCTGCTGGTAACATCAATTTTGCGGAATCATTTCACCACTTTTTTAGCCCATCCTTTGCAAGGCCACAGGAGACAAGAAGTCTGACACATAGTCAACGCCTAGAGATGATGGTACAGGAGTATCTCCAAGTAAACATTGAAGCCATGACTGTGTCACTGGACCCTTGCTCTTTTTGGGCTTCCAATCTGGATAAATGGCCGGAGCTAGCCACTTACGCCTTGGAGATCTTGTCATGCCCCGCAGCCAGCGTTCTGTCTGAACGTGTGTTCAGCGCTGCTGGTGGTGTGCTGACAGATAAGCGCACGCGGCTCTCCACTGATAATGTAGACAGACTCACGTTCATAAAGATGAACAAATCATGGATCCGAAACGACTTTTCTACCCCTGTGTCATCCTGGGGAGAGTAAAAGCTTGATGATTGGTTAAAATTACCCTACCAACCGTTTTAAGCTTTCAAATTACTAATCATGTTTATCTGTATCTTGGCTGGAAAATAATTTGGGCTTTGTAGCAGTGTGCAGCACTGATTCTATTAGGCCATCTATAATAAGCTCCACCAGA
This sequence comes from Phyllobates terribilis, assembly GCF_046119375.1. Classification (NCBI taxonomy): domain Eukaryota; kingdom Metazoa; phylum Chordata; class Amphibia; order Anura; family Dendrobatidae; genus Phyllobates; species Phyllobates terribilis. Next base: position 288,488,974 of record NW_027362771.1, read on the forward strand.
TTTAAAATTACTAATCATGTTTATCTGTATCTTGACTGGAAAATAATTTGGGCTTTGTAGCAGTGTGCAGCACTGATCCTATTAGGCCATCTATACTAAAGCTTCACCAGATTTAAAATTAATAATAATTTTTAGCTGCATCTAGCCCGAAAAATAATTTTGGGGCTCCGAGATGCGCAAGACACATAAGTGCCTTCTTGCTGCACTACCTGCAGCATGACCCTCATATTGTCAGAATTCGAAGTAATCATGACTACTGGGTTGCCACACTCTTAGATCCCCCAAACTTTTCGATCAACCTTTTCATTTTAATAAAGACCAAAAAAATGGTCATTTTTGAAATTATAAGCATTAGCAGGTTGTTAGAAACTGAAATCAAACAGTTTTCAACTCAAAACTTTATTCTAGGTGATGTTACATTTTCACATAGGACCCCTTGTTCGAAAGGAGCTTCTGAACTCTCTCGTCCATTGAATTTGTCAGGTTTTGTATGGTTTCTGCTTCAATTGTTTTGCATGAGGATAGAATACCCTCCCAGAGCTGTTGCTTAGATGTGAACTGCCTCCCGCCATCATAGACACTCCTTTTAATGATGCTCCAAAGGTTCTGAATGGGGTAGAGGTCAGGGGAGCATGGGGGTCACACCATAAGTTTGTCCCCTTTTATGCCCATATCAGCCAGAGATGCAGATGTTTTCTGTGCAGCATGAGATGGTGCATTATCATGCAAAAAAATGATCTTGCTGTGAAATACACGGTTCTTCTTCTTGAACCATGGCAGGAAGTGCTGTTTGAGAAAATCCACATACATTATGGAGTTCATCTTTAGCGCCTTCAGGGATCCTAAAGGGGCCGACAATCTCTCTCCCCATGATTCCAGCCCAAAACATTACTCCACGTCCTCCTTGTTGGCGCTGTAGCCGTGTTTGCGTGGGGTGTCCATCATCCAGCCATCCTCCACTCCATCCATCTGGACCATCGAGCGCTGCACGGCACTCATCCGTGAACAAAACAGTTTTGAAATCAGTCTTCATGTAATGTTTGGCCCACTGGAGCCGTTTCTGCTTGTGTGAAGTGGATAGAGGAGGTCGACAGGATGGCGTATGCACAGCTGCAAACCTCTGAAGGACCCTGCATCTTGTTGTTCGGGGGACGTTGGAGGCACCAGCAGCTTCAAAAACTTGTCTGCTGCTATGACAAGGCTTTTTTGCCGCTGCTCTTTCAACCTGACGTAATTACCTGTAGGAAAGAGTCCTCAATTTGCCCTTATCAGCACGCACACGTGTGTACTGTGAATCAGCTACATTCTTCTTGATTGCCAAGACACTTCATCCTGATCATCGCACAATGTTGATTGTAGTCATGCCTTGACCTAAACACTCCACAATTTGTTGCTTCTCAGCAGCCGACACATCCTTTTTCTTTCCCATTTTGGCAGAAAATGTAGGCTGCTTAATAATGTGAGACAGCCTTCTTAAGTAGTCTTGCCTTTCATTGGACACACCTGCCAAACTAATTAGCACAGGTGTCTGCAATTGCTTACAGTGATATAAAGAGCCCTGACACACATCACCATCAATGAGTTTAACTGACAAACAAACAAATTCTTCCCTTATCACTCCTAAACACGTTTTGCATAATAATTTGGAACACAGTGTACATGTGCTTTTCCACAAAACACCAGTGGTTCACGTAGTGAATCTTACAGTTCTAACTTGCCAACCGTGGTCTGTATGAAGTTGTTCAATAAAGGGCCCAAAATTAAGATAACATAGATGGGAGAGGTCTCTACGAATAGGAATTCCTAAGTATTTGATACCCTGTGAGGGCCAGACAAAGGGAAAGTTGGACTGGATGGAATCCTATATGGATTTGGGGAGGGAGACATCGAGGGCCTCAGACTTCGCTGCATTGATTTTAAAATTTGACCATGTAACAAAGTGATCTATTTCAGCCATAACAGCATGGATGGATATATGTGATTGAGTGATATATACTAGGCCATCATCAGCAAATAGAGAGCACTTGTACTCGGTGCCTCCCACCTCAATCCACCTAATATTGGGGTTATGGCGAATTGATGAGAGCAGGTGCTCCGTCACTAGGATGTATAAGAGAGGGGACAGAGAACATCCCTGCCTTGTCCCATTGGTGATTGTGAAAGGTGATGAAAATGTTCTGACGCGCCCCGTGGGCCTTGGGACACCCGGAGCCGGACCCTTTTTGGTGGATGCTGGTGGTTGTAGTCTCCGTGGCGGCGACCCGGTTCCGTGGCTCAGGGCGGTCAAACCAGTGGCGGAACTATTTATGTGGTTTTGATGTTTAAATGTTCGACTACGCCACCCGAGGATTGCGGTCAGAGTGAACCGCCGCTCCAGGGCAGACCGCTGAGGCTGGTGTTGTGGGTGCAGCAGAGCGTAGCATAACTCCCCACGGGAGGAGTATAGCCTCAGGATGGGGGTGATGGTGCAGGGCAGCAGCAGTAACGACACGGAGTCAGTGATGCAGTCCAGGGCCTTTACTCACAGTTCTTATTATCCAGACCACATCTGCAGGCAACGGCTGCCCACGTCATACTGTGCTCACCAGGTGAGGGGCTCAGACAACTCCCAGATAACTTTGGAGCGCTTCACAGGACCCCCTTTGTGTGTCCTTTGTCTGGACTTTCTTACCAACCCTTCTGTCCGGCTGCCTCGGGCCTCCTCTTGGTAAACTTGGCGCCAGTTTCCCTGACCCTATGTGGTGCCTTCCTAGCGGGTGTAGCGAGGGGCTGCGCAACATAAAATGTCACAGCCTCCTGTTTCTAGCTGAGGGTCGTTTCCTGCCTCCACTAGTTTCGGGGACCGGTCTCCCCCTTTGGCCTGACCCCTCCACGCAGGTGGATTCGGGCGTGCGGTGGCCACTCGCCCGTCCGCACCCCTGGGATCCCTTCGTTCCTCGTTCCTGGAGCCTTCTCCGCTCCTCTTCCTTCCTTCTCCCTCTTCCAGGCCTGGGCCTCTGTTACTAGGCCCGCCTCCGGAGCAGAGCTCATGCAGAGCCCCTGCTCCCTGCCACTTCTGCTCAGACTTCTCTGCACTGAACTAAGATGGTGCCCACCTTTTATACTCCCTTCTCAATGCACCCAGGAACTGCTTCCTCCCTGCTCCTGCACTACAGGGTTCCCCTTCCACAGTGTTCCCTCCCCCCACTCCAGCCAGGGACAGGGACTGTCGTGCCCATCTCAGGGGCATATTGGTCGCCCTGCCCCACGGCAATGTGGTGTAATGCATGCAGGTGTCGGGTCCTGATCCACACTACATCCTTACCTGAGAGTGAGATATCACACCTCTGGGTGAGGTGCAATACCTCTGTAGCAACCGAGCCCTCAGGGTGCTACAGTTCCATTTATCTTCAGCCTAGGTGACGTATTGCGATACAGGGCCGTGATTTTGGCTATAAAAGGGTCCCCTAGACCCCTACCCCAAGCTTTTTAAGAGAATCATATATGGCGTGCCAGGAGACTCTATGGAATGCTTTCTCAGCATCCAACGAGAGTATCTAATTACAAATTTTTAACTGCATCTAGCCCAGGAAATACTTTGTGCCTAGTAGCAGTGTCTGCTAGTCAGCGGATTATCCCGGCTGTTAAGCAAGCTATACCACCTGTAGTTTGGACACTTAATTTTTTCAAAGGAAATGCTTCGGGACCACGGGATACTCAGTGAAGAGCATCAGGAGGCACCCCAAGGCATAGGGGCTGGGACTGGCAGTAGGATGCCTTGCGGTGGACAGCCGAGCTCGATCCTCCCCCTCCTTTTACTCCTCCACCTCTTTTCTTTTCGCATGACTATATGTACTTGTCACTTTTCCATGTGTTAGTTATGTCTTCTGAGCAGTTTGTCAGCTTTTGGACACCTTTGAAGGTGCTTAGTGAGAGCAGAGGATAGTGTGGGTGCGGGCCCTGCCCACCTCGGCACTCAGCGTGGCAACCATGAGAGACACACGTGGAACTGCAGAGCCCAGCGGCACCCAGTCTGCCGGCCAGCCCCTAGCCCCGCCAACCTCGGCCTTCAGAGTGGCCACCATGAGAGACACACGTGGTAGGGAACACTGAGGAAGGAGAACCCTGTAGTGCAGGAGCAGGGAATAAGTAGTTACTGGGTGCATTGAGAAGGGAGTATAAAAGGTGGGCACCATCTTAGTTCAGTGCAGAGAAGTCTGAGCAGAAGTGACAGGGAGCAGGGGCTCTGCATGAGCTCTTCTCCGGAGGCGGGCCTAGTAACAGAGGCCCAGGCCTGGAAGAGGGAGAAGGAAGGAAGAGGAGCGGAGAAGGCTCCAGGAACGAGGAACGAAGGGATCCCAGGGGTGCGGACGGGCGAGTCGCCACCACACGCCCGAATCCACCTGCGTGGAGGGGTCAGGCCAAAGGGGTAGACCGGTCCCCGAAACTAGTGGAGGCGGGAAACGGCCCTCAGCTAGAAACAGGAGGCTGTGACATTTTATATGGCGTAGCCCCTAGCTACACCCGCTAGGAAGGCACCACATAGGGTCAGGGAAACTGGCGCCAAGTTTACCAAAAGGATGCCCGAGGCAGCCTTACAGAAGGGTTGGTAAGAAAGGCCAGACAAAGGACACACAAAGGGGGTCCCGTGAAGCGCTCCGAAGTTATCTGCGAGTTGTCTGAGCCCCTCACCTGGTGAGCACAGTACGACGTGGGCAGCCGTTACCTGCAGAAGTGGTCTGGATAATAAGAACTGTGAGTAAAGGCCCTGGACGGCATCACTGACTCGTTACTGCTGCTGCCCTGCACCATCACCCCCATCCTCCGCATACACTGCCCTGAGGATATACTCCTCCCGTGGGGAGTTATACTATGCTCTGCTGCACCCACAACACCAGCCTCAGCGGTCTGCCCTGCAGCGGCAGTTCACTCTGACCGCAATCCACGGGTGGCATAGTCGGACGTTTAAACATCAAAACCACATAAATAGTTCCGCCACTGGTTTGACCGCCCTGAGCCACGGAACCGGGTCGCCGCCACGGAGACTACAACCACCAGCATCCACCAAAAAGGGTCCGGCACCGGGTGTCCCAAGGCCCAGGGGGTTCGTCAGAACATTCTCATCACCTTTCATAATCACCAATGGGACAAGGCAAGGATGTCCTCTGTCCCCTCTCTTATACATCCTAGTGACGGAGCACCTGCTCTCATCAATTCATCATAACCAAAATATTATGTGGATTGAGGTCGGAGGCACCGAGTACAAATGCTCTCTTTTTACTGATGATGTCCTAGTATATATCACTCAATCATATATATCCATCCCTGCTGTTATGGCTGAAATAGATCACTTTGTTACATGGTCAAATTTTAAAATCAATGCAGTGAAGTCTGAGACCCTCGATGTCTCCCTCCCTAAATCCATACAGGATTCCATCCAGTCCAACTTTCCCTTTTCCTGGCCCTCACAGGGTATCAAATACTTAGGAATTCCTATTCATAGAGACCTCTCCCGTCTATGCTATCTTAATTTTGGGCCCTTTATTGAACAACTCCCTACAGACCACGGTTGGCAAGTTAGAACTGTAAAATTCACTACGTGAACCACTGGTGTTTTGTGGAAAAGCACATGTACACTGTGTTACAAATTATCATGCAAAAAGTGTTTAGGAGTGATAAGAGAAGAATTTGTTTGTTTGTCAGTTAAACTCATTGATGGTGATGTGTGTCAGGGCTCTTTATATCACTGTAAGCAATTGCAGACACCTGTGCTAATTAGTTTGGCAGGTGTGTCCAATGAAAGGCAAGACTACTTAAGAAGGCTGTCCCACATTATTAAGCAGCCTACATTTTCTGCCAAAATGGGAAAGAAAAAGGATGTGTCGGCTGCTGAGAAGCAACAAATTGTGGAGTGTTTAGGTCAAGGCATGACTACAATCAACATTGTGCGATGATCAGGATGAAGTGTCTTGGCAATCAAGAAGTATGTAGCTGATTCACAGTACACACGTGTGCATGCTAATAAGGGCAAATTGAGGACTCTTTCCTACAGGCAATTACATCAGGTTAAAAGAGCAGCGGCAAAAAAGCCTTGTCATAGCAGCAGACAAGTTTTCGAAGCTGCTGGTGCCTCCAACGTCCCCCGAACAACAAGATGCAGGGTCCTTCAGAGGTTTGCAGATGTGCGTACGCCATCCTGTCGACCTCCTCTATCCACTGCACACAAGCAGAAATGGCTCCAGTGGGCCAAACAATACATGAAGACTGATTTCAAAACTGTTTTGTTCACGGATAAGTGCCGTCCAACGCTCGATGGTCTAGATGGATGAAGTGGAGGATGGCTGGTTGATGGACACCCCACGCAAACACGGCTACAGCGCCAACAAGGAGGAGGTGGAGTAATGTTTTGGGCTGGAATCATGGGGAGAGAGATTGTCGGCCCCTTTAGGATCCCTGAAGGGGTAAAGATGAACTCCATAATGTATGTGGAGTTTCTCAAGCAGCACTTCCTGCCATGGTTCAAGAAGAAGAACCGTGTATTCCACAGCAAGATCATTTTCATGCATGATAATGCACCGTCTCATGCTGCACATAACACATCTGCATCTCTGGCTGATATGGGCATAAAAGGGGACAAGCTTATGGTGTGACCCCCATGCTCCCCTGACCTCTACCCCATTCAGAACCTCTGGAGCATCATTAAAAGGAGTGTCTATGATGGCGGGAGGCAGTTCACATCTAAGCAACAGCTCTGGGAGGGTATTCTGTCCTCATGCAAAACAATTGAAGCAGAAACAATCCAAAACCTGACAAATTCAATGGACGAGAGAGTTCAGAAGCTCCTTTCGATCAAGGGGTCCTATGTGCAAATGTAATATCACCTACAATAAAGTTTGGAGTTGAAAACTGTTTGATTTCAGTTTCTAATAACATGCTAATGCGTATAATTTCAAAAATGACCATTTTTTTGGTCTTTATTAAAATGAAAAGGTTGATCGAAGAGTGTGGGGGATCTAAGAGTGTGGCAACCCAGTAGTCAGGATTACTTCGAATTCTGACAATCTGAGGGTCATGTTGCTGGTAGTGCAGCAACAAGGCACTTATGTGTCTTGCGCATCTCGGAGCCAAAAAATTATTTTCCGGGCTAGATGCAGCTAAAAATTAATATTAATTTTAAATCTGGTGGAGCTTAGTATAGATGGCCTAATAGAATCAGTACTGCACGCTGCTACAAAGCCCAAATTATTTTCCAGCCAAGATACAGATAAACATGATTAGTAATTTTAAATCTGGTGGAGCATAGTATAGATGGCCTAATAGAATCAGCACTGCACACTGCTACAAAGCCAAAATTATTTTCCAGCCAAGATACAGATAAACATGATTAGTAATTTTAAATCTGGTGGAGCTTAGTATAGATGGCCTAATAGAATCAGTACTGCACACTGCTACAAAGCTCAAATTATTTTCCAGCCAAGATACAGATAAACATGATTAGTAATTTGAAAGCTTAAAACGGTTGGTGAGGTGATTTTAACCAATCATCAAGCTTTTACTCTCCCCAGGATGACACAGGGGTAGAAAAGTCGTTTCGGATCCATGATTTGTTCATCTTTATGAACGTGAGTCTGTCTACATTATCAGTGGAGAGCCGCCTGCGCTTATCTGTCAGCACACCACCAGCAGCGATGAACACACGTTCAGACAGAACGCTGGCTGCGGGGCATGACAAGATCTCCAAGGCATAAGTGGCTAGCTCCGGCCAATTATCCAGATTGAAAGCCCAAAAAGAGCAAGGGTCCAGTGACACAGTCATGGCTTCAATGTTTACTTGGAGATACTCCTGTACCATCGTCTATAGGCGTTGACTATGTGTCAGACTTCTTGTCTCCTGTGGCCTTGCAAAGGATGGGCTAAAAAAGTGGTGAAATGATTCCGCAAAATTGATGTTACCAGCAGATACTGTGTTTCTGTTACGGTTTGAGTGCTGAACACTCGACGGTCCCACGGTTGGCAAGTTGGAACTGTGAGATTCACTACGTGCACCACTGGTGTTTTGTGGAAAAGCACATGTAAGATTCTGCAACAGTCTCTGCTGATACTCCTGCATGCATGCATCCCTTTCTATGGCAGGAATCATTTCTGCAAATTTACTTTTGTACCTGGGATCTAACAGTGTGGCAACCCAGTAGTCAGGATTATTTCTAAGTCTCACAATTCGAGGGTCATGTTGCAGGTTGTGCAGCAAGAAGGCACTCATGTGTCTTGCGCATCCAAGAGCACCAAGTCCCTGTTGTGTTGGTGGCGAGGTAACAATCTTGCTTCCTTCCTCTGTCCTCTCCCCCCAACCTCGCACAACAGAAATGTGATCAAGGTCTCCCTCATCTGATGAGTCTTCCATCAGTTCGTCCTCCACTTCTTCCTGGGCTCCTGCACCTTCCTCACTAGTTTGGCTGCTACCATGCGCCCTGGTAAAACCATATCCCCCACCCTCACATGCCTGCCGCCTTGGTGCTGCCGACCGTCTGGACCTTGCAGATGTTAGCCCTTCCGCATACAACTCCTCCTCCTCTACTTCCTCCACCTCCTCTTGTGCCACCACCTGACTCCGAATTCTGTTTAACATGTGCTCCAGCATGTAAATCACCGGAATAGTCATGCTGATAATGGCATCGTCAGCACTAAACATCTTCGTCGCCATTTCAAAACTGTGCAGAAGGGTGCATAGGTCCCTGATCTGAGACCACTCCTCCAGCGTGATTTGCCCCACCTCTGGATCTCGTTGGCCCAGGCTATACGTCAGAACGTATTGCACCAGGGCTTGTCGGTGCTGCCACAGTCGCTGCAACATGAGCAGAGTTGAATTCCACTGGGTAGGCACATCGCATTTTAGCCGGTGAAGTGGCAGGCCCAACGAATTCTGTAGAGATGTAAGTCGCTGAGCTGCGGGATGCGAACGGCGGAAGTTAGCACACAGCGACCGTGCACTCTGCAGAAGGCCATCTAGTCCGGGATAGTGGGCTAAAAATTGCTGGACAACCAGGTTCAACATGTGAGCCATACAAGGCACGTGTGTGACATTGCCCCGGCGAAGGGCCGCACCCAGGTTTGCAGCATTGTCGCACACGGCCTTCCCTGGTTTCAGGTCCAGTGGAGACAACCATTCATGAAACTGGTTCTTCAGATCTGACCACAACTCCTCAGCTGTGTGACTCACATTTCCCAGACATTTCAAAGTAAAAACCGCCTGATGACGTTGAGCCCTACTCCCAGCATAGTAAGGAGGTGTGCAGGATCCCTTCTGCGCAGTTAGAAAGCTTGTGGCATGACCAGACAGGCTTTGGGTGCAGGTGGAGGACCGAGAGGAGTTTGAGGAGGCAGAAGCAGTGGAGGAACTTTGAGATAAAGAGGATTAACGCGCAACTCGTGGGGACAGCAAGACTTGGACAGCAGCCCCTTGTCCGGCTGTCACCATAGTTACCCAGTGCCCTGTCAGCGACATGTAACGCCCCTGTCCACGCCTACTCGTCCAAGTGTCTGTGGTGAAATGTACCCTGCCACACACAGAGTTTCCCAAAGAAGCGGTGATGTTGTGTGCGACATGCTGGTGGAGCGCAGGCACACCTTTCTTTGAGAAGTAGTGCCGACTGGGCATCTGGTACTGGGGCACTGCGACAGACATAAGGTTTCGAAAATCCTCTGTGTCTACCAGGCGGAAAGGCAGCATTTCTGTAGCCAAGAGCTTGCAGATGGTGAAATTCAACCTCTTAGCTTTGTCATGGCTAGGAGGAAATGGTCTTTTACTTGTCCACATCTGAGGGACCGAGGGCTGGCTGCTGTGCTTAGACGGGGTTAATAAGGGTGTGCCCGGCAAACTGCCGGACTGTGAGGAAGATGCAGGCGGACATGTTAGGTTGCCTTGATCCAAAGGTGGTGCTATTGGTGTCAGACAGCGCTCAACACCAGCTGGTGTTACCACCTCCAAAGAAAATGATGACCTGCCAATCACGCTGGCTGTTGCGGGTAAAGAGGTGGCAAGTCTGCGTCCCAAAACAGGTGTGACTGCTGTCCCCCCAGTCACAGAGGATGAAGAGGCCACGGATGCACAAGATGTGGCAGACGGTGGTTGGCCCGGCCGGCTAGGCCGCATTGTAGCACATTGAGCTTCCCACTGCAACTTATGCTTCATGTCCATGTGCCGGTTCATGCATGAAGTACTCAAACTATGTATTTTTTGGCCTCTACTTAGCTTTTGCTGACAAATGTTACAGATAACACGAGTTGGGTCATTTTTATCGATCTGAAAAAATGCCCAGGCTATGCAAGGCTTAGCACCCATGCGACCTGAAGAGCCACCACGACTTGTGGTGAGAGTCAGAGTGGTGTTTGAGGATGCAGTTGTTGACGTGCACACAGTACTACGTCTCTGTCCAGGAAGGCGCAACGTGACCTCATCGTCACTAGCATTCTCCTCCACCTCCTCTGCTGACCTCATCTCTTGGCTGACTGTGGGTTGACAGTAAGTGGGATCTCCAACCTCATCATCATCACCCTGTGTGTTATCACACCCGTCGTCCTCAGAGCAAACCTGTTCCTGCCCTGACAAAAAAGTAAAGTTGTCGCTCCAATCAGGTATTTGAGTCTCATCATCGTCTTCCTCATTGTCTCCACCAACAGGAGTTACAGTTTGGGAATGAGGGTCTACATTATGGTCAGAACCTTCTGCGCCTGGTCCTGGATCCGACTCAAAGATTCTGGGCATCAGTGCAGATCATTTCCTCGTCTGGATTCACAGAAGCGCTGGAGCTGACCTCTGATTCCCAGGCTATAGTATGAGTAAACAGCTCTGCAGACTCAACCATCTGTTCTACCTCATACTCAGACTGGCAGCTGGAGATTTGGGAGCTGTGAGGAAGCAAGTGCGATTGGGGTGACACCTCTGAGGACTGGAGTATTTGTGATGTTGAAGTTGATGTGGAGGAGAGCCCACTTAAAGGAGCACTTGATATCCGTTGAAGCACCTGCTGTTTTTGTGCCTCATCTGGAATTTGTAGCGATTGGCGTGGCCGTAAGAAAGGGATCTTATCACATTGTCCGCTAAAAGAAGTAGACATTTTAGTTTGGCTGGAAGATGTTCTTTCTTCTGCAGATGTTACTGTTGCTTTAATACCTACCCCACGGACACAACCTTTTTTCACCTTCCCAACACGCCTATTCCCCTTTCCACCAGCAGCAGGCCTTTTTCCACTCATTTTGGTGGTTAACTAATTCACAACTCTGGAGTTGTTTGCACAAAAAAAAATGGATGGGAACCGAGCAGAGCTGAGTGGCCAAACTGTGGTATTAGGCCAAAACTGTTGGCTGGGTTAGATGCAGAAAAAAATTATATTCAATTTGCAACCTGATGGAGGTCAGTATAGATGGACTAATAGACCAAGTCCCACACACTGCTAGAAGCCCAAATATTTTTTCAGAGCTAGATGCAGATAAAAATTATTTTAATTTGCAACCTGATGGAGGTCAGTATAGATGGACTAATAGAACAAGTCCCACACACTGCTAGAAGCCCAAATATTTTTTCAGAGCTAGATGCAGAAAAAAATTATATTCAGTTTGAAACCTGATGGAGGTCAGTATAGATGGACTAATAGACCAAGTCCCACACACTGCTAGAAGCCCAAATTTTTTTTTCAGAGCTAGATGCAGATAAAAATTATTTTTAATTTGCAACCTGATGGAGGTCAGTATAGATGGACTAATAGAACAAGTCCCACACACTGCTAGAAGCACAAATATTTTTTCAGAGCTAGATGCAGATAAAAATTATTTTTAATTTGCAACCTGATGAAGGTTAGTATAGATGGACTAATAGACCAAGTACCACACACTGCTAGAAGCCCAAATATTTTTTCAGAGCTAGATGCAGATAAAAATTATTTTTAATTTGCAACTAGAGATGAGCGGTGTTCGACTCGAACTGTTCGCCACTCTCAAATTCGAGCTGTTTTGGGCGGTGTTCGAGTTGTTCGAGGAACCCGAACGATTTGCAAAAAATTCGGCTGTTCGAGGTTATGTTCGATAACTGTTCGTTCACCAAAAGCGTGTCCTGCATGTCTGGCATTTAGAGCACCAATCATGCAGGGATTGTCTGCCACTCACTGTAATACCACAGACATGGTTGTTGTGGCATTACAGTGATTGCCCAAATCGATGGGAACAGTGCCAACAGTGAAACATGAAAAGCCGGCAATTCAGCAGCAGCGGCATACACCGGTACCCGACAATTTAGAACCGAAAGAATAGAGCTTCACACATAGATTAGATAGATAGAAACATGTCAGCCACATATATATGAAGTACAGTGACAGTGTTGCTTACTGTACTTGTCATTTAGTGTAAAGGATTTATTAAAAAAAATAATAGTGTTTTCATGCACCGTCTCTTTAAAAAAGCCGGCCGGCAATTCAGCACCGGTACCCGACAATTTAGAATAGAAAGATAGAGCATCACACATAGATTAGATAGATAGAAACATGTCAGTGACATATATATAAAGTACAGTGACAGTGTTGCTTACTGTACTTGTCATTTAGTGTAAAGGATTTATTAAAAAAAATAATAGTGTTTTCATGCACTGTCTCTTTAAAAAAGCCGGCCGGCATTTCAGCAGCGATACCCGACAATTTAGAATAGAAGGAATAGAGCTTCACACATAGATTAGATAGATAGAAACATGTCAGTCACATATATAAGAAGTACAGTGACAATGTTGCTTACTGTACTTGTCATTTAGTGTAAAGGATTTATCAAAAAAAATATTAGTGTTTTCATGCACCGTCTCTTTAAAAAAGCCGGCCGGCAATTCAGCAGCGGTACCCGACAATTTACAACAGAAAGAATAGAGCTTCACACATAGATTAGATAGATAGAAACATGTCAGTCACATATACAATAAGTACAGTGATAGTGTTGATTACTGTACTTGTCATTTAGTGTTAAAATAAAGGATTTATTTAAAAAAAAAATTGGCGTGGGGTTCCCCATAATTCTAGTCTTTAGCGGAGGTTAAGCAGACGGCTGGGGCAGATGTTTGAAGCCTGGGAAGGGCGTAATACCCACGGAGCTTCCCAGGCTACTAATATCAGCCCCCAGCTGAATACCTAGCCTTTACTAGCTATTAAAATGGGGGACCCCCCAAAAAAAATGACGTGGGGGGTCCCCCATTTTAATAGCTAGCAAAGGCTAGGCAGACAGCTGGGGGCTGATATTAATAGCCCAGGAAGGGTGCCATGAATATTGGCCCCCTCTCAGGCTAGAAACACCAGCCGTCAGCCGCCCCAGAAATGGCGCATAGGATGCGCCAATTCTGGCACTTAGCCTCGCTCTTCCCACTGCCCTGTAGCGGTGGCAGTGGGGTAATAGGGCTGGGGTTGATGTCAGCTTATAATGCCAGCTGACATCAAGCCCAGGTTAGTAATGGAGAGGCGTCTATAAGACACCCCCATTACTAACCCCATAGTCAAAGTTAAAAAAAAAACACAAACACCCAGAATAAAGTCCTTTAATTGAAATAAAGACACAATCCTTTATTGTTCTAAATTAAACCATACTTACCATCACACCCATTCCAGCTGAAGCCAACGATCTCCTGCAATAAAAGAAAAATAATAAAGCAACCTAATCCTTACCTTTCCATGGTTCCCACGACAGCTTCAGCTCTGCTACATCGAGATGACAGGCTGGACCGCAGCAGAACGCTGCCATCCAGCCTGTCATCCCGCGGACACTGAGAAGCGCAGGCATGCTTGCGCTCCTCAGTGTCTCGCTGTGACGGCATAAAGATGAGACGAGCTGAAGCTGTCGTGGGAACCATGGAAAGGTAAGGATGAGGTTTCTTTATTATTTTACTTTTATTGCAGGAGATCGTTGGCTTCAGCTGGAATGGGCGTGGTGGTAAGTATGGTTTAATTTAGAACAATAAAGAATTGTGTGTTTATTTCAATTAAAGGACTTTATTCTGGGTGTTGTGTTTTTTTTTAAATACGTTACTAGAAATTCATGGTGGTCATGTCTAATATTGGCGTGACCCCATGAATTTCAGGCTTAGGGCCAGCTGATAATACCAAGCTGGCCCTAACCCCTTTATTACCCAGTGAGCCACCGCACCAGGGCCCTGGATGAGTTGGGTACAGCGCCAGAAGATGGCGCTTCTATGAACGTGCCATTTTCCGGGGTGGCTGCGGACTGCAATTTGCAGCGGGGGGGGGGCCCAGAAAGCTTGGGCCTCCCTGCGCTGCAGATTCCAGCCCCCAGCTGCCTAGTTGTACCTGGCTGGACACAAAAATAGGGCGAAGCCCCACGTATTTTTTTTTTAATTATTTCATGAAATTCATGAAATAATTAAGAAAAAAAGGCATTCCCTATATTGTTGTGTCCGGCCAGGTACAAATAGTCAGCTGGTGGTTGGGGGCAGCCCGTTCCTGCCTGCTGTACCTGGCTGGACACAAATATAGTGCGAAGCCCCACGTCAATTTTTTTTTAAATTATTTCATGAAACTAGATGGTGGCCCGATTCTAACGCATCGGGTATTCTAGAATATGTATGCGGCAGACCCGGCGCAATCAGCATAGCGGTGTTTAAATTTGGCGCCAAAATCGCTGACTGGTCGCGGCCAGCAACCGCGACCAATCAGCAAAGCGGTGTTGAAATTTGGCGACTATATCACTGATTGGTCACGGCCGGCGGTCACGACTAATCAGCAGAGCGGGGTTTAATTTTTGCGCCAATAATGCTGATTTGTCGCAGTCACGACCAATCAGCAAAGCGGTGTTTAAATTTTGCGCCAATAATGCTGATAGGTTGTGGTCGCGACCAATCAGCAAAGCGGTGTTTAAATTTGGCGCCAATAATCGTGATTGGTCACGACCGTGACAATTCAGCAGAGCGGTGTTTAAATTTGGCGGCAACGATGTTGATTAGTCGCGGCCGGCGGTCGCGACCAATCAGCAGAGCGGGGTTTAAATTTTGCGCCAATAATGCTGATTTGTCGCAGTCGCGACCAATCAGCAAAGCGGTGTTTAAATTTTGCGCCAAAAATGCTGATAGGTTGTGGTCGCGACCAATCAGCAAAGCGGTGTTTAAATTTGGCGCCAATAATGGTGATTGGTCACGACCGTGACAATTCAGCAGAGCGGTGCTTAAATTTGGCGGCAACAATGTTGATTAGTCGCGGCCGGCGGTCGCGACCAATCAGCAGAGCGGTGTTTAAATTTGGCGCCAAAATCGCTGATTGGTCGCGGAAGGCAACTGTGACCAATCAGCAGAGCGGGGTTTAAATTTGGCGCCAATACTGCTGATTGGTCGCGGCCGGCAACCGTGACCAATCAGCCGAGCAGGGTTTAAATTTGGCGCCAATACTACTGATTGGTCGCAGACGGCGACCGCGATCAATCAGCAGAGCGGTGTTTAAATTTGGCGCCAATAATGCTAATTAGTCGCGGCCGGCATCCGCGACCAATTAGCAGAGCGGGGTTTAAATTTGGCGCCAATCTCGCTGATTGGTCGCGGAAGGCAACTGTGACCAATCAGCAGAGCGGGGTTTAAATTTGGCGCCAATACTGCTGATTGGTCGCGGCCGGCAACCGTGACCAATCAGCAGAGCGGGGTTTAAATTTGGCGCCAATCTCGCTGATTGGTCGCGGCTGGAGTCCGCGACCAATCAGCAGAGCGTTGTTTAAATTTGGCGCCAAGCTCGCTGATTGGTCGCGGCCGCTATTTAAATGTGGCGCCCAAATCGGTGATTGGTCGCGGGCAGCGTCCGCGACCAATCAGCAGAGCAGTGTTTAACTTTAGCGCCAAGATTACTGATTGGTCGCGTGCGGAGAGCGCGACCAATCAGCTAATCGTATTGGTGAGGACCGGGGAGCGCCGCTGCCTGGTCGGATACTTCCGTTGCGAGAAGCCGGGAGATGAGCGACTGCTCGCAGCAGAAGTATCCCGACCCGCAGCGCCGCTCCCCGGTCCTCCCTTGACACCCTAGCCGCTGATGTCCCCACAGTATCTGCATGGTGTTACAAAGATCCAGACATTTGTGTTAAAAATCCCTGATTGGTCGCTGGCGCTGCCCGCGACCAATCACCGATTTGGGCGCCAAATTTAAATATTGGCCGCAACCAATCACCAATCTTGGCTCCACATTTAAACACCGCTGTGCTGATTGGTCGCCGACGCTGGGCGCGACCAATCACCGATTTTGGCGCCACATTTAAATACCGTCCGCGACCAATCAGTACAGCGGTGTTTAAATGTGGAGCCAAGATGGGTGATTGGTCGCGGAGGATATTTAAATTTGGCGCCCAAATCGGTGATTGGTCGCGGGCAGCGCCAGCGACCAATCAGCGATTTTTAGCACAAATGTCTGGATCTTTGTAACACCATGCAGATACTGTGGGGACATCAGCGGCTAGGGTGTGAAGGGAGGACCGGGGAGCGGCGCTGCGGGTCGGGATACTTCTGCTGCGAGCGCCCGCTCATGTCCCGGGTTCTCGCAGCGGAAGTATCCGCACAGGCAGCGGCGCTGACATCCATGCGGCTAGTGTGTGAAGGGAGGACCGGGGAGCGGCGCTGACATCCAATTGGTCGCAGCCGCTATTTAAATGTGCCGCACAAATCGGTGATTGGTCGTCGTCTTGACCGCGACCAATCACTGATCTTGCCGCCAAAGTTAAACACTACTGTGCTGATTGGTCGCGGACGCTGCCCGCGACGAATCACCGATTTGGGCGCCAAATTTAAATATCGGCCGCGACCAATCACCGATCTTGGATCCACATTTAAACAACGCTGTGCTGATTGGTCACGGCCGATATTTAAATGTGGCGCCCAAATCGGTGATTGGTCGCGGTCTTGGCGCGCGACCAATCACTGATCTTGCCGCCAAAGTTAAACACTACCGTGCTGATTGGTCGCGGACACTGCCCGCGACCAATCACCGATTTGTGCGCCAAATTTAAATATCAGCCTCATGCACGTCACTGACAGCATGGGAAAATTCTCCTGCACTCAGCGCTTCAGCGTGAGAATTCCCCCACGCTGTCAGTGACGTACATGAGGTGAGCTGAGTTCATTGGACTTGAGCTCACCTCATGTAGGTCACTGACAGTGTGGGAAAATTCTCACGCTGAAGCGCTGAGTGCAGGAGAATTCTCCCACGCTGTCAGTGACGTGCATGAGGTGAGCCGAGTTCATTGTCGGCTCATCTGGATGCCGTCACAGAGAGACACTGAGGAGCGCAAGCATGCCTGCGCTTCTCAGTGTCTGCAGGATGACAGGCTGGATGGCAGCGTTCTGCTGCGGTCCAGCCTGTCATCTCGATGTAGCAGAGCTGAAGCTGTCGTGGGAACCATGGAAAGGTAAGGATGAGGTTGCTTTATTATTTTTCTTTTATTGCAGGAGATCGTTGGCTTCAGCTGGAATGGGCGGGACGGTAAGTATAGTTTAATTTAGAACAATAAAGAATTGTGTGTTTATTTCAATTAAAGGACTTTATTCTTGGTGTTTGTGTTTTTTTTAACTTTCACTATGGGGTTAGTAATGGGGGTGTCTTATAGACGCCTCTCCATTACTAACCTGGGCTTGATGTCAGCTGGCATTATAAGCTGACATCAACCCCAACCCTATTACCCCACTGCCACCGCTACAGGGCAGTGGGAAGAGCGAGGCTAAGTGCCAGAATTGGCGCATCCTATGGATGCGCCATTTCTGGGGCGGCTGACGGCTGGTGTTTCTAGCCTGGGAGGGGGCCAATATTCATGGTACCCTTCCTGGGCTATTAATATCAGCCCCCAGCTGTCTGCCTAGCCTTTGCTAGCTATTAAAATGGGGGGGACCCCACGTAATTTTTTTGGGGGGGTCCCCCATTTTAATAGCTAGTAAAGGCTAGGTATTCAGCTGGGGGCTGATATTAGTAGCCTGGGAATCTCCGTGGGTATTACCCCCTTCCCAGGCTTCAAACATCTGCCCCAGCTGTCTGCTTAACCTCCGCTAGAGCCTAAAATTACGGGGACCCCCACGCCAATTTTTTTTTTAATAAATCCTTTATTCTAACACTAAATGACAAGTACAGTAATAAACAGTATCACTGTACTTCTTATATATGTGACTGACATGTTTCTATCTATCTAATCTATGTGTGATGCTCTATCTTTCTGTTCTAAATTGTCGGGTACAGATGCTGAATTGCCGGCCGGCTTTTTTAAAGAGACGGTGCACGAAAACACTATTATTTTTTTAAATAAATCCTTTACACTAAATGACAAATACAGTAACCAACACTGTCACTGTACTTATTATATATGTGATTGGCATGTTTATATCTATCTATGTGTGAAGCTCTATTCTTTCTGTTATAAATTGTCGGGTACAGCTGCTGAATTGCCGGCCGGCTTTTTTAAAGAGACGGTGCACGAAAACACTATTATTTTTTTTAATAAATCCTTTACACTAAATGACAAGTACAGTAACCAACACTGTCACTGTGCTTCTTATATGTGTGACTGACATGTTTCTATCTATCTAATCTATGTGTGATGCTCTATTCCTTCTTGTCTAAATTGTCGGGTACCGGTGTATGTCGCTGCTGAATTGCCGGCCGGCTTTTTTAAAGAGAGCGTCTTATGAGCAGTTTGTCAGCTTTTGGACACCTTTGAAGGTGTTTTCTATGTGTTTCTATGTGTTTTTGTTAGCCTGCCATTGGTTTTAACGGTGTTCGACGGTGTTCTAAGGTGTTCGACGAACAGTTCGACGAACAGTTCCTCGAACATCACGGTGTTCGACGAACCGAACCCGAACACTACGGGGGTGGCTCAACACTATTTGCAACCTGATGGAGGTTAGTATAGATGGACTAATAGACCAAGTCCCACACACTGCTAGAAGCCCAAATATTTTTTCAGAGCTAGATGCAGAAAAAAATTATTTTGAATTTGCAACCTGATGGAGATCAGTATAGATGGACTAATAGACCAAGTCCCACACACTGCTAGAAGCCCAAATATTTTTTCAGAGCTAGATGCAGATTAAAATTATTATTAATTTGCAACCTGATGGAGGTCAGTATAGATGGACTAATAGAACAAGTCCCACACACTGCTAGAAGCCCAAATATTTTTTCAGAGCTAGATGCAGAAAAAAATTATATTCAATTTGCAACCTGATGGAGGTCAGTATAGAATTATGCTATGCCCAAAAGGTTTTACTTCACTAGGTGCAGTAAAAAAATTGGTATTCTATACACAGATGTTGCAGCTTGCAGCACAGATAGGCTACTCCACTGACTAACACACTCTGCAATAGGCCAAAAAGGATTAGCTTTGCTAGATTTAGCCAAATGCTGTGAAAAAAACTTGCACAGCACTGGCACAGACCTGCCTGGCAAAAACTGATAGGAACTGATGTAACTTAGTCCTGAAAAGGACTGCAATTACAATTAGTCTTTACTCCCAACCTATCTATTTAAGTTCACAGACCTGCCTGATAAAGTCGTAGGAAATGCTGTAACCTAGTCCTTAAAAGGACTGCAATCACAACTATTCCCTACTCCCAAGCTATCTGTAGATTTGTGCGAAAATTGGCTTGAAATTAACAAGGTATAGCACACACAGCAACAGCGGTGCCGTCTAACACGCAGCTGCAGCAGTGAGAAAATGGTGGTGACGGGGAAAATGGCTGGGTCTTATAGGGCATGGACATGTGACATACACTGCCAATGACACATGCCCTTGCTTGTGTGAAAAAAAGGACTTCGCTCCGTGTGTGCGCTGCTGATAGGCTGACAGATTGCACCTCCCCACTGTAAATGCGGGAAAGAGGAAAAAAAATGGAGATCTTCATTATTCCTGTAGAGATCCATCCCCTGCCCCTCCCCCCGCCCCGCTGTACACTCAAACTGCGTATTAACATTAATTTTCATCATTACTGAGAAAAAATCCAGTTATGATTTTGGTGCACGAACAGTTATCGAACATATCCTCGAACAGCCGAATTTTTTTCAAATCATTCGTGTTCGCCGAACGGCTCGAACACCGCCCAAAACAGCTCGAATTTGAGATTGGCGAACAGTTCGAGTCGAACAACGCTCATCTCTAGTGGTTAACCACTCCTGGCCCGAAAACCGCCGATCATCATAGAATTTCTCCAGAAAGGGACCCGCAGCCCTCTCTATTTCCGCCTGCCTCTGCTCCACCTCGGCAATCCTATCCTTGACCCGCTGGATTTGCGTGGCGATCGCCGGGCGCTTCCTCTGGGCTGCTGCATTATATAGCGCCTTGGCCTGCCGCAACTTCAGCGGGAGTTTCGCCAGTGCCACCTTCCCCTTTTCGTGGCACCGCAACATCTCCACCACCCGCTGGGAGAAAGCCTACGCCGACTCATCCGGGCCCCTCTTGGCCCATGGGGCACTCCCCTTGCTTCCCTTGGGCTTGCCAGTCACCTTGTTAGCCAATGCCGGTATGCTCACCGTAGCCGCTTCACGCTGGGACAGCCTCCCAGACCTCCTCCCAGAGTCCTCCGATGGATCCATATTCAGTCCTCCGACCCCACCCGGCCCAGACCGGGAGGGCCGGAGCACGGGTATGACCCCCAACACCCCTGCCTCGGTCCTGGGAAAACGAAGAGGCAAGGGTCGGGCTTAGAAAAAAGTCCTAGTTGGATCTTCCCAGGAGCTCCTCCACACTAGAGATGAGCGGTGTTCGACTAGAACTGTTCGCCAATCTCAAATTCGAGCTGTTTTGGGCGGTGTTCGAGTTGTTCGACGAACCCGAACGATTTGCAAAAAATTCGGCTGTTCGAGGTTATGTTCGATAACTGTTCGTGCACCAAAAGCGTGTCCTGCATGTCTGGCGCTATTTAGAGCACCAATCATGCAGGGATTGTCTGCCACTCACTGTAATGCCACAGCCATGGTGGTTGTGGCATTACAGTGATTGCCCAAATCGATGGGAACAGTGCTCACAGTGAAACATGAAAAGCCGGCAATTCATCAGCGGCATACACCTGTACCCGACAATTTAGAACCAAAAGAATAGAGCATCACAAATAGATTAGATAGATAGAAACATGTCAGTCACATATATGTGAAGTACAGTGACAGTGTTGATTACTGTACTTGTCATTTAGTGTAAAGGATTTATAAAAAAAAATATTAGTGTTTTCATGCACCGTCTCTTTAAAAAAGCCGGCCGGCAATTCAGCAGCGGTACCCGACAATTTAGAATGGAAGCAATAGAGCATCACACATAGATTAGATAGATAGAAACATGTCAGTCACATATATATGAAGTACAGTGACAGTGTTGATTACTGTACTTGTCATTTAGTGTTAATGTAAAGGATTTATTTAAAAAAAAATTGGCGTGGGATCCCCCATAATTTTAGTCTCTAGCGGAGGTTAAGCAGATGGCTGGTGCAGATGTTTGAAGCCTGGGAAGGGGTAATACCCACGGAGCTTCCCAGGCTACTAATATCAGCCCCCAGCTGAATGCCTAGCCTTTACTAGCTATTAAAATGGGGGACCCCCCAAAAAATTGACGTGGGGTCCCCCCTATTTTAATAGCTAGCAAAGGCTAGGCATACCGCTGGGGGCTGATATTAATAGCCCAGGAAGGGAGCCATGAATATTGGCCCCCTCCCAGGCTAGAAACACCAGCCGTCAGCCGCCCCAGAAATGGAACATCCATAGGATGCGCCAATTCTGGCACTTAGCCTCGCTCTTCCCACTGCCCTGTAGCGGTGGCAGTGGGGTAATAGGGCTGGGGTTGATGTCAGCTTATAATGCCAGCTGACATCAAGCCCAGGTTAGTAATGGAGAGGCGTCTATAAGACACCCCCATTACTAACCCCATAGTCAAAGTTAAAAAAACACACAAACACCCAGAATAAAGTCCTTTAATTGAAATAAAGACACAGTTCTTTATTGTTCTAAATTAAACTCTACTTACCATCACACCCATTCCAGCTGAAGCCAATGATCCCCTGCAATAAAAGAAAAATAATAAAGCAACATAATCCTTACCTTCCCATGGTTCCCACGACAGCTTCAGCTCTGCTACATCGAGATGACAGGCTGGACCGCAGCAGAAAGCTGCCATCCAGCCTGTCATCCCGCAGACACTGAGAAGCGCAGGCTTGCTTGCGCTCCTCAGCGTCTCTCTGTGACGGCATCCAGATGAGCCGAGTTCATGTCCAATGAACTCGGCTCACCTCATGCACGTCACTGACAGCGTGGGAAAATTCTCACGCTGAAGCGCTGAGTGCAGGAGAATTCTCCCACGCTGTCAGTGACGTGCATAAGGTGAGCTTATGTCCAATGAACTCAGCTCACCTCCTGCACGTAACATAGTAACATAGTTTGTAAAGCCGAATAAAGACTTGCGTCCATCAAGTTCGACCTGTTAGTTCTGTAATTGCTAAAGTTGATCCAGAGGAGGGCAAAAACCCCAAATGATTTGGCCAATCTTCACCTGAGGAAAAATTCCCTCCCGACTCTGAAACCAGCATTCAGAATAAATCCCTGTATCAACCTACTATTTTATTTTATTTTTAAGTATACGCTGAAATCTGCCTGGTATCTAGAAATGCATCCAGTCCCCGCTTGAACTGGTGTAGTGAATCTGACATTACCGTCTCCTCACTCAGTGAATTCCATATTCTCACTGCTCTTACCGTAAAGAACCCCTTCCTATGCTGGTGCTGAAACCTTTTCTCTTCCAGTCTTAGTGAGTGCCCTCTTGTTACCGTAATATCCCTCCTTTTGAACAAATCCCGGGCAAGATCTCTATACTGTCCCCTAACATATTTGTACACATTTATTATGTCCCCCCTCAACCTTCTCTTTTCCAGGCTGAATAGTCCTAGTTTTGCCAACCTCTCTGGGTATTGCAGTCCCTCCATTCCCTTTATTAATTTTGTTGCCCTCCTTTGTACCTTTTCAAGCTCATTTATATCCTTTCTATATATTGGGGCCCATAACTGAGCACAGTATTCCAAGTGTGGTCTGACCAGTGCTTTGTACAGTGGAAGAACAATGTTCTCATCCTTTGCAGCTATACCTCTTCTGATACATCCCATTACCCTGTTTGCCCTTACAGCAGCGGCCTGACTTTGGGCACTCCAATTTAGTTTGCTATCAATCAGGATGCCCAAGTCCTTCTCCAGCTCTGAATTCCCCAATGATTTCCCATTCAGTGAGTACTGGTAACTTCCATTTCTCCTTCCCATATGTATGACCTTACATTTCTCCTCGTTAAACCTCATTTGCCATTTAATGCTCCACCTACCCAGCTTATCCAAATCCCTCTGTAGGTCTGCACTGTCCTCTTTTGTATTAACTGTTTTACATAACTTTGTGTCATCTGCAAATATTGATATTTTACTATTTATCCCGTTGACTATGTCATTAATAAAGATATTAAATAACATTGGGCCTAGTACAGACCCCTGTGGTACCCCACTAGTGACGCTTACCCAATCTGAGTATATTCCATTTATAACCACCCTCTGCCTTCTATCCTTTAGCCAGTTATCTACCCACTTGCAGACATTTTCCCCCAGCCCCATCATTCTCATTTTGTATACCAACCTATTATGTGGCACGCTATCGAACGCTTTTGAGAAGTCGAGATACACGACATCCACTGGTTCCCCCTGATCTACTCGAGAGCTAACCTCCTCGTAGAAGTCAATCAGGTTTGTTTGGCAGGAGCGATTCCTCATGAATCCATGTTGGTTCGGGATTAAAAGATTATTAGCATCAAGATGCTCCGTAATTGCCTCTTTAATGAAGCTTTCAAAAATTTTGCCCACAACGGACGTCAGACTCACCGGCCGATAGTTTCCAGCGTCACTTTTCGCTCCCTTTTTGAATATTGGCACTACATTCGCCTGTCGCCAATCAAGTGGCACAGACCCAGTCTCAACAGAGTCCTTAAATATAAGATATAACGGTCTGTCTATCACATTACTTAGTTCCCTTAGTACCCGTGGGTGTATGCCATCAGGTCCTGGTGATTTGTTTATTTTAATGTTACTGAGGCGTTTCTGTACCCCAGCTTGGGTTAGATTTGTCATACTTAGTGGAGGATTAAGTTTGTCACTTCTCATTTCTCCTGTTAGTTCGATTTCCTTTGTGAAAGTTGTCGAAAAAAAATTATTTAATAGATTAGCTTTATCCTCATCTTTCTCTATGATTTTGCCTTCCTCACTTTTTATCGGTCCAATATTATCCGATTTAATCCTTTTACTATTTATATAAGTAAAGAACAGTTTGGGATTTGATCTACTTTCCCTAGCAATACGTCTCTCTGTTTCCTCCTTCGCTATTTTTATTTGTTTTTTACAGGTTCTCGTTTTTTCCTTGTAACACATTAGTGCCTCCTTACTGTTTTCCTGTTTTAATCTCTTGAATGCCTCTTTTTTGCTATTTAACGCCCCTTTTACGTTCTTGTTCAACCATTTTGGTTTCCTCTTATTTCTGGCCCTTTTATTCCCATACGGTATATATCTCTCGCACTGAGTATTCAGAATTCTTTTGAAGGTTTCCCATTTACTATTCGTATTCCTTTGATTAAGAACTTTGTCCCAGTCAATAAGTTGAAGGCTTTCTTTCAGCTGATCAAACTTCGCCCTCCTAAAGTTTAATGTTTTTGTTGTTCCCTTATTGATAACCCTACTGAAGGGCATTTTGAAGTCGATAATATTATGGTCGCTATTACCTAGGTGCCCCCCTATCTGTACCTCAGTTATT